>NC_053439.1:3204933-4404933 GCF_007990345.1 Gossypium hirsutum | reverse complement strand
ACATCAGCCCAAATAAATTAAAACCCTAATGGCCTAACAAGCCCAAAGCCTAAACTATTTTCAGCCAAAAAACAAAAAAGAAAGAAACAAAAAAAAAACCTAGCCGCTCTCCCTAGCCTAGCGCCGCAACCACCCTTGGTCTTCTGCTCACCTGCTCTGCCAGCAACCACCGCCAACTGCCACTGTCATCTCCACCCACGTGCGCCCATGCCTACAATGACAAAGAGGAAACATCAGCAAGCAAAAAATAGACTAGAAATCTCATGTAAATCACCTATAAAGCCAAGAATATGTATTGTAAAAGGGCTCTCTCTCTTTCACGTTTTAAAAGAAATAAAAAAAAGCATATTCAAAACCCTTTTTCGGTATATCTATTTTCTTTTTCTATTTTTTATTTCTTCTCTTTATTTTTTTTCGAAGCTATTTGTATTTGATTTTGGTTTCTTTTTATTTTTTTAAAAACTATATATTTTCATTATTATTTTGAATGAATGCTTCAATTTTATTTCCCTATGTGTATTGCTATTTTGTATGTTATTTGTTTACCCTCTTATCTAATTTATTTTCATTGCTATTACTCATATTATTTATGCTACATCATCGCATTCATTTTTGTTCGCATTTTGACACCGTGTTTTATTTCATGTTAGATTAATTTTATTTGATGTATAAATTATGATTTTATTTGAATAAGCAAAATCTCGTGTTTAGATTTGCGAAGGTCATACCCTAACTTACTAGGTTTCGATTTTCACAATAAATCTAAATACGTGAATTTTTTTTTTAAACTCAAGTTTTAAATGATCTCGGGAATTAAGAAAAGATCGTGTCCTAACTTACTAAGCATGATCCCTTTTCTAAACCCGAGATAATTAAATGTCTTTTCGAATAAGTAAATTTTTCGGCATGTATTCTCGTATCGGGAATTCGATACGTTGTGTCCTAATGCATTGGATATGACATGTCGTTTTCTCGAGATGAGGATTTTCCTTTTAAAAAAATTTTCAAAATAAGGCAATGTTTTGCGTTTGGAAATTCGAGAAAACATGCCCTAAGGTGCTGGGTGTCGATTTTTCTCATTTAAACAAATTGCCAAAATATTCTCTTGAATTTTAATCCATGCCATTCGAGTTTTTTTTAAGGATTGTATTTTAAATTTCTTTAAAGTTTTCAGCTTTTCGACATTAAGACATTAATCAACTAGGTACCAATTTTTGGGCGTATCGAGGGTGCTAATCCTTCCTCGTGCGTAACCGACTCCCGAACCCATTTTTTTGAATTTCGTGGACCAAAACCGTTGTTTTAATAAAATTAAATCGTTTATTAAAAATAACCACTTTTCAAGGTGATCCAATCACACCTCAAAAAGAATTGGTGGCGACTCCCGTTTTCATTTTCAAAATCCAAGTCGACCCTTTTTTCAATCAAAAAAATGGTGTCAACATCTACAAAATAAATCTGTAAACTGAAAAGAGGGAAGACATGTGTAGTGAATGAGAAGAAGAAAGAAAGAAATGGTTAGTGGGAGGAAAAAAAGGCAGACAATCCAGAAATTAACATCATCGCTGGGCAAAACAAAAAATGAATTCAAAATAAAATTTTAAAAACAAAAATAGACTAGAAATTGATATCTCAAATAATTATAAAAAAATACCCTTAAATTTACACATTAAATTCATTTGATCATTTTTTTTAACAAATTTGCTTTCTACGATTTCGAATAAAAATGTTTGTTTTTTAACTTTGAATACTCAGTTAATTAGTTATTCTAATTTTTCAATATTAATTTAATTAATTATTCAATATTTTGTTAATTTAAGCAAAATCTTATTTAATTTGGAAAATTCGATAAAAATTTAAAATTTTGAATTAAATAATTCGAGTTAATCAAGTTATCCGGATTAACTCGAATAAAAAATCAAAATTTTCAGTTTAACTCGAATATGAATTACACAATTCGAGTAATTTGAAAATCTGAATAAGAAAAGGCAAAACTACGTTGTTTTGATAAATGTTTACCCAACAAAACCATTATATTGTTTATGTAGTTAAATAACCGGTCCATGTAAATGTAGCATTGAGTATAAATAATAAGATTCGTTAACTCGACTTAAGTTAATTAGAAATTTTTTTACTCGATTTGATTTAATTCGCAAAAATTTCAAATTGAGTTCGATTGTTAAAATAAGATTCGTCAACTCGACTAACTCAAAATTTTTTGACTTAATTCGACTTGACTAGATCGAATGTTGAACCCTAGAACTTGTTTTCTTTTCATTGGACTCAGCATATCCAAATCTCCTTCCTTTTTATTTGTTGGATTTTTTTTGCTAATTTAGTTTGGGATTTAGTTATCGAGGCTAAGGTTTTGTCCTAAATTGTTATTATTTTTTATTTTAATTTCATATTAAATATTAAAATGCTAGATAAAAGAATCATAGATGTCTTATATTAAGAGTTAGATTATGTTTTTTTATTTAAAAGATAAACAAATTAATTCCTATATGTTAGATTAAAGACCAAACGAGTTCATTTGTTAAATTTTTTTTTAAATTTCTACGGTTAAAATTTGATATGTTAGCATAAGGTATACGTAGCACGCCATGAGTAATTGTTTAGTCATTTTATCAGCTACACCAATTTTTAATATTAAAAATTGATGAAATTTTTAACAAAAAAATCATTTTGCCCTTTTGTTTAATGTAGATGGACTAATTCATCATTTTTTAAGTAAAAAAAGATAAAATGCTATCTAACTCTCGAAAAATTTGGACAGATTGTGATGATTCACTACAACAAATTTACTTATAAATGGCGTCTAAAATTATGTCATTGAAAATTTCATTCACATCATTATTTGTATTTGCTAACGCAAAATTGTCATAATGGCGTTCGTCACGTTAAGTGTGCCACTAAAGGTTAATAGTGACGATTTATTACTATTCGTCACATATTGTCGAGAATATAGTGACAATAATATATAAGTCACCTTAGAAGTAGTATTCAGTGACAACTAATTACGTCATCAAATTATATAAGATTTCATCATTGATAATTCATATCGTCACTGATAATGAGAAACTTTCAATGTATAGGTGACAAAAGCAACGTTGCCACATTAGTAATGACGCACCATATCGTCATCTAATATAATAAATTAATGACATTAATGGCGATAATATAAAGTGTCACTTTTTAGTTTCGTCACAAAATTATATACGAAATCCTCATTTATTATTCAAATCGTCACCAATAATATATAGATGACGAAAGTGATGCCATCATGGTATTAGTGACACTATATTATCACTTGATATGATTAAGCAATAGTGAGAATGATGATAATAAATAATGTCACCTTATAATCAATAGTTGGTGACAACTAATTTCATCATGAAATAATAATCATATTTGTCATTGATTATAAAAATTGTCACCACTAATCAAGGATGGATCTAGGGGGCGCGAGGGGGTCGTGCCCTTAGAATTTTCAGATTTTTGAATTTTATATAAAAATTATCATGTATTTTAGATTTGATATCCACATTGTATAAGATTCACTCCCCTTGGCCAAATTGTATTTTATATAATTCGACCCTTTAAGCCATAAGGTTATACTTTATATTAACAAAGTATTTTTCTATTTTTAATTATATAACTTTAATAATAATTAAATATTAATGTATGATAGGCCTTGAAAGATTAAACTTAGAGGCCCAATATGAACTTTAAAGCCAAATTCCAAAATTAATTGATTTGGCCTATACCCATACATATTAGGTTAGTGACTTTTTTGTATTTTGATTTGACAGTCTTGCTAAGGAATTATCTTCCTCTGGTAAGGCTTCGCAACATAATAGAGGATGATTTTTTTTCCAATTTAGTTGGTGGCATACATCGAAAAAGAGATAACTCGAGAATTTTCAACATGTTCTATCATTTATGAGTTCGATCTTATAAAAAAGCGGGGGGGTGCAATTTAGGATGCTTAATATTGAGAAATAGGACTAAGGCCAAGTTTTTTTAATTTAATTTTTGGAATTATAATGATATTTATGAAATTTTTAGTATAGTGTTAGTTATTCTTTTTTGCATATTGGAAAAAAATATTTAATTTTATATGGTGTGCTTTTTTTCTTTTAATTTTTTTACAGTTAAATCGTTCATACTTTTTAAAAAACATTAAATTGATTTGTTTGATAAGAAAAAAAATATCCCAATAAAATTGATACTTTTTTATATTAAAAAAAAGTCGTTTGAATTTAAAAGTTTCGTTCCCTTAAAATAAAATCATATATTTGCCCCTGCCACTAATGAAATAAAATTCAACTTATAGTGACGAAACAAAGTATTATTAAGGGCACGTTTGGTTCGTTGTAATGGAATAGAGCCGTAATAGTAATTCAATTGTTTGGTTGAATGGAATGGAATAGAACTGTAATAGTATTCTTGTGTTTGGTTGAATGGAATGATGTTGTAATAGTATAAGGAAAAAAATTAAAATGACTAGAATACCTTTAGCAAAATTTTTTTTAGGTAGATGATTATTGTTATTGTTATTAAATTTTAATAAGATTATTAATATAAATAATAAATAATTTAATCATATTTTAACATAATTATTATTAAATATAATTTAATAAAAATATATAATTTAATAATATATAATACTATAAAATATTCTTAAATGAATTTACTAAAATCATAATATATAATACTATAAAATATAATTTAAAATAATTATTATTAAATATAATTTAATAAAAATATATAATTTAATAAAATTCTTAATATAATTATTCTTATATGAATTTACTAAAATCATAATATATAATAATATAAAAATAATATATAATCTACTTTATTATTTTTAAACTGCAATATATATTTAATGTGCTAAAATATCATTAGTGAAACAAATAATTTAATTATTCTACAATAAAAAAAATATTAGCAGTAATAAATAACTTGAGAATTATATTTTGCATAAACATAATATTCATATATTAACAAAATGTTACATGAATTTCATGAATTTCATGAAATTCTATGTCATAATCCATATGTTATACAGTTTTACAACATCAAAAAGTTAGAACATTCGAATCTACAATGTTGTCCTGTCCCGTGAATCTCGCTGTGACATTCGAATCTGCAAAACCACTGCTATTAGATATAAAGACGTCAACATCATTTGAGATTCAAAAGGGAAAAATTGCATTTAATATCAATAGAGGAGAACATGTATTCAAACAAAATAAACACCTTCTCACCTTCTTCCTAAGGATATAAACCATTACACCTCTAAGCATGAACAAGGATTATGGGTGTAATGATAGGTTCTACTCATGAATCATGAACTGAATAGTGATGAACACAAAGTCAATTGGCATTGGTCCAAACTATGATAAAGAGGAGCTACTCTTAGCAACTAGGAAATATATGACATAAAAAGACATCAACTTATTAATATTTTTCCCATGAAGCAAAAAAAAGAACATCTTAACACCATACATCAATGGCAAGCTAGACCAAGTCATTTTGCCACTATATTAATGGATTTTCCAGCAACAATCTGAAAAACAACTCCATAAGTTAAGCTATCATAAAGATACAATTATGGCTATAATAGTGCTATAGAGCTTTATAAACTTTAAAATATAGCTGCCAAGTACATTGAATAATAAACTTGAGCAAAAGGCTACAGAATTAAAAAGCAAACTGATTTCTATGATAGAGAAATCAATGCCCATATTGATAAAGAGAAGGCCAACAACCACAATAATGAAGAGACATTTAAGCCATCTAAGAACAAACATAAGCATCCATGTTAATCAGATTCACCAATCTGACCATGCAACAACTTATAGAAAGATATAGAAAAAAAACGCTTATGAAAACAACTAAACATGAAAAAAATACCTGCATATATCGCACAACAGTACTAGTATAATCAACAGCTCTCCTTTGGGTCAGCTTTCTCATTCTTTTCGCAGCAAAATTGTCACCATGAGCTGAAAGAAGTATTTAATAGAAAAAATAAAAGAATTTTGTCAGAACTAAAATTTAGATAGCCTAACTTCTCTGAATTGTAACTCATCTAAATAGGCAGTTGAAAGTAGCCATAGACCTATAGGGGTTACCAAAAGATAAAGCTCATGGTAGAAAATGAACATTAGAGTGTAAATACATAAGGCTTAGAGCCAATAGAAGCAAACTACAATAAAAGCCGGTAGTATAAGAACATCAAATATCCCCACTATTAACTAGGCAGACAAAGTTATACAAAAGCAAAAATTAATTGAAGCCTAAAGAACTTGTTTGTTAGAATTCCAGCAGCAAATATGCCTTCCAGAAGAATCTATAAAGCAACCATAAACCTAGGCGCGAAGCCTCTCAACCTTAAGCGCAGTCCCCCCCGGGTGTTCTACTAATCTCTATAAGTGCCTTAGTATGAACCAACTTGAACATTGAATTTCAAGAACCAAGTAACTATTATGAAAACCCCAGAGATCCTAAACACTTTTTCATGCGGTGGGTTGGGATCAAGGATGCACAAAACCAAACCACAATGAAGTAAAAAGATTACCTCTGCAATCAATGGAAGGGAAACGTCGGAGAGGATGAAGCTTGATGACTATAAAAAAAGATTACCTCCCTTCCCTCTATTGTTTGTCAGTCGCTGCAGGAAAGGGAAGATGAAGAAATTGTGAAAACCCTAAAAAGAACTGAACTAGTCTTACCCGAGAACTGCAAGAAATTGTGAAAACCTACTTTTGGGGAGATGAAGATGAAGGCGAATCGATACTTGATTTGGGGATATGAAATCTGGAGCAAACTTTTTGGGGAGAAGAAAGCAGGATATTTTGGTCTCAAATTTTGGGGAGAAGAAATTAGTAAATGGTGAATACCAATTCATTGCCCCACCCTTGAATACCTATTACAGCTGCAGAGGGAATAAACAAGTAATAGCAAAACGGTGGAATAGTAAACGGTGAACCAAACAGTGGAATAAGCGTGTAATTACTGTAACGCGTGGAATAGACAAAGAATGGGATGGCTATTCATGCCAACCAAACATGCCGTTAATAGTATAATAACAATAAAAGATAACATCTCCTTATAATTAATATTCCATGACAATCATTTCATCTCTTAATTATAAATCACTTTGTACCACCAATAATCAAATGAAATTAGTAGTGGCAAAAGCAGAACCATCAAATTAATAATGGTATAATTATCATCACCTACGATGATAAATAAAATGTAAAAAAATCAATAAAAATTTTTAAACTAATCTTCAAATATGATAATTATTCATGTTTCACTAAACATATTATATATTTCATTTATTACAAAATAATAGAAGTAAAACAATCAAAAAAAATTTACTTAAAAATCTAGGTAATTATAGTAAAACTTAGATGTTGAAAGAAAAATAAAAAGAATATGATCATAATATAGTAGCGAGCTTCTCAATCCAAATCTTGCGTTGATGCACTCCATTAACAGTGTTGAGTGTTTTTCTTTGTTCTCTTTAGATGATAAGGTTGTCTATTTATATAATATGGTCACTATCCTGGGCTTAACATGTGTTTATGCGGCCACATAAACAATCTCATGTGTGACCTCGTAGGAGAGTGTAAGTGCCCTTCCTGTGAACACATAACATCATGCGAGCTCGTTACACGATCTCGATTTGTGAGCTTGGTATGCAAACCACATAGAATCCGGTCCAGACCCATTTAGGCCTACTTGTGTGGGTCGGTAATAGTAACTATCATAACAAGCAGCCACCAAAATTGTATGAGAAAAACATACAGTTGCTTCACCTAATCACGTTGTCAAAAAAAACAGGTAAGAATGAAACAAGAGTGAGACGTAGGAAAAAAATGGGAGATTAGTAGATTCTGGGCCATTCTATTATCGAAAATAGATGAGCTTCATTTCTTTCTCTAGCCAAGCTACTCCCTGATGTCTCATGGAAAAAGGAAATGTTTCAGAAAGAAAGATTGTCTCAAATGCAAGAGCTTGTTTTAAACAAATTGTCTTTGATTGGATTCAATTGTTGGTGGTTTTTAGGATTTTGTTTGGAGACGAAGGAAAGTGGGAGATAACTGGAATTTGTTTTATCCTATCTTTTAACTCTTTTGCTTTTATATCATGATATGTCTCAACCAAATATCAAATTATACCTAGATTAAGATTTCATTGTAGGATGATTGTTTATCGTTCAAAAAAGAATGCAATTTGTGTAACAGTGGCGAAAAATCATGGTTTGAGTGAAAATTTTTGATGTAAATGAATGTGAACTAGGCATGAAATTGAACAACCAAGGTGAATTATCATAAAAAAGTTTTAATTTTTTCTTCTTTATTCAAGTTTAAATTACCTTTCTTGGGAGAATGTATACTACAATATTTGCAACTTGTTTCATTAAAAATCGACACTGTCGAAACCATTTTTTTGAAAACACAAAAATTTAGTTGTCGACTTTAAAAACAAAAATTGGAGTCGCCCACCGATCCTTTATTAAGGTGTGATCGGCTCACAAAAAAAAAACAATTCTGGTCTGCAAAATTTGAGAAAACAGGTTCGGGAGTCAGTTACGCACGAGGAAGGGTTAGCACACTCGTAACGCCCAAAAATCGGTACCAAATTTGATTATTTTATGTCTTGATGTCGAAAATTTGAAAAGATTTTAAATAGAAATTTTTAACCCGTGAATGGATTTAAAATGATAAAACATTCTCATTTCAAAGAAATAAAACACCAAGTTAGGGCACAATATTTTAAATCTTCAAAATACCGAATATCGCTTTTTGTTTTAGAAATTCTTATTTCGAGATAACGAAATGTCACGACCAGTAAGTTAGGACCCGACATTTTGAATTCCCGAGAATAAGCTTTCATTTGAAAATTGCAAATTTATTGTGAAATGAATACTTAGCTTGTTAAATTCATCGAAAAAAATGATCACGATCCAGTAAGTTAGGACACGATCTTTCTCGAGAATCATGATTGTCAAATATTAAAATGTTAAAAAAAACCATTTTAATATTAACAAAACCAAAATATATTTTCTTTAAAAGTATGATAAAACGTTCGTGCCTATATATACAAAAATCACGAAAAATATATAAACAAACATAATATATTAGTAATTATCAAAAATATGGACATATGTATATATAAAAAACAAATTAAAAATATATCTATTTATAAAGGTATAGAATAATATATATCTATGTATACGTATATATATAAAAAATATTTAAATTATAAAATATAGAAAACATATAAATATTATAAAAGTATATACGCATACATATGTATATAAGGCTAAGAAAAATAAAATAAAAATAAAATCTACGATATGTACATATTATAAAAATGTATAAACATATGAATTATAAAACGTGAAAATATAAATAATTATAAAATATGAATGTACATAATATATATACAAACTATATACAAAAAAAAATTTGTAATAATAATAATAAAATACGTACTACATATATATTTAAAACATTTAATATATATATTATGCGCACACATACATACATACAATAATAATATAATAATAATTAACAGTAATGAACAATAAAAATAACATAATAAAAATAAACTAAAAAACAAATTAAGGACTAAATTAAAATATCAAACAGAAGTTGAATGCCGAATTCTGAAAATAAAAACAAGAAATGGAGTAAATTAAAACAGGTGCAATAGATAAAGGACCGAAAAAGTAATTTTCCAACCCACCCTAAAACGCTGCACTCTATTGGATCAAATTGAAACGAAAATAAAAGGTGCAGTTAGATTTAAAATAAATAAATAAGTTAATTTGAAAAGCACCATAAATCATGAGGACTAATGTCGAAAATAGTCCATTTTGAACCCTATATACCCCCATTTTAGAACCCAAAAATCAATTCCCTTCTGCCATTTTTGTGTTACCGCAGCTTCCTCTTCTCTTCCGCTCCAAATCCGCTCATTCCGACGACGGGATGAAGATCCCTCGACGGCGCATGCGACGGTAAGTCCTCCTCTATTTCCCTCTTCCGCTTTTGTTTTAAGAAAAACAAGATGGAAAATGAAAAAGGAAAAACAAATAAAAAGAAAAAAAGGAACAGAACAATTACCTTCAAAAATTTGCCTTTTTGATTCCTTATTTTCGTATTTTTCTTTAAATGTTTTTCTTTCATACAATATTGCTCCCCCCCCCTTTTACAGATTGAAATCCTCTTTTATATCAGAACCCCCCAAAAAAAATCATCCAAAAAAACATAAAATCAAAATCTATTCTGTTATTTTTTACATCTATTGCCGTTTGGATCAGTTTTTCGCAGGTATGAGGGTCGTGGGGGACGTGCGCAAAGTGCTGAACGTGGAGCGATGTTGAAGCGTGGGTGTGGTTGCCGCGGCTGCTGATTTTGCTGCTAGGGTTCTCTGTTTTGTGTTTTAGGCTAATGGGTTAATTGGGTTTAGTAATGGGCTGTTAGTATAATTGGGCCTCATTCTTGGTTTTTAGCCAGGCCAAAATTGGCCTATTACAGAGACAAATGAGTTTAGGGTTCAAAAGTTAAAGGAAAGACGAAGATAGAGTTAAAAAGCTTGTTGATGGAAGTTTTGGCACATTTTTTTGTCACAATATTATTTTATTTATATAAATATTTAAAGTTAATATATATCATAGGTCCCTGTCCTTTTCATAATTTCAGAATTTAGTCTTTTTTATTTTTATTTTCAGAAATTTAATATATTTACTTTTTAGATTTTAAAATTCAAGTTCAATTGTTAAAATTGTTAACTTTTTTTGGTTAAATTTATGGGTATGATATTTTAAAATAAGAAAAAACTCACTTAGTAGCACTGTAAGTTTTTGGTAACCGATTTGATGAAACATATTTCTAAATTTTAGGATTACATTTATTCTTTAAACTCATGTTTTTACATCTCTGGAATACCAAGTAAATGTTGAGTTTGAATGGCTAAGCCAAACGACCATTATGTTCAGAATTTCTGAAATTTCAATTTTTAATTGTTTTTTAAAATATTTTCAATATGAATACATATTATTTGGTTAGAAATTATTCTAAACTGATTTTTATTAATTTATTATATTTTCTTATAATTTGTATGTATTTTATTAAATTTAATTTACTTAATTTTGAGATAAAAGATAGTTTTATTAAATTGTACAATTTTGTTAGAGGAATTGCCACAGAACCGAATTTCTTAGGATTATTACGAAAGATCATACCTTTTTAAGCCTTTAATTTTTTGATCGAATTCTGAACTTTCAAGTTTTATTCTTAAATTTTAGGCTACTAAGATATTTGTGAAAATCGTTGCTTACCTGTCAGTTTAATAGATCAAATAAGTGATTTTCATGTTTAATTTCCAAAAAAACCGGCTATGTTATTTATGCAATATATGAGATTTTGTCCATGTTCTACGAAAATCGAGTAAAACATGCTGGCATAGTTTTAAATTTATAGAATGTATAATTTTGAAATATCTAAGTTTTATATTTTCTCTACTTAAATTAGATTATTTGATTAATTTTGAAAAATATGTTACTACATTTCAATTTTTGTATATATATATATATATGGTATTCAATTATAATTTTGGCATATAGTGTAAAAAAGTATGCATCTATTCATGTTTTATGTAATCAAGTTTTTATATTTTGTAAAAAGCTATCAAGTTTTTATGATTTTAAATTTACTCTTGGTATGCTATGTTCCAACCCAACCCTATCAATGAGGGTAACATTGGCCATATCAACATGTATTTTTTGTTTAGAAACCTATTTTAATCGTGTCACCGATTTAGAATAGTGGTTTTTGACTTAGTGCTATTAGGTTGATTTGTGATTTTTGTTTTGACTCAATGTTACTGGGGTTGATTTGTGATTTTTGTTCTGACACAATGTCACTGGGTTAATTGTGGTTTTTGTTCCGACCAATTGCCATTGGGGCTAATTGTGATTTTTGATCTTTGTCACTAGGATTAAGGGTGACCATAGCGATAAAAAAAGAAAGAGTTGATTTTTATCCATTAGTATATTTAGGAATTATGTTATCACAAAATACTTACAAAATTTTCGATTACGTATTTTCAATAAAATATTTAAAATAAATATTTTTGTACTTTGTTTAACTCAACTAAAAGGTAGTTAAAATCACTCACTCTCACTCGTTAAATTCATGGCCTCTGTTAATGTTTAAGTTGTATTTTTAAAGTTTCTTAAATTTCTACCTAGAAGCTTATTTTCAACACAAATTTATACTTTTTTATGAAATTGTGACTATAATTTTTATGTTAAATGTTTTGACTTAATCCAATATTGTTATTTAGTGTCAGTCTTATATATGTGATTCTATTTCACGAGTGAGTGACATCTATTATGTCTCGATTTAAGGTGTGACACATTGTTTTCATTAAAAGATGTTTTATAAAATAGGAAAAAGTTGAAAACAATATTTTCTTTTTAACTTTAAATGGAATTAATGCATTAACCCTAGCTTAAACCCATCCTTTCAACCAATTTTAAATATCAAAATCTCTTATCCTAGTTTGAGTACACATAAATATAGTAATTTTTATTTTATTTCTCATGCTTTTATTATAAAAAGAATAGTGCATCAAACACATTTTTCATATTTTCATTATTGGAAACAAATTTTTATTTATTAAATTTGTTTTTTAATTTCTAAAAGATAGAAAATAAAAACTATTTTTGAAAAAAAATAAAAACATAAAATATTTCCAAAAATCAAACTGAGCTTAAGAATTTCCTATCACGGGACTAGAACTTTAGTCTCGCAATCCGTGCGACCTTAGTGATTTCTTCGTTTCAAATGCGCTTAAATCAGCCTAACTCTCGCAAAGCGAGAATTCTAAATAGAAATTCTCTTAAGGCACAAAAAATAAAGTGAAAACAACTCAAAGACAAAAGAAAGTTTGAAAGAACAGAATAGCCACAAAAAAGCAACGCCCGCAAGTTGTTTGAGTAAATATTCTCAGTATATTTTTTTAACTCAAAGAATAGGATACAATGAATAATTATAAATAAGGGGAGACCCTCTATTTATAGTTGAGTTCCCTCAAATCCAACAATATAGCTAGCTTCACATTGACGGATGAGATCGAAGTCTATCAACAATTAAGGGATTTACATAATCCCTAATATTACAAAATCAAATTTTATCATATTACAAATCTTCTAAGATTATTTTTCATATTTACCAAGGTAGCCCTAATTTTCGATAAGTGCTTTCATCGGGCCACCAATGCTTCAAGTAGACAGACTTTTCCACATGTTTGGCGAATCAAGCTAGTTTAAGTGAATCAAATGAGCCTCATTTAATATATTGACCTACATGGAACATTTTTTGTGCTTTGATCACAGACTTTGAGTTGTGTCCCATGACATTCTTTAAAACTTCAATTTCAGGTTCACTTTCAATTCCCTCTAGATTACAATCACTATCTTGACTAACCCTTACATGTTTGCCTTAGAAGCCAATTTCTATTTAGCAGCTTGCAACTCCTCATCATTATCACCATCTAACAAATATCTAGTTCAAAGTTTTCAACTATATGCTATGACAAGAATTTTTTTCGGATGGATTACTCCGCTAATGAAACAAGGTTACAAAAGACCTATCACTGAAAAGGATGTTTGGAAGCTGGATACATGGGATCAGACCAAAATGCTGATTCATAAGTTAGCATTATGCTACTTCCCTTGCATTTGCTTCCACATGATAATGCATACAATCACTCAAAAATAGCGATTTCTACCTTTACAGATTCCATAGATGTTGGGACAAAGAAGCTAAAAGATCTAAGCCATGGCTTTTGAGAGCACTGAATAGTATAGCTTGGGAGGAAGGTTAGTTAACTATGTGATTACATTTTTCCCTTCCTTTATAATAGTGATAATGACTAATGAGAACTTATGCATCTTGAAGAATTCCTCTGTTAAGTCTAGATGTTATTACCGATCGACACTGAACAGGTGTACCTTTTAATCTTTTGCAGATATGCAAGGTACACCCGTTCAGTGTTGATCGGTAAGTTCTAGTCATCCAAATAGAAATGCATGTTTGATTTTTGTAACCAATTTTCAACTCCTTCCCTTTTTTTTTGGGTGTATCTTTTAGTGATTAACAACCTTGAAATTAATAAATGTGTGCAGTTCCCCTATGTACTATGCTCATCTTGCTGCACCCCGAGCTCAATTTTATATGAAAAAATTATTGTTCCCCAAATAGGTTAATACATTTTTTTACGGGTTAATACAAAATTTAAGATTCTAATAATATAAAAGGTAAAAGAAAAACTATTCTCAAAAAAAATCTAATTATATTTATACCATATATAACATACAAATGTCATGATTTGATTAAACATTAACATAATTGTGAAAATACACAAATGTTAAAATTATAAATCTAAGTAATATAGTAATCATACTGGATCATTGAATTTATTAAATGTTCCACTTTTTATTATTTTTTGATAAACGGGTTCATCTAACAATATAAATATTTTTACCACTAAATTAAAAGGTTATTGGCTAAATTAAAATATTATTATTCATTCTTATATTAGTATCCATTTAAATATTTAAATAAATGGTGAAATTAAAATATTATATCCTTTTCTAGGATCAGAGTATATAAGAAATATTATCTAATTTTTAAATTAAATAAATGGCTTCTTTGGAACTCATTTGCTTTCCAACAAAAAACCCAAATGAGAAAAAAAAATGAGCAGCCTAAAAACCAAGCAAAAACCATAATGTAATCTCTTACTATAAATAATGAATATTTGATTTTCTTTTTAAATCAGCATATACATAAATAAAATTTTAACATCAGAAATTAGGAACATTGGAAAGATTTACCATATTTTGAAGCAGATTTGACTATGATAATCGGTACCATACTGCTTCAGTCCTAAATCAATATCAAGTAATCTATGTTTTATTTTAGTTAAAATTTCGGTGCCTTCTGATTATTCAATGTATTTCGACCCATTTTAATCAATATCGATTTATACCGATTAGCACCAAATGTTAATATTCTAAATTAATTTTTGATTTTTTTTATCTTAGTCATTTTAATTTTTCTATGATTATATTAAAAATTAAAAACTATTAAATTAAATTGTTATTTATATGAATGCTTGCGTGTGTATATGATATATAATTTATTTTTATAAAAAAATAAAAAATTAAAACATTAGACTATAAATATATTTGAAAAATATTTAAATATATATAATTTATCAAGAAACTAAAAATAAAACGATAGATATAATAATCATTTTTATATATATATGAAAACATTTAAAAACATCAATAAACTCAAGACAACATATTAATATCAACCCTAAAATAGTACATTCACCGATATCATTGCATGATGGAGGATATGGACTGAAACTAGTATAATAAATGTGGGACAACAGTGTGTCTGTGTCCAGTCAGCCACACAATCACCGTTTAATAATACGACCTAAAGCATAAATGTGGTTCAAAAATTGACAAATCATAACATTCCCTTCAATTATAATACATCAAACCTTGATCCATCTCCATCTTTTTCCTTACAACAGTTCCTATACTTATTTTAAAAAAAACCAGTGAAATGAGCAGAGCCCACCACCAACCAAATTGACCTTACATGTCCCTTCTAGCCACAGACTTGCTCCTCACATTTACTCAAACTGCACCCTACTTTTGTTTCATGTGTTCTTCATCCATTTATACAGTACCAAGTTACTCAACAAGCCAATTATTACTATTGCAGGAAGAGCACATTACCATGAAATCTCTTCAAATGCCTCACCCTCAAAGTCCTGTTGGAAGTGACGCCGATGGCACCGATCATCAACCCTATGACCAAAGCATCGTCGTTCCAAATAAGCTCATCCTTGCAGCTGATAGCTTTGAAAGGAAAGAACTCTCATGGTAAAAAAAAACATGTATTCCTTGCTATTCAAGCTCTCAAAACTTCATTCCAGAACACTATAATTTCCAACTAATAATTGCTGTGTAATCAATAAAAACGTTTAGATGCATACAGAGTATATTATCTCCGTAGCTCACGCGGTTCGTTTCTTTTTTGAGCGAATGCAGGTTTGCCACAACTCAAATCCCTACAGATTTAGCAATCCAAGTTCAGGATGTCATCTTTAATGTTCACAAGGTAACCTGCAAACATAAAAATGATCTTGTGTGGCATCCGAGTGACGTGCATAATCATTAGGAGTTAGGACCCTTTCTTTTTATTGTTTTCCTTCTTTACTCGAACCCTTCTTTAGCGAAACTAAACTGCAATAATCAAGAACATTAAATAAGAACAAATAGATAAAACATAGAGTAAGGCAACTGTAGGACATTCCAAGTCCCTTGTGATATGATGTGATATATATATATGTATACACACAGTATAGAACATTGGAAAATAAAAAATTTGTCTTTCAACCCTGATTAATCACAATTTCAGATTTCTACGATTCAAACTTTTTCCTAGAGAACAAAACTCTGAATATTCTCTGACCAAGTTGGAAGATGAAAGAAACCAGTTACTCTTTCGATGTACTCATATCAATTAACATAAAAATCTTACCAACTTGAAAATTAATGAATAAAAAGATAGAAAACCAACCATGGTATCTAACTAATAGCTCTCATGTGTTTCTCCTGAAACAGTATCCCTTGGTATCAAAATGTGGCTAGATCAGACAGCTGGAACTTCAGCCTTCAATCTCAAAATTCAGGCATGATCTCAAGCTTGAGAAATTTCCAGGTGGACCAGATACTCGAGATGATTCTACAATTTTGTTACGGTCTCCCAGCAGACTTGAACCCGAATAATATAGCAGCACTTAGATGTGCATCTGAATATCTAGAGATGACAGAAGAATTTGAAGATGGAAATCTCATAACCAAGGCAGAAGCTTTTCTAACGTTTGTAGTCCTGGCTTCCTGGAAAGACACTATTACAGTCCTCAAATCTTGTGAAACCCTGTCTCCATGGGCAGAAAACCTTCAGATTGTCAGAAGATGTTGCGACTCAATAGCTTATAAGGCCTCAAGAGAGAATTCATCAACTGGAGAAATAGTTAGTGAAGAAAGCTGGTGGCTTGACGACGTGGCTACCCTTCGCATTGATCATTTCATGAGGATTACAACAGCAATTAATGCAAAAGGAACAAAAGCAGAGATCATAGGGAAATGCATAATGCATTATGCAGGTAAGTGGCTGCCAGACATGGATGAGGGACTGGAAGGACTGAGAGGATATGGATTTGGAAAGAGTGAGTTGCAATTCAGTGTTTTGAGAAGGAATGAAGAAGAGAGTGCAGGACAAAACAAGGAACAAAGAACGATTATCGAAAGCCTAGTAAGCATGCTTCCTTCTCAAAATGGAGCTGTTTCATGTAAGTTCTTGTTGCAGATGTTAAAAACAGCCATGGTGTATTCAGCATCTCCAGCTCTTATAACAGATCTAGAAAAGAGAATCGGATTGATGCTGGAAGATGCCAATGCAAACGATCTACTGATTCCTAATTATAAGGATGAAGATCAAGGACTAATGCTAAAGTGAGTATTCTACCATCTACCTCATTCATAGATTATACAATTTAGCAAGCTAATGAAACTCTCCAGAGGAGAATTCCTTTCATAACCATGCAATAAGACTGCTTTATACTCCAACTCATATATACCTTCTTCAACAGTTCACCTGAGCAGCGAACGATGCACAACATAGATGTGGTGCAAAGGATTTTGGACTATTTCCTGATGCATGAACAACAGCAACAAAAGATAGGGAAAACAACTGTTAGTAAGCTATTGGACAATTACTTGGCTGAAATAGCAAGGGATCCAAACCTTTCCATCACAAAATTTCAAGCTCTTGCTGAATCCTTGCCAGAAAATGCTCGATCATGTGATGACGGTCTCTATAGAGCCATTGATATCTATCTAAAGGTTACTTGCTAAGCCTCTTATTCCTTTTATATCACTTGTTGACATTTGATCTTAATATTTAAACTCGATATCCTTTTCAGACTCATCCTTCATTATCTGAGCATGACCGCAGAAGATTGTGCAAAATAATGAACTGTGAAAAACTATCATTTGATGCATGCATGCATGCTGCACAAAATGATCGGCTGCCCCTAAGAATTGTTGTCCAGGTAACTTAATTCAGAACTTCATATTTAAAATCTTTAATTGCATCAGTATTTCCCATGACAGTTTGTACTGTATCAGCTGTCAAGCTCAATGAGCCAATTCTTAATTACACAAAACTACCAATTCATGATTCTAAAGCAAAACAAGATTGTGGCATTAAGCAGAAAAGTATAGTATAGACAGAGGTTGTCAGCATTAGGCAAACATCTATATAACTACTTTTCATTGATAAGCATATCATCTAGTGAAAACACCTGGAGACAATCCGATACAGTGCACATTCATAGCAGGAAAAGTTCAAGTAAACTATATGAGCAAAAACTAATAGATAAATCAATCACAGATCACTTAAAACCAGAAAAATAAAATATATTCATTGGAGAAGAAGGAAAAACAGGGTCAAAAGGACAATTATGGACACCAGAAGGTAATGTTTAGATGTTTCCAAGCTTTAAACTACCTAGTGAATCCAAAGAACTTATCTTGATTACATGCATCTAATAATATAATATTGAAATAAAATGCCATCAGAATGAAGAGAAGGTGCAGTCAAGGGAAAGCTATTGATATTCTGACTCTCTGATAGTAGATAAGCTCACTAGGGAAAGCTAACAAGGTCCATGTACTTAATACATGCAGGTTTTATTTTCAGAGCAAGCAAAGATGAGGATGGCAATGCAAGGTAAGGAATCATCAATAATAGCTGATAATTCTGAACAAGAGGAACCCCGACCATCCACAAACACAGAGATAAAGAACCTCAAATCAGAACTCGAGAATGTGAAGACAAAGATGGCAGAACTACAAAATGACTACTCTGACCTTCAGCAAGAGTATGAGAAGATAACAAGCAAGCACAAGAATGCATCACCTTGGATTTTGAACTGGAGGAAGATTAAGAACTCTTTACATGTGGTGGCAGAAAGTGATGACAATGGAGATGGACAGCAAAGGCAAAATAAACCTGGTTTTAGACTCAGCTTTAGACGCAGGCGATCGGTGTCGTAAGCTCATTCACAGTAAGCATCTTATGATGCAAATGCTCAAGCAGCTCAAACCAAGCAATAGCCTCAACAACATTATTTGCTTATTTTTCCATCTTTGACTAGCTTATTACACAAGGTTACAATGCATGTTATCATCATAAATACCTTATCTTAAAGTATCACTGCATCTCTTTCTTCTAAATGAAGGATGCAAGGAACATGTTCATAATGGAAAAGGAACTGTGATCTCAGTCATGTAAATCTTAATGGATAATCTGTTATTAGACCAAAGCAAATATTCATAAAGGCATTGTTCAGCTTTTATTAATCCAAAGCAAACATACTTAAAGGCATTGGATTTCTCAACAAGGCATCGGACCATTCATAGAAATTTGATCAACAATCATGCCAAACTCCAAAGCAAGTTCATCAATTCAATAACACTCAACCCTTTTGCAAAAACCACAATACTGGTTATGCTCTATCAATTAAAAAGAAGAAAAACCATAATACTTCAATGAAATACAAAAAGGAACTTAATCATGGACACCTCCCATTAAAACTCTTATTAAGAACCTACCAACCATGTTGAGAGTAGGGACTTTGCCGACATCGATACCGTAGAGGGACTGGAGGAGGCGTTTAATCTCTATCTTGGATGCCGATGGGATGGTTATGAGAGCTATTTCTTTCATGTTGGCCAAAGTGTTTGGCATCAATAGCTTGATTGCAAGGCTCGCCAAGTTTACAACTCGTCTTCCTAATCTACTACCCATTTTCTACCTTTCCCTTCTTCAGGCAACCCTGGGTTCTTTTCTTTTCCCTGGTGGAGCTCAGAGAGAGAATGGTAACTGAAGTGGGTTTTTGTAAGGTTTCTGCAGAAAGAAACCAGTGCCAGTGCTTACTCTACTTTCATTTTTGGTTAAAATCTGTCACTAGTCCTTCTAGTTTTCATAAATTTGGAATTTAATCTCTGTATTTTAATTTCTAGAAATTATTTTGTTAAATTCACCTTCATTAGAACATCATTTTGAAATCTAAAAAAGTAAAAAAACTAAATTTCTAAAAATAAAAATACAAAAGTTAAATTTTAAATTTTAAATTTAAGAAAACTCCGTAAATTATGGCTAGAAGTTCTATTCTTCATTTTTATCTAGCAGCTTTATCTTGGGCTAATCTAGAAATTATGTTAAATATTAACGGGCCATTGAGAAAACTTCAGCTTGTGAATTGGTAAGCACTGGCCATTATATTGGTGCTAACACACGTATTTGAGCTCTTCTTGGTTACAAACACAAGCCCGAACGTTCGTTATTGATAAAATTTGAGTAAAAATATTAGAAAAAAATGAGTTTAGACAAAAAAAATTAAACTCGTGTTTGAAATACGAGTTAGATTCGATTTTTAATATTCAAACCTCTGCCCCTTTTTCAAATTTATAATTATTTTTATTTTTTTTATGCATTATGTATTTTATTATTTTATATAGTATAAAAGTTCAATATACAGTGTTATATGGTAAGTACTAAAAATATGTTCATTTGAATAAAAAAATTTTTAAAAATAAAACTAAAAAAACATATAAACAGATTTAAATAAGTTTATGTTAACCATTTACAAATACGATGAACTTTAGCAAAATTTAAAACATATTTTAGGCTGAGATTATTTAACTACACAGGCTAATAAATATCATTTATGCGCTAGCCTAAAGCCGACTTGACCCATGAATTCTTCTATCTATCTTTGTTGTGGGAAACTGAGTGGATAAATTTATAAATCATACTCATTGAAGAATGCTTGTATGCAAATGATTATGAAAATTAAATTTTAATATAACCTATGGAATCAAAGTGCATTATCATGTGATTATCACTCTCTAAATCGGAAAAGATAACGACTAAAAATTTGTTCTACAATCAACTCATAAATGGAATAAATAAAAAAAGGGACATCGAAAAGTTTCTTTTAACCTCACTTGTGAAGTTAAAACATTCTAATGCTCGTATATCTCGAAATATAATGCCTATAGTCCATATATTGCAAGTAACATTTAGCTTGTGAACAAAAAAGAAAAAATTACGAAGTATATGCATAAGCACTTGTATGTACAAGGGTGGGCAAGTATGTATGATGACATGTACAATTGAATGAAATATTCGCTTTCGGGTCGTTAATTGAGTCGGCAAACAGCAAAAGAAGATCGTACCGAACAAAAACCGTCATGAGAACCAGCAGCCGGTGTGAAGTTTTTTACCAGCGGCAAATTCCAGGCATCTCTATTCTGCTTGAAGCAAGTATTTCCTCGTATTTTGATCCGTGTACGAAGCCCCACAACTACGATACAAATGAATGAATTACAAAGAAGTCAAATACGAATACACATAGCAAATGGAACAGTGACATTGGTGCGGAACAGAGCAAGAGAGAGAGACGGAAGTACGTCGTGCATACCTCAACCTCCTTTACTTCAAAGTCTTTACTGGACGCAAGACAGGGATTTCTGTAGGTTTCGGAGAACGAGCTAGATCCATTCAAACTAATTACATAAAAAAAATATCTTAATCTATCAGAACGCAGTGTTTCATTGACTAGTTTATCAGCATCACATTTTATATAAAAGAACCCAAGGGGACAGATAACTCACAGTTCACCATCTAGATAAAGCGCAAAATGGCCGCCACCACCTATTGCTAGAAATTCTGTGGAACAGAGAGTGAAATATCGATTCGCACCTGTTCAATGTTCACAATTAGATCTACCAAGTTTACTCAGAGAGAAACTGTTCTAAATACCAGCAATTAGGTCAGCATGCTCGAGTTCCATGTCATTTTTCAGCTGTCAGTATACTACATTCCAACACAGACACACACATACACATGATCTTCGTGCGATAGTAACAATTTCAAAATGATATACAAAGATGGGAATACCTGTTGGACGGTATACAACCGGGCCACCAGGTCCATTTGTGAAAACGAAGGTATTATTTGTTCCCTGTTCAAAATGTAAATTCAACTTCAACAAACTACTTATAAGAAATACTAGCTGGAGACAATAAGTGTTTTCTTTTCAGCATCACCTGATATTTCTTATTAGTCGGTTTTAGGGGCGCCTCAACCAGGCCACCAAACACTGCACCTTTACGGTCTCCAACAACCTGCAAGAAAATAAATGGCATCAGCCCATTGATCTAACCGGAACAACATGCATCATCAACAAGAACAATAATGCTATAAAGTTAAACATTACCAGTAAACTGAGGCCGGGCCAGAGCACGCTTCTTCTATACAATGTTGACAGTGATATACCGTGCCTCCATGTACTGCAAAGGCCGGCAGAGATTTATCAAGGAACGGACAATAAACTGTTTCTTGAAATACATGAAACTATACATCCTAAGAAAGACCAAATTCGGTCCACTGAACTGAAAAGCAATGAAATTTCACCTGTAGAGCAATAACCACTTTCTCCCTTGAACAAGGGCCGGAAGTGATCCATAAAGGGCATTTCTTGTTTTCTCCGTAAGAAGCAATGATGGTTCAGAAGTTTCTGGAAGATCTTCAGAATCCAAAGGTTCCTCGACATTTTGCATATGTCTCATCTCAAGTCCGTCGAATTTAGTACCACCCTTATCATCATCATCATCATCATCATCATCATCATCATCATCACTTTTCTTGGCAGAATCGCCCTTGTTGTCTTGATTTCGGTATCCAATTATCCTAGTAGCTTGATAAAGAGCTCTAAGTGATTGCTTACCTTTAGAAAGTAAGCTTTTCCTTACACCATTCTCTTTCGTTTTTGTGTCGGATCCATCACCAGGTTCCTCTCTATCATCTTCCTCATCAAGGTTCACATTGTGACCTGATTCCGAAGAAGACAATAACGAATAGAGGAATGCGGTAAAGGAAGACGTATCGGGGCCATCAACAAGATCCCCCCTATCATCCTCTTTGTTAATTGACTCTACTTGACTTATTTTTGGCTCACTCAAAGTTTCCTACCATAAATAGAAAAACATATAGAGTTAAAAACTTGAAACACTGATTGCAGGCTTTCAACATAGGTTGGGATTGGTAACCATGTTCTTTTCATTGCAGAAAAGGTTCAAAATTACAAATTCACAACACCAAGCCTACAATCTAAAGTTCAGACAAAGAATTTTAACAAGCAATCTAATAAATTCTAATACCAGAAAAAGATGAGACCTTAAGAAACTCAATCAAATACCTTACAGCATGAACATTCAAAGCAATCAAAACAACTATAAGAAAAGCCCCTTTATCCAGGGTGTTGACCAAACAATAGAGCATGTCAACACCATCATCATCATAAACATTCATACAACAACCAAAAAAAAAAGGGGGGAAGCCTGTACAAGATATATAGAGATAAAGCGAAGGGAGAGAGGCACTTACAGGAGGCTTAGATGATTTATCAGAGATGGGGTTAAGAAGTCCGGTGGTAAGATCAGTTACAAAGTGCACAGCTTTGCTCTTCAAAGACCTTTTCTTTCCCATTTTTCCTCCCTTTTCTTCTATCCAATATTGCACAAAGATGAGATTTTTACACAAGTTCCAACTTTTTTTTTTTTGTTGATTTCAGAGGTGTCTGATGATCCTATATTTCATCCTTAATTCTCAAAAAAAGGGGAAAAAACATTCTTCTGTTGGGTTCTACCAAATTGCCCAATACACCAAATTCAAC
Organism: Gossypium hirsutum; assembly: GCF_007990345.1. Taxonomy (NCBI): domain Eukaryota; kingdom Viridiplantae; phylum Streptophyta; class Magnoliopsida; order Malvales; family Malvaceae; genus Gossypium; species Gossypium hirsutum. The sequence continues at coordinate 4,381,002 of NC_053439.1, read as the reverse complement.
TACAAAACCATGATTTAATAATTCAATACCTATCTTTATGAAGAAACTACAAACCCAGTTTTTTCTTTTTTAATCTTTCCTACCAAAAGAATAGGGAAAGAAAAAAAGAGTACGTTTAAAGGAATAAAGAAAGTTTAGTGCTCATCCTGTTACATTTTTTTGTCAGCTGTTAAACAGTTGACACGTCCTTCTCTAGTGTCATGAATTGGATCCTGATTTAAGGTTTTTCTATTGGGATAATCACCAATTTGCCACATTTTAACTCTAATCTTCTTTTGAATCATTTTTTAACTTCAAAATTTACTTAAATGACTTTGTTTTGGGCAGAAAATAGATTAAATTGTTAACATTTAATTAGTATAACATAGTAGTTTATGTGTCCTTCATTATTAAATATAGATAAATTTTTTTAAAATATAATTTTTTTAATTTTGTTTTGAAATTTTACTATGTTTGTATCATTAAAATTTTCACTGAAAAAAAAATTAAAATTAAAACTAAAATAATAAATGAGATAAATATTAGCTAAATTTAGCATTATATTTTTTTATTTCCTCTCAAAAGTTGATTATGAAGAGAAAACTGTGGATTGGCCCGAACCCTAAGGGTTGTTTCCTATTTTTAAAATAATATAAAATTTTAAAAAATATTTATTTAAATATAAGTTTTAGTTGAGGCTGTCCAAATTTATAAAATTTATGTCCAACATTTAGACAGAAAGTTCCATCATTGGAAAAGTCTATTTCCCAATGCTTACGAATAAAAAAATTAAATAAAACCACAAGGAATTTAATATGGTTTTCCTTTATTTTCTTTTCTTTTTTTGTAAAAATATATATAATTTTAAAAATTATAAAAGAATCAATGTATAAAAATCCAGAAAAAATAATTATTTAAACATATGTAAAGATTAAATTTTTAAAAAAATATATTTAAACTCTAACATAAGGGTGAGTATTCGATCGAGTCAAATCAAAAAATTTTGAGTTAGTCGAGTTGACAAATCATATTTTAGCAACCAAACTCAAATTGAATCGACTCGAGTCAAAAAATTTTGAGTCGAGTTAACAAATCCTATTATTTATACTCAACGTTACATTTATGTTGACCGATTATTTAACTAGTAGACAAAGTACAAGACTATTTAATTATATAAATAATATAATGATTTTGCCTTTTAACTTGGCTAAACATTTATCAAAATGACTCAGTTTTACCTTTTCTTATCCGGATTTTCGAATAACTCAAATTGTGTAATTCATATTCGAGTTAAACCAAAAATTTTGATTTTTTATTCAAGTTGATCCGCATAACTCAATTAACTCGAACTATTTAATTCAAAATTTAATTTTTTATCAAATTTTTCGAATCGAATCGAATTTTACTCACCCTTGCTCTAGGTAATTTCTTCGTATTCATCATTATGTATGAAACAATTGCTTCATCAGTATTGTATAAGCCTAATTTTGCCCGGCCCAAACAAATAAAACAAAAAAATAAAAGTTCATTAATAGTTCAAATTACAAGCCCAATGGCCAAATCCATTTGCAAACCCTAAAATCTAAAAAAACCTAAGCCCAAAGTCCACTATCCTAAACACATCAGGAACCCTAATTTCCCTTTAGCCCTTCCAGTCGCCGCCTTTGTCGCGTCAGCAAGCATGTCTCCCGAAGTCCCCACGCCTCCTCTGCCACCATTTCACTGAAATGGAAAAATGTGGCTTCCAATCGTCGTTAACCACCATGGGTACCTGCAAAAAAGAGAAAAAAAAAACAAAAATAGAGACACAGAAGCAGAGAATAGTAGAACAGAAAAACAAAAAAAATAGTATATAATGTAGTATATTTCAGTTATCAGTAATATAATGTAGTACATTTCGGTTATAAAAGTCGAAAGAAAAACGTTTGTAATGGGATTGGAAAAGAAGAAAAAAATTGAATACAAAAAGAAAAAAACTAAGTTAAGAAAAAACTTAAGTTTGTTCATCTTTTTTTTTTACTTTTTATTTCGAAAAATATAAGAAAATAAAATAAAATTTTAAATCTTACCCATTCATTGCCACTGGGAGGCCTTCCTTCGCTCTGAAAGGTCTTCGAATCCATTAGGGTTCGTTGACGACCACATCAGAGAAGATAAACCAAAAGGTCTCTCAGCTTCAATAGAACTTTGACTGGGTTTTCAGAGGATCTATCACCAGATCCACGATCTACGCAAGAAAAGGAGTTTGGGGGGAACTTTTTCAATTTTTCGGCCACTGGCGGCGGCGGTCACCGACACTGATGACTGGTGGCCATGGCGTAGACTCACCGACCCCGTGATTGAAGAGAAGGGGTCTTGAGAGAAAAAAAAAAAGAGAAGAAGAAAGGAAGAATGTTTTTTTTCTAAACAAGTTTTAAAATATTTTTTTTAAAATATTTTTTTAACTTATATAGGTTTAATGAAACTACGTCGTTTTGGCCTAGCTTCAGAAGTCCCAAAACGACGTCGTTTTGATGCTAACCCGAAGATCCGACCCAAATAGTCCCAGGATCCGCTATTTTTTGAAGGGCTGGGAAAATTTCTTTCTAGACCCTTCCGCTTTTTTTCTTTTTTAATTTCATCCTATATTTCTTTTTACTTATTTCATTTTTACCCTTTTATTTTATTTTCTTACATTCTGGTCCTTTGACCCACTGTTGACTTAAGGGAATGACATGGGGTTGGGATAATTCCCCATTCAGCCCTTTCATCTTTCGCATGTTTTGATTTAACCCTTTATTTTTTTTAATTTATACTTTGAATTTCATTTAGGTTTCAATTTAGTCCTTTGCCTACTTTTTTTATATTTTTTTATCATTATTTTATTATTTATTTTATTATTTCTGATACTTTTATGTCATTCACATTTATCCTTTTCATTTATGCAGCTTTTATTTTTATTTTGAATTATTATGTTTATTTTATTATTAAATATGGTATTATGATTATTATTGTTATTATTATTACCATTGATCAATGTTATTATTATTATCATTATAGTTGTATTATTAATATTGTACTATCATTATCATTGCTACTATTATTTTATTCCTTTATTATTTATTTATCATATTATTTTATTTGTACTTATGTAGTAATTCCATTTTTGCTAAGTATTTTATTACGCTTGCACATAATCATACAACGTCCAAATAAATTAATTGTACATCGCATTAAATATTATATTCGTTTTGACTCTACGCATAAGAAATAATTAGAACCAAGATGATGTTCTTTAATTAGGGAATTCGAGAAATCCTGCCCTAACTTACGGGGTACGAGTTTCCTATTGAACCGAGATAATCGAACATCCTTTTAAAATAAAAACACATAAGGTTTAATTAATAATTAAATAATTATTCGAGATGTTGTTTCCTAACTTGCGAGACATGATCTTTTTGTTTTGGTTACCTCAAGATAAAAAGACCTTTTACATAAGTTTTAATTCAGTTAGCGATATTTTAATTAAATAACATCATGTAAAAATGAATCGCATTTTAAATTTTCTTTAGATTCTCAATATTCGACGCCAAAATATTAAGTAATCAACTAGGTACTAATTTTGGGCGTTATGAGGGTGTTAATCCTTCCTCATACGTAACCAACTCCCGAACCCATTTCTTGAATTTTGTAGACCGAAAATCATTGTTTTAACAAACTAACATTTATTAAAATTACTAAGTTCTGAAGTGATCCAATCATAACTAATTAAAAAAAATTAGTGGAGAATCTATTTTCGTTTTAAAATAAAAAGTCAATTTCGAAAAAAGGATTTCGACCACTATTTTAATCCTGTTTCATCAATTCTCACTCAGTATCTTCATTTTTCAATTTCATCAATATCTCCTATCAAGATGATGATCACTGCAACAACTAAACCACATGAAATTTTTTTATAGAAATAATGACAATAATGGAGAAATTATTACAACATGAAGGACCACGGATTTTACCCCCACAAATGGGAAAAAAAGTTAAAAAAAGATAGGGGTAGAAAAATGAAAAACCTTTAAATGAAAATTTTCTTTATGCTTTTTCAATAATCTTTGATCTAATTTGCTTCTCCTTTTGTCTCAACCTCATGCGTTGAGCAACACGACAGCCTGTGGTATACAATACAAAGTAAATAATTTTCAGGGGAAAATTATGATATTACCAGAACCCGGCACCGGCCTTGGCTTGCTCCTCCTTCTGACCATGATAAAGAGATTTATCCAGTCGCTTAACCGATTCAATGAAACTGCAAATTCGGGTTCGAGTTTCCCCCAGTTCTTGTTCAAAACATCGTACAGCACACAAACAGAACGTTAATCACTGCTCGATCGAGCGAAGCTCCCAGTTACCCTCACCATCGACAAATCGCAACTCCAAAGCATGGAATGGTATTAGAGCAGGCCGCTGAAAAAAATATACAATAGCAAAACAAGATAATATTACTGCATAGGGAAAATGACAATTGAAACATGCAACAGTTTGTTGCTAACTTTGTTGTCATGTCTGTATTTGAAAGTGTTGTATCAGTTAATCATGACAAGCATCCCAAAGTACTTTAATATCCACTGAGTTAACCATGTTCGACGTTAGCCCGTTGCATGAAAGTACTTGCCTGTGATGAGGTAATAACAGTTATGCCCAAATGTTTGGCCAGTCTATAAAGTTGTTCCTCAACGTCGACGCTCGTGGCACTGCAATGAACGAAAGGAAAAGGTAAATTGGATAACTGATCAGTGTCTTTTCAACAGAAAACAAAGGGATTTTTTACGTACTTTGTGCACTCATCTAGGATACCGAATTTAGGCTTGTGGAAGAATAACCGTGCCTGATAAAACAGAAAGTTCGATATCAAACAATAGATTTCCTGTCTGGTATAAATAGTGAAAAATGTTGTTGAATGTGCAACAAGTTTAGTTTTAACTTACCATGCCTAATCTTTGCTGTTCTCCAAGTGAAAGGATGTCTTCCCAACTGAGATTAGCATCCCAACCACTTTCATCCCTTTCCAAAAGATAATTCAATCGAACATTTTCGAGAATGTTTTGCAGACGTGCATCGAGAATGTTTGTGGTGTCAGCTGAGCTTTTACCTGAAATTTTGTATGTTCATAATTCCCAACAACATACATAAATCTAATAAGTAATTCTACCATGCTTTCTAAACTGGTATGTCACTCTTAATGAAGAGTTCAGGTACATCTATGTTCTTCAGATTCTGGTATGATTTTTAGATACGAGTTAATGTCCAACACGGGTAATACGTTCGCTCTTTTTTCAAGTTTTTCCATGTATTTTGAGGGTACTTGAAGGGTTATATGCCCATACTAAGTCCAAAATTGTGTCGGTAGATGACAGAAAAAAGGTAAGGAAAGCAATGCAACTTGTGCAAAGTAAGTTTACCTTTTCCATACAACTTTAATTCCTTCAGCTCTGCTTCTTCATGAGAGAGCGGATATATGATTTGATCCCTTAAAGTTCCCAAGCATGTATATGGTTTCTGAGGAACATAGAAGACGCCACAACCGGAAATATCCTCTTTGTCCAAATGGTGTGATGGTTTATAAAGCCTTCCACTCATAACGGGCCATAGACCTCGAAGTACTCTGAAGACGGAACTTTTCCCGCTCCCGTTCGGACCAGTAACAAGCAGATTTTTTCCAGGTACTACATCACATGTCAACTGCCTAGCCAACAGCTTCTCTGATGGAGTAACTATATCGACATCGCAAAAAGAAATAACATCTCCAGCATAGAGATCATTCCCATGAGACTGTAACACCTTATCAGTCCTCAAGTCCCCTGGTTGGATGACACATCAACTTATCAATGCAAAAATTCCATTACCAAACAAGGACCCTAATTTCTATATCAGAAAAAAAGGAGATATACCAGACTGAACAGCATCAACAAGCTCTTCAAGCTCAAAAACTCGGTTGATGCTTCCGGATAGCTCCAGGAACTTTCTATTCAACTCCATGATGTCACCAAAGGCTAAAAAGCTTTGAGACACAACAGATGCCAGGAATCGTATTCCATGTCCAAGCTCAACTAAACAAAATTGAAGAAATTTCAGAGAGAGGAGGGAGAGAAACAAAAAGTAGTACAAAATCGAGTCGGAATCTCACTTTGAGTAGAAACTAAGGATCGGTCCCCCTTGTGATCTAAGGTATATAATAAGCTCAAACCCCAGGTCACTATATGTGGAAATTGTTTTGTGACAAAATCGTCAAGTATACCGAACTGCCATTTCTTCTTTAAAAGTAATGAAGAGTGATCAAGAAGATCCCTAAATCTTGACTCGACCATCTGTTAGTACAAGAAGCACAGAATTAGGGGAGAGGGCATGGAAATTATGGGGAAAACAGTTCTAGTAATATCTGCATGCACAGCAGCAAACCATGCAAAAAGGGAAAAAATAGTGCACCATGATCCATGCAAAAATAGCTATAGATGGATTCTATGCATAAAACAAATCGTTTAGTCATGTCCCCCACTACAAAACGAGAAAAAGCCTGAAGTGCTGTCATTTCACTGCAAAACATTCCTTTTATATGATAGAAAAACGATAGAGAAGGTCCACAATAATCAAACAATATCTGCCACTGGAAAAACATTAGTACAAACTTATTCTAATTACAGATGGAACCTGCAACTTGTAGATAGTTTAATCAAGAATTGATATTTTAAACAGATCTTGATGCAAAATTCAAGCTTATCCGAAACCAGCAATTTATAGGAAATAACAAAAAGGAGTTCATTACAGTAGGGTTCGGCCCAGGCATGTAAACCTTAAACCATAGTTGTGCAATATAAATATAAGGATGTATTTAAATTTCCAATTGCTAACCCATAGAAAGGTTAAATATACTCCCTATTTCTGTCTATTTTTCCTCAAGGAAATTTTTGTATGCGTCAACAATGATAGAAACAACATTTTTGTATTTAAATACATTGGACACAACAACAAATTCAAGTATCTTACAGCTTTTTCTCGAGCACCGCCTCCAAAGAAAGCAATAGACTCAGCATGAGTCCGCAGTCTTTCGTGCATGAACCTAATTAACATATAGTATAAGTTATTAAAATGATGTATGCAGCAACATTAAGATATTCATAAAAGTACTCGCATGCACCCATGGGAACATGTCTTTTTGTATTACATATCTCCAAACCGTTGAGGAGACAGTAGCAGAGAGTTTCTTTTTTTTTGGTCATTTCTGTCAAAAACAATGTCTTTTTAAAGCCTTTGACTTTTTCTCCTCCTCTTTTTCAGAGAGAGGAAGTTCCATGGGTCATTACTTGTTCTAAAACCTGATTGTATGGCTGTAATATTTATGAAAAGTGGGTGAAAATAAATACTTTCAAGCTAGTAACCAAGTTTTATGGTTCTTCTGATTATACTTTTGGGTTGTACCACCCAGCTCAGTTCCTGAGCTTCCTGTTCAGGCCACCAGAGCAGTCTCGATTTAAAACACCAGTTTCTATCATCAGTTTTGTATTATAGATATTCGGTGCAAGTATTTCCATTTGCAGCAGCATTGTTATTACTTAGCAGTTAGTATTACCAGCATGGATTCTAAACCGAGATTGAATTACCTAAAGGTTCCCTCAAGTTGTTGTTCTCGACTTGTCAAATCACCAAAATCAGGAGTAGCAGTCCTTAGCAAACCCAGACCAAGCAACATGTATGCATACAAAATGCTAACGCCCCTTCTTCCTGTTAATAGCTTCATTCTCCATGTGAACCTTAAAATTTTCAGCATTGTTAAGAATAATTCTTAGAAAGATAAGGGAGGAATAAAGGAACATATAATTCTAGAATTAAAATATTTGACCAAAACAATAGTGGTACTATAATACATGAAGATAATTTACTCACCACAAAATGTCAACAGATGGCTTTACCATTCCGGTAACCAACCCCGATAAATCAGTTGTTAACTTTTCAAGATCATCAGTAATTCTTTGATCTGCATCAATATTTTTGCTCGACATTTGAAAGACCTACAAGAAGATGCATTTGATGTGAATTTAGCACTGCTGAAGTCTAGGTAATAGTGGTGAAAACTGTTAACTCAGTGCAATGCCTGCCAAGTATTCAGGCATCACTGTTTCTGAGCTGATCAAACCTGGTAAAATGCATTATTTCTTAAGTAGTTCTTCAGCAAATGTTGAGTCAATCTAATCCTCCATCCAAGGGCCAGGGTAGCTGTCAAGTGCCTGTAAACCAAGAAATAGGCTATTTACAAAGACTAACGAACCAGAACAGTGTTTATGGCAAAAAGTAAATAATTTAACTGTTACAAATAATAAAAAAATAACACTGTTAATATTAGCACTGACTCAATAGACAGTTGAACTTATAGATCTTTCTCTATCTGTATATCCCTCTTTTTGTTTAAGTATTTCACATATAGGTCATAATGAATATAAAAAATTACCTCAAGGAAGGAGCAATGACAGCAGATGCGGCACTTTGAAGGACACTTATACTCATTAATCGTATAAATCCTGCCTTATCCTGCTCCAAAACATACTTCACAGTAGTTCCTGAGAATAGATGCATTTAAGTAAAAGTAAAAACAATCTCTCAGATTTTAAAATGGATAAGAAATAGAATAATATATTTCTAATACCATTTAATGTCGCAATCTGATCTGATAACCATGTTCTTGTGGCAACAAGAAAAGCAACGGCAAGTAGTTGAGCCCCTTGTTTGTCAAATACGGTAGGTACCTGAGACACAAGAATTTAAGGTTGTAGATGGAATTTATAAACTTGTGTTAGTGGATGAGAACAACATGTGCTCATTCCTAACATTAAGGATTTCTTGCACCAGGTTTACTAGAATTCAAATATTGAAGATAACTAAAATATAACAGTACTTGCATAAGCTATGTTACAGTTACAGAGTCATATTTGAGAACATTTAGTAAAAGGTGATCAAATCCATCATTACTAATCCATGATAGGCAAATCATCCTTTAAGTGTATTAGATTAATTTCTGCAAATAATTAAAAAAAAAAAGGCAGTTTCCGTTCATACCAGTACTTTAAACATGGCAGCTACCCTTGAAGACAGTACTCTTGGAGTCCTCTGGAGTTGAGGAACCACAGATAACTTAACATCATGACTCAAAGAGGGTGATGCTGTTATGAGCTCTGATACATATGGTTGAGTCTTTGGATTTGAGAATGCAAATTCCTAAACAAATTCACTCAAAATTTTGCAGTGAGAGAAAAACAGGTCCAATCAAACAAAACCAAAAGCACATGAAAACAAAGTTTCTTAAGTTTTAAGACCTTTTTAGCTGCAGTGAATGCCCGTTGAACAGTGATTGCATCATTTTGGCGGTCTGTCACAGAAAGTTTAGTCAAATCCATCCCACCTTCACTTTCTAACGAGGAGTCCTCTCTGCAAGTGCTATAGAAGTTCAGTTACGCGCCCAAAAAATCGGTAAGATATGTGATCACCACAAAATTATGTTCTGTACCTTTTGTAATGAACTTTCCATCCTCCTTCCCCATCCAAGGACAAAACCACATCATGGAATGCCACTAGTGCTGGACGATGTGATATGGTTATGCATGATGTACCCATGGCTCTAATTTTAGCACAAAACCTTTCCTCCATATCAGTTGTCACAGCACTTGTGCACTCATCAAGAATTGCAAATTTAGGCTTATGGTAGAACAGTCTAGCCATTCCCAATTTCTGTTGCTCCCCAAGAGAGAGTTCATCTCCCCAGTTAACCTCTTTCTCAGGTGGGTAACGATCCAATAGGTACTCAAGGTCAACCTGAATGGACAACAAAGTGAAGAATTATTCTGAAAGTAGCCAATAAAACTCAAAATGAAATAAAAAGCACCAATACAATTTTAAGAAATAGAAATATATATATTATGAGATGAAACCAATACATTTTTCAATAGCTCCACCATTCCACTATGTGTAAGAGGCTCAACCTCCTGATCTGCTGTAAGAGGATAGATTAACTGGTCGCGAAGGGTTCCAACAGCTGTATATGGTCTTTGTGGCACATAGAATATTTCTTTATTAAGATCAGAACCAACTCCAGGTTTCACAATATGGCCAGATACCAGTGGCCAAAGGCCACCTAAAACCCGAAAAAGGGAACTCTTCCCACTGCCATTTGGACCTTCAGAACAGAAAAAGCAAAAGATTTTTATTGGCCTAAAAGTCACAATACATCCTTTAAACCCTTTCAAACAACAGTCACTTAAATTTGGGGAACATGAATATAAAGAAGGATAGCATATATACACTGATAAACCAAGAGTGCATGTATAAAACACACACATACGTGTATAACTCTTGTTTCCAATAAAAAGCACATTAGTCATTACACTTCCTCTACAATAATATAAATGAATGAAGTAAAATAGAAGCATGTCAAAAAAGATGAGGCGATGATTGCAAAAGGCATCTTAAAGGTAATAATGTAAATTACAATATTTTCGAGGAAAAAACCTGTAATTAAAAGATTAGATCCTGATTCAACCCTCAGAGAGAGATCCTTCACCAAAACATTCCCGGTTGGAGTGACAACCTGATAGCATTATAGCTATTAGAAAAAAAAAATGCTAAAAGCATATTAAGAATCATAAATGGTTAAATATCATCTCAAATACCTTGACACGGGAAAACTCAACAAAGTTAGCTTCAGTTAAGTAATTCATACTTCCAGCTTTTTGCAGGGATGCTTTTTTATCATCAGCACTTAGCTCTCTTGATATAAGCATTAGCTCATGAATACGGTCAGCATAACCACTGGAAGATATTAAAAGAAATAACAATAAGAATTAAACTGAAGTTATTATATGAACCAGAAATCTGTCTCTCACGTTCCTTGTACTAATCAGTAACTATTACAGAATGAGAAATATATTCATCATGAATATTATGGATGTGCATGGTAAAATTCAATGGAGATCTCTCAGAAAGTGCCTAATTTTACTCCACATGTTTTTCTTCCAAAAGTTATATCACTAACAACTCTCAGAGCCAGAAATCAACAAAGAAATACCTGAGACGATTTACCCGTCTTGAACTTATAGAAAGGGTACCCAGGGCCAAAAATAGTGGAATTACAACACCGATGTGATATCTTAAATTGCTAAACATCTCTGCCCGTCCCAATATTGAAGAGTCAGGTCTAAGATGGCCAGCAAAGAAAGGCTCAATAATCAAGACAACAACAAAAGTAGCAGCAAGATACTTCAACAAGAAATCTTGAATCATGCCAAACCACCAATGGTCATGAAGTACAACCCTCAAGTGCCTAACAAGAGTCTTAAACTTCTGTTGAATATAAGACTCTTCTCTACTTTCTCCACCATAAAATGCTATACTTTCTGCATGGACCCTTAACCTTGAATGAAGCTGTCTGTATTCTCCTTCCAACTGTTGTTCTTTTGACGTTAGTTTCCCAAAAGCAGGAGAGAAGTTTTTTATGGCAGCTCCTGCTCCCAGAATAAATCCCTATAAAGCAACCCAATTTGTTAATCTGACAAAGTGGCAGAGCCTTGCCAGAAAATCATGTAAGAGTATAGATAAAGAATTACCAATATCCAGAAAAAGTATTTTGGGCCAGCATAAGAACAAAGAGACCAAGTATAAACAAGACAGTCAGTAACTGCTGTCAAATCATCCAGTAAAAGCTCACTTAACTCCGAACAGAATCTTGGTATGTCACTAGCAATTTGTTGCTCAGGATTCCGTACCCGTCCATCAACGTGTGATATTTTGTAATATGCCATGTTCTGAAATTATATATGTTAAAACAATAGAGAAAACATACTAGAACAAGAAAATAAAAAAGAAACTTATCATGCATATAATCCAATAGATATGTGCTTCCTGCACAAGGGAACAAACAATAGTAAAGTAACATCATCCTCAAAGATGGGAAAAAGGCATCTGATCTCTAGATTGTAGAATAGAAGTTGTAGAACTTTCGCCACCCATAGGAAATTTACTCAGTGGCATTACCCCTTCAGATGTCAGCCATGTTACAACAACTTGAGTAGGAACTTTTCCAGTAAAAAAGAATTTTATATGATTCTGAAGTTAATTATCAGAAACCTAGGCTAGATTTTGACATTAGTCCCACAATGCTTTGGTTAAAGGTACCATGCACATTAGAAAAAACCAACTCAGATATGAAGAATATTAGACAACTAAATACAAAACAACAAACATGTATTCCTCCTGCCACTGATAAAGATGTGCAAAGAAGATAAGTTCACATGCAGGAGAAAATTTGAATAACAGAGTATGGTTCATGAATTATGAAAGGATACCTGATCTAACCAGATTAAAAATGAGCATAACATAGGACAGAAATTAGAAAAATATAGTATATATAGATTACTCCAATAGCAAAAGCAGACAACTACCTCAAAGTAATGTGCATGGATGAGTTTCGTCAGTAGTTTCCTGAACCTCAGACTTAGGTTACCGGTTATGTACTTTGAAGTAGAATGAATGGTTGACAGAAGAAAGCTCAAAAGAATATTTTCAGAGATTAGCCGGAAGAATGATGGTACATTCTGGAGAAAAACAGTACGGAATAGAAATCCCTGAACTTTTGCTAATCTATTGCTCAAAGCCGTTCTCAGCACCTGCAAAAAGTATAAGATAGATGCTTTTCTTAACAAGAACAGAAAATCCCCTATAGTTCAAGCTACAAAAGTCTCCTATGACACATCCCCTTGGAAGGGAATTACATTTCCATTCACCATTTTTAAGTTTTCTCTATCCTAGTTGTAATATTTGATGTATTTGACATGAGAAGTGCAAGCTAAAATCACAGGTGTTTATATACCTCTCTGCACAGCTGCATGTATAACAAAAGCAGATAGATACCCAGTTCCTTCTCATGTTTCTTATATCGCCAAATACACTAACTAAATACAAAAAGAACTGAAGGAAGAAATCAAGCAACTAGACCTTGGTAACTGACCTTAGTTTCTTGTATTTTTCCTATTCTAGATCAAAAGATCCTAAAAAATCATTACAATATCAGTAAAGCCGTTGGCTGATGTTTTATTGTCGTAACAAATTATCATTGTCTAGCATAAAAGTGGATTTGAACCAAAGCCTTCTGTTATATGCCACTTAGCACCAGGTCAAGCAGCACCTCTACCCCAAAGATTCAACATCAGGGAAAAACTATACAGCCCCGTTTTTGAAGGGTAAACCTCAAATAATCTCCAACCTTTTTTTAATCTGGTCTATTTTCTTAATAATGTTTGCAATTGCAGTTAAAAAGTTTGATGTGAAACTAATAAAAGATAAAAGATAACAAAAACTCGGGAATCAAACACAGTATTAAACCACAGTATGTTGCAACACAAATAGAAAGGCTTACCACAGTGCCCACCAAAGCCAAAAGATCTCTTGCACCAACTTTGCCCATCTTGGATAAAAGAAATGCTACTAAAACCTGAAGGGAATTTAATCCACCTTTCTTTTTTCTAGTTCTCTTTACATTATTATTCTTTTTAAGGACCTTATCTGAATTTTCTCTTTTATCTCGGGTCCCATTGTAATGACCAGGTGAATCAGGCTTTTTACTACTAAACCGTGATTGTAAATAAGCAACAGCTCCACCAGCAGCCACAATACCAGAACCAAGCAGTAGTGTCTTCCTGTAAAACCATAAAAGTAATAAAACACTGGACAGTGGAATGAAGAATTGTAATACAATAAGAGTATTATAAGTCATAGCATGGACATCCAACAGAGGCCCACTGGATCAGTGGGGTGAAGAATGGTATCTTGTCATATAACATATTTACCTTGATAGTGTGGTAACAGACAGATAAAAAACTGCAATTATGTTGAAGAGTACCAAAACTTAGAAGAAAGATGATTGATAAGATGGTATTTTATCTAAAAGGTCCAATCTTTTATACTGTTATTTAGTACAACTATAGGAAGACAAAACAGGACTGGCTTAACCAAGGGTGGAAAAGCCCCAAGGTTAGTTATGAACAACCTGATCACAAAGGCATTACTCAAAACCAGTTTTATATGGATTCACTCACTCCACAGAACAATGAGTGTCTCAATGTCCTCTCTGCTTGTCTGAAGTAAATTAAAAAAACATCATGATTTTCTTTCTCTACATTGCTCTCCTTATGAAATTTTAAAATACTTTTATAATAATCAAAGGAGCAACTTTCAAGGTTTTCCTGATAGATAGAATGGATGTCGTTCGAGGGAGAGCCTCAGTAGCAACAGTAACGTTGCCCGTGTAACCAGAGGGGGGATGCTGCGCATGATAAATCTTCATAAGTTGCGCATGATAAATCTTCATAAGTTGGGAGCCTTGTGCATTAGGGAAAAACTCTTTTAGAGTGGATGTCTTGATAATATTGCTCCCAAAATTGCAGTTGATGCATGCAGAGCGAGTGTAGAAAACATGCCAGGGTATTCATGAACTAAACCTACAATGCAAGAAAGCTTTCATGAAAGGATCATGTGTTGCATCATTCTTTAAACATTTTAAAGATTCTAATCCGTGCAAAGCATAGAGCTGTTTATCCATAGGGCCACTCCCTTCAGTTGTGCTGCTCATTATTCAAGTGAAGGGAGGCTTATAAAATGGCTCTACTTGATTTATCAATAGAAACCTCTATTAACTGCAACAGTTAATACATTAACCACTATTATTGGTATACGAATTTATTATCACCAATAAAATACATCAATACCTCCTAGAGGCCAGAAGATTTTGGCCATGCTCGGTTAACTGCAACAGTTGAAGAGATGGCATTGCTGAAGGTGGACCCCTGCACAGTATCAAAGATTAGCTACCAAGTTAGGAGGGAAGAATCTGGAATGCATTAACAACAATTGCCAGATTATAATGATTAAAGAAAGAAGGGAAAATAGCACTAATTACTTCCTATGCTTAAGAAAAAATTCTACACTAGAAATGCAAATAAAATCTCTATTTTTAAGTAAGATGGTATCTAAACACCTATGATATGATTTGTTATACATGACGACCAATAGGATACAAAGAACGAGGGAAAGATAACATGCAATCAGTAGCTAAACTAATGCTCATTGCTCTGTAGAAGGAAAGACCAATGTAACAAATTCACGTTATAAGAAACATAAGAAGATTCTCCAAACCGAGCTCTCACGATTCCAATTCAAAAGCCAATAGTGTTAACCGCACTCCATCGACAAGATATGTTGGCAAGAGCGCATACTTCAATTTGTCTTAGCGTGAAAGCTTCTAAGCAGTGAATATGCCTTGTAATATTGCTGCTCACCAACTAACCAGGCACATCTGTTTAATAAATCAACTAAGCAACGTCAGCATATCAAAAACTAAAATGGAGTATTTTGCATAAACTTAAAGGGAAAAGAAAGCAGTGACAACTACCATATAAAAGATCATATATAATAGGACCATAATGAATGATGCATATTGAACAACAAAACAAAATTGCATGTTTTATAAGGTAAACTAGATAGACATACACAATCACACATACATATATATACATATTGTGATTTGTGCCTTGCAACTCAAGCAATATAATAATTCTAGCACCTTGAGAACACTGAAATCCATTGAGAAAGTCTAAAAAAAATTCAAACTAGAAAGTGCTTTTTAGCATACTTGAGCAGAGGCAGAAAGTTCTTAAAACGGCAACGCATCAAAACAACAGAACTAGAAACTCTATTAATCTTTGCAACCTCTCTCCATTACTCTGTAACTGAAATTTCCACCATTTTTTTTCCTTCAGATATTCATAACAAAATTCATCTCGAGTTTTCAAGTTTTTTAACTGGGAGAATTGAATGCTGGTGAAGAAAGCCTCACAAATGATCGAAATCATGATTTTAGCTCTTGGCGCAAGTTATTTATATGGGTTTTTGTTTTTTTCCAAATTCAAATTTCCATCGAACGTGGAATTCCTTTTTTTTTAATGTTTAAAAAAAACTGATTTCTTTTTTTATATAATCCAATTACTTATTATGAATTGGTTTAATTCTTGTTTGAGTCCCTTTATTATACCTAAATTTAAAATTTGATACTCAAACTTAGAACATCAAGATTCTAAAGTGTCAACTAG
This sequence comes from Gossypium hirsutum, assembly GCF_007990345.1. Taxonomy (NCBI): domain Eukaryota; kingdom Viridiplantae; phylum Streptophyta; class Magnoliopsida; order Malvales; family Malvaceae; genus Gossypium; species Gossypium hirsutum. The sequence goes on along the minus strand of NC_053439.1, from coordinate 4,364,869 downwards.
AGGTGTAAATGACACATTGATGCTCGCAAGCTATTTGAGTTTGAATTGAAAAAAAAAACCTCAAACTCGATTCTGTAATTATTGACCTGAGCTCAAGCAACTCAAGTTATTAATTGAGTCGAATTTAAGCTTAGTAATACTCGACTTAAACGGCTTGAGAGTCTTATCGAGTTTTTCATTTTTAATATATGCTTTAAACACTTATACTATTAAATTACATTATTGCCTTTAATTTATATTATTGACCCTAAACTTAATTATTGATTCTAGTTCAAGCTTAAATACTTACACCCTTAATCGAGCTCGAGTTCGTGTGTGAGTATGAAAATTGATAAACAAGCTTAACCAAATTGAACTCGAGCTTAAAAATAGATGTTCAATTAAGCTCGAGCTAAGTATCAAGTTTTGAATTGCAAGTTGAGCTCAAACTTAAGCTTGCCGGTAATCAAACTCGGCTCGGCTCAATTGCACCCATAGCCTCATTGGCTTTGATCCTTTATTATTGATAAATCAAATTAATAACACTGTTAACTGTGAAAAAGTCATTCATTCATGCCATTATAATTGTAAAAATATCAAAAAATCAAGTCATTGTTTCAACAACAGCAGTAGCGGACAATGTATCGGTTTAGATTTATTAATAATATTATAAAAAGTAAAGGATTAAATTTTACCAAATTAAAAGGATTAAATTCAAATTTTAAGATAGTGGAGGGACTAAAACCAGAAGCAGACGTTATAAATTCAATACTTTTTTTTTACACAATTTAACACCTTTTAACAATCAACTCGATTAACATTTGTCTAATTTTTTTTCAATTAACGTTTGATTATTAATTAAAATTTATCCTAATTTGTAAAATATTTTTTTCCTATTTTATTCTTCAACTTGGATGATATCGAAATATTTTTTCCTTAATATTTATACCAAAACCATTAGCTTCACCATAAATATAATTATAATTTTCTAATCATCGTAATTGTCATTATCACATAAAGTATAACATTTAAAAAAATTAAAATTAAAAAAAAAGTCAGCAGAATCATTAAATGTGATTATTTCAAAGTTAATATCATACAAATTAAAATCATAGTATGGACCGTCATTTTTCCGTATATATGAAACATTAATCTTGTTGTTCGCATGAACCATAATTAAAAAGATTATCCAAAATCTCTTATGTATTATTTATTCTATATTTTGCCCAAAACTTTTTGTCTTACTGAATAATAAATTTTAAAAATAAAATTCCAAAACCTCGGTAAATGTTCAACAAAAAAAACCAAAACCGTAGCAATTGGAATCCCATGTTGATGAATTTAATGTTATATCATTTATAAAATTTAATATTTTTATATTTTTTAATTTATTTTATTGATTTTTATATTTATTATAATTTCTATGTGTAATTTTATAATAATAAAAAAAAGATAAACTATTAAAATAGTTACTTTTGTTTGTCTCAGGTTATATTTTAGTTACTTATGTTTGAAAAGTTACGTTTTAACCATTTATGTTATCGTTTTGTTATGAAATGGTCACTCTGTCATTAAGATATGTTACCTTCCAAATAGCAGTCCAGCGTGACAATTAAAATGGGTTTTAAATATCCACGTGGATGTCCAACTGGGATGAAAAAATTTAAATTTTTTTTATGAAAATAGAATACAAAATTTTACCCTAAAATCCAATTTTCTTCTGTTTAAAAAGAAGCAACAGTTGAATTTTTTTGTTACCATCAGAGAAGAAAAGAGTAAAACAACAGAGAAGAAGAAGAAATGGATGCACCAACCTCTATACCTACTTGCTATGGTGATTGCCCACACAAATAAATCAATATGGAGCATGTCCTTTTTGTTTGTCGCATATACAGAAAAAAAAACATAAAAATATGGACCACCTTTTTGCAAAAAAAAAAACTCATAATATCTGAACCCAAAATTCAAGTAAAGAACAAAAAAAAAACTCATTACTTATTGTAATCCATGCCTGGATCCTCTATTGAATCGACCCTTTGTTCTTTCATTTTGAAAAAAAAAATCTAACCGGTTGATGGAACGCTCAATTTGGTTTTTACTGTTTCCAATCAACAAAGATGGCTAAGAAAATTGATGGTTTTTTAAAATCAAAATGGAAACGAAAACTAAAAGAAAAAGGAGACCAAGAGTTATTTTTTTCCAGTTTAAGGATTAATCTGATGCATTGATTTTGATTATTTCAGAAAACCAAAGTAGCATTTTCCTTTAATTAATTTAGAAAGATCAATTACTTTACTTGGTTAAACATCCATGTTGACATCTAAAACCCATTTTAAGTATCACGTCGAACTGTCGTTTGGGAGGTAACAGATTTTAATAGCAGAGTGATCGTTTCGTAACAAAACGATAACATAAGTAATTGAAACGTAACATTTCAAACATAAATGACTAAAATGTAACATGATGTAAACAAAAGTGACTATTTTAATGGTTTACCCTAAAAAAATATATTCATAGTTGTTGCCATTGTCGTTATTTTCTTTCTTGTTTCATGTTTTTGGAATCTAACTGTAATATACACGTTTTTGGTTTAGCATACGGCTTATATATCTTATTAAGCTTTTTATTTTATAGATTAGATTCGGAAATTCTCATGATTTTGTCTAAAAAGAATTTTTATTTTTATTTTAAATATGATTTGAATCTTTATATTTGTACAAACCTGGAAAGCTGAAATTCGCATCATAAAAATAAATTATATAATAAGTTTTCGAAATATTAAATTTCGTTTAATAGTGCCACGTTAGGGGTTTGCAGAGAACTTAACTCCTTAAAATGAAAATTTTCAGTTTTAAATTTTAATATTTTAAAAATTTATAAACTTTTAAGTTAGTATATATTAAAATTGTATTTTAACCTCTAAAATAATAAAATTTTGATTTAATCTTTTAAAAATTATAAAGATATAAACTATTAAAATAATGAAATTACATTTTAGCTCTCATAAAAATATATAACTGAAATTCGTCACCCAAAAAATTTCTAACTTCACTCCTACCGTTTAATTTTAAGAAACAAATGTTATTTTCGAGGGGTCTTTTGTAATTTTTAGTTGAAAATTACAAAAATGATTTTTGAAAAATAAAAACGAAAATATGTGAAAATTAGAAAAAAAAAGTTATTTTCATTTATCTTGACTAAAACAATTGACCCTAATTTTAACTCGTATAAACACAGAAAAGAAAATTCAATAATTTTTAAATATCAAATTTGTTTTTCTAGTTTGAATCCATGTAAAGTAGAATTTTTTATTTTATTTGTTGCTACCTACAATTGTTGTTTGCTTAATGGAAATAGGTAGTGGAAGGGCTTGACTGTAATTTATAGTGACAACTACAATTTAATACTATGGAAAATTGTGCAAACAAAAATAAAAAACACAAAAGATTTATTTACGCAATTTGGTTTTATTACGTCTGTGAAGCCTAGCTCAATTAGTAATTTCATTATCTTTTATTCATAATAGAACAAGTAAATCACATTCTATCACTCCCCAAGTATAGAGATTTCACCTTTGTACCTAAATACTAGAACTTACCTCCAAATTCTCTCATTGAGAACTTCGGCAATAAACACTCCATGTTTACAATTCAGCTTGCAGTTACTCACAAATCAGTTCCTCAATTAATAAATTCAAGTCCTCCCAATAATCTCTCATGCAAAAACCTAGACAAGCCTTCTAAACATATATCAATCTCAGCTTGCTAACGTAAAGTCTAAGTGAATATAAAGTAACTCTTTGAAATAGCTATTACAACATTAACATTCAAATCATAATTGATCGAAGATATGCTTTCCAAAACCAACAAGGCAATCTCAACTGAATCTTCACATTCCAAAGGCTTAATTGATTCGCTCATATCCAATTCAATCTTCAAAAATCAAAGATTGATTTTCATAGATGGACCATAATATCTTCTAAGTAACAACACATTAATAAATCTAAACATTTTTTTCCATTAAATTGCCTCAGTGACAACCTACAATAGACACTACCGACTACCACTCACTTTCATTCTTCACATATTACCTTAACATTATTTATCATGTTCTTTTTATAGAAAAATAGTTACCAAACATATTTTTATTATTAAAATATTTTTTTTCAATTTATCAACGTGTTTTTCAATTATGAAAAAAAAAATAAAAGCTAAATTTTCTTAAAAACCAAGAATACAAATCTCTGTGCCCAAACCCTACAAAATACAGGTCAATCATTTAAACTTACAGGACATGAGTGTAAATAAGATTTTAGTGTTCACAAGTTATTCAAGTTCGACTTGAAAAAAGCTCAAACTCGATTAAAAATAAATAGATTCGAGCTTTTAATCAAGCTCGAGCTCAAGCTTTAGCATGAAAATTAATAACCAGGCTTGATTATATCTCAAGCTGAGCTCAAACTTAAAAATAAATGTTCGAGCGAATTCGAGCTAAATATAGAGTTTTGAATTTAGAATCGAATTCGAACTTGACAATATTCAAACTCAGCTCGACTCGATTACACCCTTACTTGAACTCACGTACTAAGATTCCAAGAATTATCATAAAAGGGCAAACTATGATTCAAATATATGATGATAGTTCAATGTCAAAAACCCCCACTTCAAGGGTTTTTATATACACAAGGAGCATAAGATTTCTCACAAAAGCTTCATCACACCCTGCAAACAAAATGGTTCTCTACACTCCAAACTCTCGCTTTCTACAGTTGAAATTAACATTACCAAAATCAATAGGAAATAAGAAAAAAAAAAACAAATAAGAAATGCTTGCAAAACAAAGTTCTTTCATCTCTAAATGAAAATGACCAAAACCAAAGCTTCACCACCTCTAACTTGCTTCTTCACTGAGCTAGATGTGACACCAACTTCTAAACGTGACTAGGCTATAGCTCTGCAACACGAAATAATAAATCCGAAACATATATCACGGTTGCTTTGGTTCGCTACACTGTCTACATCAATGCTGTTGGTCCTTCAACAGTTCACGGTTCATCTTCGGTGACTTGTACGTTGAATCCATGCTTTATGTCTGTAAAAAAAAGTCGAGGAACCAATATAATGTTCGGGATTGATAGCCAAAAACAACAAAAGCATTAAGATGTTAATTTTTTACCTTTCATTGATGGTTTCTTGAATTTAGCTTTCCTTTCATCTTCATTCTTCCATTCACTATCATCGTCGTCCTCATCACCCATTTCATCCCTTCCATCATTTCCTATATCACTTTCGCTAGCTGTTTCCCACTCGGAGTCATCGGTATCTTGGCCATACATGTCACCTGCATCACCCTCACAGTGCACACCCCCGAGTTTGATAGCTGCCTCTCTAAATAACCAAGCTGCACGCATCTGCTTCTTGACTAATCGTTCCGCATAATCAGGAACCTTATTTTGCCTCAACGAGAGATCGGGGTCGTTTGATTGCGAGCATTCATTTATGAAGAGAATGGCATCTAGCAAACTCTCTTTAGCTAAACCAAGCATGTCATAAGCCTGAGCTCTTCTCCATAGGCTTTTGGCATGACAGTTCAATGGGTTATGAAGACATAATGCACGTGTAGCATCACTTATGGCAGCCAAGGGTTGCTGCAATAAAAGATGACACTGAGCTCGATTACTGTAGAGAACAACTCGCTCTTTCTTGGATCTCATCGGACATAACGATAATGCTTCTGAGTACTTCGATGCGGCTCCAGCTATATTGCCTGATGAGAAAAGAGAGTTTCCTTCAAGCTTGACCACTAAAGCAGCAGCCTGTTTAATGTGGAGATCCTCCTTCGGTATATTCTTTTCCCACTTCAATCTCTGCCTTGAACTCAATAGTTCTTCAATTAGCTCTTTTGTCCGGTTGCTGACAGAGCTCCGTCCCGTCCCTTGGGATTGAAGACATTCCTGAAGAACATTAACAATGGTATCTCCAAGCTTTTTGTGATCACCAAGAGTCGTAATCTCTGCAAGGTCTACAAGAGCAGGTACTGCCTTATCGATCACCTGTGTAACAAATGAAGATAACTTATACGGAGAACACCATACCAAACAAAAGGAAAAAAGTACATCATATGCTTCGGAAGAAGCTTGTATAGTTTAGGAAGGGGTACCAATTTATATTAAATTATTCTCAACAATAATAAGATACCTTATGACATGTGCTTGGATCTTGAAGCAACCAAAGAAGACAATCAATTGCCATATACTGCCAATCATCAGACGAGCAAGCAATATTAACCAACGCTTCGATAATGCCAGGACAGCTGGCAACAGATCCCCTACCAATCTTATGATGACAGATGGTTCTTAACAAACCAATACCAGCAGGTGAGTTTTCATTAACAAGTCCACCCCACATTCCCGGTAGTTTTACAAGAAATTCAGGTTTGCATATGGTGGGAAGAAACTCAGGTTTGAATGCAAAGCAATTAATGAGTTGAAGGGACCAACATTGAAGCTGACTAGCCCATTCTTCAGCTTTTCTTGACTCCATTTCAACACCACCCATGCCACGAGTAAGCAGATCGCAGTGATAACTTAACCTTCTATCAACATACTGATAGAAGTGAGAGTAAACTATTTCCAGTGAACTCATTGCTAGCTGAATGGCGACCTCAAGAATTTCTCCGTGACTTGCTACAGAAGGAAAAGTGCTCGTATATGTAGCCAAGTGTCCTAAAGCTCGCACTGCCACTCTTTGTTCAACCCAAGTCAACCTCCCTCTCAAAAGCTCAACTAAGGGAGGAATTACACCAGCATGCACTGCACTTTCCGCAAACTCTTCCATGTTCATGGTGTAGGATCCAATAATGTGTGCTGCATAATAAGGAATGTATATATTTTGGTCATGAGAAAGCCAGCGGCGGTTCTTGAGACCCTTCCATATTAGAGCAGACATACACTCAAAAATCCCTAACTCGATGAATTCAGGATCATTAGGATGTGCCATAGCAGTATTCCAAAGGCCACTGATAGGAAGAACTTGACCATCATCATCTTGTGAAGGAAGATCTCGAAAGAATTTCAGAATACTGGCTCTGCGCTTGCTCGGGTTTCCTTCCTTCATGACACAGAAAAAGCACCCGGGGTACGGACAATCTGGAGATGCCTTATCCATGTTCAGATTATTACCAGCATAAGATTCTTATAGCATCACCACATGGGAGTTAATATCGAAAAGCCTCGACACTGCATAACAATGATGAACCGAATTAGCATACTAGCTCGCAAAGGAAGAAACTTGTTTAAACAAAATCGTAACAGCAGTAGCAAGACAAAGCAAAGGAACTTGACTCCCTAGTAATGGCAAGTATGGACCATCTCCCATCACATAAACCTCGCTCCTCCATCCCAAAGATTCAAACACGAGCTCTAGGTTAAAATTTCAATTTTTAACAGCTTGCAGTGTTCACTCGGAGACAATAGCCTAAGTTCTAAATACAAACGAATCCATCATTTTCTTCAATATTGACTAATTTCGTCTAACACACATCCCAACCTACAGTTCCGAAAATTAAGGGTATAGCCCCTATAAGCATGCAGCATAAATCACTAGTCCTTTTCAGACTATGTAAACTGATAGTAACTGAAACCGGCCGGTTCGGCACCTAGCGTCTTTGACGTTACATACAAATTCTGTTGCTCTTGTAAATGAAAGGGACATTCTTATTTCTTAGTCAACAGAATGTTCAACTGAGAACAGTATACTCATTGTATAAGCTAACACAAAACATTGCTGCAAAATCATTTCAATTACTCTACAATAATCTAAATTTGTATGAAAAATCCAAAGCATAGAATGAACAAACATAATGCATAGATTATTCTGTTTATCACTTACCACATTTTGCAACCACTTGGATCTAAAGTAAAATGCTTTGATTAACTAAATTAATCAAATCAGGTTCTTAATTAACATCCCAAATTCCAAATAAATAAAAATAAAAGTACTCAAAAAAATCAAACAATCCAGTGTAAAAAACAAAACCCAGAATTTAATCTTGAGTTTACATAGGAAATTGAAGAGAACACTGAAACAGGACACCCAAAAAAAAAAGAGTTTTAGAGCAAATAAAATCTCAAACAGTAAATAAAAAAGTAAACCCAGAAATTAAAAGACCAAGGAAACAAGATGATACCTTGTAAGAATCAGATGCTGAAAAAGAAAAAGTAAAAGGCTTTTCCTTTTTTATTTGCCTGTGGTAGAGCTTTCAGTTCTTTGCTCAAAATGGGAGCTTTCAAGAACTTAGAACAGAGATTGTAATACCAAGAAACCTATGGAGATGCTTTGGTTTCAGGTTTTTCTTTTGCTCTTAAGTTTGATTTCAGGTTTGGATTCTGACAGAGCAAAGCGAAGATCTTGCGTTCATGTAATGAAAACTTGAAGAATCAAAAACTAAAAGGAAAGAAGGAAAAATAAATGCTCAATAATACTGATTTTAATGCAATTGAGAAACTTCATTTTATTTTTACCAAAAATTATAATTCAATTTCACGCGATTTTTTGTTCACGCGCTGTAGGACCTACTGGAAAAGGGCAATTAAGAGGGGTTTGATTGGATGGCGTTGTGATTGTCGGAGTATAGCGCGTGTTGGAGCGATATCGAAAGGGTTTGTGTTTAAATGGGCCAGGCTTTTTCCCTTTTTTTATTTCGTTTTTCGGATTATTTAATTTTGATGCCTAATTGGGAGAGTATATGGTCCCATTTCCTTACACGCCTGTCTCTGGTCTTTGTTACCGTTTTGAAATTATGCATTGGAAATTACTAGAATATCCTCTTTTATTTGGGTTTTTTATACCCTCTTATGTTTTAAATAATTGAATTTTTTAGAAAATAAAAATAAAAAGCGCATTTAAACAATAATAATAATAATTTTAAAAATGAATATATATGGCTCAACTCAAATTTATTAAAAGATTGATATATTTTAAGAGTAATAGATCATATATAAACTAAACTAATTTTAATTTTTTTTTAAAAATTAATTTATAGATTGAGTCTTAGTTCAATTGGTATAGGTATTATTATCAGCATAAGAAGACATGGGTTTGAGTCCATTGAAGCGCATTATCCTCTTATTTATGGAAATAAACTTAAATACCAAATCACATACAAACATCTTCCTCTAAAAATTTATTCTGCCCATATTTGGATATATTTGCTATTATCGACCTACGTTATAGTAATTTTTTGCCCATATTTCTTGACAGATTAAGCCGAAATTCGATAAAAATATAATGAAGGTAATATATTTGATATTAGGTTGTGTTTTACTTTTTCTATTTAAAAAACTAAGTAAATTAGTTTATATATATATTAGATCAAAGAGAAAATTTGTCATTTTTGTTAAAACTTTTATCAATTTTTGCTATTAAAAACTAGTATATCTGACAAAATAACCAAACATTGACACGTGACGTGCCACATGTACCTCATGCTGAGACCGATTTTTAACAGTAGAATAAATGAAATTTTTAATAAAAAGAACTAATGTACTCTTTGATCTAACAGACAATGACTAAATTACCTTCTTTTAATACAAAGACCTTAGTACTATAATTAGATCTCTTAATATTACCAGTAACTCCACTCCAAATCAATTCTTATCGATAAAATTTTTATCTAAAAAGTTTGATTAATTTTATCAATTAACTTTTAGTCCACAATTAATGTATGAGTTTTATTCATCATTCAAAAATAACAATAAGATTTCTTTATCATTAGATATAACAAAAATTAACGAAACACTTATAATTTTATTTAAATATAAATATTAATTATAATTATATCAAGTTTTAAGTTTAGAGTTTATGACTTAGGAATTAAAAATTAAGGTTGACATCAAGTTTTGAGTTTAAGGTTAAATTTTAGATTTTGAATTTCGAATTTCGAATTTCGAGTTTAGAGTTTATGTTTAAATAAAGTTATTAATATTTATTTATAAGTTCTATACTCTTTTTTATTTCAAATACAATGAGATGACATATTGTTATTCATTGATGATTAATGAGACTAATGCACTAACAATATATCAAATATTTATCTACTCATGATGATCAAGTCTTAATTCAATTGGCATAATTATTATAACAACTACTAAGAAGATAATAAGGTCACAATTGAACAAATCGCGTAAGTTCAAATTGACGTAACATAAAACCTATTAGTCCGAAAGCATCGTGGAGAGCAACAAATGTCCACAAACCACCTAATTGACACCGACAAGTAAAATCTCCTTGTGCTTCAGGGCCCCATAGTAACAATAAAGAATGTGCTAAACTATTAGCAAGGTAGAAACTGCGGCCTTCCAACTAGGAGCTAGTCAATCTATGAGTATACCACGAAGTTACAAATGTTGTACCTGTAAACCAACCCCCTAAAGAAAAATAGGCACAAGAAAAGAGTAATAGGCTGGACCAACCTACAAAAACGAATCCATAATATCAAATAAATCATTTTCCTCTTTGGTAAATTTACCAAGGGCTATAGTCATAGCAATCCTCCTATTCAACTACTTCAACTATTTCAATACACCTTATGTTATGGGGGCGTTGGGGATATTTAAGTGCGTCTAAATACGTATTTTTATTATTATTTAAATTTGGAAAAAAATTATAAATACTAAGCATTGTTAATAATTTATGTAGATATAATTTTTTAGTAAATCATTATTATTACTAATATATAAATTCCGTATAAGAGTATATCAACTCAGTAAAATATATGGCTGCTATGTATCAGTATGATAGCTATGATCGCAGTATATAGTACTACCAGAAATAATTAATAGCAATTTATCTAAGCTTTTAATTTGGTTGCTGGGTTGGTTTAATAATAAATATGTATTTTATTTAAATAGTTGAATTTAAATGTATATTTTTTTAGGTGAAACAATTAATGTAAATTTTGATGGGTTTTTTTTAAAAGGTAAATTCATTAATTCATTTAATGAATGGAACCATATAATTCAGAGAAAAAAATAACAAACATTCGTCGCAGATGGTGAAGGATAAACTCCATCAACACAAAAAATGCTTTAGCCTCAGCATCAATAGAATATTATGACATGTTGACAATTGATTTTGTCAAGAATTAAGCACGACGTATCTAGAGTGATTGCAAGCACTTAATACAATAAGGAAATCAGTCCCGGATGGTCCAAAGCGATGAGCGAAAATCAACAAAAGAATCAAGCATTCACCAAACTAGAGAGGACGACAACAAAATCGTCCCTAAAATTACTTGTAAAACTAAGATTACATGCATAAGCAATATTTAAAAAACGTGCTACAAGATCAGACAAAAACTCCTAAAACTGAAGACTTATTAAACAATGGAAAAACAAACCAAAAACATATAAAACTTAAGACAACATAGGTCCAAATCGACACGTGAAATTATTTATCATTCTAAAATACTCTCAAAACAGAAACAGATTAAGAAGTTGACGAAGAGCCACCCACCTCCCAAGAAAAACTACTAGTGGTTGGTGGAGTTTTAGCGAACGACAAGTACCGTCATTTATCCATCACAACTTGTGAAGACAACAAAGATACTTACAAAATAGATCTGCAAACTGAAAAGAGAGAAGACATGTGTAGTGAATAAGAAGAAGAAAGAATTAAAGGGTTGATGGGAGAGGAAAAAGGAAGGTGATAGCTAGACTGGAGGCTGCCACCGCCGCTGAGCAAAACAAAAGATAAGAAACAAATGGCTTGGAGAAAAAAAATAGAAAATTTTTTAATTTTTTATGATTTTAAATGCATAACAAATAAAAATATATGACTTTTTATTATTTTTTGGATAAGTTTATTATCAAAATTTAAGCTCGAGTTGGAAATATTATTAATCCAATAAGATAAAAGAAAATAATGAATAATGTGTCACAATGAAATTTTTTATGGAATCATCCTTCTTTTTCTTTTTAAAATGTATGTTAATCTCAAAATTGATATTTTATTTATTAATATCAAAATACATCAATAATGTCATAGTAGCAACAATGGGTAGAACCAAAGATGCCATGTACCTTGAAAGTCTTTTTCATGTTGAGAGTTTATTGTGTGTGAAACAAACGAAAAAATTGTAAGGGTGCTCATGGTGGTGTGGGACTATAATTGATGGCAATTTTTTATTTGTACTTCAAGCTACTTATTTTTGGAAGACAAATGGGGGACCCCATGGTTCATAGTGTATAGGAGAATTTTCTTTTTTCCATTTGTTTGTATTTGTATGCATGAAAGGGAAAGGAAGATTTTGGGCTCAAATCTTTTTTTTTTGGTAAAGTAGACTAAAGTGATTAAACTATTAGTAAGTTTACATTTTGGTCATTTAGTTTTAAAAAAAATTATAAAAATAATCATTGAACTATTTGAAAGTTTTTATTGAAGTTACTGAGCTGTTAAGTATTTTTTAAAGTTTAGCCAACAAACTTCAAGTGATGGTTCAACAATCTGTACGATGGATCACTACCTATCGATGAGTAGAATAACATGCTTTAAATCCAAGTCAATCTAACAATCAATATCGGGGGTCAGTGAATAAAACTATTTAGATTTTGATTTACAATTCGTGACTTTCATAAAGAAAAAATTGAATTGTAGACGATAAGGGGAATAACAACTTTCAATCGGGCAATGCAAACAGACGATAAGGAGAACAACAACTATTGCAAAATCCATATTTGAGCAAAGCTTGGACAGCCTTGAACAACCCAACTAGGCTTCCTTCAACCTTTCCAAACGGGCTTCAACAAAACTTTTTAGACCCAATCACAGCCCGAATTTCACTAATTCTTTGCTTTAATTATTATATTACACTATATTAAAATTTTGTAGTAAATAATTATTCATTAATTATATATTATTATAATATATTTGATTGAGTTGGTTTTATTCATCAATCGGATCTCAACTTGGTTGTGAAATTACCAAAAATTCATTCTTTCTATAAAGTAACAAACATCATTTTAAAGACATTTACGTATTTTTATATTTTGATAAATCTAAAAAAATAGGTATACATCATCGGAATCATGGGATTAGATCATTTTTACAATATCGGCTTTATCATTTGAACTAAAATCATGTTTAATTTTCATAAATTTATTACAGAATTTTCTTTAACTCATATCATGAATTGTACCATAATCCAGTATTAGATTATAAATTTGTTTGATTATTTGAGTCTTGATTGAAATTTATTTAAATTTTTTATTAATGCCAATCCCAAATTTAAATATGGAATATTTTTTGGGTTAAATAATAATAATAATAGCTTGCCACAATCATTTCCACTATTGTGAATTTTATTTAGCTCACTTATTAAATTGAATTAAGCATATATTAATGAAAATAAAGGTCTAATTTTAGTAGTTAATCATTAAAGTAATGCCATAATTTTTTTATTTTTATTTTGCTATTATTGAATCATATAGGCAGTGACAACACTAGGGTGCAAGTAGGGAGCCTCCCCCACTCCTCAAACACTCACTCTAATTATTGGTAAAATTGATATTTGTCCCCCTACAAAAATATTTGAAAAGATTACTTTTTGACTCCTTATAAAAATTTAAAATTCAATTTTAGTCCTCTAAAATTTTTAGCTTCACCCTTGCACACAATTAAAGCACATGAAATTCAATAAACTTCATTTAATCAATAATAAATTTATCTACTCAATATTTAAATTCAACCTTTAAAGTTATTTAGAAAAAAAACATGTTTATTTTATGATTCATAAAGGTTAATCCTTTCGAGAGTTTGTGATTATCTTTTCTAATAATATTGTCTTCAAAATTCGAATTTAAATTATTAATATAAAATTTAAAAAAACCAAATTTAATATAAATTAGGAAATATAATGTCTTTACAGTTTTAAAAAAATCTTTGCGTTGGCACATTTCACCAAAATGCATGAAACCAACACTTTGCCATGTCTCTTGGATAATTAAAATAAAAATAAATGGACATTTTTCTTTCTAAAAATAAATGTCAAGATCTTAATCAACCATCCTGATCTTCATAATAATGACATTTAGTGGGACCCATTATTAAGAAATTTTGTGATATGATGCAATGAAAGGTCAAGATTTCATCATCCAATTGTCTTATCTATGATTGAAAATGAAATCAGGTGGGGTCCATAGTTTAGCTTACTGTAACCGGCTTCATTCGATAATTACTTGTATCTAACACAACGTAATATAATTACGGGTTAATACAAGACACGTAAGCACTTTACTGTCGGTTGTACAAAAATCCATGCAGTCACCGACACACATCAATAAAATCCCGTCGGTCCCACATACAATTACAGAAATAAACTTGGGTTTTGCTCACTCAGGATCTTCACACATCTAGTCTAGGTATGAAACACTGTCCATTACAAACTGGTTCATAGATAAAAATATCATGCTAGTTTCTTTACGGAGACTCAAATATAACCCTTTTTACTATTTAGTTAAAAAGTAAATTATTTTTTATTAAAAATTTCATTTATTTATATTGTTAAAAATTAGTGTAGTTGTTAGAATAAATAAATAATACGTGTATCTCATGTTGACATATATGAACTAATTTTTAATAATAGTAATGGATGAACTTTTTAACAAAATGATCAATTTACTCTTTCATCTAACATATAAAGACTAATTTGTTAATTTTTTGAATAAAAAACTAAATTTAATACAACACTTAATATAAGGACCTTTATGGTACATTTATCTGGTGAGAGTTGAAAATGAGAATTTTTTTTTATAAACTCTATGGGTTTTCTCTATAAAAATATATAAAATAAATAATTATTCAAAAAAATGTCACTTTTAGATTATTTGAAGAATGTAGATTTTATTTTGACCATGTTATGTTAGATGATAATTGTGTGTGTAACATGTGTCTTGCTTTAAATTTAACAAAAAAAATAGTCAAATTATTACGTGTCATCTTTCTGTGAAGCCAATACGTTAAGTAATTTAAGATTTAATAGTAAGAGAGTGTGTGAAATTTGCTAAACAAAAAAGGTTATGGTAGAATTATATTTGAAATTTAATTGTCCAATACATTCCTATTACATTCATTGTTGGAACGTCTCTTTGGGCAGCATTTAGGATAATAAGTTTTATTTTTGTTCAAATAGCACTTGGTATAATAAGTTAGGACAACACTTAGGACGACATGTTGGGACAGGTAAAGTCCAGTAAGTGTGTTGGCATTTTTTACTTTATTCACCTCGGTTAGTTCTCTATTAACAAATGGTTCTTGGATTGAAGTTTAAATTAATTTTCTCTAGGTTAGTGGATTTAATTTCAAATGGAATAAGAGAGAAGAGAGGTTGATTGAATGCAAATCTTATTCATATCCATTCAGAATTAAATCAATTTATTTTCCTTGGTGATAAAGCTAATCATATTTACTTGGAGAGGAAGCATTTATTTCGAAATTCAAAAGGAAGATTTTATGTGGATAATTCCTTTATTTAAAATGGTGATTTATCTTAGGTTATTTGAAGAAGTTGCCAATATCAGGCTATAAATAGGTTGCATTGATGCATATGTTATGTGCATATTAAGTGCTTTTGTTGAGTGTTTTATTAATCTTTTGTTGGGTATTTTGGAGAGTAAACATTGTTGTAAGTGAGGTTATTAGGGGTGAGCGATTATAACATTGGAGGTACTTTGTTAGGGTTACGATTATCCAATGTGTATGGGTAGATTAGGTTTTAACCAATAAGGTTCCGGATCCATTGTTGAATAAAATCATTCATTGAACAAGACTCTATAGAGTAGGATTGGTGAATTCGAACCGCGTTAACAAATCTCATAGGCCATTTACTCTTTACTTAACTCTCCTTAAGTATTGTTCTTAAATTGCCTTATTTCAAACAGTGTTGGAACATTGATGTGTCGTGACCTAACTAAAAATTTGACTAAGGTAAGTGCACCTATCAATTAATAGTATAGCTACGGTGAGCGTAAATATCGTTCCCACAAAGACTAAAAGTACTAGTAATTACCGTCTTTCTATTATTTAACCGATAAATTTAAGTGATTGATTGAAAATTAAAATTAACTAAATTAATTGCTAACGAACACGAAAAAGAACAAATCAGGAAAATAATTGAATAATAACCAAAAAGCAAAACAATACATAAGAAAGAATTCACCTAGATTTCATCTATCACTATCAATCTAAATTATACATTTCTTTACTCAATATCTTGATCTGTAGAAATCCCTAAATTATACTAATATCTCTTATAGAGTAAGAGCGACTAACTCTAGGTTAATTAATTGAAATTTCTTTCTAATTAAAACCCTTATTATCACATTAACTCATGCTATGGATTCTCCTATTATATTTGACTCTAATCCAGTAGATTCATGTCGTCCTATTTTTAAGATTGCATGTAACTCCACTCAATTATGCAAGATATACTCTTAAACAGGGTTTATTCCTCCTCTGATTTAAGCACATCAAACATGGATCAATAATCTAGAAATATCAAACTAAGAATTAATCACATATAATTAAGAACAATATTTAAATATTTATTGCGTAAAATAAAAATCAAAAGACAGAATTCATCATAGGGTTCATCTCCCTTAGGTATTTAGAAAATTAGTTCATGCTTGAAAATAAGAAGATAAGAGTGAGTTGTCATAGAATATTCAAGAAAACAACTCGAAAAACATCATTGAAGCCAAATTTGAAGTAGATTTCCATCACGTGATTTCTGAGGAGATTATCATGAGTTCCTTTGTTTCTTTATGTTATATTATGTTTTGGATGTTTTTATTTTCAAGCATGAACTAATTTTCTAAATACCCAAAAAAACATAAAAAAACACAATTTCCCACAATTTAGGGTTCATCTTCTTAAGATGTTTTTAGGGTTCATCTTCTTAATCGAGCATTTATCTTCTTATTTTTGTCATATATACATCTTAGAATGCCCAAAAAAACATAAAAAAAACACAATTTCCCACAATTTAGGGTGCAAATTCGTGAAATCGACACGACCTACCACATGATCGTGTGGTAGGCCTTTTGGCCACACGGCCGTGTATTTAGGACATGTGGAATGGGTCAGCCTGTGTGGGTCTTGTAAGTTACTCCGATTTTTCGGTTTTCACTCATTTTTTGCTCCTTTTGCTCTCAAATGCTCGATTAAGCATAAAAACATGAATTTAAAGGATTAGGAGCATAAAATTTACAATTAACATCGAATTATCACCCAAAAACGCATTGAAAATGAGGTTAAAACATATTACTTTTAGCACTTATCAAACATCGAATTAGGACATCCAGCAAATTGAACACTTCTTCAAAATTGATTTAAGGTTATTGGTATTTGACTTTAATATGAATAATTGAGAAGGCAATTGGAAGATATGACCAATAGTTAAGGATATTAGACCCCAAACCTATAAGTTTGATGACATTGTGCTTATTTGGATTAGCAGAAAAACTAATAGGGCGACTGATTGGATTGCAAATCGATCAAAAAGGAGAATGTGAATTCAAAATTTGGTGTTAGCACCTCCATCATCCTTGGTGCACATTTTGAGCAAAGATGGTAAGGTCATTGTTTTCTTTTTAAAGCTATAGTCTTGATATAAAGTTACATGTTTTGAAGGTTTGATTGGTTGCAATGATAGATGTATTTCTTACAAAAAATTAAGGCTTGATTCTCAAATTGGGGCTAATTTTTTTAAGGGTTGCTTATATAATGGCCAAACCTTTTAAAATAATCATACAATGACCTAACCTTTGCAAAAGTGCTTACATGGAGATCAAACTTTTCAAAATGGTCAAATAAGGGCCGAACCTTTTTAAAAGTGCCCAAATAAGGGCATTTCAAATATCACATATCAGGTTTCAAATTACATTTTTATTATTTTCTTCTTCTTTTTTCAAGTAATATTTGATTAAATTATTATGCATTTTATTCTAAACACGTCAATATTCATCTAATATTTACTACAAACTAAGTTGAAGTGTGTGAAATTTCAGCATTTTGTAAAGGTTAAGCCATTATATGATCATTTGAAAGGTTTGGTGTTTATGTGAGCAATCCCTAAAAACCTAAGCCTAATTTAAACATTTAACCAAAATTAAATATTAAAATTAAAACATATTTTTTTTAAATAAATAGGTTTAATTAAAATACTAAATTAAATAATGATAATTAATTAACTATGACGAAACCTATATATTAGTATAGGATTCAATTCCAACATGAGATCTCAACATTCTCAATGTCACAAACGCCTTTATTCAAAGAAGAAAACCATAATGGTTAAATTTCATGGAAGTCCTTGTATTATAAGGACTATATCAAATTAGTCCCTCTATTATTAAATAGTTCAATTAAGCATTTATATTGTTAAAAGAAAATCAAATAAATCCAAATTGTAATGGACTTAATATTTATAATATAAAAAACATTTTGAAAAATATTTTTTTCAATTATAGTTCAAATCTCAAACAAAAGATTTCATTTACAAAATCAGAAAAACTTTAACTATATTAACCCCGTTAACTAGTAAATGATATTTTTATATAGTAAATATTAACTCTATTCCAATTTGGTCTTATTTAATTCTTTTCAATAGTACAGGGACTAAATTGATTCATTTAATAATAGAGGAATGAATTTGATCATACCCCTATAATAGAAGTACCTCTCAAATACATTCACCAAAAAATAATAAAGCACACTCCATGTTGCGCGCGTGAGAATCTGGTACAGTATTTCCTTTCTGTTCAAAGGCAAGTCTATCCCAGGAAAATAGATTCCTTAGTTTCAGTGTCATTTAAGTGACTGTAATCTAAAACTTGAGATTTGTGCCATTTATTCTCTACAACTTATAATCAAAATCTAAAATTTTCAAGACCCAGAATTTTTCAGATTATCGATTTTTAATTAGATTAATGTAATTGAATAAATTATTAAAAAAATATTTTCAAAAAATCGATTTAATTATTTTGATGGTTAGATGCAATTGCTCTGACTCTTTATTTTAAATCAATATCTATTTTCGATTTAATTGATATTTCAGTTAATTCTCGATTTAATCTGCTGATTCGATTGAATTTTGAAATCAGTGTAAGAAACTTAACATAAAGAAATACTATTCGCAAAACGAAATAAAAATAATAAAAGAATTTGTCAAAGAAGCTAGTCACATAATATTTAATTACAATATAACTCGAAATTAAAATCTCAAAATTATTTTTTGAGATTATTATTTTCCCATAAGATCATTTTAACATTATTGTGCTAACATTTATACAATTACTATTCCAAAAAAAAAACTTGAAATAGGAAAATAAATTGCAAAAAGCCTTGTCTATTTTCAAAGGTAATTAAGAAAACATTACAGTGGGCAAATTACAATTGTGAATTTAAATATAAAACCATAAATAAAAATAAAGGGGAAAAAATGACAACAAAGGTGAAGATACCTTCGGAAATTTCTCAGCACAACTTTATGACAGCAAAATTTGTTCATTATTGCTACAAATTGTAAGTGGCTGAGATTATGACAAGTTTTTGGACCGACTAATTTAATAATAATAATAATGTACTCCCCCAAAAAATCTTTAATTAATTAATTAATTAATTTTTCTTCCCCTCTTCACCGCCTTCTTCCAAGTAAGCCTTCTTTCTCCTATCAACACCAGCAAACAAACAAATCACAAGGAAAAACGTGGCGTACATCCCATGGACCTTCCAATTAGTCTTAGGCGGTTGATGCAAAACCACTCTATGAAACACCGCCACGTAGTAATGCAACCCGACGGCAAACCCCACGAATATCTGACCCAAACCCAACATCTTGGATCCGAGACCCGACTCCGTCGAGAAAACCAGTATCAAATACATCAACAGCAGCAACAAGTAAAGCACGTACCCAAGCGTTTGAAGCACTTGTAAACCCACGTAGGTCGACGGCGAAGTGGCGTAAAAGAACTTAAGCGGCTCAAGTCCAGTGACGAGGGAGGTAAGACAAAGGATTGAAAAGTAAATCGAGAGGTAAACTTGGATGAAGATGAGAATCTTTTGGAGTGAAAAATAAGCTTTGATGCGGTTAAAAATGAGGGAAACTAATAGTAACGGGATTAAAAGGAAAGCACAAGAGATTACAGTAGCAATGGTGGGAGCATGTTTGTTGCCGACATATGGTTTGAACTGTTTGGTGAACTCTTTGTTGTATTTGTTGATGTAAACTTTCGAGGTTGTCGAGATTTTCTCCAAGTCCGGTATAAGTGTTTGCTGGAACTTAGCCGGTAGATCCCGGAACTCCGACACCAAATCCGATTCATCATCGTCGTCTACCCAACTGGGTTGCTTCTTTTGTTGTTTCTGAATCTGGGTTGTTGTCGGTTTCTTTTCAGGTTTTGAAGATTGACCCGGTGTTTTCGTGGTTGGTTTGTTCTTGGGAGAGCTTAATTTGAGCAGATCCGAAGCTTTTGGTGTTGTGGAATTCAGTTTCTTCACCTTGGAAGTTGAATTAAGCTTCTTGGGAATGGGACTCGACACCGTTGGCTTTGCAGTTTTGGTCGAGTTGGTCGGTTTCAAAACCTTGGTTTGGTTCTTGGCGGACAAATTCGACGTTTTGGTTGATACATCCAATGATTTAACGAGCTTGGTTTGGTTCTTGGTCGATACATTCACTGATTTAACCAGCTTGGTTTGGTTCTTGGTGGATACATTTGATGGTTTAACAAGCTTGGTTTGATTCTTCTTGTTGGAAAAATTGGAGCTTTTCTTCTTCAACACCAACTGTTCATCTTCTTCTTCGAGCTCCAACAATCTTCTTCCACCGCCACCAAACCGAGTGGTTCGAAGCTCGTGGCTATCAACAATGGAGGTACAAACCAGCAACGAAATCAACATAAAGAAAGCAAGGTAAAGCAAAAATACCTTACGGAAATTGAAGTACAATAGTGGAGCCATTGTTGGTGAAAACAGAGAGCTCTCTCTATGCCTTTGAAAGATAAAAAAAAAAGATCCAATGATTTTTTTCTTTAAAGGCTTTGGATTGGATCTAAAAGTATTGAACTAAGAAAAAATAAAGAAGAGATAAAAGGGAAAAAATAAAATAAGAGTGTTTATATATGGGTGTAGATTTACGTGAAAGGGTAATGAGGGACTTTAATTGAAAAGTGGGAAAATGATGAGGTCACACTCACATGGTACTAAAGTGAAAATTGTTAAAAAAGGTGATGAAAAACCAAAAATGTATGCTTTAATTACACTATTAAACGCGGCTTTCGCACTGTCCCCCTCGCTTCTTATATTGCTTCACTATCTCACTCTGTCAGTAAAAATATGGTTTTATTGTAAATTAGCCCCTAAACCATTCTTCAATTCCTATATTGGTCCTTAAAGTGTTTTCAAATGTATCATACAGCATCTCATAATAAAGTATTAATCGTCATGATATCGTTTTTTGATAAATTGATGGTTTAGCGTCTAAATTTGACCAAAAAAAAATTTAGGGATCAATCTAGGAATTGAAGTAGTGTTTTAGGGGTAAAAAATAATTGTTAAAATAAAGGTTAATTCACTAGGCATTCTCCCACTATTCTGCATATTCTAAATTGGTTTGTAAAATTTTAAAACGATCCGGTTATGACCTTGAAGTGTCACCATTGTATGAATCAACAAGGGGTAGGTAACGGGTTCAATCCCTTTAATTTGGTGAAATTATCTTTTAGGTCCTTAACATTTGTAATTTTATAGTTAATAAAATGGTGAAAATTTTGTTTAAGCCCCCAAAATTTTACAATTTAATTTTCCCCTCCGACTATAAAATTTGTAGCTTCAACCCTATCAATTATATCTCTCCATGAGTCTGATTGTCAACTTAAACATTAAATGTGAATTTGTAAATCTAACGTGGGTCAAATTATTAGGAAAAGATCCACCTCGTATTTAAGTAAAAAAAATGCTTTGGAGTTTAGGCGACGACTTTTACTTCACAGATCATCTTCCATTCCTTACATAGTGGAAAATTTTGACTGATTTTTGGGTTGAAAAAGAAAATTGCTCAGAATAAGCCAAAGAACCAACCACCTTTCTTATTAGGGTTGATAATTAATACCCTTTTGAAAGGGACAGAAGAAGACAGTCCTACATTTTTACTTAGGAAAACCAAACCTTCATCTAAATTGTTTGGACATTGATAATATTGGTGTTAGAAAATATTTTTGAAGTAATCGGAATTAAATTGTATATTTTTATGATAGTAAAAATAAAATTTTATTATTTTTAAAATGATAAAATATAATTTTACCATTACTAATTTAAAATTTTATAAATTATAATACACTAAATATTTTCTCTAACATTAATGAACTCTTAAACATTTTTGGAATGGTCAGATAAATGAAAAGAATACTAATAATAAACCTAAACATTTTGCCTAATCCCACTACTAGTTGGGTTAGTTTGACCTAAAAACTAAAAGGTACTTTTGGTTACTACGATTTCAATGGGTAAATGAAAAACTTGAATGAGAATGGTATTCAGCGGCTGTTTTTGACTCCTTTTTTTGGGGTTTGACCTTTGTGTTCCATTATTACATTATACAATCGCTTATGCAGAAATAACAAAACCCGATGTAAACAAATGGTTTCCAAATTAAAGCTGAAAATTCAATGGATTCACTCTTTTTATGCTAGAAGTTACAATGTCCGATGTGGGACTTTAGGCTGGGTTCTCACTTCTCATTGAATTCTCAAATATATGTCATTTGTCAACTCACCTAGGCTAGTTTATTATTTCAGTTCACAAAATGGAATTCAAATTTTTAAAATACAATAATTACATGTTATACTATACTTTTGTATCAATTGAATTAAGACTGTATCAATATATATTTAATATTAATTTTTAAATAAATAAATTTAGAGCTAAAAATTAAATTATTGGGCTAAAAAAGCATGAAAGATAAAAGAAAATATTGAAAATAATCAAAAAGTCACAAATATAGGCGCGATATATAACTAAACTTTCAACTTTAACTTTTAGAGATTGTTCTACTCGATGTGTCAAAAAATTTAATGCATAAATTAGGAGTCGTAAATTGATTTTAAAAATCTAGAGTCAAATTATACTCCTAACTTTGAAAAGATTACAATATCTTAAATTTCTTTAATACAGATAAAAATCCTTTGATTATTCTCTTTGATGGAGTTTCAATTTAATGGTTGTTTAGACTTGATCTTTGAAAGATGTGGTTTGCTTCAAGGGTCATCGAGACTTAATCTTAAATTAATAATATTCGCTTCAAGGGTTGTCAAGACTTGATCTTAATAATGGCTTTAGGGAGAGTTTGGATCCAAAAGTCGTCAAGACTTGATCTTGGATGGTTGAACCTGCTTCAAGTGCTGTGATGGCTTGCTCTTGAAATAGGTTCTAACCTCCTTCCTTTAGTTGAATCGAACTGATGCATCATTCTTCAAATTTTCTTCAAGTTCTTGAGTTTCTTCAGATACTTTTGCAGAAAATTTCTGGACTTCTTGAACTGGTGATGTGTGTTGAATGGTTTAGAGGTGACCCCTTTTTATAGTGCGAGTCGGTCGAGTAAAAGAGAGTTCTTGAAGAATTTAACTTCTTCATTTGAGTATTCTACAAAAATTAAGCTCTTTTTTATTTATTATTTTTCTCATATTAATATAATTAATTAGAGATAAAATCATTCTTAAAAAATATGAGTTTTCTTGTAACACCCCTAGCCCATATCGGTCGCCGAAATAGGAATTATTTAGACACCCTAGGTACATGCCGACGCAAAAGAGTAATCATCACCACATTTGAGTTCCGGAGCGTTGTTGGATGCTGAATCGGCGATCAAAATTAAAGTACCTAACCTGCGCACGGAAAACAAAACCGTACGCTGAGTAAAACTCAGTGGTATTTCTATAATCCGAATATTTAAAGACAATATAATATAATATGTATATTTTAATTATAAGCACATTTGAATATTTAAGACCACATTTATTCATACAATGGCATTAGCCATTCAATATTCAATTCATAAATACATCATTTCATACCATTCTCAAATCTCATCACTTGCTATTTAATAGCTTTTCACAATTTAATATATATATCATTTAAACAATAATATTATTCAATCCATATCCAATTCATGAATACGTAATTCATGTGTCTCATTTTCATGTTTCAATTCACTATCCCATTTTCATTCACATACAATATCATCTAATATCAATCATAGTACTATTTTATTTAATTACCCCTATTAACACGACTCGGACTCGAACTGATACACGGATCCAACCAACACACCAGTTTGGCACCAGTGCCTCATCGGATAAATCCGAAGTAATAACTGCGCCCAACGCTATATAAATTTGGCACCCAGTGCCTCATCGGTTAAACAGAAGTAAATTGGCACCCAGTGCCTCATCGACTCGAAGTTGAAGAAATCTCTAAACTCTTCCAATCCTATGACATGTCATCTATATTCGACTCAGCCCCATACAATTAATAGGGTTTAATTTCACTTTCGAAATACAACCAATATTCAATTATCATATTTGCACATATATATTCATTTCAATTCAAATAATCAATATATTCATAATATATATATCAATTCAATCCATTCAATCAACTTTTAATTCAATTCAATATCAAAGTGTCAAATACTCGCCTCAACATTTACCATATGCATTAAATAAAAAATACAACAATTAATAACTAGTTTCGAATTATAAAAATACAAACCAATAATTTCAAGCCATTCCACGTTAACTTTATCTTTCCCTTTTTTAGTTGAGGATTCTGGTACGGCGTTAGCTACGGAATTAAAACAATTAAAATTCATCAATACAACACAATTCAATTTCATATTGAATATTTCAATTTTTATTCAATATTTGCCTAAATTCCAATTTAGTGCCTAAACCGAGACTAATTTTTATTCTTCACAATTAATTCTATATTTTCATACAATTTCCACTTTAAACTAAATTTAACTCCCTATTTTTCACTTAAATCCCTAAATTTTTATTTTTTTCACAATTTAGTCCCTATTACTCAAAATTTACAGTTCATTCTACAATTTAATCCTTTTTCATTTCTAACTTAAAAATCTATCAATTTAATCCCTAATACTAAAATTATTCAATATTAACAACACTTAAAAACTCAATAATTGTTAAAATTTCGACATGTATCGGGTAATACTTAACACCGAGATTCCAAAAACATAAAGATTACAAGAAAATTGGACTAAATTGACTAACCAATTGAACTTGAAATTTTAAAACCCCTAAGCTGTATGTTCTTCTTTCTTTCTCTTTTTCTTTCTTTTTGTTTCGTTTTGCTTTTGTCTTTCTTTATTTCTTTTATTACTATAATATATATTTATTTAAATATTAAGTAAAACATATTATAATATATATTTTAACTTTAATTTGTTAATAATATATATAATAATAATTTTACACTTTATGACGCCTCATTAAAGAACAATGACATAATTGATTCTTTAGTCCCTTTAATTTTTCTTTAATCTATAATTCAACTTTCACCTTATATGCAACTTAGTCCCTATACTTAATTACTCTTAATTCATGCAAATTCACTTAACCAAAACCTAATTAACTACACAACTAGCTTCGTAAATATTTATTAAAAATATTTACGAGTCCAATTTACAAAAACAGAGTCCCGAAAATACACTTTTTGACACCCCTAATTATCGGGACGTTACATTTCTATAAAAGAATTTAATTTTATTGATTTATCTCTTTATTAACAAATTTCAACTTAATTAAAGAAAAATAATAATGACAGATGATGAATCTTGGTGGTATAAAATTTTCTCCCTATACATTTTGGTATAATCAATTAGGTCATTCCATTGTCGGAAAAATTGTAATTTTTTAGAAATTTTGAGGCATAATCTTGATTGGTAAAGGTGGAGAGTTCAATTATAAAATTATGGTTTTATATTCTACTCTATGAGACCTTTACAACGATATATCATATGCTCAAAATGGTTGAGTGATGAATGAGAAATTGATGCTCAAAGTAAGCAACTTGTGAATATTTGTTGAGGAAAAGAAAAGCTTAGATCCCACATTGGTTAAATATCAAGTGTGAGATGTGTATATATATGAGAACCCACTTTAAATATAGTTAAATGATTAAGTTTGAAACATTGTCTTGTGCATGCAGGTCCAAACCTATTAGGGTTGAAGTGCACACCTACACGATGCGGGCGATACAAAATGTCAAGCCTATACAAAATTTGATTTAAAAAGATGTAGATTTTTTATCCTTATTCATGAATATTTCTAAAATTCGGTGATAGAAAAATGCAATGTTTGTTCGTTGATCACTGCAGAGGTGCTACTGCTTCGATCATTGTATTGTTATATCCTGGGAGACAGTTGACCAACGTTTCTCTAAGTATCGTAGGAGCGGCCGAATCTGTCTTAAGGAAACTGTGTAAAACATGTCTCAACATCTAGTAAAACTCGATTCTTCTTTTCAATTTTTGATTTTCGTTATGTTATTTATTGATTTTTCGTATTTGATCATTTAAATATAAATTATTTAATTTAATTTAATTTATATATAAATATTTGTTTATTTATATTAAATATGTATTCGCTAACGTGTTTTGTCCAACATCCATCAACTTAGTTATCAATTTTGTGAATTAAATGGTAGTTTGGATATGACAAGTCGCATATTTAAAACATATAGATCAAATCGTAAATATGTGTACATACTGCATATATAATTTAAATTTGACATTTAAAAAAAAAGACAATGTGGAGGGCTAATTTTTTTAATGCGTTAAATTCAAACTGTCTAGTCAATAGGTACACAAGCATTTACAATTTCATCCATATGTTTTGAATATACTATTTGAGCTTGCAATTAGCAACCAAGCTGTAAAGTCAAACCAGGAAAAGCCTCAGAGTTCTTCAACTACAAGATTGTTTAAATTAATTTACATCCCTTCAAAATCTCTATATACATTTGTTTTGTACGGTCAACGAAGCTCCTATCACTAGAATAATGGCATACACATTACACTGCCAACTAAGATTCCTCTCAAGAGCAAGAAATGGGCGACATTGTTATCACTTCCACTATCAATTAGAACATTAAAAAAACAATTAAAAAGAAAAAAGAGAGTAAAACATGATAAAGAAAACAGGACCAGACATTCAATTTTTGGGCATGCATGTTCCTCCAGAGTTTCAGTTTGTATTATTGACCAAGGATATAGGAGATAATTTTTAATTGGGTAAATGTGTTACAGAATATGATGAAGATCTATCTAAAATTATTAAAGAGGAGAGACCAATAGTTGAAATGGTTGACTTTAACTACCTTGATCTGCATACATAAATTATTCTCATATTGGAAAATTAATTGAAAAAATAAACAAGTTGTAGGCTCGAGACAAAGGCCAATCTCTAAGAAAAGAAAAAAAGGACCAAATATTGAGAATTTGGTGAGGATACTGGGACATGAATAGGGTCCCATATAAGAAAATTGTGTCTACTGCCATTTGCCTATCATAAAATACCAATATGGTTCTTGGGTCACCCAAAAAATAGGTGAAGGGAAGGACTAATACGTAAGTTTGATATTTTTTAGGGTAAAATATTAAAATAGTCACTTTTATTTACTTTATATTACATTTTAGTCACTTATGTTTGAAATATTACGTTTTAGTCACTTATGTTAACATGTTGTAACATTTTAGTCACTGAGCCGTTGATTGCCATTAACAGTGTAAGGTAAGCTGATGTGGTACGTTAAATCATCATTTCAAACAAAAATTTTAGGTTAATTTATACAATTGGTCCCCATATTTTTTTTTGTTTTGAGCAATTTAAATTTTTTTCTTTTATGTTATTTTAATTTTTTTTCTTTATTTTCCATTATGTTCTGCTTCTCCCTTTGTTTTCCTCCCTTCTCCATCTCTTTTAACGCAATTTTTCTATATTTTTCATTTGTTAAAATTAGTCCCTATACTTTTATTTTTTTGAACAATTTAAGTTTTTCTTTTTATTTATTTATTTTCCTTTTCTTCTTCTCCTTTAGTTTTAACAAATGGAAAACATAGAAAAACTAAATTAAAAGAGATGGAGAAATGAGGAATACAGAGGAAAAAGCAGAAGAGAATGAAAAAACAAAGTTAAAAGAACATAAAAGAAAAAAAAATTAAATTGCTCAAAACGAAAAAATATGGGGACAAATTGTATAATTTAACCTATAATTTTTGTTTGAAATAATGATTTAACGTGCCATGTCAGCTTACCGTTCCATTGTTAACAACTCAATGACTAAAATGTTACAACATGCTAATGTAAGTGACTAAAACATAATATTTCAAACATAAGTGACTATTTTGGTAGTTTACCATTTTCTTTAATATGGTACATATATTTGATAAAAGTTATACATTTTAATAGTTAAAGGTAATACTATTAACTTTTTAGTTTTTAATTCGAATTTTAGAGTTAATTTGATGAAAATTCATAATTGGTTAATAACATTAGCAATTAACTCTCATTGAATCAACCCTAAAACTTGAATTAAATCAAATTAATCAGGTTGAATTAAATCAAATTAATCAAGCTGCATTTAACAAATTAAACACGAAAATAAATAATTTCACAATTAACACTAAATTTATTCTATTAACAAGATCATGAAAAATTCTAACATGATAATATTAACTATAAATTTTCATCAAATCAACTCTAAAACTTCAATTAAACACTAAAAAGTTAACATTGTTACCTTTAACTAGACTTGTTCATGGGTCAGGTCGAGAGCCTACCCGAAAAGTGGGAGGGTTTGGGTAAAAATATAGGCCTGAAAAATGGTTGGGCAAAAAAAAAGGCCCGTTTAGAAAACAGGTCGGGCCTCAGGTAATGCTTTTGTGGCCCGAGCCCAGCCCGGCCCAAATATGGAACTACTTTTTTTTTATTTTGTTGTTTTTTTTCACTATTTTGCTACTATTTCACAATTATGTTGCTACTAATTTGTTGTTATTATTTGGAAATTGTATAACTCTTATTTTATTGTTAATTTTGTTACTATTTTAGAGGTATTTGCTTGTTAAGTTGCACATATCTTAGTGTTATTTAAGTATACATATATTTTTTAAAAATTTATTTTCAATTTGTTGAGAAATATTTATTTTAATGTTTTTATTATTTTTGATGTATTATATTTTAAAAAAATTAATATGAATTGGGCCCAAGTTTTAGCATATTTTATTCAGGCTAGGCTTGGACAAAATTTTAGGCTCATTTTTTGGGCCGGGCCTAAAATTTTAGTTGGGCCCAGCCCAACCCATGGACACGGCCTCTACCTTTAACTATCAAAATATATAACTTTTATCAAATACATGTATCAAATTAGACAAAAAAAATTACACAAGTATCACAGTAAAAAGAAATATCAAACTTAGATACCAAATGATATATTAAGTCGAAGGAAAAACCGTTTTGATTATTAAAGGTGAAACATGTGATTAAGCTTTAAGAGTTTAATTAATTTTTAAAAAAAAATTAGAAATGAATAAGAATTTGAAAATTTTAGGGAATCTAATTAAAATTTTTAAAACTATGTTTGTTTTTCTATATATCTTATAAAGGAAAGGGTAAATTCCTTTTTCCTCAAAATCTAGAGGTGACATGTCTTTATCATATGAACAAAGGTGGAACTTTCAGACTTTATATAATCATTTGAGGATATGACATGGACATTAAGCTAGCTGTTAGTCACTATAAAAATTTCAGTCCAATGGAGAGGTTATAACTTAGATATGAAAGGTAGAAAAACAAGATTAATGGAGATAGATAGATCAAACAACATGCAAAAATTATATTGTCCATCGTTCCTAATAATATTATAAATACTTAAAATATTTATGCTTGTTGAGTATTTATCTTTCTCTTTCTTGAATGGTGGTGTTTGTCTATTTATATTATATGAGTAGTAGGTTCTATGCATATCAACATGTATCTTACCCTAGACTTAACATCATGCGCGATTTCATGTGTGATTTCGTAGGAGAACATAGGTAACATTGGTACCCATCCTACGGGCTCAATCTGTGAGATCGATGGAAATTGACCCATTTGACTCGAACCCATTCGAGTCTTGGTTCGGTGATAACAATAATTATTATTTTAAAAAATAATAATTATATGAATTAATGGAATTGATGTAGTTTTGATTTACAAATAATAATGGATCACATGAAAGAAGCAGATGTGAATGGAGATTGAGAATTGTATGCAAAGTCCATGAAAGGGCAAAATGAAAACTACTACTTTTCTGCTTGTCTTTATTAAAGTCATGCATTCGCTTCTTCATATCTCCACATGCTGTTGGATCCAATGTCTTTTGGTCCCATCAATCACCATGGGTTTACACTCCTTTGCTTTTAAATATTATATGATGTATTGATGGTGGGATTTTTAAATATCAAAGAATAAAAATTAAAAAATTACATATCAAGTATGAATATGTAAATAAATATTAGGTCATATCAAGAAAAACGTCTAACTTAAGTTCATCGTTTTAAAGGAAACGAGTCACCATGAATTTGAAAAAACTCTTTTTTTTTTAAAGTTAATTAATACATCATTTACCATAATTAACACTTGATGATAAATTTAAGTAAAAGATATTATTTTTTAAGAAAGAATGAGTAAGCACTTATTCACAAAATTTGATATGAATACTTGTTTTTTAAGTTTACTCAACATTTTGATTAAATGATAATTAATACATTGAAAGAAAATAATAAATTAAATCAGTGGTTAAAACATCGATAAAAGTAATCATGGACATTAATTAGTGTTTTCTTAATTAAGATAGAGAAACTAGAATTAGATGCATTCAATGAAGCAAAAGAAGTGGGGGTTGAATTGATAAAAGTAGTAAATGTGGAGGGCCAAATGATGATATGACTTAAAACTATAAGCTTTGGAATTTACAATTAATTAAAGAAAAAACAGAAAAACGTGGAAGGTCAGGCAAACGTTATACTAAACTGTTAAATAATTTACATTTTAATCATTTAATTTTAAAAAGTTATAAAATAGCATTAATCATTAAGTTTTTAAGCTTATATTTTAAAATTTAGTTAGTGAGCTCTAAGTTATGATTTGACGATTGGTATAGTGGATTTGTACCCGTCAACAAGTTAAAAAATATAACTTAAATCTAAGTTGATCTGACAGTCAGTGTTCTAGATAAAAAAATAGAGCTGTTTGGATTTTGGTTTGCATATTCTTGACTGTATTAGAGAGGGAGAAGGAGGGCTTTTGAGTAGTACATGAGGTGCGAACAGAGAAGGCCATACAATAACGATTTTAACAACTCAGTGACTTTAATAAAAAATTCTGAATAGTTTAATTGTCATTTTATAACTTTTTGAAATTGAGTGACCAAAACGTAAGCTTATTAATAGTTTAGTAATATTAGGTGTAGTTTATCTTTTTTAAGTGTTCAAAGTTTGAAAATGTTAAATGTTGGGTGAAAGAGGTTTCAATGTAAATAGACATGTTCATGTTTTATGCCTTGGGTTATTCGACCAAACTCGAGTATTTGTTTGAAATTTGAAAGTATTTGGACAAAAAAAATATTAAGTTCAATAAGAGAGTTCAAATAAAAAATAAGGTCTGTTTAAAATATGGGTTAGACTCAGCACAAGCATTCAAAGCATAAGCTTGGCTTGGCCCGGTATGTTTTTTAAGTTTGTAATATATTATATTAACATATAATACTATATTGTAAACATTTAAAAAAGGTTAAGTTATATACCCATAAAATTTTAATAAATGAGAAATATATAATTTTCAAATATTAAATTAAAAATAATATGGGTGAAATTAAAATATACTTGAATTAGCCATTTGTAAATATAGGCGCTTGAGAAAAATTTTAAGCTCATATTTTAGGCAGAACTAAACTTTAGCAAAAAATAAGTGTATTCATATCATGTTTAAACCTAAGTCGACTCATGAACATCTCTAAATGTAAATAAGTGATTCATAATTTATTAGATTGGGTGGTAAAAAAAATTAATTAGAAGTAAATCCCCCTCAATAAAAACGGTTTTGTCTTTCTAAAATGT
This sequence comes from Gossypium hirsutum, assembly GCF_007990345.1. NCBI lineage: Eukaryota > Viridiplantae > Streptophyta > Magnoliopsida > Malvales > Malvaceae > Gossypium > Gossypium hirsutum. The sequence continues at coordinate 4,332,667 of NC_053439.1, read as the reverse complement.
TATTAATTCGATTTACACCCTTTTAATATAATATTTTTTTTACTTTGACCTCTCAACAATGAATTATTTTATCTCAATCCTTTAATAATAAATTTTTACATAATCTCCGAATTTAATGTCTCTTAAGCAATGACTCGAATTTAAATTTTATGAATAAAACAATATTAAAAAAAGTTGCTCCTGTTAACTTCAAATTAATATAAATTCTTGGACCCTAAATCAGTAGTTAAACAACATTTTAGTGAATCTAAAGGGTTGTAAGAAATATTAGGTAGTTTTGCATGCATGGTCTGGAGTTGGGGTAATGCCATTGCACAATTTGCTCTGCATCTGAATATGTCAGGTCTCTACATTCTTTTATTTCTTGATAAAATTGGTTTAGGATCAGAGGTGTTATCTTATCTCTAAGCTCAGAGCATGCTACAGGATTATTATGGGGCTTTTCAGACCCTTCGAGTGATGAATTTAAAGGGTTTATCTATTTATCTTCTATCAACGAAGGACGGTCGTCAACAAGATTCGAATTTAAGTGGTGTGCACACAACGCATTAATCATTTATGTAGAGGATTAGTAATAGGGGTGTAATTTTATTTTTTAGGGTCAAAATGAAATTTTATTATTAATTTAAAATTTTATAAATTATAAAGAGTTTAAATAAAAAAATTTCTATTTTAAAAGGGGTTGAAACCCTTGCAGCCCTTGTCTCTGCACTTGTATTTATGCTAAACCCTGTTGGCTAAAAAATTATCTATGCAAGAATTGAATTGCATTGATCTTGACGAGGTAATGTCAACTTTAAAGGTAATACCGATTTTTCTATGTTGGTTTTTTTTTATATGCAAGTACAATCCAATCTTTAATTAGGAGTTAGTAGTAGGGGTGTTCAAATTTCGGTTAAAATTGAATTAACCGACCGAATAGATTTAATTCGGTTAATTAGTCAGTTAATCGATCTAATTTGGTCGGAAGTCAATTAATAATTTTTTGGAAGATCGGTTATCGGTTAATTCGGTTCGGAATTGGATATTTAACTGAATTAATCAAAATTAATAATTAATAATACAAATTATATGTAGTTTTAATTCGGTTAATTCGAATAATTCGGTCAAATGAAAATTATTAATTTATTTTTTTGATATGTTTTATACTTGGTTTAACAAAAAAAAACCACATAAATTTCGGTTCGGTTAAATTTTTTTGAAAAAATTTCGGTTTGATTAACAGTTAAAGAGTTAAAAAGTTTGATTAATTCAGTTAATACTAGTTCAGTTCGATTAACTATTCGGTTAACCGTTTGAACACCCCTAATTAGTAATGATCTTGGTTGTCAAGGGTGTACTTTTTAAAAATTCAATTCAATTAGACCATTTCACATAAAATTTTTTATATTTTTTATCATCAAAATATCATTAATGAAGAAAAAAAAGACTTTGATTCCTAATAATTTATATTTTTATCTCAAAATTTTTTAATAAAAAATTTCTTAATTTCGTCCCTGCCTCAACCGGAACAACTTTTGCATTGTCCAGGAAAAAGAAGTTTTAATTAACCAGAGTATAGAAAGAAAAGTTGTTCGGCGGAGAATTAGGCCCAGCGAACCAATAAGCGAAGGCCAGGCAAACCCATAAACATAAAGCCCAGGGAAAAAATTATGTCATTTAACATAAATTATTTAGGGTAAATTCAAGAATAGTCATCAAATTATTCAGTTGGTTCTATTTTAGTCATTTAACTTTTTTTTTGTTTTAATCACTTAATTTTTTGAAATTAAATATATTAGTCACCCTTTTGTTAGTTGCCTAATGGAAGTCTAACGTGAGCTTTGTATTATTGGTCTAATAACAAGTTTAGCCTTTTCTTGTTTACAAATTCTATCAATTTGATCTTAAATCTAAAAAATTAAAAAGAAAGTTTACAGTGGTAACAAGATTTGTCATTTTAATCCTAATTATAATAAATATAAAATATATTTTAATGAATATATAATCAATAATTGTTAACTTTTACATAAAAATTTTAAATCAATTTTTAAAAATATCAATAATTTTCCAAGTACAAATTAAATTGTAACACCCCATACTTAGTCTGGTTGCCGAACACGAGCTATGGAATGCCACATTAACCACCCAAGTGACTCTCCATTTAAACCCAACCTACCCTCCAGCACACCACAAGTTAAAACATAAAACATGTATAGATTTAAGGAAAAACAAGCTTGCGAACTCACTTTGCTTGCTTCATAATATGTAGCGAAAGTAACATGCGAACCTACTTCGCTTGCAAGAACTTAACTTACTCTTTACTTGAAGTCATAAATACTTGAAGAAAGAAAGAAATAAAGAACATGCGAACCCTAGGTTTTGCAAAACAATGTACCTCGCAGAACACAACTATTCATCTATTTGACATAAGGGTTCACACCCCTACATAGCTTGCACAATCTAAAACTTTCATGGGTAAGTTTCTTTAACCATGGTAAGTCTCGCGAACTACCCCTATGTGTTTGGATACTACGAGCATAATTCGCCGGGTTTCTCTTATAGCACATATCAAAATCCATTAAAGGTTCGCGAATAGCAATTCACCAATCGTTAAGGTTCGCACTTAGTATAGTTCACAACCTTATTACTTTGCAACAATTTTGGCGAACTTTGCAAAGTTTTGTCAGTTTTGAATACTTCACGTCCTTTCTTATGGCGAACACTATGTTATAAATTAATTACTTAAGAGTGAACTTGTAAAATTAAGATAACATCAATAAAAATTGGTTTATATTTATATACTTAAAATCCAGATGTGTTTATAAAACATTATCGTCTCGCAATTATAGACATAAACAAAAATATAAGAAATTATAAAAATAACTAAGTCCTAAAACAATTTGCGAAGTCAACAAAATTATATCTTTAAGCCCAAGCAAAATTCCCACATTGCCTTTAATATAGAGTTTGCTTGTACTACATTTACCGCATGTTTACTTCGCCTGGATCACTCACTTCGTCGCTGCTCACCTTGCGATCTAGCTATTTGTAGTGAATAGAAAAGATTGTGTGAGTTTGTAACACCCATAATGTAACAACCCGTTTTCAGTGAAATCGGAATAGTGGTTTCGAGACCACAAATATGAGTCCGTAAGAAAAATTATTTTAATATTATTTCATGATATGCATTATAATAGGAATATCGTATATAAATTTTGTTAAGAAAAAATTTACCGATTTTATTTTTAATTGATTCAAGGACCAAATTGCATAAAATGTAAAAGTTGAATTCTAGTAGCTAAAAGGATCAAATAACTATGAAATTCAAAATTTGAGGTCTTTATATGACAAATAGACCATTAAAAGGATTTAGTAGATAAGTTTGATGATTCATCCATGGAAAATTAGAAAAAGAAAAGGACTAAATTGGAAATTAAAACAATTAAAGATGATAATAAACTAATATCATCTTATTTCATCATCTTCCCCAAATTAAAATACATGAAAACCCTAGCTAAGAAAAAAAATTCAAGCAAGCTCATTTGGCTTAATTAGGTAAGCAATCTTGTCTCGTTTTTAGTAATTTTTATATTTTCGAAATCGTAATAACCTAATCTAGCTATTTTGGGGATTAATTTGCAAAGTTATCAAAGTATTAAAATTTTTCCATGGATGAATATGCATGAATTATGAAGTTTTATGGTAGAAATGGAAAGGTTGTTGATAGATAAACAACTTTTGTAAAGGAAATTTTCATGAAATTCTGATTTAGGGACTAAATTGTAAGGATGTAAAATTCATAGAAAAAATTCCAAATTTTATGAATTCCATGGCCTGAAAATTTTATATGTAAAAATTGGATAGGCTTGGAATAATGATTAAATTGCATGGATTTCATTTTCTGAGCTTAGGGATGAAATCGTCATTAATTAAAAGAATAGGGGCAAAATGGTAATTTTGTGTAGGATGTGGATTGGATTGAATTGAATACGAAATGTATTAAATTGAGCTAAATTTACTTGTACAGATTCGGATAACTCAAATACGAAGTTAGATCGAAGAAAAGGGAAGTGTCGGATTAGTAGACAACAAATCAACGAACACTTGTCAAGGTAAGTTCGTGTAACTAAATTGTGTATATTTATATGTTTGAATTGAATGTTGTATATGTGAATTGTATAAATGTCATATGTATGAAATTGATCACATATTCGATAATACTCGATAAATAATAAGTCCCGTTTGGATAAATGAGATTTGATGGATACATGGTTTTTGAATTGGCTGTGGTTCTGCATATATTGCGGGCACAACATAGCTCGAAAGAGCGTCCCGTTATTAGTTTTCATGAGCATCTCGATATATGGCCCTCTCGAGCTTCCTGTTGTATGATTCCTATCGCTTCTCGTTAATAGCTCTTTGGAGCATCCTGATTGGTTGTGATCCTACATGTGTTGCAAACACACCACAACTCTTATGACAGTCCCGATATATGGCTCTTCATGAGCTTCTCGATTAAAGGCTCTTTGTGAGCTTCTCGATTAAAGGCTCTTTGTGAGCTTCCTGATTGATGGCTCTCCAGAGTTTCCTGATATGGCTCGCTTGAACTTCCCGATATATAGCTATCCGAAGCTTCCCGTTAATGGCTCTTTGGAGCTACCCGTTATTGGCTCGCATGAGCTTCTTGATTATGACTCTTATGAGCTTCCCGTATTATAGCCTGGATAAGCTTCCCGATATATGGCTCACAAGAGCTTCTCGTTCTATGGCTCGAGAGAGGGCTTCCCGATCATGTGCTTTAACGAGCACTTGCAAATAGGAATTGACAGATTATAAATTCGTACACTTCGTGTGTACTGCTTGTGTATCCATCGATATTTCAAATGGTTCAACGGACAAAGTTCTGATATAAGTTAAGATGAATTCTGAATGAAATGTTACTTGTATACACCTAAAAATATATGAAAATTTGATATTTGATGAGCTCATCCCTAATTATTGATATTCACATGAAATACTTGACTAACATGTTTGATGAAGTTTTGTGTTTAGGCTATTAGCCAAATTTGCTTAGATGCATTTTTTTGTATGCTTACATTAAATGTAAATGGATGGTAAGTTAATTTCCTATTATACGAACTTACTAAGCATTAAATGTTTACTCTGTCTTATTTTCTTTATTTTATAGTACTCGGAAGCTCAGAAATTTTGGACGTGGGTCAGAGTAACATCACACTATCTTTCAGCTTGATTCGGTATAAATAACAAATTTGTTTTTATGTATAATGGCATGTATAGGTTAAATTGGCCAAATGATGGCATAATAATATTTGGTTGAAACTAGCCATTGGTATGGTTTGTGTTTGGTATATTTTGAGATGTAAATATATGGCCTAAACATGTTTGATGTGTGTGTTTGAAATCGTTGAATGGTAGAAGTTACATAAGTATGTTAAGGGTTGCATGAATTGGTAAAATATACTTATATATATTTATATGGCCAATTAGGTAAGATTGAATACTTGGAAATATGGGATGTTATGACATGTATTAAGTTTGAAATTTTCCTGAATTAAAGGTCTTATTATGACTTGTAATGGTGCAAAATTGGTTGGTTAGGTTGATGCCAAGTTGGGTGAGAAATATGGCCTTGGAAATTACCTATTTTTGTCCACACGGGCAGAGACACAGGTGTGTGACTCAGCCGTGTGTGACACACTATCATGCACACGGGCGTATGGTTTGGTCGTGTGTCTCTTGCATCTTAAAAATTGAGAAACAGAATGCTCAGAATTGTTCATACGAGCAGAGACACGGGCGTGTGTGTGTCTCAGCCGTGTGTGACACATGACCTAGCACATGGGCGTGTGTCTTGGCCTTGTGATCCCTGTACCTAATTAATGCAATTTAAATTGTTCACACGGCCTAGTACACGGGCGTATGGCTTGGCCGCATGACCCAAGTCAGTAAGTAACCTAAATTGGACATGGGCTGAGACACGGCCGTGTGCCGTATTTCGAATGCCCACATGGCCTGAGACATGGGCATGTGTCCCCTGCACCTAGGAAAAGTTTTGAAATTTTGCGAAATATTTCTCTGAGTTCCCGATTTAGTCCCGACTTTATTTAAATGCATATTTTGGGCCTCGAGGGCCTATTTAAGGGATAATAAGATTGTTTTCGGATATGAATAGTAAAGGATATAAATTAACTGTATTTGATCTGTAAACTTCGCTAATGCTCTGTAACCTGTTCCAGTGACGGATATGGGTTAAGGGTGTTACACATAACCCGTACCCGTCGTCAAATTAGGGTTACGACGTATTATAGTACAATTTAGAACAATTAATAACAAATAGCATCAAGTTGCATATTTAATTAACAGAATTTCATAATAATTCAGATTGGAGTATTACATTCATTTATGGGCCTTAATCGAGCCTATGAGGACTCAAAATTTTTTCTTCAAAGTGTTGGACAAAATAAACATTTAAAAAGCCTTGAATTAATTTAAGTTTTAACAAGTTTTTTAAGTAAGAATGATTTTTACCGATACTTAGGTGGACAAATATCGGTAGAACTCAAAAATGGAAAGATCTTGAAAAGGCTACCGATACAAGTCAAGACAATAGCCAAAGTTCAACATTGTAACACCCTAAAACACATCTAGGGCAACCAAAACATGCCAATTATGCTCACCTAAATTTAACTAAGTTGTCTTTCAAATTCACATCACATAGTACTTATAATCTTCATCTCTTAAATCAAACATACAAGCCACCATACACACACATTGAATTTGCTTACCTTGACCTCAAACACCATGCCTAGATCCAAACCAATTACTACCATTCATGATTAAACATTGAGCACAACTTAAGAGTTAGCATGACATGCTATAGGAACTTCTAAAGTTTATATCATCAAAAACATGCCAACCAACCAACACATAGCTATAAACTTATAACAATTTCATTAACCCTACTACATGCCATATAAGCCTAGTTGTTTACAAAATCTACCAAAAGAGTTCTCGGGAGAGTGTGAATCTTCGAGTTGATCCGATCGCCCGATTATTCACAAAATGTTATCTATAAGAAAACATAACAAAACACGAGTAAGCTTTTATAAAGCTTAGTAAGTTCGTTGATTAAATGATAAAGCTTATTGAATTAAACATCATAATTCAAATAATAAGATTAATAAACCGAGTTCCTGCCTACAAGGTTCTTAACAAAATTCTTGTCAACCACAGATCACAACAAGTGATTTTATACATAAACAAGTATGAGATAATTCATTGTCAAGCCACAATGCTATCAGGAGATTCATGAATAATCTTTTAACAATTCTATAACAAGACATTTGACGCAAGAACATTACCGATGAATGATATACGGATACGAGTACACGGTTAACCATCCGAGAACACGCCATACGCTCATATGAGCTAATCCAACCGATAACACGCCTCGACACTAAGTGCCTAACCCGTAGGCTAACATCCACCCCCAGTAACATGCCAAAAAACGCTGCAATATAACAAAAGTCCGTAACAAATGCAGAACTTTGGTATATTTAGTGAACAGGAAATATACAGAAATCCTCATCACATCTCATATCAAGCCCATGCTGCGTACAAAATAATCTATTGGCATGCCAATCGTACTCTATCCTACGTTCATTGGCTCAGGAGCTATTGAAAGTAACCAGTGTTTTATCAACCATTGTTTCAATTCTCGATTATCAAATATCAACACATTAATCAACAATCAACAGATAAATTTCATTTAATATATAAATTAAAACATATAGAATTAACCGAACAAACTTACCTGACTAAATTGCAGCAATGACAAAGGTACAAGGACTATTCGATAATTTTCTCTTTTCCTCAGTTTTCCACTCGTTCTTGATCTAAAAGAATATTTTCATTCAATTAACTAATTTCAACAATAAAACTAACTCATTTTATGCAATTAAGTCCTTTTTGAAATTTTTACAAAATTACCCCCAATATTTCATTTTTATGCAATTTAGTCCCTAGGTCCAAATCATGCAATTTAACCATTTTCTATTAAAATCTAAGCTTAGCTGATCTATTAACCCCTTCATTACCATCCATACTTGCTGTTATTTTGCATCAAGTCCTTGTACTTTTACTATTCTCACATTTTAGTCCTTGAACATTAAAATAAACAAAACTACTTTACAAAATAGTCCTATCTAGCAACCAAACTCAATAATTTTTCATAAAACTTCAAGAAAATACAAAACTCATCAATGGCATAACTCATAACATTTGACAGTTTTACAAATTAGTCATCGGGTTAACTAGATCAAGCTAATACGAACTCAAAAACATAAAAATTATTAAAAACAGACAAGTTTTCACTTACCTATTGAAGGGCCTAAGCTTGGTTGAAGCTTTCTAGTCCCTAGCTATGGTGCTTCGGCTTGGGGAAGAAGAACATAAGAAATAAAAATGGTATTTCTTTCTCTCTTTTATTTCATTTATTTTAACTCAACTTACTAATGCTTTAAAATATAAAATTAACATATTTTTTTTACACTAAAGACAAATGCCTCCACTCACCATGTTTAATTACGGGTTAACTACCATTTTAATCCCCCGCTCATGGTTTCATAATTAATTAACTCAAATAAACTAATAGTAATTAAGTTTTATGACTTTTATAATTTAGTCATTTTTCTTTAATTACTAATTAATAAGGATCTAATAGCAATTAGCCACAAACTAGAATTCCACACCATTCATACTGTTTGACATTTAAGGAGGGTCCAATTGCACAATTGGTCTTTCAATTATTTCTAATTATTTATTAAACAAGCTTAATTTTAATTTAATCCTAAACTAATTACGACTAAATGAGAAAATAGCCCCAAGTAGTGGATTTAATCATGCCACCACCACTTGGACTTTTGACCATGGTTTAATTACCATTTTGGTCCTTTTATTATATTAAATCTATAACAATTGACTTTTACCTCTTTTACAATTTAATCATTTTACCATAATTAAGCAATAAATCATCAAAATTATCGGACCAAACTTCGATTCACATATAATATGACTTTGTAAATATTTAATAAAAATATTTACAGCCTTAAATTACGGAAACAAGGTCCTAATACTTCGTTTTCAATAACCACTTGACTTTTGAATCAAACCACTCATGCTAACTTTTAATTCAATTGGTTAAAATTCCTCAAATCAGAATTCAATAAAAATTATTATTAACTCGTATAATTTAATTACTAATTATACAAACTCACTCATTAGATTTGTAGTCCCAAAACTACTTTTTTCGACACCAGTTCTTGTGAACTTAGTGAATTTACAAGAAAGAAAAACCACAAAGCACGCACAAAACATAAGTTAAACAACAACTTAGCAAGGTCATAGAACTTACGACTCGGTTTGCCATATTCACACAAAACCTAGTTCGCCAATACTTACTATCTGACAGCTTTAAAATGTAAAACATGATATTTCAGAAAATATAAACTTGTTCATATGTTCTTTATTGTTGGATAAGCAGATCTCTTTATAACGCCACAGAATGACTTAGTGAATCTTAACATGTCTCATAAGTGTAGCATAAAGCTAAGCACTTTCCAACACACCAACATGTCCTATTGAGTAGAGCTTGGCTCGACACTCCCTTATCTCTCCAACCTGTCTTAGGCCTCTCGCCCAAAACACAAAACATAAAGATGAGCACTCACAATCCTATGACATATTATATCCAACAAGTCATAAGTTTTTCGTTAAAACAATTACTTAAAACATAAAGCTCGCTAATTATGAGGAGCTCGTAGAGTACTGTTCATGTTGAACTTGCAATAAAAAGCTCATATGTCACTGTTCATAAAACACATATTTAACACTTTCACAAGCAGAGTTTAGAAAAGATTTGCTCTTGAAACTTAGGATAAAACCCTAAGCTCCTGATTAACTTTATGGTTTACACATACATGTGGTGATCCCTGAACACTCACCAATTTGCTGAAAACTTTTAAATAAGCTTCACTTTTCCCTTGTCTTTACTTGAAGACGGTTCTGCCAGGTTCGCAATTTCACATTCACAAGTCAGTAACAGACAAAGCACATGAAAACTCATACATAAACACAAGTGAACCTAGGTTCGCACATGCTAGGCTTTTGGCGAACCTAGTTTCCTTTGTTGCTAACTCTTCTAAACACAATAGAGGAACAAAGTTTTACCTTAGATTCTAAGAGTTAAGTTTTGGATTCTTAGAACTTGATAACATAATAATTGATGAAAAATTTGAGAGAGCTTTGTTGTTTAACAAAATATGAAATTTCTAACGGAAAGGGCTTAATTTATAGACACTTAGTGTTTTAGTGTTCTTAAGATACCGTAATTGCAGTAAAAGTAGGAAATAGTTACGTGTATGAACGGTGTTGTGCAAAGAAAAGTAAGTTTGCTTCCTAGTTTTGGTATAATTCCCCTTTAGCTACTCTTGTAACACCCCTAACCCATATTCGATGTCGGAATAAAGTACGAGGTATTACCAGAACACATACACTTTTAACATATTAAACCGAGTTGTAAAATTTCATCTAAACTAAAACTTTCAAATTGTTATTCTTGATTTGTTAATTAGGGTTTATGTGGGCTAATATACTCACAATCTTTCACTTCCTCATCGTATGAATTTATAAATTTCCACTTACTTTTTGAATTCGTCACGAGTACTTGAATTGATCCGTATCATTACATATTCTCATGTCGTCACATTTTCCTATTTAACTATTGTAATATATCAATTACTCAATATCTCATAAGCTAAGTGTCACATATACATTATCCATTCATCTCTCATACAACTATCAATATTAGCCACAAAGATAGTACAAATTTTCTCTATTCGATGTTAAACCAAAACATGTTACTTCATTACCAACTAACCTTACTAAATATACACCTTATACTAGCCCAAGTGTTTAATCATTCACCCATGGCATAAATATATTTTATCTATTATTGCAGAATATAGATGTGCTACCCAAATCATAATTCGCCTCACATAGTAACCGAGTTAATTTTTATCATTTGTCAAATAAATTACAAAACAAGTTATATAACAAAATATCGATACATTTTAAACCTCACCAATAAACAAATTCTCATGGCATTAAATAATCATCACGCATCAAAGACAAACATACTTGACATTTCCATCACATAAACCGAATTAATCAGTGCAACCTCAATAGTATAATCATCCTTTTAACTTACTTAACCAAGTCAAATTATATCATCATCTCACACATAGAGTGACCCACCTATCATACTTCTCAATTATGTCACTTAATAGACCAAATATACCTAACCTTTATCATCAAGATTAATCCACAACTAAAATACATCCATATATCAAAATTACCACACACTTATATATACCATGACTAAATTTCTTAAACATTTGATCAATTGCTTTTTAATACCGCAATAATTCTTTCAATACCAATACATATTTACCATTCAATTTACCATTGACCGATTATAATCGGGCATATAACCATTTATACACAATTCATTCATATATTTTATTATCCTCCTCCTCTTCTCCATTCCACATCCTTAATGTATATAACACGCTTAATAACATTATACATAATTTCATTACTCACTTATATGTAAATTTAAAGCTGCCCATCTAATTTAGAGTCACTAAATTATTTTATTCCGGAGCTACGGAGCTCCAAATTAAAATCCGTTAATTTTTCCTAAAACTAGATTCATATATCTTTTTACCATAAAAATTTCAGAATTTTTTACTTAGCCAATAAGTACAGTTTATTCTTTAAAGTTTCCCCTGTTGCACTGCTCCACAATTCTGACCTCTCTTTACTAAAACTTAATTATTTCACTGTGCACAATTTGGATGGTATTCCTGTTTATTTCTCATGAAAATAGACTCGTTCAGGATTCTAAAAATATAAATGTTAACCCATAATTAAATTAATGATTTTCTAAATTCAGAACAGGGGATTCTGAAATTATTCTGACTCTGTCTCACAAAATTTATTATATCTCATTATTTACAATTTCATTGCTTACACCGTTTCTTCTATGAGAAACTAGACTCAATAAGCTTTAATTTCATATTTTACTTATCTTCTAATTCGATTCCCACAATTTTTGGTTATTTTTCAAAGTTGGCACACTGCTGCTGCCCAAAACTGTTTTAGTGCAATACATTGATTACCATTTTGACCCTAAACTTTTAACATATGACAATTTCATCCCTAGGCTCGAAAAATGGAATTCTTGCAATTCAATCCTTGATCCAAGCCTAATAATTCTCATACATATCAATAACAGCCCATGGATTCCATGAAATTTCAGAACTTTTCCACAATTTCAATACTTTTCAACTTAATCCCTAAAACATGTTTTCATCCAAAATTCTTGAATAAAACACCTTTAAACACCCATTAACATATAAATTTCATCATCAAATAACAAAAATCATATGAAATTATCAATGGTATCTTCCTAAACTTTCAACAAAATGAGAAACTAGTAGAATACTAAAGTTGGACCTAATTGTAAAAGTCTAAAAATATAAAAATTTCAAGGAAAAAGTAAGAATTACACTTACTTGAAGCTAAAATATGGAATACCAGCTCTAAACTCTATTCCATGGCTATTTTACACCGAAATTTCAAGAGGAAATGGTCTTGAAATCCTTAAAATAAATTTTGGCCACATAAACTTTATTGTAATTCCAATTTTGTCCTTAAATACATAAAAATCTTTGATTTTTTAACGGTATGCCGTCTCTGCCACTTAAGTTGGTCCTTTTACTCTTTTAGTCCTTTCTTATTTAATTGTTAAGCTATTTAATCACTTTAGCAAGTTTTGCATCTTTTCAATTTAGTCCTTTTAAATTAATTGACTGCCGAAACGTTAAAATTTTCTGACGAAACTTTAACACTACTATATTGACACTCCGTAAATATTTTTAATATTTACGGCTCGATTTATAACATCGAGGTCTTGATACCTCTTTTCCTCAATTTCTTGACTTAATAAATTTTTATAAAACACAAATTACTAATTCAAAAATCTCTTAAAAATCATATTTGACTCGTAATTATTAAATAATAAAATTTACGAGCTTATTTTCTAAATTTGGTGGTCTCGTACCACTGTTTTCAACATTTCTAAAAATCGGGCTATTACAACTCTTACTTTTGACTTTCGACCTAAAATAATTATCACAGTTTGCCTGACCCACTAGCGATCTCAGTTTGTTGAATCCACTGGCGAACATTAGCTCGCCAAATCAACTTTCGAATACTAACTCGTCAGACCTACTGGCGTATACCATCTAACCAGACTTGTTGACGTAACCATCTTGCCAGACCTACTGGTGTTATACCGCCACCACAATATGACACGTGGCAAGTTATTGGAAAGTCTGTAAATGACCCTCCATTAGGAGTGGCCCGCATATAATCCTCAATTAGGAAAGGTCCGTAAGCAACTTTCGCACCCTCAGGTAACTATTTGTGAATCCTGTCTAAGTTAGCTTAGATATAGCTCGCTACACATCCTTCGCTAGGACCACTAAGACATAATTTCCTTGTACAACCCCAAGGACGAGAATGTTAAAGCAAAACCACACAGTACACTTTATGGTGACAACTGATTTGCAACGACCCTAGCACCTAGCAGACTTGTACAACCATGTAGGACAAAGTACTGTCACGTGACATTACAAGACAAGGGGTAACCCCGTATATAACCTTAAGTGCACAAAGAACCAAGGATCGACTCTTTTCCTTAGCAACCCTAGAGCATCATTCTCTTTTCCTTCTCCTATTTCTTATTCTTGATATCGATTCTCCATTTAACACAGGTGAATCAATACTCCCCTCTACCATCCTTTCCGCCTTGTTATCAACTCGTATCAACAAACTTATATTTCAAAAGTTGTTCAAATACCACAGTTCGAGTTGATTTTTGATTTCTTGTTTTCTTTTTAGCCCTAAGTACAAATGTGACGGTAATACTTTTAGGAATCGGTCTCATTAGCAACAAAGAAATGGCTAATTTCATTGTACTTAGTCAAATTGTAATATAGATTTTAAGTTGGGTCTCAAACTTTAATATATTTTAATTGAATCCTCAAAATATCCTATTATACCAACTAATTGTTTTGTTAGCCTTGTCGTTAGTTTGAGCATTGAATTATAATTTGGACATGACATAAATCACGTTTAAAATAATTGGATCAAATTTTAATTATGTTAACACTTACTACACAATCAATTTGTATCTAATGTACGTTGGAAAAAAACGAGTTTGGAAAACGTTGCAGAAAATAAATTTAGGGAAAAACCAGAGTTATAATTTTTTTTCTAAAGCAAGATCTTGGTTGTGATATCTAAAGTAATAAACACTTAATCAAAATTGTACATTTTCAATTTGTTTAGGATAAGTGCTTCGACTAAGTAGTTTTTTCCATTATCCTCAAGCTCACATTTTCTGAGTATGGGCTCGCTTTGAATTAAAAATTTTTCACAAAAATTACCAGTGGGGTAATTTCATAATTTCTCTAAACTTTTGGGTCAAGTTGTAAATCAAAAGAATATCTCTAGAAATTTTCTGAAACAATCTCTTTAGAGAATTTTATCTCTACAACTTTCTTTTGAATTCAAGTATGTGTAAAATAATGATCCAATGTTTTTTTTATATAGGGAGAGTTTAGATAGTTTAACTACGAGTAAACTTAATCACTTTAATATTAAATTAATATAATATTTATCAAGATAAATATTAAATTAAATTAAATATTGAATCTTATTAAAATAATAGAAAGTTTATTTACTAGATAAACATTAAATTAAATTTAATATTAAGATAATCACTTTAATATTAAATTAATAAAATACTATTAAGATAAGTATTAAATTAAATTAAATATTAAACTATTAAAATAATATTAATTTTAGAATAATTAATTTGAAATTAAATTCTTTTGTAGAATCCTAGTAGAAGTGTAACTCTTCCATTACTCAACCATCGAAGACTAACCACCGTCGGCCACTAGAACGTCGCCAATGCAGCTGCAGGCACCGCCGTGTCTCGGTAATGCAAGTGCGACACCTTTACGGCACCCCGAGATGGTTTGGTTACTGTCAGTTCTGTTTGAGTCAGTGACAACTCGACCGGTTCGGTCTAGCCACTGATTAGACTATTGGCCCATTTTCATATACCGAGCCCAGTTTGACCAATTTTTGGTTCTTAGTCTCGATTACAGGCTCCCGGTCCCAATTTATGATCTTAGGTCCAAATTTCAAGTTCAATTACCTATTAGGCCAATTGTCTGACTTGAAAATTAATTTCCAAAATTATCTTATTAATTTTAATTAATTTAATTTTATTTGATCAAAATTAATTTTCCCAAAAATTACTTAGATTTTCCAAATTAATTTTTCAAGAAAATTATTTAAATAAATTTTCTAGTTGAACAATTTTTATGACCACCTAATTTAATTCCACATTAAATAAATCAACTCAATTAAATTATTTCCAAAAATCGTAGAATTTCTTTTGATTCAAATGTAGTTCGATTGAGTTTTTGTTGAGCTAACGGATGTACCAATCAACCATATACAATTAGGCTCTAGTAATTGCAATTATGTTCAGAAACATCGTTTTGATAATTTGCAACTACTTAATTGTGGAGTCAGTCCACAAGAAGTACTATGATTGAAAACTCATTATTGTATACTCTTTACGAAAATAATTCATCCAAATGTTTTGTCCAATGACCTCGTCATGTGTGTGTTACCCTTATATGATATCCTTGATTCTTTTGAGTTAAATCCGTTACTTAATACAATCCTATTTTATCTCATTGTCACCATTGTGTCTTCTTAATGATTAATATGACCACTGTCAACAAATGACTGTGATAAATTGCTCGTTCAAGAATAAGCAACCTGTGGCCACGTTCTATATTTATCAATTCACACAATGCCAATGAGAGGATATCATTAACTCTTTGATTGAACTATGAATTCTATTGTTGCTAGCAAAGTCATGCCATATACAAGTCATGTATCTTTAGAATATAAGCCTCCACTTATATCAAAGCATATGAGTTACATACGCATGGTCAGTGACTAACTTAAGATTTTGGTAAATCACACCATGAACGTCACAAGTGAATTAATTCACAAACATGTTCAGAATTAATTCATCTTGAGTCTAGTCCAATGTATCATTCTACCAATGAATACATCTATGTTTCTACTCATGGAGTCAACTGCTCCGATAACCAGGACTAACCATCTCCCCAATTAGAATTGTAGACGACATTGTAATAGGCCAATTTTGGTCTGGCTAAAAAACCATTTACATAGCCCGGATAACAAAAAGGGAGTCCCATAGAGAGAAAATAGTAGGAGATAATAACAAAAAAGGAGTCCTATAGAGAGAAAATAGTAGGAGATAATAACAAAAAAATAGGATAATAGTTTTTTTTGGCTATATAAAGACCCGAATCTTTGTATATTGGGATACTTACGAATGAATGAAAAGAAAATAGAGCAAAATCGATTCAAGTACAAACCTTTTTCAAAGGTAGTTTTTCAGTTTATTTATTTACTTTTTGTTTTTACTTTTTTTTTTATTTTCGAAAGAAAACAAAAAATAAAGGGTAAAAATCATACCTTTTCCGTAAGAGAGGTGCTGATTCCGATGAAAATCGGCATTCCGTGGGCACGGGGATGGAAAAATTAGAAAAATGATGACTTTTTCGTTTTTCGGCCACCGCAGACGGCGGTACCTTGGCCCTCCCGCGTTTATTCGTTTTTTTAATTTACTCCCTCCCATTTTTTTAAATTTTTTAAATTTGGCCCCAGAATTTCGCTCGGTATTCGATCAGATCCTTGTGCGAAACGGTGCGAAACGGTGATGGGAATAATTTTCTTTTCAGTCCCCGCACTTTTGCGCGCGATTTGTTTTAATCCCCAATCGACCCTATCATTTATTTTCTTCCTAGATTGGCCCCCAATGTATTATTTAAATTGCATTTTAATCCAAGGTTTTTATTTATCTATTATTCTATCTGTTTACCTATACACATTTGTATTTATTATTATTCCTTCAATCATTGCATTAAGAAATAAACTTTAAAACATTTTTTTATATATGCCCATGGTGCGGTTTTTTTTTTCTTCCCCTTATGTCATCTTGTTTATTTATTGATTTAAATATTATTAATACATTTATTATTGCACTATTGTACTTGTTTATATTACTTTTTATATATATCTAAAGCTTTGAAATATTCGCTGTTATTATTATCATTCTTATCTTTATTATTACCATTGTTATTATATTTTTATAACAATTTATCTAACCTTTTTTTTTTTGCATGCATTTCTGTCATATATTATTATTTTATCTTATAATGTATTATTTTATTTCTTTTTTTAAAAATCTAGTATAATGCATATATTTCGGTGCTTTTTCTTTTGCAGAATATGTTTCTTTAAAAATCCATTATATATATGTATATATATTTTTTTATGTTCAAAGATTTATATGAAAGTAATTTTTATATAATATTGTTTTATATATACGTGAGCAATTTACATTAAAATACTTTTACTCTTTAAATATATTATTGATTTATTTAAACTACTAAAATTGTTTTATACATGAGTTTTCAAAATATTCGGCGTTTGAAATTCTTGAGGAGATTGTGCCCTAACTTACTGGGCTTTAGTTTTTTTGTTGAATTTAAACAGCCGAACATCTTTTTTAATAAATTTGTAAGCATTTCAAGATTTAAATTTACTCTCGAGAACTCAAAGGGTTGTGTCCTAACTCACTAGATGTGACATTTTATTATCTCGAGACAAGTTTTTAAAACGAAAGCAAATTATTCATTCGACCTTAAGACATTAAATAATTAATTTGGTACCAATTTTGGGCGTTACGAGGGTGCTAACCCTTCCTCGTATGTAACTGACTCCCGAACCCGTTTTTTTTTCTAAAACTCGTAGACCAAAATTGCTTTCAGGTGATCCAATCACACCTCAATAAAGGGTTGGTGGCGACTCCAGTTTTTATTTTTAAGTCGAAACTAAAAATTTTTGTTTTTTAAAAGGGGTTTCGACAGACATAATAATCTTTCTCGGTATTTGAATCAAATGCTCACTTCAATTCTTTTACGGGATTACGAACTTATTTAGATTATCTACTGAAGTAAGTTGTCTTTCTCGCAATGTAAACGTTCTTACAATGCCACTTATATTCAGTTTCAACTTAGATAATTAATGAGCTAATATTTGCTTGTTACAATTTCACTATGCATGTAAAATATAAAAGACATAAATACAAATGACATAATAGTGAAATATGAAATTAACTTTATTTATCGTTCAAATAAATAGAAAATAATTACATATTTACTACAATATGAGCACATTTCTCAACAATGTCATATTCGTGATAGTATTTAACGCTTAAGATGACATCTAAAATGATAAAAAAAAACTTGATTAATAAATATTTGATACTCTAGAATTTTTTTTTATACAAGTGAACAACTATAATACAAAGGAGCAGGGGGAAAGTGTTTATAAACATATGGATCAAACCCTGGACCTCATACTAATTAACTTGAAACCTACACAAGTTTGTCACTGAGCTAGTGACATGATTTTGGCAATTCAAATATTTTGAAATTTAGGATGAATTTAAAATATATTAATTAAAACAATGACAATTTAAATATATATGTTACTTTTGAAGGCCCTTTTAGCAAAGTTGTTTGAACCAAGATCAAATTGACCGGTTGAATTGGGAATTGGACTGGTATTGCTTTGAAGAAAGGGTGTTGAACTAATTGATTTGGAAACTGGTATGAATACATTGAATCGGATTTTTAATTTTATGAAATTTTAATGATTTATTTAATTGAACTGGACGGACCGATTGGATCAATTAACTGATGGCCTAACCAATTCAACCACTAATTGCTTTTTAGTTACACATACCGTATCACTGGCTTGAAATTAATTAGCGAAATAGTTAAAACTTTGAATTGAACTTGATTACTACTATATTTTATTGCTTAATGTCATTGTTTTTAGAACTGGATCACATCTGTCAATCATATCAAGAATGGGTTGGGGTATTAGTCCAAAATAAACATTGTTTTTAAAATCGAATTAGATCGATTGATTAGACATATAATCAATTTGGATACCAATTCAGAATAAAGAATTGAATCAATTTGCTCAAAAATCAATTATATCAACCAATTTTCTCTATTCATCGCTAGGTTTTATTTAATGATTCAATTAATTGTAATTTTCGATTAAAAATTTAATTAATTATTTTATTAGGATTTTAATTTAAGTATAATGATAAAGAATTCTAATTTAAAAGAGCTGAGTAAATACTAAATAGTAAATGCATTTATTTTATTAAAATATAAACTTGGTCTCTGGGCATGTTTCAACTAGAGAAGAAGCTGTTGCCCTGCCTTCCTTCTATTGTGCTTCTTCATATTTTGCCTGCACAAGCATAAATACGAAGGAATCACAAATGGGCTTTTGCTCCGAATAGTAATTTCTCTTAAATACTTGCCTAAAATTCATTAATATGCCCATTTCCCGCTTCATTTTCTTTTCCGCCAAGCACCGCTTCGCCCATGCTTCCAATCTTCTTCCAAGGTCACACTCTAATCTCTTTTTCTTTTTCCTTTTTCTCTCTTCCTTTTTGATGTTAGAATAAAAATGGGTTTTCATTTTCGACATTGTATATGCAAACAAAAAAAAAAAGAAAAAAAAAGGGAGAAAGTTATGATCTTTATGCTCTTGAGTTTTCTTTTTAAGTGACATTCTAGAATCTCGTTCAATCCATGATATGTGATATTGTTTTTTAGTCGAATGTTAGTTTAAATTGGTATTAGTCCCGAGTTTGTGAGTTCCTTTTTAATGGTTTTAATGCTAGAATTGTTCTTCATTGAGTATTTTTGTATATATTTCATGTATTTTGACCATGAATGGTGATTTGGGTTTTTGCTGTAATTATCATTTGAACTTTTTTCGTTATGTGAAGCATTCTGTTTATAGGTTTAGTCTTTTAGGCAGTATGAAACAATGCTTAGTATAATTGTTGAAGCTGTAGGTTCTAATGTTTATATGGATATGTAGGTTTGGTTCATCTAAGAGAATTCAATCTTGTGGCTATACCAAATCAGCAAAGAACAATTATTACAAAAAGCCAACTGGTCATCCTGTTGTGAATGTTGAAACACAGGCTTCTCGCTCGTCGGGTGCTTATATTATTGTATGCTGCATTAGCCTATTCGCGATTGCTTGTTTGTATATGAACTTTTTTGTTAGATAATAGAAAGTAGGAACATGTAGCTAACGGTTATGTGGATCCTTATTTTTTGCAGCCACCTATTTTACTAGGATTTGGTGGATTGCTAGCTTTTCTGCATTACAATGACGAGCGAAGAGCAGTTAAAATAGGTACATATTTATCTTCTATTGTTGTTATTGACCAGGAGATGGGAACTAGGTTGTTCGGATATGTACAAACTCCACATTTTCTGTTCTTTCATGTAATGAAGTTTCATAATTTGTTTATGGTTGGTATTTTTCCAAAGCAAAACTATGAGATTTGATGAGACAGGCAATGATTTGCTTGAGCTAATGGTTGGTTGATCATGAGTTTCATATGTATGGTTCAGATGACTTCTTCTGCAGTTGTGCTTAAATACATGTGCTCGAAATTGTTGGGAAGCTTCTGCCAACCAGTTTTGATTCAACTTACTTATTTTTGTTATTGTGCTTCTTTGTTTATGCTCGTACTAAAATGTAACAAGATTTTTTTCCGTTTGTGTAGCATTGTGTTACTAGTTTTCTAAGAAAGGCCCCAATAGGAGGTCTTCAAACAGCTTTATGGCATTTGTTTGTTTTACGATACTTTCTTAAATGGTTAGTAGGTGAGGGAGGTTGACTAAAAGAGAGGCTAATTGAACCAAAATGCTGTCATCGTAGGTCCATTTGATGCTTTCGGAAGTTTCTTTTGGATTACTATGTTTGTCCCATGACTTTGGAATTTCGTGGTAAGGAAATTCTTTAGTGTAGCTCTTCCATTTTATCTGTCTCATGGACGAGTTCGTGACATATCACTACTATGAGAAGTTGGGCATTAGAAGTTGTCTCTATGTATTATATTGTTTGTGGCCATACATAATGAATAGTACGGAATAAGTGTCCAGTTGTGGGATACCTTAAATCTGTCTATAAGAATGAACTTGAGGTCAAAGGTTGCAAAAACCTTTGGAGTCGATAAATCAACAACTGACACAGTGTGCGTTACTAAATTTGTTCGTAGATAGTCTATTGTTTGGTTCTTATTAGGGTGTGTTGCAAAATACATGCATGTATATCTTCATTTACTTGAAGTGATTTGTCTTTACATAATTCAAAAATAATCTTTTGCTTGCATCAATTTGTGTTTTAAAGATCCATCCAAAATTTGTAAGTAATTTTTGGTGTTTAGTCGTATTGCTGATGTAGAAAGGACTCTCTATAAGCATGACTAGTCC
Source organism: Gossypium hirsutum (assembly GCF_007990345.1). NCBI lineage: Eukaryota > Viridiplantae > Streptophyta > Magnoliopsida > Malvales > Malvaceae > Gossypium > Gossypium hirsutum. Next base: position 4,311,035 of record NC_053439.1, on the reverse strand, counting down.
TATCTTTAACATGCTTCTTTGTTTATGTTCGGCAGGCAAGGACAGCTATACCGGTAGTGATACTGCAGCAGCTCCAATTATTGGCGGCCCATTCACTTTGGTTAATTCGGAAAATCAGATTGTTAATGAACAGGACTTTCTTGGAAACTGGGTTCTCTTGTACTTTGGCTATACATCGTCTCCTGATATCGGACCTGATCAAGTTCGGATAATGGCAAAGGCTATAGATACATTAGGTATAACCCTTCGACAAAGATTTAGTTATATATATCTGTTAGACTCATAATATTAGTCTTTAACATTCTGCGTTTTATTTGGTTCAAGAATCGAAAGAGAATTTGAAGGTTTTACCTGTATTCGTGACAATTGATCCTCAGCGTGATACTCCAGCGCAACTCCGGGCTTACCTCAAAGGTTCGTACAACTTGTAACTGAATGCATGATGATAATAACCTACTTGTGCTTAAATTACATGTATTGAGCAATTTTACATTCAAAGTGCAGAGTTTGATCCAAGAATAGTGGGATTGGGAGGACCTGTTAGTGCTGTAAGGCAAATGGCACAAGAATATCGTGTTTATTTCAAGAAGGTTGAAGAAGAAGGAGATGATTACCTCGTCGAGTCTTCTCACAGCATGTACGTACCAAACATTAACACTTAGAAATCCCTTTTCTCATTTTATTTTAAATATATATTTAACTCAAGAACCCGATGCAACTTGGTTTTAAATACTTCAGGTATTTGATAGACCCGAAAATGAAGGTTGTAAGATGCTTTGGAGTAGAGTACAATGCTGAACAACTATCAAAGGAAATATTGAAGGAATTGAAGAAACACCAAGTTAATGCTTGAGTAGCACAAAAACTGTTGGCACCAACCCTTACCCTACGATTTTCTCTGGAATAGCTCGATTTTCTCATAGGACAATTCAATTTTTGAATATGAATAGGATGTAGTTCATGAACTTGATTGGCGGAATTGAATTCGAAATCATAAGAAGATTTAAAGATGTTGAGAATTTGGCTGACAAGCTGGTGATCCTTGGTTTAATTTCCTTTTCCCGAGTGTTGTTATTGTGTGAGGCTAAGTGTCTGTTTGGTAAGAGAAAAACTGATGTAAAGAACAAAAGAATGACGTCTCTGTTTCCAGTTTCCAACAAGAACAAATTTTAACTCACAGACACACACATGTATGTCATGTCATGTGAACCTTAATTTAATCTAAATTAAAAAAAAAATTCCCATAAAATGACGAAACTGTAGCTGATGATATGATTAAGAGACCATAATCCCTACTAATCAACAGCCCTCATCAGGTGCTTGATCTACTAGGCATCTCCTGAGAATGTTGTTGATTGGTGCGAAGCTCAGCCGAACAATAGTTCCTAATGGCGGTGAGGTCGAAAGGTAAAGTATCGAATGCCAACCATTGCTCCACTGCGAACATCTGTTGGCTACAAGGGGTATGGATGCCAGTCATGGTGACTTCCACATAATTACAGTACCATCCGTGCTGAGGACCCGTACCGTCTGATGTTAAGTTCATGGCACATACAGGCGAGGCCAAACAACGTCCTCTGCCTGCGAAAATATCCAAGTTTCCACGTTCGTAATAGTCGTGCCCCTCCCCCATTAACCCTCCCCACGCTTCTAGGTTTTCAATCTCGACGTATTCACCTTTGGCATCATAGAGTTTCAAGCTGATGATGGAGTTGGTTCCACCTTTGATGATGGTTCCGGTTCTTATATAGATCGTGTAAACGCAATCTTCGCCTTCCTACATGCACAAAAAAGAGAAGTTAGAGATGTAGATGCGACGGAGATAACGGAGTAACAGTGCAATGGTGGAGGCGTTGAGGGTTACTTACGGAAAGAGCAATGGAGGATAAGGAGAGGAGGAAGAAGAAAGGCAATATCAGCTGCTTCGGGGTCGCCATTGGTACTTTTGAAAGCTTTTTTTTTTTTGTATAAATATGCTTTTAACTTTTGAAAGTTCTTACAAATATGCAATTTATGAATATATATAGCATAAATTAGATTGCAAATTAAGAATAGTGATATAGATCCTAATAATTAGGATTCAACTTTAAATTTGTCAAATGTTATTTTTATATGTGATTATAGAACATGAATATGTGATATAGAGTGTCCTTAGGGAGAGAAGGGGGTCTTTGAAAAGATCAAAAGGAGGATTGTGCAAAATTGGAGGTTTAGGGAGCAAAAAAGATAACAGATTTTATTAACTTTCTTTTTTAAAATATTTTAAAATATATTTCTTATTAATAAATAATTAATTAAATATCATTTTTTATATCACCTAATTTTAATTAATTTTATGAAATGATAAACCATCAATAAAATTTTTTTAATAATATTTTGAAAGCATTTATAAGTAACTAATTTACTAGTGGTTGGTGCCCCTTCTTAGAGAATGCTAAGGGCTATAGGCATTGTTACTAATGACAAGGGTATATGTAATTCTCTCTTAGTGAATATTGTTGGGATCAGTAATAGTATTCGTATTATTGCGCTTCGAGATTATAAGGGATAGGTTGAGGTTTTTTAGAGACTTCTAGCAATAGTTGATTAATCGGTGTTTATCGTTAAGTTGCTTTGATAATGGTGGGATATGATATAATTATAGCCTTTTTTTTTATCTATGTGGTGCATCTTTTTTCAGTGTTTTAATTATTGTTAGTTTGCCTTTCTCTTCTATTGGGCTCTTTTTGCAAATAATGTCATTTGTGAATTAATTTGTACGGTTTTATTTATTGTTTGTGTTATTATGTGTGATTGTTGTTTATGGTTCCTGTTAATTTAAGTATTTTTCTTCAAAAAAAATCGCTTCTTAAATCAAACACCCATTATTATAGACCTATAAATTATAAACCTAATTTGAAGATCCAATCCGATCAATTCCAACTCAAATATGATAAAATTCAATATTTAACTATAAAAAGTCAGCAACCTGAATCTATTTCACTCAAATTCGAATTGACCCAAACTCAAACTAACTTGAACATGAAATGATCAAACCTAAAATGGTTCAAACATGAAAACTTTAAGCCTCAATCTCAAATCATCCAAGTATAAAATGATTTGAACTCAAGATAACTTAATCCAAAAAATTCGAACCTCTGAATTAACTAAACCCCAAAATTATTAATTAAAATAGTTAAAATTCAAAATCATCCAAACCAAAATAACCCAAAAACACTCTAAAATTAACTTTAACTCAAAACCTAGTTGCATTATTCAATTGATAAGATGAACATTATTTTATGTAACTTCTCATCCCTAAATATATATAATATAAGTTGAGGTATAGATAAAAGGGAGAATATTTAGTACAAAAAATGCAATGTGTAACCCAAAGATCACAACACCAAAAACAGAACCCTATTTTTTAGGACCTAAATGTAAAACTAAATTGAATAGAATTTGATATTTGATATTTGAAAAAAATACCAAAAAAAGAAAGAAAAAAATAATGAGTTGTCTTTACCAAATACAAACCTCCGTTCAATCTCAACGCAAAACCAACCACTCAACTTCATAGAAACAAGCAAACCTCCCATGCAAGCCCTAAAAATTACTCCTCTTTTCCCTTTTATCTTTTTCCACCTTTGTCACCCTCCCATTTCTTTCGCACCCCATCTCTCCCATGGAGGATGAGCGGGTCGTCGCGTCTTCCGCCGGGGACCCTCGGTTGCTGTCGTCGACACCCCATGCCCCCACCACCCCCCACAACAATCGCCTCATGAATTTACCTCCCCCTCCAGGCCATCCTTTAGCTACCTACGTTGTTCAAGTCCCTAAGGACCAAATTTACCGAGTACCGCCACCTGAAAACGCTGGTATCGTCGAACGTCACCGTGAAGCTGCTAAGAATAAAGGCAAAAACTCCAAAGGGAAATGCTCTAGGTACTTGATTTGCATCGCCATTGTGTTGCTTGTCATTGGTGTTCTCGTCAGCGGTGCTATAGCGGCTGTTTACTTCATTTTCACCCCTAAAGCTCCTAATTTCACCGTTTCTAAACTCCACGTTAAACAACAAAAACAAGGCAGTCCACCTACGTATGATGTCACGTTGAAAGCTAAGAACCCTAATGAAAAAATGGGTATCCATTATAAATCCGATGAAGACGGTGCCACCCTAACTTTCTGGACTAAAAACCTAGGCTTCGGCGATTTTCCCAGTCTCGAACAAAAACCCGGGGACGATTTGAGCATTTTTGCCATCAAAATCCGTGCCTTGAAAACCAAAGCTGTTCCCCCTAATGTCCAGAAAAGCATTAGCGACAAGAAAACAAAACGTCAAATCTCTTTGAAACTCAAATTCGAATCACCATTGGTGTTTAACGTTTGGTTCTTAAAGCTTTGGAAAAAAGACATGACGGTCAACTGTGCGTTTAGGGTGAGCACGATGGCGCAAGGAACCAAAATTCTGTCCCAAAATTGTAAGACCAAATTGTCTTAAAAACAAAAAAACATCGATACCAAAAAGGTAAACTAATTAATGTTACTGTAATGAAAAGTTTTATAAATTTCATACCATAAGTGGGTTCAACACATTTCATATTTCTGTTTATGTACTAACTTTGTTACAATATTTTGCATTTAGGTACGGCCAAAGACCAGATCGCTCCATGCACAAAAAAAAACCCTCTTTTTTTTCCCTTTATATACTATATATTTTAAATGTCATTAAAGGATTGTACTTTCAAACTTTTTTTTTATTTGGGGCAAGAAAAAAAAAGTTGTGACAACAAACCCGGCTATGCATTATTTTATATTTTGTTTATAAAGGAGGTCGCAACCCGAGATATGAGAACGGGATAGATTTGAGTATTCGAATCTCAAATTGATCGGATATTATGATTATACCTTCTTCATTCTTCCTTTTTCTTCTTTAAGTTTTAAGCATGTAATAGTTTTTATTTTTCTTTTTTTTCCCTTGTAATTAGTACATTGGTATTGATTATATTTGGGATATTTGAGGTGTTTGATACCATGCCATGCTTTGGCTTTCTTAGCCTTTTTACCATGCAATAGGATGAGATATACAATATGAACATCAATAGAAAAGAACTCCTCCATATCTTTTAAATAAGTTATCGAGTTTGTGTTTTTTAAAAGAAAAAATAGTACTAGAGAGTTTATTCCAACTCAATTCAACCTCGAATTTAAAAATTTATTTTCAGACCCGTTTGACTTTCAATATCCACAGATCGAAAATATGGAACAAAACTAAAATATGGTCTCAAGAAAAATAAATTAACAATAATTTATTTTTAATTTTTTGAAGAAAATTACACAAGATATTAATTTGGCAAATGTGGTTCACATTCAAGACCTCAGGAAAAGCTAAATTTTTCGTTATTTAGCATATATTAAAATATTTTACATTAGAATTAAATAAGTAGGAGAAAATGTAGCACTAATTTCATTTAAGAGCCCATCACAATTTGGGCCTGACCATCATGGGTTTGGTTTTAGATGAAAATTAGGCTTCTAAATTTTATCCAATTTTTTTTTTAGTTTGTAAATGGATAGCATAAGCATATTGAGGTCAATTTATATATTTTAAAAAATAAAAATAAAAAAGCATTATTTTTTATATTTATTAATTTTTAAAATTTATATTATATATTTTTAGTGCTTTCAAATATTATTAGATACTCTTTTTTTTTATATATACGTATTATGTAATTAAAATGGGTTGGACTAGCTTTTTGTTTTTATCCAAATTAATTTTGGGTAAAACTACATTTAATGTCGTTAAAATATTAGTAAATTTATGTTTTGGTCACTCAACTTGCCGAACTATTCAATAGTTTTCATTTATTGTTAAAATCATAGTTGTATGGCCGCCTTTTTTGGCACCACCTACATCAATTGAAAACTCTCTTTCCCTTTCTCTACTACAGATTAGTTTAGTTTTTTTTTCCATGAAATAATTTTGAACATCACAAATCTACGAAGCAACATCCAAGCAACTTTCTTTTCTAATATTTAACACTGTCCATTAGATCAATTTGGATCTAAGGTATGTTCTACTTGTCGATAGGTACTAATCCACCATAACAATCTTCAAATTGTGCTTGGAGCTTGCTAGCTGGACTTTTAAAAAAAAGTTTAACAAACCAATTACTTGAATAAAAACTTTCAAATAGTGTAATAACTTAAATGAAAACTTTAGAATAGTTCAGTGACCATTTTGTAACTTTGTTGAAGTTGAGTGACCAAAACGTAAACTTACTAATAATTTAGTGACCTTGTATGTAGTTCACCTATTAATGTTTCAACCTTATATTTTTATTATCGGAAAGAAAAAAGCTTATATTTTTCCAAATTGATACCTGAGTTTGGCTTCAATGTTCACTTTAGTACATGAATTTTTTTTTTCAATTTGATACTTGAGTTTTTTTGTCCCAATTTAAGTACTTGAGTTTAGCTTTAATATTCAATTTGATACTTTAGTTTTTTTGTCCTAATTACATACTTATATTTTTTTACTAAAGCACACATCTCGTACTTTCATTGGGCCACATGATGATATTCTATCAAATTAAAAATTGAAGCTAAACTCAAGTACCAAATTGGGACAAAAAAATCAAGTACCAAATTATATATTAACCCAATTTATCATAACATAGAAAAGGGGTCCTCCTTTTCTTGCAACTGCCAATAATTGAGGGCTTACCAAACAAGATTTCAATCACAGTGAATAGGGTCTACATATTTTGAACATTAAATCATAATAAAATATTTACTTAGAATTCATGCATGATTTACACATAATAAAAATCAGATATGGGTTAAATAATTTTTAGGGTTAATCCATTATTTGATACTTAAATTTAGTTTTAATGTTTAAATTGGTATGTAATTTTTGCTTCAATGTTCACTTTGGTATATAAGTTTTTTTAATTTGATACTAGATTTATTTTGTCCTAATTAAATACCCAAGTTTTACTTTAATGTTCAATTTGATACTCGAGTTTTTTTATCTCAATTAAGCACCTATGTTTTTAATTTTACTAAAGCAATGTATCATACTTTCATTGGGTCACATGATGACATTTGATCTGAATATCAAATTGAATATTAAAATTAAATTCAAATACCAAATTAAACATTAAAACCAAATTCATGTAGCAAATGATATATTAATCCAAATTTTGATGTAGGAAAGGTGTCCTCCTTTTCCTACAACTGCCAATAATTGAGGGTTTACCAAGACTTGGTTTGAATTCAGTTAAGGCGGCACTAATGTGAATGGACTCCACCTTTCCACGTACGAAAGAGCCGGAGTTGCCAAAGAAACCTTTTGGAACCCATGTTAATGTCCCACAGCTAGCTAGCTGTGCCAAAATATCAGTATGTGTGCAGTGAAGTGCATGCATGCATGCATGCATGTATGTGTGTTCTATTATTATTATTTGCATATGAAAACAAAGGCCTCTTAAGTGGATTCCAACTCCTCTTTCAACCAAAGATTCCCCCCGCCCCTTCAACTTTAGTGTGTGGGGTTTGTTTCCCTTTCAAAATCCTAAACCCAACATCATATAAAGGATTTATTCTACCCTTCATCTTTGAAAACCAAGGCAAGAGGCTCTATAACACATTGTAGAACATTGGGGGCAACTGTCCTTTCAATTAATTCCTTTTGGTGGTATAGTGAAGGGAAATGTTTAAATTGAAAGAGATATAACTTGTAAAGCTTACGAGAGAAATATTAATAAAATGCTTAATATTAATTATGTAAATCATGCATACGAGATTTGAATCGGGAAGTAGGTCAAGTACTTACAAATATAGTATCACTCGAACTAATTATTATTATTTGATTTAAAATGTAAATTAAAAATAACAAAGAAAATTGTGCTTTTGGTAAGGTGTGAAGCATGCACATGTTGTTAAAGGAGGAAAGCTTTTATTTTTTTTTTCTATTTTTTTCCAATATTTATCTGATAACTTATCCAGTTATCCTTTTGACTCAGCAGATATACGATTTTAAGTAAAAAATAAAAAATAAAAAATAAAAAATAAAAATAAAAATAAAATAAAAACAGTTATCTGACCCAAAAATGGGGCCAAATCTTCCTTCATCCAATCATGAATGCCTTGATCCATCATCTTATCTCCAATATTACTGTTCCATTTCTAAGGTACAAACCAATTTTCGTTTATTAATTTTACTTTATTTTTAAAAATACATATCATAAATTTAGCCTTAATGCTTGTATTTTGTCAGCTTAATCTGTATTCATTTTTTGGTTAAATTTAATCATTAAACTTTTAAAAGAGTTAAATCGTTTTTCTTTAACGGAAATATTGACTAAAATATTATTTACATCAACAAATAATTCAAAAATGATAAAAATATTTAAAAAATAAAAACAAAAACAAAAAAAAATAAAAACGTAGATAAAAATTAAAGAAAAAAACATGAAATACATATGAATTGCCATACAGGTGGTCATGTTTAAAAATTTAATATTGTAGTTAATATTTCCATTAAAAAAATTAATTTGACTCTTTATAAAAGGTTGATTATCAAATCTACTTTTTTTTTAAAAACAAAAAAACTAAAGGTCAAATTTAACTAGGAAAAGGATCAAATTGATAAAATCTATAAATATTAAAGATTAAATTTATTATTTTTTAATTTTATAATTCTTTGCTAGCATCATATAATGGGAGGGCATTGAAGCATCTTTACCTACATGTTGGAATTTGAGTATCGAGATTTTATTCAGTTAAAATTAGTGATAATTTTGGGTTAAAAAAGAGAATGTCAAAATTCTTGAAAAACTTATGGGAAACAAATTTACATATCCATTTGTATTTGATTTTATAAAGTGGATTCGGTCTGTGGATAAGTAAATTTACTAAAATTCGGTCATAAAATCTTCAAAAAGAAAAAAAAAACATAAAAAAGTTAATTTTCGATTTTGATCCTTATATTATGCTCAAACTTAAGTTTTAGTCTTTCATCAAAAAGTGGTAAATGTATTGGGGAGGTCCCTATTCCTCCCTAGTACTAAGACTCAGATTTCATTTAACCCCTTTCAGTAAAAAAAATAGACAAACTAGTCCCTATATGTTAGATCAAACAACAAACTACTCCTTTCTATTAAAAAATTCATCCATTTCGACTGTTAAAAATTGGTGTGTCTGACGAAATAACTAGACAATTACATGTGGCGTGTCACATTTACCTCATGCTAACATATATGAACCAATTTTTAATGGTAGATTTGGTTGAATTTTTAACAAATGATTAGTTTGCTCTTTGATCTAACGTACATGGATTAATTTGTCCACATTTTTAGTAGAGGGGGCAAAATGCAGTTCGACTCTTAGTACAAAGGCCTCTGTGATATTTTGACCTCAAAAAGTTTATCTCAATTAAAATGATGATGTGAATTATTTTTAAAAGTACTTATTCTAATAATAATAAAAAAGGATAAAGTAACGTTTAGCCCCTGAACTTGGCAGCTTTTCTCACTTAGGTTCCTAAACTTATTTTTGGTCCTTATTAATCTTGGAAAAGAGATGACATGGCCAAGGGCGAAGCCAAAACTTTTTTTGGGGGAGTCGAAACTAAGTGGTATACTTTTACGATAGTAAAAAGTGCACTTTTATTATTTTAATGGCTGTGTCTTTATAATTTTTAAAGAGTTAAATTAAACTTTTATCATTTGGGGGGCAAAGTGCAATATTACCATTACTAATTTAAAATTTTGTAAACTATAAAGGGGCCTAAATGAAATTTTTTTCCATTTTAGAGGGGCCGAAGCCCTTGCCAGCCCTTTGGCTCCACCACTAGACATGGCACAATCTTAAAGTTCCATGTCATTATAACAATCTTAAAGTGTCATGTCATCATACCTTAAGGAAATCCAAGTTCAATGGCTAAATTGAGAAGAACTGCCAAGTTTCGAGGATTAATATGGACAAAAAAAAATAGAGATTAAGTTGAAAAAAGTTGACAAGTTTAAGGAGTAAATATCATTGTATCCTTAAAAAAACCCATACCTTGGGATGAACCAAAAAGAGATTTTTTTCTTCTAATCCGCACTAGTAAGGGTAGTACTAAGGACAAGTAGGTGTCACAAGGCATATATGATAAAATGTACAACGCACCGTTTATATATTTGAGGACTCTTCCTTTCCTTTCTAATGTGGGATTAGTGCACCACTCTTACTTCTTTAGAGCGTTTGGCATGACACATGCCTTGCCCCCCTAGTTTGGTATGGTTACCTTTTAGGACATTGAAAATTGTAAAGTTATAGCTAATAAAATAGTAAAATTTATGTTTTAACCCCTTAAAAAATTTACAATTTAATTTTGCCCTCAATATTAAATCTCTAGCTTCACCCCATCATATTAGCATTATAATCAGGAGAGTTAACAACATTGAGTATTTAGGCTAATTAATAACATTACAAAAAAGGCTAAAGGGTCTTTAAAACTCCTAAACTTTTCCAAAAAATCAATTAAACCCTATACCATTTTTGCACTCAATTGAGCCCATAAGCTAAGCTGTTTTAGGGTTGTTTCTGCCACATGGAACACCAAGATTACGCCACGTGGCAAAATATATTATTGTATATTTAAAATCATGAAAAATTATAAAAAAATATAAAAGTAATAAAAAAATTACGAAATAAAGAATCTTAATTATCTTTTTTTTTTCAAAAAAAATAAAGAGCTAACCTTATGAAAAACCAAAACCATAAATTATCCGACATAAAATAGTTAAGGTGTACGCAGAGTTATAGATTCGTAAGCTTTGTATTTTGTTGAATAAAAAAATACTAGAAACAGATATGAAGACCCAAAGAAATGGGCAATTATATGAGGGTTTTTCAATTTTGCATAAGATCAATAATGGAGGAATATAAAAAGGCAACTAAATTATACATACACTATGTTCTTTGATCCCTCAAAAGATGATAAGCTTTTTCTCCATTCCCTAAAGAAGCCAAAATGGAATTTTTGCTATTTCAAGGCATTGATTTTTCCTCACTCAATTCCTACTTTACTTGGTATTTATCTTTACCATCATTGATTATATATCATAATTTTGTGACTTTAACATTAATTCCATTTTTTAGAGATAATATTACATTAATTTAGATTTCAATTTTTGATATATTAGTTTTTGTCCTTCTATTATGCTCAAAATTTTAATTTGGACCCTATACTTTAATTTAATGTAATTTGATGCATCTACTTTTATAATGTTAATAGTTAATCCAAATAGTTAACTATTTCAGTTAAGATTCTGACGTGGTTTTTTTTTCTTAAAAAATACTACTCCTAACTCATTCTATTGACTTGGGTTAACTAATGATATTATAAAAATAGAAAATAAAATTATAGGGACAAAATCCCAAACTGGGGTAAAGTAGAGGGACCAAAACATAATTTAACCAATTTTGTATATTATTTGAAAACTACTCCTAAACCCAAAACCGCTAAATTGGAGGATATAACACACTTAATCTTGCTTAAACTCAGGAACTCCAAATTATTACAACAGCAATGGGGCCAACTAAGTAAATATATCGTCGACAAATTAAAATGAATCCCACACATAAGCTCTCTCTTTTGAGTTTTTTTCCCTTAAAAGAACATTAATTAACATCAACTAAATTCGTAGATAAATGGATGTCAACCAAAACTTCAAACCAACTCGAGTCTTTTACCGATTAACAGTTGACTATTTAAAATATATTTATTTACATTTATAATACTTTGAAAAACATACCAATTTGCGTTTATGTGATAAAATCTCTTTTGTCCATGTTAGTTAAATTATTGATTTTCATTCGATATTAAATTCTAAAGTATCCAATTATATTATTTAAATCTAAAAATAGAAATATACTCGTATTAAACAAATACACATATGTAACATTAATCCGAAACCATTGCTTTTCTATGCATTAATAGACAAGTTATGAAGCTACAAGACTTAACCCTTTGTACCCCAACTAGTTACAAAGATGTACAAAGCTTTTATAATCATTTCTCTCATCTTAAAACAATAATTTTACTACTTTAATCTCACACCCCCCTTTACAATTTCTTTGCTAGGGTGCACAAATATATACTTCCACTATCTTATTTTCTTCTACATTCTCGACTGAGTTCTTAGAGATAATTCTTTCCATTCAACCAGACGTCGTAAAAAGTCCATGACCTACAAAAATATCCAAAAGAAAAATGAGTTGATCAAAAACCAACTGAACTAAAACTCGTGTTATTACAATAATTCAGAACTTACCTCATCTGGTTCTTGTAATGAATAGGATGCATTAGTGTCCTTGGGGAACTTGGATACAAGAATACCAAAACCTTGGCCTCTGTCCCTCAATATCTAAAAATGGAAATCAGACGTATTAACCTAAAATATCCACTGGGTTTCATAGGAAAAAAAAGTGCTTATTCATTGTATACCTTGAATGCATCTTCATCGGTCCGATCATCTCCGATATAAACGGGAAAGACATCGGTACAGTTAGCAAATCCTATAACACAAAAACACATTCACAACAATTAAGTAGTGATTAAAATATTTATTAGTGATCAGAGAATATCATGTTATTGTGTTCTATTTTTCTAGCATTACCAAATTTTTAATAAAGTAATGCCTTCTTGCCATGGCTGCTGTTTACTTTAAAAACTTTATGGATTTAGAAATATGATTAAGTAATATGAACACGCAGACACGAAGTGCACACGATTTTCAGGATCAAAGAACGTGTAATAAAAAATAATAATTTGGACAACTTTTTAAAGTAGAGAAAGAATGGAGAACTTACCAAGAGATTCTAACAAAAATTCAAGGGCTTTCCCTTTGTCCCATTTGATTGTAGGACGGATTTCCAAAACCTGCATGTTACGAAAAACAAATATAAGATATCAGTTTCGTAATTCATTGATAGACGTGTATGAACTTGTACTCGGTTAACACCAAATGGCTCACCTTTCGGCCTTGAGTTAGCCGAAGCTTGGGGTAGTCTTTTAAAACAGACTTCACTTGTTGTGCCAATTCACTCCATTTCTGTATTTTAAAACACAGCAAACAATCAGATGGTGGTACTGGTAATAAAGTTCAGTGATTTGTGATTTGCTGTTTTTCTTTTATTACCTTTTCATCAACACAACGGAAGTGTACTGAGAGACAAAACTTGTTGTTCTCCACTTTAGCACCTGGTGTTGATTTTGTAGTTTCAACCAACTGTTTATAAACCTCATCAATCATGGGAAGAAATTCACTAGCTGGTTGGAAAAGAACAGATTCAGTATCCTGTAAGAGTAACAAAGCAAGGTCAAAAAAATGTGGTTGGTTTCCAGTTTAACGCAATTGGTTCATGCAATAACGTGTACGACTTGACTCACTTTGTTAGATTTGGAACCTTTTTCAGGGCCTTTAATGTCCATGCCATGGCTTCCAGCATAGTATAGCTCAGCTAATTTGACAAAATTATACACCTTGTCCCTGCATCTGCCACTCACTATAGCTGTAGGGAAACATTTGGCTAGCTTTCTCACTGTCTTTCTCATCTGGTGTAATACAAAAAAAAAAAAAAAGGGAAATCAATGCTAAAAACAGCACAGGGAAAGTAGTCACTCGTCATATTAACAAACAGCTAACCTTCTTAGACATGAAAGCCCGATCTGGATCGGCTACGATTGGTGAAAGAGTGCCATCGTAATCAAGAAACATTACGATTTGTTTCCCTTTTGATGCATCGATTATCTGTTCGAACATATCTAGTGCTGATGGATGGTTTAGCTGAACAATTTAATCCAAAAAGGAAAAAGAAAATCAGAATCTTTATGAAAGGAAAAAAAAAGAAAAGAAAAAGAAAACCCATTTGAACTTACATTCCAGGAACCTTGATCATCAGCAATGGACGGTGCTGATTTCATATGAGTTGGAGAAGAAGCTCTCATGGAATCGACCCATGAATTAACTCTAGCTCCGGCATTGATTTCAAGGTTTTGAAGCAATTTCTTTCTGGAAATGGATATAAAACCAGGTGGTGCCGGTGGTTTCTGTGCTGATTTTGGATCAGAGACCATGTTTTGACCGGCGGCGATGTTCTTTGGTCTTTCTTCAATGAAACTCACTGCAATAAATAAGAACAAACCCAACATTCAAAACATTTTTAGTAAAGGTAAGATACCTTAAAAACCGAAGCACACATGTTTTGTTTTTTGTTTTCCCACTCCCCACCACCAAAAAAAAAAAACCCGAACTTACCCATTTTTGGAAATTAAGGTAATTAAAAGAAAATCTCAAAACCCAACAAGTGTTTGGTTGTTAATGTTAATGTAAGAGGAGAGAGTTCAAAATTCCAACCAGAGGAATTTACAGAGTACTCTGCTTTTTTTTCTTTTTTTTTTTTGAAACCCAAAGATTAAGGAACTGAAACAACAAAAAAAGAAGAACCCAAAGATTCGTGAAAAACAAGGAAAAAATGAAGGGAAAATATATGGAAGAGAGGAAGAGTGAAGGGAATGTATGTGAGTGAGACATGGAGGAGTTGAAGCTGGTTTTTATAAGCCAAAAAAAAAAAACCAGACATAAACGGACGACAACGAAACTCTTAGAAATATGTGGGACCCATCCTAGTTGTTGATTTTGGGGCCCATATTACAGAGAGAGAGAGAGCTGGTTTTTTTTTTCTGAGGAAGGTAATTAATCTGCTTTTTTTTAATTGGCTGCTAGTGGTCAAGCCACGTGGAAGACATTGGTTGGGATGATACACATGATGTGGGTTTCTGACACGTGGATAACCAAGTCACATGTTAGACCCACTGGATTATGGGAGATGTATTTTACTATTTTTGTTTTAATTGGATCCTATTTGGGTGGATTTTGGATCCACCAGCGACCAACTTGTCTTGAAATGTTAAAATTGAAATTATGGAGCTTTACCATGAAATTTCTTCATTTTTTTCCTCGGGAGTAGGGAGAGAGAGTGTGTGTTAGGGATTGAAAAAACATTCGATCCACTTCCACATAACTCGATTTGCTAGTATTAAACATTTTTTTTTGAAATTAAGTGTCAAGGTGGGACTGGACATATTGAGATTGAATCGAGTTTCGAAAAAAACCCATCTAATCTCCTCCTATGTAAATTACTCAAATACTCTTATATAATATTTGTTTAAAATATGCGATAATGACAAATAAATATTGAGTAAAGTGGTAAGGTAGATTTCATTTTTTATGAGAAAATAAAAGTTTTAGCGTTGAATATGATATTATTGAGAAGGAGAGTTGAAAACAAACTCTAAATATAAATAGTAAAATAAACATTGAGTATATATAAAAAATATATTAATATTTACTCTAATATACCTAGAAAAGAATTAATAAAAAATTAACAAATATTCTTCCATTGTGATGAAAATATTTAAAAATTTAAAAGATGTGATATATCAAGTCGGGCTAAAAATCAGGTATATCTTTGGTTTTTTAGGTTAAGTAAATTAATATCTAATTCAAGATATGAATATTTCAGGAAATACATCCTATTGCCATCCCTAAACTTATAGTATGCTATAATCAAGTCATAACTAAATTCAGAATCGAGAAAATTTTAAAATTTTGTTTGAGGGACATCAATTTTTTTTATAAACATATAATAAATTTATAATGTATACATGATTGGGGGGCATTTGCTATTTCAATGCCCCTTGTATGCAAATGCAAAACTAACAACTTAAAGACAAAACCCACCCTGTTAAGCAAAACCAGCTGCGAACAGTACACTGAATGATGAATATATTTCTGGCCTTTCAAAGTTGATAAAAGTCAATTTCCTCAATTTTTTTTTCTATAAAGGATCATGAAATTTACATGAATTTTTATTCAATTATATGTTAATTCATTGTGGGGTAACTTGTAAAAATTGATATATTTACTATAAACCTAACCCTTATTTATAGGCCAATACTTGGCATGTTTGGTCCCATCCCTGAACCTTATTTGTTGACCAAATTATCATCAAATTCTATTACTTCTTGTTTTGCTTATATACGCATATGGCATAGTGGGATATCAAGTGTCCAGTACAAATGGACTAAGAACAAATTTAAACAAAGCCGGTTAATTTGGACTAAAATTTACGTATGACATCAACATATGAAGAGATTTTGAAACTCACACATATAATTGTACATGATACTCCAATTTTGTTTATTATTAATCGATAATATTTATGTTTACGATAAATTAATCTTTTGATAAAACATGGTTTATTTAGCCTTGACTTATATAGAGTAGTAGTTAAAGTTTTTGTTAAACGAGTTCCGTGAGAACTTATCCCCACCCAACAATATTGTATAGCAAAAAAATGATTTGTTCAAATTGTTGTTTTACTATTGAATTATCAGTATTTTTAATCCACGAATAAAAGTAAAGAAAGTATCAATCTATCATATTTTCATTTATTTTTGAATATGTTTGAACACTTTTATTAAATATTATTTATTTTTAGCTAAATGTTATTCGTATTGTTTTTTTCTTTATGGAGTTTGTATGAATCAACCAAGACAATTTTCTATGTCAAGTGACATTTATTGAATATGATATCTAAAGATTCAATTTGATTGACGGGTTTAGATGAACGGCGTGTTTATTTGTGATTAATGTAAAAATAGCAATGACGTTGAGATTAAATACTATAATGACACTATAATGTGAGATAAAAAATATAAACTAAACGCATCACACTACACACTACACCGTACCGCTCATATAAACCAGCCCTTGATCTCGAGTTTTATTAGGCTTCTATGCGGATACAACGAAAATAGAGGGGAAAAAATAATTAACTTAAACACGGTTTTCCATAATTTGCAGTAATTGTAGCCTTAAAATGTACTGGACCCTATCCATCATACAATAGCCACCTGGCAATATTAAGAGTTTTTTTTTCTTATGCTAACATTATCATTTGTTATTTTAAATGCAATAATTTCTGGATGAGTTATCTTATTTATATTTACTTTAAAAATATTTGAAGATATTTTATTATTTTATATTTTATAATAAAATTTGAATTTAAAACATTATGAATAACACTATCATTTCAGTCGTAAATGTATTATAATCTAATATATATTAATACATTAAATACATTTGGTAATTAACATAAGCCCTATTTGGTAATTGACTGATAGCTAATAATAGTTGATTGCAGTAATTGGTTTGACCAATTGATTCTATTAACTATTTATTTAAAAGTGTTTAGTAAAATTTAGTTGATAGCTGAAAGCTAATATGTGTAAAATGACAAATAAGGGCATGACATGTTTTATTGTTAAGTATTTATTTGTTTATAATACTTTAGTCTTTATTGGGTGAAATTATTGAAATAAAACACTATTATCAAGGAATTAAAACATCCATTAGGGAGATTAATTAGTGAATATTTTTGAAATTTTAAATAAATAAATTTCTTAAGTTCCTTATTTGCAAATGTTAACCTTGTGGAAATTGATAAATATTAATCGTGTATCAATGTAATCATTTTACGCAAGTAAATTGAAAATAAATTATGAGTACATAAATATTCAAGGGTGAATGAGCTCGATTGAAAATTTCTCACGGCAATGTTGATTTTTGTATATTTACAGTGGAGTTTTTTTTTTGAGATTTACTTTAGACTTTGGAGGTGAAAGTGGAAATGGGAGAATGAAAACTACTGATATCTTCGCACCCCCATTTCGTTTTAGAGCATATGACAAAGAGAGTAATTTTTGAGTAAACATGGTCAAATATGTCATTTTACATATCTCATTCCCAATCAACTGTTAAAAAAAAGTTGGTTATCCCAATGTTTTTTGCTTTGGAGGTTTTAGCTCAAGAAGTTCTTGCAAGTCTTCATTCATCAAACACTACAATAAGAGGATTTGACTACCCAATCTTCTATCTGCGCTTCAATCAACTAAAAAAAATCCAAAACTTTATTTACCAAGCACCCCATAATATTTAAACATAAACCCTACTTACCTTGTCTAATGTACACAATCTCTCAAGAAAAAAATAGTAAAAATAAATTATCATATCTTAAGACAAAATTAGTAAGGATATGAAAAGAACATTAACAGCGTTACATCCAGATTAATTTAACCTTAAATTTTGAATTGATGTTAATGTAAAAAACTTATATAATAATGTTAAAGAAATAATACTGTTTTTTTTTTTTAAAAAAAGGAAAAATAATTGCATAGGGTCAATTGACCATTCCTAGAAAACAGTGGTTGGACATGTCGGGTTCATATCAATTTGTTTTATAGTTTATTCTGACTTCCTCGTATCTTTTGTAGTAGAAAAAACCCACAAGCATTAGTCAACTAAAGATTACTTGCATGCCAAGTTTACGTGTCATAATAATTAATATAAACAATACTGTACCAACTTGATACTATCCACATGTATTAGGCTTTTATAATTAAAGGTAGGATACAATATTTCTTAACAAATTAAATTATATATTTTTATATAGATTGGATTATGAAAAAATTGCAGTAAATATATTTATTAAAATTTTATATAAAAATTAAATAAATTTTTAGTTGAAACATAATGTTAAATGATTGAAATTTATTGTGTCGTAGGTTAAAATCTTATTATTATTGAGTTTTTTATTAAATTAATATTACTTAATTTGCATATAAAAAGATATTTTGATAATTTTTTAAATGAATTGACATTGAATTGTCTCATGACATTAATTCAATCACAACTTTAATGTAAGTAAGATTCGAACTAAGTTGGGTATTTTAAGATCTCATGGAAAAATACCACGTGTGGGGTTTTCGATCCAGATTTTATTATTGTTTAAGTTCGGATAATTTTTCAAGTATTAATCCAATTATACTTTATATCGGTTAATTCTGATTATAATTATTTGATATTCTAGAGATTATTTGAATCTATATTATGTTGAATACAAAAGATTCTTATATTACATGGTATTCGTCGGGTTTAGGAAATTTCACATGCAAAAGGCTGGGTTTTTTGTATTATATAATTGGAAATATTTTAGACAACTTTCGGTCAAATAAAATACACTTTAATTAATTTTGTAGATACCTTAGAAGATGCAAAATGCAATAAAAGCCCTAAAGAAATAATTTCTTAATATTCTCAAAAAAGTGTAATCCCGTGTTCGTTGCCTGAACTTGCGCTTTTCTTTATCATTAATTATTAATTTTTTTCTTAATTAAGTAGTATTATTTTTTTGGTGAATTATAATAATAGGATAAAATCCGAATAACAAATGTGATTAGTGCAACTCGAACCTAGACCATACTTGAGACGACGAACACCCTTAACTATTAAACCGCCACGATATTGTTTTCCATTTTCCTTGTAATTTCGCTTTGCTAATATGACCAAATAAATGCGTCATTATAAGTGGAAAAAGAATCCAATTCCATTTTTACGAGTCTTCGTAGAATATTTAGCTTTAAATTAATTTGATTACGTATTTATTGTAAGCTTGTGCTAATCAACCTGGTTAATACGAAAGTAATTGGAAGTTTCGTCATCCCAAAAGTGTTAATATAAAAATATCTATATATATATCATTTTTTTTCCAAATCGTTTGTTTTTTTTTTTGTTTTGTCCGGCGGCGGTGCTAACCTTCGAGTTAGTTATTACCTGCCTTTTTCTCCTACCAATCAATCCTCTCTTTCTTTCTTCTTCCCATTCACTCTTTGTACCTTCTTTCTTTTCAGTTTGCAGATCTATTTTGTGAGTATTATTATTGTCTTCACAAATTGTGATGAACAATAACGATGCCTATCATTGCTGAAACACCATTGACCACCAACAGTTTCTTTTAGAAAGTGGGTGGCTCTTCGTTGACTTCTTAATCTGTTTCTGTTTTGAGAGTATTTCAGAATAATAAATAATTTCATAAGTCGATTTGGACTCGTATTGTCTTAAGTTTATATGTTTTTTTTTGTTTGTTTTTCTATTGTTTAAAAGTCTCAATTTTAGAAGTTTTTGTCTACTGGTTTTTAGTCTTGCTTTTACGAGTGATTTTAGAACTAATTTTTTCATCGTCTCTAATTTGGTGGATGCTCGGTTCTTTTTCCAATTTATGTATGCCGCTTTGGATCATCCGGGGCTGATTTCCTTATTGTATTAAGTGCTTGCAATCACTCCAAATATGTTCTGCTTGAGTTGTGATAGAGCCAATTGTCAAAGTGTCATAATGTTTTATTGATACTGAGGTCGAAGCCTTTGTTATGTTGATTGGAACTTATCTTTCACTGCTTACAATAGGTGTGTTTGTTATCCTCCTAAATTATATCGTCTCTTTTAAAAAATATATTTGGAAATACTAATATTAGTATTTCATATTGGTTTGAATTGAATTTGATATTAGATTTACTTTTTATCTTTTATTTAAATAAATTGGAACAAATTATTATTATTACCTTTTGAATGGTTGGGTTTCCTCGAAATTAAGTTAGAGTACTATAAACAAATTCAACAACTGAATCCTCCCATAAAGTCATGTCTTAAAAGTCTTGATACCAACATTACCACTATTGATTAAAATTTAAACTAATGTTTGAATTTAGAATATGCAGTTCTAGAACTCGCATAAATGCCAGCTGAAAATTAACAAATATTTATTCTCTTACAAATATAATAAAAATCCTCAATGAATCTGAACAAAATATAATTTTAATAAAATTTAGAATATATTATGATAGATTTATTCCGAAATAAGTTCTGAAAATAAAATATCGCACATGATAATTATGTATAATAAGATTCACATGACAAAAGTATTCATTGACTTCAAACATATTTTATCTTTAGCATCATAATTCACATTAATGTGTTAGATTAACGTTCATTGTATCATTTAATCTATAGCTTTAACGTAAAAAGATTTGAGTTTTGACTTCAAATTCATGTTCTCTTTAATTTTTAGGATGAGATTTTGAATTAGGGTGGTCCAAGAACAGCTTTATTCCTTGGTTAAAGTTGAATTTGTATAATAATGTGCCTTTAATGGTTTGATTCCGATTATTATATGTAAGGCCCAATTTTATGCCCAGGCCCGAATATTAAAACAATATAAACAACAGTCCAATTATAAAGGAAAATAACAAGCCCAATGTAGCCCATGGCCCGAAACAAAAATTAAAACCCAGCCCAGACAGCATTAACATTTTCGGCAGAAAGATGCCCCCAAACCCTAGCGCCGCATGCCTCGCGTGGCCTCCTCGTCTGCCACGCCCAGCTCTCCATGCCACCATGTCGGCCACCTGCTCCTCTGTACCACCATGCCTCTGTCACCTCCATTGTGCCCATCCCATGCAAAGAGACAGAACATAAAACAGGATGAAAATGGGTTATAAAAACCCGAATCAAAATTGTATCTAGAGGTTTTTTTTTTGTGTGTTTGTTTTCGGGCATTTTAGAAAACAGAAGCTAGAATTTTAAAAAACATAGATCTCAGTACTGAGATAGCAAGTATTCGGGAAAAAGGAAAGGCAAACGGAAAAGGTTATCTTTTTTTCATACATTTTCTTTCGATTTCTATAAACATATCTATACCTTTTTTATTAATATAAACCTAAGATCTATACATTTTAAGACCAAGAATAAATAACAAAAAAAATATAAAAAATTTACCTTTCCGGCCACCGCGTGCGGTGGCCGGCGCCGGCGCCGGCGAGCCTCCGGTGGCCGTTCGGTGACCCCCCCTTGGCCGGAAATCGCTCCGAGCTCCCCTCTCCTCTCTCCCTTTTCCTTTTTTCCTTTCAGCTCTACAAATGTTTTGTTTTTGAATTTTTTTTGACTTTTATAGGGGGTCAAAACGCACCGTTTTGGACCCCCAGTTTAAACAAATAAAACGACGTCGTTTTGAACACGGGTCGGGTCGACCCGACCCGCACCAGGGAGGATCCGCGTGTTTTTCTTTGGAAGGGCTAATTGCACTTTTAGCCCTTCCGCTTTTTCGGGAGTTTACAATCAAGCTTTTTCTTTATTTTTAATTTGGCTCCATGGTTTCGCCCCGAATTCATTCTGGTCCCCCATGCTGCGTAGCGTTTTAATACTTGGGTTTATTGCGCTTTTGACCCTCCAAGTTGCACGCGCGTTACAATTAAGTCCCTTTTCTTGGTTTTCATTTTAAATTGGCCCTACAACTTTGTTTTTAATTCGATTTTAATCCTTTTTTCATTTATTTTTGTATCTTTATCAAATGTCCTTATTATTTTTATATTATTAGTATTATTAGTATTACTATTATTATAATTATGTACTAGTGTATATTTTCATTACGTATGTGTATACACATATATTTTTTCGTATTTAATATTTTTCATTTCACTTTATTTTAATATTTTATTAATTTTATGTTCGTTTCTTTTATATTCCAATGTTATTATTATTATTATTATTATTATTATTATTAGTTTATGCTTTGTTATATATTTATATTTATAATATGTATATATACGTACTTATACATACTTAAATATATTTTTCACATTTCATAATTCTTATATACTTACATATATTCATGCATATTTTATATCATGAACATACTTATATATTCTTTATACTCTTAAAAATGCTTTTTGTATATTTCACATATTTTATAATTCACATACATATATTTTATATTATCACGATTTGTAAATATAAATACACATTTACATTTTTTATAATACTTACCGATTTTATATATATATGTACATACTTATCTATATTTTCATATTCTGTAATTTTTATATATTTCTTATTTTATGGCTTTAAATTATACATGCATATATATATTTTTTTTTACATAATTGTATTTATTGTCATCATTGTTATTTGGTGTTTGTTTATTTATCCATGTACACTTGCGCTTTTTCTAAAATGTTAGTTTTATTTATTTATTTGTATGCTTTGTTTATGTAATCGCCTCGTCATTTCATTTTGCCTATTGTATTATTGTTACTCACTTTGCCTTGCTCACCTCGTCATATTCGTTATTGTTTTTGTCAAGCATTAATACCAAGCCTCAAAAGGAAATTTTTTCTAAATAAGGCAATATTTCGCGTTTGGAAAATCGAGAAAACGTGCCCTAACGTCCTGGGTTTCGATTTCTCGCTCGACTAAATAGCCAAATATCCTCTTAAAGCTTCAAAGTATGGCTTCATTAAACTATAAGGTGATCTTGGTTTCGATGGTTTAGAGTATCGTGTCCTAACGTGCTGAATGTGATATTCCTTCGGAACAAGAGAATCTTATATTTCAATTCACGTTATCAGAGTTTCTTTTAAGGATCGTATTTTTAAAAACTCTTCAAATTTTCAATTTTCGACACTAAGACACTAATTAATCAACTAGGTACCAATTTCGGGCGTATCGAGGGTGCTAATCCTTCCTCGTGCGTAACCGACTCCCGAACTCATTTTTCTGAATTTCGTAGACCAAAATCGTTGTTTTAATAAAATTAAATCATTTATTAAAAACAACCACTTTTTGAGGTGACCCGATCACACCTCGTCAAAAAAGGATTGGTGGCGACTCCCGTTTTCATTCTTTTTTTTAAATCCAAGTCGACCCCGTTTTCAACAAAAAATGGTGTCAACATTATATGTTAATGGAAAATATATATATTTTCAAAGAAATTATAATACTGTGATATAGTATTTTGAATTATAGTAATAATTTTATATTCGGATCAATCGGATCTTATAATTCTACTTAAAATTTTAAAATTTGAAGGGTTAAAAGGAAAATTGTTAATTTTTTAAATATAAAAATATAAAAAAAATCTCTGAATCAGCCTATCTTTTTGGTTTTTGCTTTATAAAAAAAATAATTCAAATTATTAAGATCACAAAAACCACTATCTCTATCAGATTGTAAAATTGTTAAATGCTTCGAAGGAGCTTCAGCAAACACCCGCACATCGACCTCCTTGCCAGATACCATCTTAACTAAACGGTCTAAAATTGGATTTCTCTCCCTTGAGATACGTCTTATATGCTATAAGCAGTTGAAACCCATTCTTGAATTACTGTAACCACTTCTAGATTATCAAATTGAATCAGAACCATATCACACCCTTATCTCTATAAAAGAACTACCCCATTCAAGATATCCCAAAGTTCAATATTAAATACTGAACAGACTCTCAAATGACGATTATAACTAAGGATCCAACTCTCTCTTTGATCATTTATTAGCATTGATAGATCTATTTAAATAATTATGTAGTAATTGTTATTACATTATAATTGGCCTGATCACAATAATGTTTAAAACTCATAAAACAAAAAGTCAAATTATTTAATTTATTGTCTGTAGATCTCAATCCATAGTTTATTAGTACTTTTTCCCAACCGTAATAAACAGTGTAAATTTATTATTATTATTATACTTGAAAAAAGATAGTAAAATTTGCTAGCCGCCCACCCAACAAGAAACATCCACGGATCCCCCGTAAAAACCCTAAAAGAACCCTAACGTGTCGAACACGTGTCCCGTGCAAACCCACACCGTTATATATTTTTTTCCGTCAACACCGTGGTAGCTCCGTAGGTTTTGTTGTGTTGAAAGGCCGACACCACACGTTTTTCGACGGGGAATCTCCTCACATTCGGCCACGTGGTATCACATCAAATTCTTGTTTGAAGTTCAATTTTACGTTTGTTTTGAGTGGGACCAAGTCTGCCACTTGTAAGATGAAGGACATGCCACAGCCATGGTCGGCAGATTCGGGGAGGTTGGTTATAAAAGTGAAAACGGCGGCGTTTTAACTGCATTCCGGAATTCAACATTGCATGCATGAATGAACCACATTTTCTGTTTCTTGATTCATAATTTTGGACATCACACTATGTCAAGTCATATAGTAGTGTTTTTTTTTTTTGGTACAGTTTATTTTATTTCGAGCCGAAAATTTTAGAAACAAAATTTATTTTATTGTTATTAAATAAAGGAGTGTTAATGCAAAATATAACCTCTCTATTATTGATTATATTGTCGAGCACGGGTAATATTAATTCATTTTGGTTGGAATTTTTAGATTTTTGAATCGTCTATCATAATTCGGTTCGATTCTCTGATTTTTCATTGTAATTCTTTATTTTAATTTTTTAGAATTATTTTGATTAAATGAGTTTTGTTTTATAACTTTTAAATATTATTTGACAAAATTTAAAGTTTCTTTTCATAAATATTTCTAAAAAAATAAATTTTTTAGAACTTTTAAAATATTTATTTTTATATCATAAAAAAATAAAATTAACTATATATTAAATAAATAAAAAACAAATTTAATTTGGTTTTAGATAATGCAATTTTTGAACTTATATTCCATAAACCATCTAAATATTTTGGTTCGAATCAGTTTTTTACTCAATCCGAATGTCAGAGCAATCATTAACCTCGAAAATGGACGGTAAAATGAAAATAAATGGTATAGAAAAAATCCTATTCATTTGAGAGATTTACAAAGATATTAAAAATTTTATTATTTATTTCATATTAATTTAATTTAATAAAAAATAATTAATTAATATTAGCAATTAATTAATTTAATTTAATTAATAATAATACAAAATTTAATTATTTATCTCATACTTAAGTTAAATTAATTAGAAGAAATAATAACATACAAGCTGTCACTTTGTAATTGATTCGAAATTTTTTATATCAACAAAATCATTAATTTACATCAATCGACCTGTATTACCAAAAAAAAAAATGGAATAAATAGCATTAGCATTGATTTCTAATCGAATATATTTTTCAAAAAAGGTGAAAGTGAATATCATCTTTCATGATATAGTATTTTAGATTAATTTTTTTTCAAACTTACTAAATATTTTATTTTTCATAAATTTGTGGAGAAATAGAATTTGTACACGTAAACATGAAATCATTAATAGCTCCATATTAAAAAAAAAATGAAAAACTCATTTTCTTAGATTCCAGGTATAGGCCGACAATGCATGGCCATTTGGTATTGTGGTTACATTATATAAATCTTATAAAAGAAAATGAAGAACCTAATAATACAGATCCCTCGGTGCATGCATGTATATTTTTCTTGATGATTTTCGAGGCTTGTCAGAAAAAGAATTTATGCAATTTTTAACATTTATTTCGATTCCCTTCTTTCCAAAATGCCAAGTACTGTTCCCTTGTCTCGTGTTCAAAAGCAGGATTACAAAAAAAAAAAAGGTAAAAATTCGAATATATTATTAATTAAATTAACTAACATTTTAATCACTAAATTGATATTTTGTATTCAACTGACATGTGTTGATAAATTTTTAATTGGATTGGCTATTGTGTTGGGATTTGTAGGTAGAATTATTGAAGAATAGGTTGTTGGGGGATAGGATTTAGATAAAAATATTAAGTTTAAATATTGAGATTAGGTAATTATGAGGTGTGGTGGTTGTTTACTTTGTCACTTAATGGTATGGTCGAGGGTTCAATCTCCGCTTATGAAAATGGAACATATTTCATGGCCAACTGCTTATCTCTTCAAAGAGCACCCACAACAAGGGGATTAGTGCTATTGTCAGAAAAAATAATAATGTACATTTAAAATATAGGTAACACTTGGTCTCGAGTAACTCGAGCTATGTTCAAATTTATAATATTTTTTTTCAGTCTATGTACTATGTAATTTAATGTAAATATATTAAAGAAATTAATAGAAAAATAGTAAAAGGAATCTATATTTATAATTAGTAATTATTAAAAATAATAATTAATGGGTAAGCCCAAATAAGCTCAAACTAGTTATGTAGAAATAGGAGCGAAGTTTGACTAAATTTGATAATTGAGTATAAAAAAGTTGGGGAGGAGGGTTAAGTCAATTATGTAGATTTGGTCCTTTGGGTTATGAAAAAAAAATATAATACAAAAATGTTTCAATTTAAAGTATCATACAAAACATAATAGGTTAGAAAAAATAAATAAGAAATTTTGAAAGAAGGAAAATAAAGATGAAGTTAGTAAAATAGGATAGTTTTGAGGCTTGTAAAATATATATTTTAAAGATTTTAATATGTCAACATTTTAAATATAATAGATATTGAATAAATATATCTTTTCATAAAACATCATTTCATAGAGATGTATCTCTAAGGTTATGTTGTTTCGTAAGAACCTTTATGCTAGATATTGACTTGAATTTCTAAAGCCAATTGGTAAACAGCTGCTTGCATCAAATTGGTGCACTGAAACTGTCAGAACAGCCATAGAAACCAAAGTTTCAAGGGGTGTCAGAAAAGCCTGAATTTAAGAACATTATTTTGCAATTGTGGGCATCGAAAATTGCACGCCAATTATCAAGCCTTATTAAATGTGGTTATTGGCTTGAAACTAGTCTAAATAATGAGACACACCAATTTTGTGAGCGAATTAGTTATTTACTGGTTAACTTGAGAGCAGTTATATAATAGCTTTTAGGTAATTTTAGGGTATGAATTGTAAGCTTTGGTCAGAATACTTGTAATCTTTACCTTCTTTTTTCATATTTTATTTATGGTTGTGTCTCTTATCTATTCTTGATAAATTTATTTGTGATCGTATTAATGTATTTAATCCAATCCATCCTCAACAAATTAGTATCAGAGGTTTTTTTTTATACTTTTGAAATATTTGCAAAGTGATTCTGGTCACTATTTTTTATTCCTTCTATTGTCACTTCAAATGTTGATATGGCTGCAAGTGTATCATGGACTAAATAAGTTGAGAAATTCACTAGGAAAAATAGTTTCAGTCCATGGCGCATCAAAATGAGAGTGATGCTAGTTCAACAAGGATTGCTTAAGGCGTTGTCTAGTAGAGACAAATTACCAAACATACTTTTGGAATAGCAAAAAGACTAGTTGATAGAGAAAGCACATAATGCTATTCTACTATTTCTAGGCAATGAGTATTACGAGATGTAGCTGAAGAGACTGTTGCGTCTAGTTTGTGGCTCCAGTTAGAGAGCTAGTAAATAACGAAGTAATTGACAAATCGACTCTGCCTCAAGCAACTCTACATTCCAAAGATAGAGGAAGGTACACCAATTTTACAACACCTTAACACTTTCAACTATATTATTATGGATCTCAATAATATTGATATTAAAATTGATGACGGGGATCAAACATTAATCAAAAGGTGGAAATTCAAGCAAAACTCATCCTAGATCGTAGTCCAAGAAAAGAAAATAGTGTTATTATTGTAAGAAGTTTAGGCACACAAAGAAAGATTGTCTAAAGAAGAAGGATAAAATAGAACCACAACAGTAACAAAAGGATCATGCAAATATGGTTGATGTAGAAACTTTAAATGATGTCAAGTTTGTTTTGGTTGTAGTCGATTCTTATGGTGGTGAGAGGTGGTTTCTTGAAACAACCACTACATTTAACATTAGCGCCTCCAAGGATTTATTTTCAACGTATAAGAGGTATGTTAGTTTAGTGCTAATGGGAGATGGCCACGTATATCTAGTCGTGGAGATTGGAAAAGTTCGTATAAAGATGTTTGACGATATTGTTAGAACCTTGTCAGATGTTTGACACATTCCTGAAATAAAGAAAAACTTAATTTCCTAAGTACTTTGTCCAAGAAAGGCTTTCAGTATTTTAATGAATGTGGAGTATAAGGAGTATTCTCTGGTGTCGTGGCCTTGATGTGTGGACATTTAGAGTGAGCCCTTTACTTCTTGGATGGTTCCATGGTTACGGGTGTTGTAGTAGTGTGATCATCAATTGATCTAGATTCTGACACCACTAGGTTATGGCATATGAGTGGGAAAGGTTTATCGGTGTTGAGTAATCGATGTCACAACCCAAATTTGGATTACTTGAATTTAAGGTGCGTAGGTGAGATGATTTTTGTTCTGCTTCTGTAACAACCCAATTTTCAATAGTGACGAAATAGTGGTTTCAAGACCACAAAATTCTATCATGTTGACTTGTAAATATTATTTTTAGAATATTTATAGAATCTTTAGAGTTGTATGCAAATCTGGGTTAGAAATATTAACGTTTAGATAGTTAATTAAAGAAAAAGGACTAAACTCAAAAAGGTGCAAAAGTTGGTAATTAAGTTAATTAAAGGATTTAATAGCCTATTAACCACATGAGGAGGCACCAATATAATAATGAGTCCCTAATAGTTAGTGTTGGACGGTTAAACATGTGATAATAATAAATTATTGTGTATTGAATGACAAAATTGTAATTAAAATGAAATTAGAACAAAATTAAGTAAAACAAAATGATTTCTTCTTCATTTTTAATCTTCCATTGCCGAAACGCAATAGAAAAGGACTTGGAGAATCGGATAAGCATTTAAGCCTTGCATGTGAGTTCAATTCTTAACTGTTTCTTGTAACTTTTATGTTTTTGAAATTGTTGCAACTAGGTCCAGTTAGCTTGTACCTTCGTTTCTGATTATGTTAAAAATTTTGGAAGCTGCCATTGTTGAATACTGGATTTTTTTTATGAATATCATGTAGCTGGAGCTTTGATTTTGTTGTATGATGATTTTGTAAAAAAGATTTTTGTTAAATTTTGATTTAAGGATTAAATTGTGAAAATGCAAAATTTTAGGGTTCAAAAGTGAATTTTATGTTATTAAGGACTTTTTGAGGGCCTATTATATTTGGATAAAATATTGGATTGAGAAAAATGGTTAATTTGATGAATTTCGAGTTAAGGGACTAAATTGTAAAATTATAAAATTTTTGGGGTAATTGTGTAAATTTTTTTAAAAAATAGGGTGTTAGTTGTAAAATGGATTGGAATATGAAATGTTTGCTAATAGTTGAATAATTTTATATTTTAGATCAAGTTTTCGTAGATATTCATAGAAAAGGAAAAATAGCGAAATAGTCCCCGAACTTCTACAATTTCTACAATTCAGTCCAGGTAAGTTTATTATATGGTTACTATTAATTTTATTGAATATTCATTCTATTTTACTATTGGTTAATTCATAAATTTCATTTAGTTATGTTTAACGAAATAGAAGAGTAATGATATTCGGGCTAAATGCCTAGTAGGCTTTGTGTTGGTGTATTGAAAAATTACCTTAAATTGATTGTTTTCGATTAAGTAATAAAATAAGATATTGCCAAACTTACTAAGCATTTTGGTGCTTAATAGTTTAATTTATTCTTTTAGGAACATGGAATCGTTGCTTTGATTGGATCGACTCAGAAGCTCGCACACTATCATCAACATCTCGATAATCATTTTGGTCCTTGCTAGTTGGTTTAAGTGGCATGTATTAGGAACGATCTTTAGTACTTAGATGTTTTGTATGGATGTAAATATTGAAATTTGATATGTTATGCTTGTTTCTAGTAAAAGATGGTTGAACTTGTGTGCTTAATTAGAAAAATATTTTGGAACATATATAAGTAGAAAATGTATAGGTTTTTTTGTTTGATAATTTAGCCATTTGTTTTTGGCTTGTGCTTATGATATTTTGGAATGGTAGTTCAAAAGGTATGTTATATATGGTTTTTTGATATGTTTGAATTTGGTGAATTGATATAATTGTTAAAGATGACATGTATGGCTATTGGCGCTAGATGTTAAATAGCATATTTGGTACTTTTTGATGTGAATATGATAGGTAAACAAAATGGTATGATTTGGCATAAACTTAGTTATAAATGAGCTGAACTTTTGGCCAAATGTTGCATATGGTTATACATGTTTAATTGTTGTGATTGAGGTGCCTTTTAGGCATATTGGTTGTACGAATATTTACCTTATTGGTTTAGCTTGTTGATGCATAATTTGGTGCATTTTGAATTCTTGTTTACATGTGAAAAGCAGCTTGTAGATGTTTGGGTGAGAAAATGGCTTAGAAATGGCCTTTTTTCGTCCACAAAGCCAGAGACACGAGCGTGTGCCTCAGCCGTGTGCCAAGTGACACGACCGTGTGTCCTCTATAGCTTTCAAAGGGTTGCAAGTCAGGCTGTTACACGGCCTAGCACGTGGCTTGGCCGTGTGACCCAAGTCAAAGAGTTACACGAGTACAGACACGGGCTGGAACACGGCCATGTGTCCCTACTTCGAATGTTCACATGGCTTGAGACATGAGCGTGTGCCTCAGCCGTGTGACACCTATAGTTTCAAAATTTTTTTTTTCGTAAAATCCTATATGTTTGTGATTTAGTCCTGACTAGTTTCTAATGTGTTCTTAGGGCCTCGAGGGCTCTTATAAAGGACTATATGCTTGAGTTTGAATAATATTGTTATGTTTTATGTTATATTTTGTATATGTTGAATAAAAGTTTGTTGTATGATATTACCTTTCGGTAATACTCCGTAGCCCTAATCCGGCGATGGATACGGGATAGGGGTGTTATAGGCGCACTCTAGTGTCATGGGTTGCGCATAAGAGCCCACAACCATGGCGCACTTGTGTGAACCAACATGTTCAAAGGAGGTTATTTGGCCTAACCGGACTAGCTCGTTGCTTGGAGTGATTGAAGGCCTATCTACAAAGCTTGGCAAATATGGAATGTGATCTTCAAATATATGTGATCTAGGATATGATATGTAATCTTTGGAAGATACGATTTTGTAATCTTAGAGATTTTATTTGTAGATAGCTTTTAATCTTAACCATTGATGTACTTGGATCTGTACCGTTGATTTTGGAGAGGCCCAACTATAAATAGAGACCTCTCCAACTCATTGTAATTCATTCAATGAGTAATAGAAATTTGAGAGCATTCAGTCAAAACTTTTTCTCTAGTGTTCTTGCTTTTCAGTGGCTTTGTTCATCTTTCGAGTTCTTTCACTCTTCGTTCTTACGTTTGTTCTTCGTGTGTGCCTTAGAGGAATTCTGGTGAATCCTTAATTGTTGGGAGTTAGGATAACTTAGGCGTTTTTGGAGTGAAGAAATTGCCTAAGGCCGCACGGATTACGTGGGAGAAATCTAAGTCTGTGACACTAGTAGTTAGTTTGCCAAATTGTAGCCTCTAGTGAACTATTGTTTTGGCGAATAGAGTATCCACCCATAGAAGTTGTAACGACTCGATAGTTAGGGTTGACAGAAAGTGAAGTTCGAGACTCTATTCGCGTAAATCAAACTCGTAAATATTTTTATTAAATATTTACGAAGTTAGTTTAGTAGTGAATTAAATTTTGGATAGGTAAATTGCATGAATTAGGAACTATTATGGTACAAAGACTTAATTGCGTAAGGACTAAAAGTTGAATTATAGATTGAAATAAATTAAAGGGACAAAAGTAGCAATTATACCTTCTTTTCATTTAAAGTGGACGGTCATAGGTTAAAAGAATTAATGTTATGTTTATTATAAATAAAATGAATCTAATGTATATATTATAATATAATAAGAATGAATGAAATTAAAACAAAATAAGTAATATAATAAGAAAGAGGCATGAAAGAGAATGAACATTCTCTTTTACATGTAGTTTCGAAACAAAAAAGGGAGAAGGAAGAAGCAACCAACATCATTAAGGGTTTCTAACTTTCCAAGTTCAATTAGTTAGTCAATTTAGTCTCTTTTCTTGTAATTTTTATGTTTTCAGAATCCCAATACTTCAAGCTACCCGACCCATGTCATAATTTTTAGTATTGATTAGTATTTTAAATATTGTCATGGTTGAGTAGTTTAAGTATTAGGGGTTAATTTGATAGGTTTTAAAGTTAGAAGTGAAAAAGGACTGAATAGTGAAGTTAATTATTGATTTTGAGCAATAGGGACTAAATGGTGAAAAATTTGAAATTAAGGGGTAGAATTGAAAATAGGGAGCTAAATTTAGCTTAGAGTAAAATTAGTATAAAATTTAAGGTTAAATATGGATATTAAATTTAGTCTCAGTTTAAGGACTAAATTGAGGATTAAGCAAAATATAGTAGAAAAATTAGAATTCTTGTGGATTGAGTGGTATGTTATTAATTTATTGTACTTATTTTATTTCGTAGTGAACGTCGTCCCGGAATCCTCGAGTAAGAAGGAGAAAGACAAGGTCGATGTCGAGTAGCTCGAAATATATTGTTATGTATAGTAAGCATTTGAGGTGAGTACTTTTATGCTTTGAGATTGAATTGAATTCATAGTTGATTTGAAATGGACTGATTTTGTATATTATGCACTGTATTGATTATGTGAATATTGAATTGACTATATGTGATAATGCATATATATATGAAATTGAGATATTTCTTATATTAAAAAGTGAAATGAAACCCTATTAATTATTTCGAGCTGAGTCGAATATAGATGGCATGCCATAGGATAGGAAGAGTTCAGAGATTTCTTCGACCTTGAGTTGATAAGGCATTGGGTGCCAATTTGCTTCGGTTTAACTGATGAGACATTAGTTGTCAATTTATATAGCGCTGGGCACAATTATTACTTCGAATTTATTCGATAAGGCACTGGGTGCCAAACTGGTGTGTTGGTTGGATCCACGTGTCTGTCCGAGTCTGAGTTGTGTTTATAGGGAAAATAAACGATAAAATCGATGTGTTCGATATTGAACTGACATGGTTGAGAAATGGAAATGAGATGTGAAATGCAATATGAAATGGTAGATTGTTGTGAATATGGATTGAATTATGAGAAATAAAATCATGAATTGGAAGTAGAGATGAAATATGCCATTGAATGAATTGGTTTCTCAAATTCCATACGAAATATTATTGTCATCTACTAAAATTTGTAAACTCTATTGAATGTGAATAAAGAATGAGCAAGTTGAATTTATTGATCTAATACATATGTTTTATAACTTTACTTATTGCTTCTTCATATCTTATCTATTCATATCAAGTTTAAATTATTCGGATCATAGAAATACCACTGAGTTATACTTAGCGTGCGGTTTTGTTTTCCGCATATAGGTTAACGGTTAGGTACCTTCAGCTTACTTTGACTCAACATCTAACAATGATCACGAGCTCAAGTGTGGTGATGTTTTATTTTGTAATGGCATGGACCTAGGGGTCCTTTGTTGATGTTGTTTATGATGTGATGATATTTTGGTCTTCTAATGAAATGATGGCTAATTGTATATTTATATAGTTATGGTTAAGGAAATGCTAGTATGATAGCATAGCCTAATGTTTGGTATGTGTTTAACTTAAGATTTGGTAATTTATATAACACCCTAATCCCGAATACGGAGTACTCGAATACTAAGGCGCTATATCAGGTCATTGGAGTAACCTAACAAAATTTTCAAATAATATTAAAACATTAAAATACATTTTATATAAGAGAAAATACCATACATAGATATACTGAAAATAGTAATAAAAGTAGTTATAAAAATATGTGGATCTCTAATATCATCGTATATCAAAATGGTCAAAATAACAAAAATGATAAATGAGTTACAGTCCTACAAAAAAAATACAAGTAAGGCCTTAGGAATACAATGCCCACTAATAGATAAGGTATTGTAGTCTGAATACGTGATGCTAGGAGTCTCTTATCGATAATGTTCCTCAGACACGAACAAAAGTCTACAAATCTAAACATTAAGATAATTTGAAGGCTAAGCTTTACAAGCTCAGTGGTACACAACAAATCTACCATACTTCAAGCAATTCATAAATATAAGCATGCAAATCAAATGTATACATAGAAACATGACATGAGTATCGAATAATTAAATCATGAGTCATTAAATCTACATAACCAAATCGCTTGCATATCAAACATGTCAAACTTGTTAGATTGCACATACTGCTCAAATAATCGGGTATCCAGATAGTCACGCGCCACTTATGGCCACTAGTCAAATAATCTCAAGTGTCTGTAGGGTTATCCCGAGCGCCACTCATGGTCGCTAGTTAGGTTAGAGCCCGAAGGCTGAAACTAATGAGATGTGACAGTCTGCTACCTTGACATTCTGACCTTTTCTCATTCAAAAACTAAAAACTCTTAATATATAACTCTAAATCGAACATCGTTTGCTTTAAATGAAACTATACTTCTGTACTGTTATAGAGATATAAGGCTCACTTCCTATTTTATCTTGTGAAATTTTTGGTGACTTTTCAAATTCACTGTTAAGTCAGTTTTATAAGAATTCTGCCGCCAAATTTTTATGACCTGTCAACACTTAAAAATTCATATATTTTAAAATACAAATCAAAATCAATCTCAATTTGTTCTAAATGAAACTAGACTGACTCACAGTTACAACGATGCATAGATAACTTCTTAATTATTTTTACAGAATTTATGGTGAGTTTTCAAACTTACTGTTCATGTAATAATCTATTTCTAGCAGATTTCACAACTAAGTTTTTGGCTTAATTTTAAATCATCCAAACAAGATTTCAACCCAAAGACATATAGCATGCATGCATTATCACACAAGTATCATATTTATGACTTATTAAGAAGTATAGGAGAGTTAGAGGATACCACATTGATAGAAGAACACCAACAAAGTTTATTGCCTAGCTCTCCACCACTTTGTCTTTACCCTTAACTTTAGAAGATTCACCACCCTTTTTAATTAATAACGATATAACACACAAGATTTCCCATAAAAATAATAGTTGATAGGATGTAAAAATACATACTTTAAATAAATAAATAAAATATGAGAACATGGGTAGAGACTTCCTTAAACTCAAACCCTTCCAAACACCCAAAAACCTCCACTTTCATCCTTGAAGAACATAGATATTTTTTTCTTCCATGGAACTTTTTAAAAGAAAAAAAAAGCTAGATCAAGACCCTTACCTTCTTTGAGATTTGGAGGATGAAAAAAAATGGTAAGAAATCACTCAAATCTCTCTCCCTCTGCATGACTTGCTAAGGAAAAATAGATGGAGAAAAGGAAAAAAAAATAAAGAAATATAAAAAGGAAAAAAATAATAGGGTGATTATAATATAGGGAAAAATAGGGACAAATCCACTTTATCCCATGCCTCAATCTACCAAACCATCTTTTCCCATTAATTGGGAGAAGATTTTTATTCAAAAATGGTAAAATCATCATATTAGCCATCCATCTTCCCCCTACTTCACACAAACTTCCCAACATCCTTAATTTCTTATAAAAAGGTCTAAAATTCACACAAATTAATTTCAACAAAAACCCGATTCCAAAATAAATTTATCCATCGCCAACCCAGGTCAACACTCGAACGTTGACTCGAGAATTTGGTATGAATAGAAGTTTTGAATGGTTGATGCTTTGTTGGTATGTTTGAAGATATAAAATGTGGTATCAATGACGGTACATTGGTTAGGCATATTATTAATTTGACAAATTTTAAGCATGTTTAATTGTGTTTTGAATATGTTAAATGGTTGGTAATTGAGTTTCTTAGTATCCAAGTAAGCATGAAATGATAAACCTGATTTTTAAGGTACATTTAGGTACACACGGTCTGCCACACGACCGTGTGTCACACACGGGTAACACAACACGCACAGGCGTGTCCCTTAAACGTGTTGAAAAACAGTATAAGTGCAGTTTCTACATGGGCTGACACACGATCGGTGACACGGGCGTGTGAGATTAATTGGAGAGGTACACGACCCAGGCACACAGACGTGTAGGATAGTCATACGCCCATGTCAAGAGCCATATGGTTTGGCACACGGCCTACGACATGGCTATGTGACCCCAATTAGTGAGTTATATGGGCAGAGACACAGGCTGGGACACGGCCTGGTCACACGACCATGTGCCCCTTATTGCTAGGTATTTTTGAGATTTACCTTAAACTTTCAGAATTATTTCAAATTAGCCCCTATTTGTTCTTAGACTATTTTTAGGGTTCCATAAACTTGTATTTAGGACTGTATGAATAATTTTTTACTATGATTTTGAATGAAATAACAATCCTAAGTTAGGTGAAACAGGTCATTCTACTAATATCATCGAAAGTAGTAGTAATTGAAGTAAAATTCAATACTCCGATGCTAATAATTGGAATAGTCTTGTTATGTATCCAACTTTTAGCTTTCAAGAGGGAAAAAATAGTGATAAGAGTGTAGATAGTAGAAGACCAAGTTTAGCATTGCATAGTGTGATATATTAATCGACTATATAAGAGACTGTTATTAAAGTATTAGGTTGGCATGATCTGCCCCTGTATAATATATTATTTTTAATAGTTAGCTTACACCAATGCATGATGTTAATAAATGTTATGATTGATTAGTAATGCCCGTGACTCTAATCCGACGATAGAGAGAGGTTATGAGTGTTACATTTAGTGGTTCATGATTTAGTTATCGATGTGTTCTTCACTAAAAGAAATAATTCGAGAGAAAAGAAAAAATAAGTTTTGTATAAGTCACCGCCAAAGGTATATTACCGCCTAGTTTGTTCAAGTATTGTGAAGAACAAGTCTCAGTAACTAGATTTGGTTGTGTCAACCAACTAAACTGATTGGACAAATGACAAATGAAAAAGACTCTTATTTATATTTCCTCTGGAATCTGTAGCCCATGAGGAATGGCACGTTCTGAAATTTTTGGACACTTGTCAAGTTTCACTAAGTAAAATGAGTCATATTTATATGTGTGAGAAGGGTTCTAGAAAAATGTTCTTCTCCCTCTTCCTACAATGTTAGTTTCTGATTCTTTTTCTTAAGTCTAAATTGTATCTTTTCTCGTTAAGTTGGAAGCTAGAGTTCTTAGTTAATGAGTGGTTATTCCATTATCGGGTAAGTATTACAACAATGTATGTTAAGAGTAATGATACTATAAAGTATATACACGATAATATAAGAATAAGAAGCCTTGCATAGAGATTTTCTATAGATGAAGCGTTAGGAATTTCTCTGTAAATGGGTATTAATGGTGAATTTATATTCTATAAGTAATTGTTGTTGCTAGTTTGGATTGGATGTCTGATTTGAAGCTGGTAGCTGCAGCGAGTGAGTTTCAGGTGAGTCCATAATATTGAATCCTACAAGTTTTTCTAAAAAATTCTAATGTGATTGAAGTTCTAAAATCGATGAATGATTTCATGAAAGACTGTTGAAGATGTGTATGAATTCTTGGTATAGGTCTTTGTGAGTCCAAAAAGTAATAAATTATGTGTGTAAGTGAATGTGATTCTGCTAACTAACTAAGTGTATGTGTTTGGAATGTATACTGTGAGATATGACTGTGTTGATGTGTGTGAAGCATGAATTGAAGTGTGCTTTAGTTAAGAAAAATGAGTTAGTCTACTTGAATTTGGCATATTCTGTTTGGCCCTTGTGGTGTACTTGGTAAATCTATGCTAAAGATAAGATATGTTTGAAGTTTTAGTCTGAAAAGTTCTATGAAAGAATCGAATAACTCTTAAAAGAGGTTTTCTGAAAAGTAGTATGTATGATTCAGTAGGTTCAAAGAAGGTTTTCACAGTATGTTCAAATAAGTCTTAAGGATCCATCACTTAGAATTATCATGCTATTAAAGTGGAATTTTAGTTAACTAGTATTCATTGTATTTTTATATTATTATGGGTTACTCTAAGCTTTGATGGAATCTGAGTTGTTATTGGATGTATTGTGCCTGTAATAAAGATGCGTATAATTCTTCTAAATGATTTAGAGGGTTCCCTATCAGTATAAGTATACATTGGGTTGAATCAGGGTATGGCCTAAATTATGATTTGATTTACTAAGATTAGCATGGGTACCCACCAAAAGTATAAACAGTAAGTGATATCCGCCAAGAATAGTGCCTGTGATCATTTGGTTGAGAATACCTATTGAAAGTTGTCTGAAGAGAAAAGAAAAAGTTAGTATCGACTAACCAGAACTAAAGTCAACGAAATAGTTGGATGAATAAGGTTATGGTATGAATGATAAGTGGTGTATAACTATAATAGAATATGTCTGAAAATGAGAGGGTATTCACTAAAGATAATTATGGAGAAATCCAAATTTTCAATATGAAGAATTTATCAATAAGAGTAAACAGGGTAAGTTGTGTTCAAAACTCACTAAGTTCCTTTGAACTTACTAGTGTTATGTTTATGTTTCAGGTATGGCTTTGTAGGTGTGAGTACTTGAAGAGACGATGTCAGGAATTTGTTAGAGAACCAACAAGTGAGGATAGTACGAATATAGTGGACGTATAGGGAAAGTTGGTGTAACGCCCTAAATTTCTTAACTTTGTTTCTGCGAATTCAGACATAAAATGTGTATCTGCTTTAATGGTTAAGTGTTTTAGGTGTGTTTATGAGGTCTTGGGTTCATGTCCTACTATTTAGAAAATTCTGTTATTTTTTATACTAGCATTATCCTTGTTGGGTGGGCTTATGTGATATTGTTTGTAAACTTATATTAGAATGAGCCTACTGGTTTGAGTGGCAGTGAGTTAGCTTGCTGGAGCTCTTGTGTTCGAATCTCTGCGTGAGCGTGGTTGATATTTTTTGCTTCAGTTATGAGATAGAGGTTGGGTGGAAGTAAAATTCTAGGGTAGTTGTGGTTGGTGGGGAGGATATTATGGGATAAGATGGTTAGTGAGAAATGGAGAATGGGGATTGTAGTAATCTTAATTTTTATTTTATTTTAGTTTCCCAAAACTTCTCTCTCTCTGGTTTTTGGCGTTTTCCATTCCACTTCTCTGTAATTTATGTTTCCTTTTGACTTCCCTAAATTTTGTTCAGCATCCATTAACTCTCATCGTTGCTTTTGTAATCTCGTTGCTCCTCGTTCGGTTAAGGTAAGTAGGGTTTCATCTGTTGGAGTTTTCGTCTTTTGTAAGGTGGATTATTTCTTTCCGTGTTGGTGTATAAGTGTAATTGTGGAATTTGATTTTTCTGCGATTGTTTTGGTGTAGGAGAAGGCTTTGAACAGTGAGTTTCGCTCTATTTTCCTGAACGGTGTTAGCGGTGGTTATCGTCGACGATAAGTCAAGTTTATTATCAGATTATTGTTGACAAATTCATAAATTAACCGCTAAATCGGTGTTTGGTATTCTATTTTTAGGTTATAAAGGTCTCGAAATTGTCTTATCGTAAAAAATAAACTAGGTGTGTAACAAAAACATGAGAAATTAAGGTTCGGTGAAAGCAAAAATGTGGTCTGTCGACTCTAAACGGGCGTGTGCGAGACCATGTGGCTGGCCGTGTGCGACACACGGCCATGTGACAGGTGAGTGTGTGGCCGTGTGAGCTACATGGGCTAGGCCAATTAGGGCGTGTAGGCTATGGGTCAGGTCGTGTGGGCCCAATTCTAAAATTTTCCCTAGGGTCGCATGAGTCATTCCAATCGACTATGGGCCTTCTGTAGGGTCGGGAAGGGTTAACCAAACCCTAATGCTTGTGATCTGTTATCCTGATAGACTAATCTGAGTAGGAAAAACTGATATGTATGTCTGATCATTCTGTATAAACATGTATGATATCTGCACACGAGGATGCAATACATGTTATTTATTTATATATATTATTTGATATATGTATTTGTTTATAGGATTTGTATATGTGGAGGAAGTGTTTTGTACAGCAACCTTTCGCATATTTTCTAGCAGCTTGGCTGAATACTATTCTGTTATGTGTCGTGTGGACACTATATGGAATCTAGGGATGGGTGAGTGTTTTATACCTCACATGGTGTGATGGGATGGTCAGAGATGGTGTGTAGAAGATGGGGGTAAGATTTTGTATATTTGTTTTAATTATTTGATTCTGACATTTGTTTCTGTTAAGGACATAAGTCCATATCTGCATATGTTCTGCATATGAGAATTCTGAGTATATTTGTAGGTCTATCTCTATTGGGTTACACACTGAGTTTACGAAAACTCACATTCGTTTGTATGTTTTGTTCAGGTAATCCTTATACATAGGCGGGACGGAGCGGAGGCCCAACAATGATCACTAGTACAAAAACTGTCTTTAAATTAACAGTTTTATTTTAAATTTTGGTTTTTTGAGAGTTTGTAATTTTGGGACTCTTTGGACTGTTTGTAATTTTTGGGACTCTCTGGGGTGTTTGCTTTTGGTTTTGGTTTTGGTTTTGGATGCGTTTTTAAAATTTTATACTGCAATGTTTGACAAAATCCCGATTTATCACAAAAAAAGTTTTTTTCTAAAAATCCAAACCCGGTTTTTTATCTATAACGTCTTATCCAAATTTTGCTTCAAATTTACGTTTCACATTACAGAATAACAAATAACGGTTTAATAAAGAATATAAAAATGAGCTTTTCCGAAAATGTGGACTTTTTTGTAACAAATAGTACATAAAGTTTTAACGTAAAGGATGTGTTTTAAAACTCTTCATCGTAACACTCCCATATTCGGCCGTAACGTCTAGGCTAGGTTTGGGGTGCTACATTTGGCATTTAATAAGACTACACCCTTAGAGTCTATCTTTTGTAACTTATATATTGTAATAAAATTTGACTCAACCAATGCAATATGTATTATTTTCCTTGATTCTTCATTATGGAGTTTTTAAATAAAATATTAAGAAAAAATTTTAATTAAAGGAATATTTTTAATTGTTTCAAAAATTTCGTTAAGTGAATTATGGTAACCCCCGAGTTCCGGACTCGGTGAATCAAGTAAAGAAAAAGGGTGTTACAAACTGTATTTTTTGTCTAGCCAATGTATAGGGAAGCTTGGTTTCTGTGAGCACCGTATCTTTGAAAAACATACTCGAGTCAAGTTTAGAACTAAGATTCATAAAACAAAAGGCATGGTGGAGTATATCCATTTCAATCTCTGGGGCCCTCGTCAATGGTTTCAAAGTGTGGTTACAAATATCTATTAACCTTTATAGATGACTACTTAAGAAAGGTTTGGATTTATTTCTTGAAGTACAAGGATCAAGTGTTTGTCAACTTTAAAAAATTTAAGGCCTTGCTGGAAAATCAAACAAGGAAAAAGGTTAAGTGATTTTGAACGAATAACGGTTTAAAGTATTGCTCGGGTGAATTTAACTATTTTTACAAAAATGAAGGAATGGTGAGACACCGTACTATTCTCCACACAATGAAACAAAATAGAGTTGTAGAAAGCATGAACAAAACTCTCTTGGAACGAGCTCATTGGCCGTGATCAAATATTGAGCTCGACGAAGACTTTTGGGCTAAAGCTATAAATACTACATGTTGTCTAGTAAATAAATTTTCATCTATAACTATTAGCATGAAGACTCCTAAAGAAGTATGGTATGATTCTATTGTTGATTACTCTAGCTTAAAAGTGTTTGGTTTCCTTTTTTATGCTTGATCACAATGTTGAGAAATAGGTGGAGTTTTGGGTGGATGCTACTATTTCTGCGAAAGGTATTTCAGTCCAAGATGAACATGATAAAGTGTAAAGTTTTCACACAGGTATGACACCTCAGTAAGAACAATATAGCATTGTCATTTGAAGAGTGATGAGACAAATTAAACCTTCTTAGCGTTATACAAATGTTAAAATGTTGCTTCATGGACTCAATTTGACAGAGTGTATTGGTACAAAACCTTCTAATTATAATCGTATTATCACATGTGATGAGTTAGCACAGTGGGAAATTTCTATGAGTGAGGAAATTGAATCTCCTCCCAAGAACCATACTTGGGGAGTTGGTTAAATGGCCAAGTAACTAGAAGATAGTGGGTTGCAAATGGATCTTCAACATGTTGGAAATAAAAAAGTTGAAATCTCAGTTAAGTGGTGAGTTTGAAGAAATATTTGAGTGTTGTCAAAAAAATTTTAGGCATGAATATTCGCAAAGACCTTAAGGCGGGCAAGCTTTGCTTATCGCAAAAAATTTACATTGAAAAAGGTCTTAAACGCTTTGGTATGGATAAGGCTAAACTTGTGAGTGCGACTGGGAGCATAATGTATGTGATGGTTTTCACTCGTCCAGACATTCCACATACAGTCAATGTAGTTAGAAAATATATTTGTCTTGGCAAGGAACACTAGCAAGCCGTGATGACTTCTCAAGTACTTGAGAGGTACTATAAATTTATTCTTGGTGTATAATTATAGTGTTTATTCTAGTAGTATCATTGGTTTTGTGGACTCTAATTATGTTGGGAATTTGGACAAAAGAATATCTCTAACAGGCTATATATTCACTTTTTCTAGAGGAGCCATTTGTTGGAAAGTTGTATATAACACCCCTAGCTTGACCGGTTGTCAGGTCTGAGCTATAAGATGTTACATTCATTGCTGAAGCAACTACCATCAAATTCATAGTAAAACAATCATGTACACATCCAATTCAATGTTAAGCGTGATCAATTTAATAGTTGACTAAACATGGCGAACCACATATCAATAAGGTGATTTTTAACTTATAAATAAAACATATAATACCACAATCACATAACATGTCAATTCATGTCA
This sequence comes from Gossypium hirsutum, assembly GCF_007990345.1. Taxonomy (NCBI): domain Eukaryota; kingdom Viridiplantae; phylum Streptophyta; class Magnoliopsida; order Malvales; family Malvaceae; genus Gossypium; species Gossypium hirsutum. Next base: position 4,267,678 of record NC_053439.1, on the reverse strand, counting down.
TTTTGAATAATTAGTTCAAAATTTATTCAATCATGGAATGAACACAATTGCATACATGCTAATGTCATTTCTTTAATACCTTGTTCAAGTTCAAATTTAACATTTGACAAATGTAAATCAAGATCATTATGTCTCATTTCAATTTCCCAATTCCTGTAATTTGTTTCGTCCAATTAACCCTAGTAAACTGACTCAAATACACAAGTATCTATGTCACACCAATTGTTCGTCTGAGCTAAGCATATTTGTGTCAGGTTACCAGTCTAGGCTAAACCTTTATAACGACACATCTGATTGCTTGTCCAAGCTGAAAATATACATGTCAAGTTACCCATCCGGGCTAAACTTTTAAAATGACATCAGATTACTAATCCAGGCTAAACTTGTATCACATGTATCTTTGAGTCCGCAACAAATGTTGGATCTCGATAAATTCTGTGACCAATCCCGTACAAGCATGCACAAAACCCAATTGGCATGCCAGTCGTATTCTAACATTTACTAAGTTCACCTGAGCATCTTTAACATTTATAAATATTTCTTTACAATTTTTTTTCCAATTCTAGCATTTTTAATCAAATCACAACCAATAAACCTGCAATCAAACATACATACCCAAATAAATTACATAATAAATTAAATACATCTATACCGTATGAACTTACCTAACAAAAATAACCAAACCACGTAATAAATTAAAGGAACCACATAATCCTTGTGTCATTTTATTTACTCCTTTTTTGCACATTATTTAAATACCATAATAAATTAAAGGAACCACATAATCCTTGTGTCATTTTATTTACTCCTTTTTTGCACATTATTTATTGTTAAGTGTCCTATTGATTTCCAATAAATTTATTTGTGATCATATTAACTTACTTTGTCCAATCTACCTCTATACTTTAAACAAAGTTATGTCTATATGATAACTTTATGTTCAAAAATTGCATCTATATAACACAATTATTCTCAATAATTGCAATATACTTGACTTTTCTATATAATAATACTTTCCAATATTATAAACTACTAACATAATATATAAATTATAAACTACTAACATAATATATAAATTATAAACTACTAACATAATATATAAACATAGTATTATTATTTTGTGCACTGCTAGTAAAGTTAAAAAAAACTCTACAAATGATATTAAAAAACTGCCAAATACCTTTAAATTACATAAAAAAAAACCAATAGATAAAGAGCACACGCCAGTTGCTTAAATCCGCATGTAGAGAAGTTCATGGATTAGACTGAGTCGAGTTTAAGCATGATATTAACACACTTAATACTTGCCCAAGTTCGCCTATGTTTGTAAATGGTTATCTCAAGCACATTTTAAGTTCATCATACTATTTTAATTTTTTAGATATATAGTATTTTTAATTTGATATGTAATAGATTTATATATATTTTTCATTTATTTAGACTTTATATATGGTTAACTTTAATTTTTTTAATGTTTAAATTATAATATTATATATTACTCTGGATTTAATTTTTATATGTTATAAATTGCATGACATATAAAACTAATATAATATGATATAAACTGGAAAAATGGATATGACTGAGTTGAGCTCATGCCTTAAATGTTTGAGCTTTAAACTCGACCAATATTTTAAACATGCAATTTTTTTATTTAAATTTATTTTTAACTTAATATTTTTGGTCAAAAATAATTCAATCTATTGAATAACTCTACCATCACATGGAACCTTTCTAATATACCTAATAATAATAACCCATAAACATAACACATATATTGAAAATGAGATATGCGGGGAACTGTTGTGAAATGTGTCCAAAGAGACCACAATGAAGGACAATCAATTGAATTGAAAGAAGGTTTGGTAGATAGTGGGATTTGGCACAAATGATTGGAACTTATGGTGGGGTAAAGCCAATGCTAAATCCCATTGGCATTTCACCAAACATTCTTCGGCCGACCTATATTCACGCGTGCACCTCCTCTCCCACAGTTTCACACGTTTCTTTTACCTGTTCTTCAGGTAAACTACACTCAACATTATTAAATTATTAGTAAATTTATGTTTTAGACACTCAATTTTAAAAAGTTATCAAATGATTAACAAACTAATCATAAGTTTTCATATAAGTCCCTAGGTTATAGTCGATTGAGTCTTAACTCGATTGGCATAGGCATTGTTAAAAATACAGGAGGAAATGAGTTCGAGTGCGCTAAAAAACATTATCCTCCTATTTATGGGTTGGGGAGGAGCTATGAGTAGTTCTAGGCATTGTGTCAAAATTAAAATAGATATTATCAAAACCTATAATGAGATTGTTCAAAAAAAATCACTAGATTATTAAAACTGTTGTTATATGGTCTTCTCGATCGATTCATATAATCTACACCAATTGAAAGTTCTCTGTTGCATTCTCTTATAAAGTGCAGCTTTTTTCACTAAATAGTTTTGATCGTCACAAATTTAAGTACCAAAATCTAAATAACTTCCTTTTTCGATCTCCAACACCGATCATCAAATAAACTTTGATCTAAAAGTACGTTATTCTACTCGTCAATGGGTACTAATCTACCGTACCGATCATCGAATCATCACTTGGAGCTCACTAACTTTAAAAAAAAATACTTAACAACCCAATAACTTAAATAAAAATTTTCGAATAATGATCATTTTATAACGTTTTTAAGTTAAATAACAAAATTGTAAACTTATTAATAATTTAATAATTATTACTCTTTTTATCATTTATAAATGTAAATTTCACATTATAATTATTAGTTAAACGTGATTAAACACAGACTATCTTTATTGATGCGATAACAACCATGAGAGCAAAGTAATTTTTTTTTTATTTTGAATAATCTCATTTAGATTATAATAATATCTATTCTTTTTTACATAATATCTAGAACTGCCCATAACTCTTTCCCAACTCATAAATAGGAGGGTAATGTACTTCTGCACATCTAAACACACATTCAATTGAACTAAGACTTAATCGGTAAAATAATATTTTAATAAATGAATGAAAACAAATTGTGTAACTATTTAAGGGAGATTGATGTCGAGAATGTTGGTTGCCAGCCATTTGAAGGAAAGAAAATATCAAGCTGTCTTTTTTTGTTTTGTTTTTTTTGCCAGTTATGATTATGATTTATGAAACATCTTTTTCTTTTTTGATATTGAAATTAAAAAGACCCACCTCTGAAAAAATTAAAATTTTCTTTTTCTTTTCTACTCCTTTTGAGTCAGACCTTGGGGAAAACTTATCATCCTTAAGTTGGAAAATTTTCTCCTTTTTCTCTTTAATGGAAAAAGACAAACTGTATTCTGTTAATTATGATATCAACTTTAAGTTTAAATTAAATAATCCATATTTTTTATTTAAAAAATCTCATAAATCACTGTCTGTCACAATAGAAACCTGTTTTTTTCTCTTCATCTGTGTCTTGTATGGGCTCTTGTTTTTTGTCCACTTGTTGTAGACTTGGCAACGATGCTTCCGTTTTTGTCTGATAAATTATTGTTAATACCGTTTTTTTTATAATTATTATTAAATTTTCTTTTATGCCTTCAATTAGTCTACTTATACGTCAATATGATGTTGGAAAGATCGATGGTGACTAGATACAGAAATCCATCTCTCCCCACTATTTTTTCTTATTTAAATTATTGAAGTTAAATTACACTAATAATTATTTAATTATATGTAAGTTTTTATTTTCATCATTCAAATAAAAAAAATTTTGATTTAGTTTTTAGTATTTTTGAGATTATATTTTTGTCATTTATTATTAGGCTTCGACTTAACTTGTGATACTAACTCAATTAATAGCATTATCAATACATATATAATTGATGAAGGTAATAAGAAATACATAATACAATTAAAATTTCAATTGGAATGAGGTTTTAGTTTAGTGGTAAAATTAATGTTTTAATGAAGTAAATAGCATGAGTTCAAATTGTATCATATACACATTTTTTTTAGTTTTTAAATAAAAAAGATTAAAATACCTCTAAATAATATAATTTATTTTAATTATAAAATGATTTTTCATAATTACTCTATCCGAGTTGGTGCACTATTGACTTGTGATACTAATTCAATTAAAGACTTAAATAAAAATAGAAATATGTAAATATTAAAAAAAATAACAAAAACATAAAAAAATCCTAAAAACTTCCGACAAACAATTAATAAATAATCCAAAATCAAAGGAAACAAAAGTATTTTGGGTAATCGCACAAATTCAAGGGCAAAATACTAAAAAAATCCAATTTTTTTTAAATTTACCGAAATAGGCCCGGTATTTTATTATTTACCGGAATGGGCCCTTTTCCCCTAAATCGCGTCCACGTAAGCGTGAAGTTAGGGGATAACAAAACGCGTCCTTGAAAGCGCGATTTGTGTCCACATCATCAAAGTGCGCTGACGTGGACGCGATTTGCTGCCACGTTGCGCGCCCTTGGGGACGCGATTTTGCTGTGTTTCCCACGTTAGGATTTTTAGGGTTTTTCAGATTTTTAGGGTTTTGGAGAGAAATTAATTAGTTAATGAAAATTAAATTACATTTTGTAATTAAAATTTATTAAATTTTAGGGCTTAAGGTTTCGTAATTAAATTAATTAAAATTTATTCAAAATTGGATTATGTTTCGTGTTTATGGGTTTTTAAGATAAAATCAAAGCAGGATGATTTATCAGAAGGATTTTTGCAGTCGCGCCCACGTGTACGCGCTTTTGCTTAGGTCCTGGAAAAATAATTTCGAGTTGACGTTTCTGAGCAAATAGTATAAAAAACGCTTCAAGCAGGATGCTACATGCGAAGAATTTGTGAAATCGCGCCCTACTGGACGCGCTTTTGCTACAGTTGGTCCAAGAAGAAATAATTTCGAGTTGACGTTTCTGAGCAAATAGTATAAAATCGCTTCTACTAGGATGCTTTATGAGAAGAATTTGTGAAATCGTGCCCACGTGGACGCGCTTTTGCTACAGTAGGTCCTGAAAAAATTATTTCGAGTTGACGTTTCTGAGCAAATAGTATAAAAAAAACACTTCAAGCAGGATGCTATTTGAGAAGAATTTTTGAAATTGCGCCCTTGTGGACGCGCTTTTCCTACAGTTGGTCCTGGAAGAAATAATTTCGAGTAGATGTTTCTAAGCAAATAGTATAAAATCGCTTCTACCAGGATGTTTTATGAGAAGAATTTGTGAAATCGCGCCCACGTGGACGTGCTTTTGTTACAGTAGCATGTTTGGGCTGAGGCTATAAATGAGGCAAAAAATGTTCTCAGAATGCATAAGTCACAGCAGAAACAATTTAGAGAGGCTAAAAAGGTTAGAGTTTCAAATATGAGTGAACGTATTAGTGCTGTTATTTACTACGATGGTGAGGTTTTCCACACCGAGAATGGTGTTATTTTTTTGTCGGAGAATACGGTGTGACTGGTTTTTAACCAGAACATAGATTTGACAGAACTTCGTAAAAGAATTAGGCGTAAAATTTTCGGAACGACGCCAATGAAAGTTCTGTCTATCACGTACCGATTTTGTTCTTCTGTTGATCCGGTGTCATATGACTTGTTCGACATAAAAGGTGCTCGTAGCTTGGAGGCAATGGTGCAGACTCATCTTGCTAGTGGAGCACCTTATATTGAGTTATATATACAATTTACATCGCCAAATGATATACTTGTGACCGGTGTTCGAGATGTATACACGACCCCTGGCCGACACTTGGTTAGCGGGTTACAAAATATGGAACAGCCCATGTTTGGTAGTGGTGTCGGATGTACATCCCCTGCAAGACACTCTATCGGTGGATGAGACATGTACGTCGGTGGCTTGATGTTTGATGCTGGAAATACGTACTGGGGAACAACATCAAGTTCTAGTGGGTGGCAATCTACATCCAATTGGGGACGTTATGAAATGCCCAGAAGAAGGGATGATGTACTCTCTACGACGTCAACCGGTGAGGGGACCTCGTACGCTACAGATGATTGTAGGTTAGAAGATGACTCCGATATGGATCCACCTTGAGAGCCCAGGCCCGATGGTGCAGAAGTTGGCTTATTTTCTGAACTGGAGCCTATTCCAATAGAACCTGAAGATGCTGAAAGGAGTACAAATGAAGAAGAAAATCCACGATTCAGAGCATACTCACTTCCAGCCTACATGCATAATGTCGATATGTCTGCAGATGATGCGTTAGAGTTTTTAGATCTACCACACCAGTTGCATGATCGTACAAGTTCGGGGGTAGATTCGGGTGAATTTGAAGTTGGTAATCAGTTTACCAACAAGGATAATTTTATTGGTGCTTTGAAACAACATAGTATCAAAAACCGCATTAACTACCACGTCGTTAAATCCAAATCTGATAAGTTTAAGGAGAAGTGTGCGGTGCAAGACGACACATGTTCATGGAAAATCTACGCCTCGTTAAGGAAAAGGATAGGGTTGTGGGAGATTAAAAAGTACAAAGGTCCATATACATATGCTGTAGGTACAATATTGACGGTTTCTGAATAATACTTTTATTATGTAATGTTGCATTATTTAATGTACTCCGTTTATAGGTGTTTCACAAGATCATCCCAAGATGGATTCAGCTATGTTAGCTAGCTTGATAATACCCATGGTAAAAGCAGATCTCAGGATTTCAGTGCCGGTGTTAATTGCTAATATTCGTAGCCAAATGGGGTGCACGCCCTCTTACCGCAAGGCTTGGATAGCTAAGCAAAAGGCGTTGGAGAAGATGCATAGTGGGTGGGACGCCTCATATAATGAAATATGGCAGTGGTGTCAGGTGCTAGAGAGATACGTCCAGGTGCCATCACAGACCTTGAAACGGAACATGCGTACTATAACGGCCGATTGCTACGTGGATGCCAAGTGTTCAAACGCTTGTTTTGGAACTTTAAGCAATACCGAGACGCATTTTCATACTACGAGCCATTGGTACAAATTGACGGTACCTTTATGTTCAGTAGGTATACTCATCGGCTATTGCTTGCAGTGGCACAGGATGGCGGTGGGAGAATTTTTCCAATTGCATTTGCAATAACACCGGGGGAGTCGTCTGATGACTATGATTTCTTTCTCTCTAGGTTAAGGAGGCATTTGTGCCCCCAACCTGATATCTGTGTTATTTTAGGTCGGGGCACCGATATACTAGCTGCATTTGATCGACAGAGAAGCTTATGGTAGCGCGCACACCATAGATATTGCCTAAGGCACATTGCTTCGAACTACTACAGGCAATATCCATCTAAAAACAAACGACAACAAGTGACCAACATGGGTATTTAGTCTATATCTGTGTTATTTCGTTTGTCAATTTAAATTAGTTTTATTGGTAGAAGTGGTATGTAATATTCGCTATAAACTTATATTGGCAGGGTATGAAATAAATAAAGATCATTTTCATGAGATGATGGCAATTTTACGTTCAATTAACGGAGAAGGGGAGACTACCTTTGCAATATACGTTTCGAACAGTGGGCACAAACATACGACGGCGACCTACGATATGGCCATATGAAGTCAAACCTGGCTGAATGTATAAATTCTGTTCTTAAAGGAGCGCACCATCTACCGATAACATCGGTTGTGCGAGAGACATATTTTCGTTTAGCGGTGCTATTTCCAAAGCGAGCAGCAAGTTATGCAGGCCAGATATAGGGAGGCCATGTATGGTGCAGTAAGGTAGTTCAAGAAATTAATAAGGCCAAGGTGAGGGCAAACAATATGCACACAGTGTGTCACGATCGAGACAATTTATGGTTTCGCGTGACAAAGTTTAACAGACCGCACCAAGGTGTTATTGGCAGGCAATATCATGTACACTTGCGAAATAGGACTTGCGAATGTGGGATGTTTGATGCACTTCGTTATCTATGCGCTCATGTAATTGCAGCTTGTCAGAATCTCCGTCTAGATCCGATGAGCTATGTGGACGAAGTGTACAAATTAGAAAACATGTATAGCGTTTGGAGACACGTTTTCCCACATGTCCCAAATAAACGTAAGTGGCTGCCCGTATCTCTTGCTCCTTTTAAGCTGTTACCGGATAGAGAATTACGTCGTAAACCAAAGGGTCGACCTTGCTCGACTAGAATACGTAACAATATGGATATCCGAGAAACAGCCAATCAACAGAAGTTGTGTGGATGGTGTAGGAATCCAAGCCATACAAGTCGATCATGGCCTAATCGAAATAGTTGAATGTAATTGTAAATAAATTATATTTTTTCAATTATTTATTGATAATTGTATTAATTGTTAGTAAAATTATCAAATTATATCAAATTATTAATTGTTAGTACCAGTCAAAACATTTTTTCAAATCTAAAATCATGTGAATGTAAAAATATTAACTGATAATTGTATTAATGGGTAGTAGAATTATCAAATTATATTTAACTTCAGGGTTAAGGTTTTGAAGTTAAGGTTTTAAGGTTTAGTGTTTTTAAGTTTAGGGTTTAGGATTTTTGAGTTTAGGGTTTGTGGTTTGTGGTTTTTAAGTTAAGGGTTTAAGGTTTTTAGGTTTAGGGTTTGTAATTTTTAAGTTTAGGGTTTAGGGTTTTAGGTTTAGAGTTTGTGGTTTTTAATTTAAGGTTTTAAGGTTTTTAGGTTTAGAGATTGTGGTTTTTAAGTTAAGGGTTAGGGTTTTTAGGTTTAGGTTTTATGGTTTTTAAGTTTAGGGTTTAGGGTTAGGGTTTTTTAAGTTTAGAGTTTAGAGTTTTTATGTTAAGGGTTATGATTAGGGTTAGGGTTTTTAGTTTAAGGGTTTATGGTTTGTCAATTAAATTATGCATTTAATTATAATTTATAAATTTATAAATTTTTAATAAATTAGTTTAGGGTTTTTAAGTAATAACTCAAAAAAATTTCTATTTTATTACATCAAATAATATCAAAATATTCAAAATATTTTTACAAATAAATTTAAATACAAAAATCAATCTCCGTGCCTGCTAGATTTAGTGCCACATGGCGACCATCGACGGTTACGCGCTGGATTCCTCCTTTGTCCAACTTTCGACGGCGGTTGTGGTTCCTCCAGCGGGGATTCTGGTTCTTCCGGTAAGGCATCTGGTTGTCGGAGTTGGGACGATGATCCACCTTGAAAGAATAATGAATGTGGAGGTGTTTGCATCACCAACGGCGACGGTGTTTAAAACCTATACGATGGTGGGGATTAGTAAAAAGAAGAGCTCCCCGACGGCCCCTCTTGCGATCCCTCGTGCACCGCTAGCCTATATGTCGGCGGTCCACTCGGCGTAACAGGAAATAAAGCTAAACCGGGCCATTTGCTCCAACCTGTCATAGGACTCGGAAAAGGATATATATAAGGGTTAGGATACATAAAAGGGCTAAGAAACGTACCTGGCATCATCTGGAAAGGCAGTTACGTGGGTATCATCGGTTGAACTGCTGGGTCGGGTGACTGTGTCGGTGCTCTCGTTGGGCCTGGTGATTGCATGGCCGCTGATGATGGGCCGGGTGAATTTCTGGGCCTCATTGAGAGGCCAGCGTCGTCGTCTCCTCGTCTTGGATTTAGAGGCCCGCGCCATTCCCTTTGGACACGATTTGCTGCTGCCTCTTCTCTGGCGTCAGTAAATACGGCTTGCCATGGATCCTAAACCATGGCATGTATTGCTTTATGGTAATGACTTTTCATGTTTAACTATTGAGTGCTTATTCCTGAAACTTAAACACTTTGAGTGATTTGAGTAAATCTTTAATGAGGATGTCGATTCTTGTCGATTTTGAATTAAAGGTAATTAGTTAGATAAAGGGAAATACCTATGTTTTCATGCGTTAAAAATGTTCGACTTGGGTTGTTTAAATCTTTAGTGCTCTTTTAGTTGAATTATCAATGTATGATTATTTATGAATTATGAAGAAACATCATTGATAAGAATTATGAGTTGAGAAAATTTAATTTTAATTGTGAGTTGAGGATTTTGCTTGAGGACAAGCAAACACTTAAGTGTGGGGATATTTGATAAGCTGTAAAAGTAACATATTTTAATCTCATTCTTAATGCATTTTTAGATGATTAATTATGTAAATTAGTAAATTTAATGCTCCTAATCCTTTAAATTCATGTTTCTATACTTATGAGAGCATTTGGGAGCGAAAAACAAGCTAAAATCAGATGAATAGAGCTGTTTCTAGGATCCACACGGCCTGGGCATTTTCACATGGGCTGGCCACACGCCCATGTGCCATCTCGTGTCGATATCGCACCCTGTTTCCCAAACACGTGAAAAAACCCAATTTTTAGGCTTTCTAAGCATTCTAAAGTCTATGAATATCAATTAGAAGAGGATCTAAGGGAACACTCAGAGAAGCCTAGGGAAATCACTCAAAGAACGTCATCGGAATCAACTCAAAAGCAGATCTCCTTCAAGATTGAAGATCTCCATTTAATTTCCTTCAAAGTTTTATTGAGTTTCTTTATATCCTATTGTTATCCTAACTTTGAGATATTTTCATCTCAAATTATGAACTAAATTCCTTGGATACCTAGAGAGGATGAAACTTATGATGAATCTTATTATTTAATATCTGTTTTTACGCGATAAATACTTCATTCTTGTTCTCAATTACTTCATGTTTAATGTGCTTATTTCAGTGGATCAAAAGTCTCTAATTAAGAGTAAATTTAATTGAGTGGAGTTGCATGCAATCCTAGAAATAGGACGACAAAAATCTATCGAATTAGAGTCAAATCTAATAGGGAAATCCATAAATCGAGTTAATGCGACGATAGGGGTTTTAATTAGAAAGAAATTTCAATTAATCAACTTAGAGTCAGTTGTTCTTACTCTCGAAAGAAATATTAACATAATTTAGGGATTTCTACAGATCAAGACACAAGTGAATAAATTGTTTAATTCAGATTCAGAATAATAGGTGAAGTTTAGGTGGATTCTTTCCTGGGTATTGTCTTCTTCATTGGTTCTTTTCGATTATTTTTCTATTTCATTCTCTGTTGCGTTCTTAGTTAAATTAGATTAGTAAATTTAGATTAAAAACAATCACTCCAATTTATCGGCTAAATAATAGAAAAACAGTAATTACTAGTACTTTTAGTTCTCGTGGATACGATATTTCCTACTCACCAAAGTTATACTATTGTTCGATAGGTGCGTTTGTCTTTGATGTAATTATAGTTAGTTTAGTGACCATCAATTATATTTTTCAAAATTATCTCAAATAATATAAAATGTCCTATTAATAATATTAAAATCATGAAATAAGCAATTTTGAAATTTTAAAATGTATTAATATCAAATAACATAATTATATTCGATACTTAATTTGTATTAATATAACAAATAGTTTTATAATGAAAATCCAACACTTACTTTCTTTTTCACTTAATTTTTAAATTATCAAAAAAAATCATAATTCGCTTTTTGACATTGTTGACTTTTTTTAGAATTAGGGTCCGTTTGATTGCCAGTAAAATGTTTTCCGTAAAATGATTTCTGGAAAATATTTTACTTTTTTGTAAAATGATTTACTGAAAAATATTTTCTGGTGTTTGCTTGAATCTGTGTAAAATATTTTCTGCTGTTTGGCAGATTTCTTGAAAATATTTTCCGAAAAAGTTGTTTTTACATATATTAAATATATATTAATAAATTTTTATATTTTAAATTGTTTTTACATATATTGAAATGATTTATTTATAATAATACTCAATTATTAAGCTGCAATATTAATCGTTATAAATTGAAAAAAACTAATATCAATAAATTATTTGTAATTGTGTTAAAAAAACAAGTATTGAATAATTTTTTGAGAAATTAAACTACTTTCTTTGTACCAATACTTCAACAAATATTAATGTATTTATAATTGGAAGAAAAAAGAATCACATTATAAGTTATAATTGGAAGAAAAAAGAATAATCAGATATTAATGTTCTAAAAAAACTAAAGGAATCACATTATAAGTTATAATTTTCAATATCAAAATTTATAGAGACCAATTTAAAATCTTGATTATAGAGACCAATTTAATATCTAGATTATAGTTTGAGGATGTACTAATCGGATTTTTTGTAAAAGATTTTGATATCGATTACTTGTAAATAAAGAAAAACGAATAAATTCAAAAAAAAGATAAAGAAAAACGAATAATCCATATTTCATTATGTTAAGTATCTTAATTAAATTATTATCCACTTCTGAGTAGAAATAATTAACATTTATGAAATAGCAATTATTATCAAAGAAGATTGATTATTAAATCATAAGAGTTGAATTCTATTATGATTTGCCATAAAAGTATAATGTTCCATACATATTTGATGTATTTTGTATCACATGAGTTGCTGATAAAATTTTCATTTCTCAAGATTTGACATAATAATCAATGCCATTAACATTGAAACCGGAATCTGGATTTTGAAACTTCTAAAATTAACCCTAAACGAAAATTTATCCCATAAGAAACAACACAAGCTAATTATATATATATATATGAAAAAACTCAAAGAAGAGACCAAAGTAATGAACAAAGCTGAGAAGAGGCTCAAATTGTTGAGGAAGAAGCTTGAGTCCCTCAAGTTAGTGCCTAGTTAGGAAGATTCAGAGCACTCTGCAGCAGTTTCTTGTATTTCATCCACAAGCAGTTCAGGTACCAAAAACTCAGAAAGAACAGCTTCCAAGTCTCAAAATGCAGTTCCAGGAATTTCAAAAAATATGGAGGAAAATGCATTAGGCACCACTACATCTATACCAAGCTTTAAAATTTCTTTCAGCAGAGAAAATTGTTTTTATTCACATGAAAATTCCAGTTCTAAATCGAGTCCATAAAGATCCAAAAGTTGATGACACAAGGACAAGGTAATAGAACACAAAGTGACAGAATTTCTCTCGCGCATTGAAACATAAATGGGGGAATACAGGTAATAGAACTATGATGTAGCTATGATGGCCCCGGCTCCCTTTTTGGATACGATGTTAATGTTCAAATTCCCTGATATTCCTTCCAGGCCTTTGACTTCTTCAAGAAATTCCAACTCTTTATTATCCATTAGGCTCTGCACCAAAGCTTTGAATTCAGCACACTTCTGGATTTCATGGCCTTCTTCAGTGTGGAACTCACAATAGCTCCTCATCCCTTTTGGTCTCTTCTTTGCATTCTGAATGATTAATCCCATGTCTATTATTTGTTTCAAAACCCATTTCAGTGGGGTTTTTACTTTTGCAATATTGGTTTTGGTTCTCTAACTCCAGAACGATGATTGGTTCCCGAGTAGGTATATATTCATACTGATCTTTCCATATTTCCATGTACTCGGACCAGTATCTCGGTCAATCCGTATTTAATTACCGATGGTCAACTTTGTGTTGATCGTCAAACGCCTCAGGTTCCACGGGAATTGGTTGTCTACATCCAAACTGTCGTAGCACTCTGTCTGACTGGTGCGGCTTCACGGTCGTGTAGTTGATCAACGCGACTTTCACGTACCAAGCGTTTCAATTTTGTAAGAACTCCTCCGAAATTACTGCTCGAATTACCGGATCCTCGTATGGTGTCCATTGAAACTATATAAACATTATAGAAATATTAGTTATATAAATAATACTAAATACTGAATATTAATTACCAATTGACCAGCGAATGATGGAAATATCAATTTTATTTAATACTTACATGTGCTTCCGACTGTTGGTCTAATAGAAGCCGTATATCTTCAAGTTCAGTAGGTAATCGAGCATGACTTGCCGGATGGTTCCACCTAATTAAATAAACTTTTAGCATACTTTTATTTTTAAATATCTACATAATAATTGTAAAATCCAATATAACATTTACCTCGTTATGAGTGGGAATGTATATGGGTGCTCCACTCAAGGACGTAGAAATGGAAAGCGAAACCGTTCCCATGACTGCAGTAGTGAAAGGCAACCTCCGATTTGTGCTCTCCTCGGTCGCATCGCCCCGGAAATCTCCCGATATATGTGGCCAAGACGGCAGACCCCCAACTCAATTTACCAGCTGCTCTAAAATCAACGAGTTTCAGCAACCATCTTAGATGTACGCGGCTCCGTGACAATTCCGGCATCAGACAATGCCCAAGCATATCGGATTCTTTCTATTTCGGTTGAATCTTCATCTGGATCCGGGAATGTGTCTCGCAACTAGCCAATCTCGATCTTACCTCCGTCCATTTTCTCCGGAATAGGGCCTAGAAGCTCGTAGCATACCGCTGGCCAATCGCTAGATTGGGCAAACCCCATGACTGGGTACCCGTCCACCGGCAATCCCAATTGTAGGCTGACGTCTTCCAAAGTGACAGTGCACTCTCCACATGGAAGATGAAATGTGTGCATCTCGGGTCTCCACCTCTCGATCAACGCACTAATTAGTTTCGGGTCCACCTTGCATCCCCGACCTACCGTCGCCACATGCCAAAAACCCGCTTCCTGCAGGTAGTTCTCTACCAACGGTGATGGAGGAGCATGCATATTCCGGATATTGCATTCCAATACCCGATCTATAGACTTTTATAACAAATAATAAATTAATAATTATCTAAAAATGAATAAATAAAAAAATCTTAAATAATATTTAAAAATTAAATTTAACACTTACCATCTTCATTTGTTCCTCAGATATGTGGTGCTTATCAAAACGAGTCAATCCTTCGTCTATTACTGAAATCGTACAAATTTTTTCGGTTTAAAAATTAGGGATTTAAGAGTAATTTTTTTGGTTTAAAAAAATCAAAATTTTTTAAAATTATTTTAAAATAGGGATTTAAGAGAAATTTAAAATGAAAATTGAGAGCTAATTGAGATTAAATATGAATTTGAGAGAAATTTGGAAGGAAATTGAGAGGAAATTTGAGAGCGGATTTGTTTGTGAAAAAAAAGGGGTAGGGGTATTTATAGGTTTTTTTTTTACCGTTGGGGGGCAATGGTCAAATTTTTTACCGTTGCACTGTTCACGCGCGGTCTAAATCGCGTCCCCAGGGACGCGCCATGTCAGCAAAGCACGGCCACGTCAGAGCACTTTGCTGACACATCCTCTGACATCGCGTTGACGTGGACGCGATTTAGGGGAAATGGGCCCATTCCTATAAATAATAAAATAATGGGCTCATTTCGGTAAATTTAAAAAAAATTTGGCTTTTTTTGGTAAATTGCCCCAACTTCAAGTCTTTATCTTCTTTTTTTCTTTTATTTTTCACGTCATTCTTCACCAAATCAAACGTCTTTTTCTTTTTTGTCTTTTGGATATTTTTCAAGCATTTCATTGCAAAATATCAAATCAAAACATTAAAAATGAGAAAATCAAGTTTGCAAAAATTGAGTTAAGATTTTGTCCAATATTTTATTTCGCTTGTCCCTTTTAGCGAATTCCTCGTGTTTCGCTTGTCATTACTTATGTTTTCCTTCAGTACTTCTTTCACCTACGTGGTTTCTTGTACTGATAGTATATCCTTCAACTGAGGTTTCTGCGGACTTTCGTCATCTATTTCCTGACGGACTCTATGGATTGCCCTAGCGAAGCTACGATCTTACGCCCTTCTTCTTCCCTTTATTTGTCCTAGCGAACTTACCCACATTTACTGTTCTGGCAAACTTACTAGTGTTTACTGTCTTAGCGGACTATCTTTGTGGATGTCATGGAGTCTTTAATCCATGGTCTTACACCGATCCGCAATCTTGGTATACAGTCATATGATGTCATAGAGTCTTTCATTTATGGTCTTACTCACTATACCTGGCTGCCATAGCATCTTTCATCTATGGTCTTATACCTTATATCTTATACATTGTACTAAGCTGCCATGACGTCTTTCATCTATGGCCTTATTCACTATACTTGGCTGTTATAACATCTTTTATCTATGGTCTTATACTGTATATCTTATACCTTATACCATGATGTCATGATGTCTTTCATCCATAGTCTTACGCTACGTACCATATATCAAAATCTCTTAGCATCTTTCATCTATGGTCTTACATCCTGAACTTGGTAATTGTTTCCACATTGGAGCTTGAACCTTTTTTTAGTCCAAATTAATCCCTGATATTTCTTTAAAAAGAGTTAGGCAAAAAAAAATTTAGGCCCAAATGTGGTAACAATTGCCAAGTGCAAGTGCTAACTTGGACAAAAAAGTCCAGGCCCTAATTTGCAAACAATTGCCAAGTTCAAGGACTAACTTAGACAAAAAAATTCAAGCACCAATGTGGGAACAATTATTAAGTTCAGGCCCCAAATAGTGCATTAACCAAAAAAAAAAGTGAACCAAAATAGATATGCAGAAAGCCAAACCTATATGTGTGCATGAATGCACTTGTGAACTTGGACGTGTCTTATGGTATATTTCCCTAATAAGGCTAAAGATAGTTTCATTTTCATGGATGGGTAAGAGACCTCTAGATTTGTAAATCACTGAAGGGAAAAGAAATTACCTATGAGAATATGTCATCTTCTGCGGAGCTTGACGCAGGACTCATCGGGCTCTGGCTGCAAGCTGTCCATCGTTGTTCTATAGGAGCAGGAGCAGGTAACTCATTCGTCTCAATGAGTTTCTTTAGCTCTTCTGTGTACTCAAGGTCTTTCATACTAGGCTTGGAAAGAGTTCCAGCAGGAAAACAGGTTTCTGATACCCATTATTGCCCCCCACAATCAAAGCACAAGATATCATCACTCCATCCAACTCGATATCCCTCGGACTTCCTCCAGAATTCAGCCTCAGCATGATTAACCTTCATGACATGATCTTTGTTGAGAGGATCAAGACTAAGCAGTTTATCTCTTAACTCAGAGAATTAGAAATCATTTATGTTTGGTTCATTGCTATCAGATGATTTAGTCGTAATATCTCTAGCCCTGCAGAAAACCAAGTAAAGTAGATAATTGACTGAAAATCTTAAATTTGCACATAACTAGCTAAAATTAGCACCCTAGCCATAAAAAAGAAGAAATGGTAGAGCTTCTATTTTCCAGCTAGACCAACCAATCCAAATCAGTCCCTGATTAAGACCCACAATCCATACCGTCAGTGGACAAGAAATTCAATGGTAAGAAAGTTGACAAAGAAAGAAACAGTAAAAGTACTTGGAGGCCCATATACTAGGAGCCAAATTGCATTTTGCCCCTTTACTCAAAAAATGACAAAATTAGTCCCTATACATTAGATCAAAGAGCAAATTGGTCCTTTCTGTTAAAACTTTTATTCATTTCTACTGTTAAAAACTGGTGTGGTTGACAGTACAACCAAACAGTTACACTTGGTGTGCCACGCCGCGATGTCACCTAGAAGGACCAGTCGATATCGCTATCACGTTAAATACCATTCAATGATTTTTATTTCTTGAATCCTCCTCTCATTACCTCCTTTACACCATCTAACCTTGATGCTCGAACACTACAATGTTCCCTCAGTAAGGCACAGAGCTTTGCCTAAGGTGGTATCTAATAGGGTTTCTCCCCATTTCCCATCCTAACTTCCTCTTTTCCAATAAGGTTTTTCCCAGTCATACAATGCATGCACATATCATCATGCTTTATGTTTATGCAAGCATGTCATATTCAAACAACATAGATTAACGTCTATGGTTGGAGTCTTAGGAACTCACCTGAGTCTTTACCGTCTCCTTAGCTTCACTTTCTCGAACGTCAGAGCTTCTATTCTCCTGGCTGCTAAGCATTACAACTAAATATCTACTGGTTAAACTTACATTTTATCTTAAAAACTTGGACTTTCATAAGTATGCAGAACCTTTAAGACAGTTCTGAAAATTCATAACTTCATTTACTCAACTTTTACATATATAGAAGGACTTAAAATCTTACTAACTTGTTGGTTCCCTTACTTTTCCAACTTAATCCTCAAGAAGTTTGCTCCGTGTAGAACCTTCCATGGTTGTTCCTTCTTCGAGCTACTGAAGAAGATGAAGAACGGAAGAAAATGAAACTAAGTTAGGAAGAAAAGCATCATTGGGAAGCCATCTCCCATCTATTTATAACCCTTCACATGCTAATTTCAATCCTATGAGAGTCGTCCATGGCTAATTAGTATGTCTCCCACTAAGGAACCGGTTGGTTCCATTCTAACCGAACTAAGTTTAATTTTCAACCATCTCAAATTCAATTTTTAGTTCTCCCATTTCTTTCGATAGATGCCTCAAATTTGCTATTTTTTTCAATTTAGTCCCTTATTTATTCTAAATTCTGGGTTTGTCGGGAACCGGGTGTTACAATGAGTCTATAAACGAATCTAAAATCTATTTTACTTGGGTCATTGATGCGTCATTGAGAGCACCAAAAATATCCTATCACTATAAAATAACGAAAAGAATAGTATAAGGGAAGTAGGGTCAAATCCTCAGGGACTGGATTTGCACAAGTTTCTGTTCCTCGAGATCTCGGGCAGAGTCATGCCCAAGAAAAACGGCGTACCTGGAAAAAAATAAAAAAACAAAATTAAAAGTTTGGTTGAATTAAAATTGCGTAAATTGAAATTGAAATTGTAAAAATAAACAGAGTTGAGAAAAGAGAGTTTTTTTATGGAGAGATTCCAGCCTCCGGTTATCTCGATCCTCATTGGGTTCAATCCTAGGCTTTTAGGTGATCCTTCTCGAACAGAATTAGGGAGTTATAATGGAAGAGGACGCCTACGACCACCAGCTCTACTTAGATTTAGACATACGATTTAGAGGAACCTGACGACTCTAGCCAACCGTCGCTTTTGTGGGATCGCCTTACACTAAATTATCACTTCTCAATGGCGAATACCACGCCATTTTGTCTTTTGGGCTCGACAACCACTGACGCAGTAAGCTAACGAACTGACTATGCAACATTCCCAAAACATACAAAGTGGTCGTCTTTACACAAGATGAAAAGATCACTTTTGAAAGGACATGGACGGAAGCGTCAGTCCTGTAATACGGAGAAACGACGAATATTCGTTGAGAAGGCTAAGTGCAGATTCTAATCCTCATGAACCCTTTTTGGAGAATCTTCGACAACCATTGGCTAGATGAATTTAGTGGCTCATGCTTTTCGGGAAAAAAGAAATAAACTTAATAAAAATAGTATTTTATTGAATAAATGAAAGGACCAAAGGCTAGGGCTTTTTACAGAAAGATGAGTGAAATTTGTGTAACTCCATCCCCTGTTTATAGTACTTAGAAAACCTAGCTTGTTCCTATTTAAATTCTAAAAGATAAATAAAGATAAAAGCTGAAATTAAACCTAAATAATAATCTTAACAATAATCCTAATATAATTTAAATTTAAATAGAGTCTTGTGTTTATAAAATCTCTTCTTTGAACTGTTGCCTCCAAGTCTTCCACACTTTATATTTTTGGCAACACTTCTTTCCTATTTTGCATGTAGGCCCATTTTGCTTCAAATTCATGCTTTTTTCCCCCAAATTTCCTTTTCCCTTCAATTTAATCCCTTGCAGATAAAAAACCATAAATAGCTCAAATTAGCAGGATCATACTCAAAATAGATATGTAATTAATACATAAAAATATGTCAATCCAGAGTATTAACAGTTGTGTCCAATGTACTACCAGTCTAGCCAGTAACATTTGTATCTCTATCTTTTAGAAGTCATCCACTCTGATACTCAAGAGATAACATCTCCCCAATTGGACTTGATAGGCGAGATATTAGTCTTTCAATCGGTTTTCTCATTTCTGATTAAACTAAAGACATGTTTAGGTTCATCTTGCTTAGTATTACAATCCGACCACGTAATATCGCTTAGTATTAGTTAAAGGTTAGATAACTAGTGAGCCAATATGTGCTTTCATTTTGCTTTGCGTGCAAAAATATTGAGGAAAATATCTAAAGAGTATTAATGTAATTAATAGATATTTTATTAAACTAATTTGTTCTAAAAATACAAGTATACAAAACGAATGTACTACACTTAGGGCACCAGATCTAACAACTGGCACTTACATTGAAGGTGCACTTAGCCTAGGTTCAACTTCATGTCGTACCTTCGCAACACATCAAAGGCTTCCTGAAGGTCCAGCACATGTTGCTCCATTGTAGGACTCTTAGTTAACATATCATCTACGTATACCTCTATGTTTCTGCCAATTTGATTTCTGAATATCCTCTTAACCAACCTCTAATAGGTTGCTCATGCACTCTTAAGGTCGAACAACATTACCTTATAGCAAAATAGACTGTCCTCAATTATGAAATATGTATTTTCCTAATCCTCTTTAGTCATCATTTGATTGTAGCTTGAAAAAAAATCCAGAAAACTCATGTACTTATGACCACTCGAGGAGTCAACCAACATGTTTATAGTGGGTAAAGGGTAGTTATCCTTCTAGCCTGCCTTATTGAGATTTGTGAGATCAACACACATCCTCCACTTTCCTCTTTATAGTTGAGTCTCACCTTCATTCCTTAAGTTGCTTGTAAGTTGTTATCTTGCATGAGAGTGCATGCATGAGCTGAGGCACATAGAAGATTGTGGGGTCAATAACTCCATAAAAAATGAATTCACAAAAAATTTGAAAACCACCCACCAAAATTTTTGAAACTAAATTATTTTATATAAAAACAAATGAACTTTCTCCACTACTAAAACCAAACATCCCTACTCATTTTATTTTTCTTCAACACTCATCACTTTTCTCTCAAATTTCTTTTGTTCTCTTACACATTCTTTAAAATTTTTACAAGATAGGTGATTAATCTTTCAATACTTTTAAGTGGGTCTCCCTATTCTAGTAATAACTCTTCTTCTCTTTTGAGCTTTATTGATTAACCCTTAGAAAATTAGGATTGTGATTTTCTTGTGGTAGGTTAGGGTTTTTTGTGCAATATTTAGTTATTTATGTATTAAGTGAGCTTAGGATATTGATTTTGTATGAGATTCCTAACATCTTTACTAGAAAATAACTTTTAAAGGTTGATTAATACAAATCATTGATAAAATTAGGATTCATTGTATTTATAGTCTTGAATTTCTTGAATATTGATTGGAAATTTAATATTTTTATTCAGAAATAATTGTGGCTAGTGTGATTATTGTGAATATTGTATTTGAAAATTCATATATTGCATTTTCATGACATTAAAAATCACATAAGTGAAAGAAAATTACTAGTTGTATGTTGGCTTTGTGAAAACCATTGGGTTTAAAGCTTAGATTTATTTGTTCTAAATGTTTAACAGGAGTGAAAAGTATTTTAAAAAAAGTCCACTAGTGGAGTAGAGTATTTTCTAAAAGAGCTTAGATTTATTTATTCTAAATACTAGCTTGCATTGATTTTGCTAGTTGTTACAACAAATGTGGAAAGAGTACTTTTTGCAATGAAAATCATGAAGAATAATTGAGGAATTGAATTGGAGATCAGTGGTTGACTTTGCTAGTTGTTACATCAAATGTGGAAAGAGTAGTTTTTTTTACAATGAAAATTGTGAAAAATAGTTTGAGGGATCAAATTAGAGATCAATGGATGAATAATTGACTGATTACATATGTTGAGGAAGATACTTTTAACAAAATTAACACGGAGAAGATAATTCAATGGTTTTAACATATTAGAAAGCATTGTGGACAATTATAAAAAAAATGTACTCATTGTTCAAATTTATTTAATGTACATTTTCTTTTAGTTATTGTTTTAATAGTTTTGTAATAGTCTTACATTTAACCAAATACATTGGTTTATCCATGATTAATATTATGCATTAGTTTATATTACTTTTATAAACCTTTTCATTTTCAAAAAAAAAATTGAGACCCCACAACCCATATTTCTTGGCTCCGTCCTTGAGTGTATGGTCCTTTATTGATTGGCTAAGATGTCTTTGTATGCCAAGGTCACACTTTAGGATCAATGTCTTTTTTCACGCCGGTCCAATCTGTTTGATTCAACTGATTCATAACGGTTCAAAACCGCTCTCCAGACCGATACTTCAACTGATTTCCAATCCAATTAATCCGGTTCAAACATCATTATTTAGGACTCTTCATTTGTTGACTAGAGTGTCTTTATCCAACAAGGTTGTGTCCAAAGACTCTGCTTTTGTTACCTTACTTTCTTCTTGATTCAAATACTTGCCGGATTTTGACATTTAACTTGTTTATTCTTTGTGGTTTATGTTTACATACAAATATTAAAATTATACATAAACTTTACTTAAACGTGTAATTTGGTACATAAACTTTAATTTTAATTCAACCATACACATTTAAAGAAAAAATACATCAATTTATTTTTATATTAGATAAATATAATTATTTGTGCACGTAATATATAAACATAAGATGATACTATATCTACAATTGTGTTAATAATTCATGAGAATTTAATCAAATTATTTTATATATATAAACTCGTTCAAAATCAAGATCCATATATAAAATTACATGTTAGACCAAAATTAATATCTAATTTTTGACATTTATTTTCCTAATTTTGAATTTAGGTAATAATAAAGTGAAAATGAAAAAGTGGGGAAATGATGTATAAATTTATTAGTAATGCTTCAAATTATTCGATTCACTATCTATTATCTTTTTGGAACCACTTAAATTTTATGATGCATGGCACTTGAAAAGAGAGAAAAAAAAGAGTGAACCCCCCCCCCCCAAAAATAAAAAAAAATCGTGGGGGAGGAATTGGAAGAACAGAATCCGAAGCCAAAAACATGACAACTAAACCGAAATAACTGCCACCTTAACGGTATTGCCTAACTTTCGGTTGGCTCCCTTTTGTCAACTTTAATATTGAGATGACTAGTTGTGGCTCCCACTACCATATCTTTAATCTAATCACTTTCTTTTTTCTTTTTATACATACATCAAAAATAAATATTAAAATTATAATACGTGTTTAGTTATATTTAATGTATTTTATACCTTTTTATTGAAGCATCAATAGTTTCTAAAAATAAATTCAAGTGATTAATACTGTATCCCTTTTTCTAATAATTTAATGTCACATCTGCATTTTCATCATGAATTTTAACGTTTTTATGCTGAAAAAAATCAAACCCAACTGGAAATATTGAAGGCATTAAATTATTGAAAAGAAATAATATCTCTATTACATACAATCGTTTCTCCAAGTGACTTCGTTTTGAATTAACACTACACATTATTTGAAGCAAGAGTAATTCTTAATAAATAAATAAGAATTAAAAAGTATTTTATTTTCTTAATTACTATTTAAATAAAAACTTTTATCTATTCCCTTTTGACTATTTTGTGCAAGAATTTATTTAAGAACTAGTTTATTGAATGTTTTTATAAAATCTCATCTCAATTTAATAAATTTGAAAAAATAAAACATCTATTCTTGAATTATTATAATTTTTCAATGAAAAATGTTATGCATTTAATTATATTTAAATTTACATCTTTTAAAATATCACAACAACAACCATATCAATATCAATTGAGAGTAATTTTTTTATGCCATTTAGTTGGTGGTTAGTTGCAAGACCATTTTTATTGATATTTGACTTAACCGACTTCTACAAGTTTAATATTTTATTAAATAAATCTCAAAATAATTTTTATATAAAAATGCGTTAAACTAAAGATACAAACAACACTTTGTATTGATATCAGTAAGTTGTGTTTGAAGCTACTCACTAATTAAACTATTCTTTCTGTTTAGTTTGTAACTAAGCTTTTATTGTATAAAAGTGAGATTGCAACTTAGTAAACGAGTTGAAATTAAACCACGTCCTATCTTATAAATAGATAGAAAATTACTTTCTAGGGAAATGCCTAGTGAACATTAGATCTTTTCTAAATTGAGTTACCAACTTCTATATACATCTCGAGTTTTTCTATCCCCATCTACTCTTTCAATTAATATAACTATTTTCAATTTTATCTACAAGATTAGTAAAAATGAAAATACCCTTCTTTTAATTTTTGAGAATCTAATTATTAATTTTTAAGGAGAGCCAAAACAAATATTTTTTTTAAAAAATTTAACCAAAAGGGGCTAAAATCACTACATATCCCTTTAGATCCCCCAAACAATTAAAACTTTGCTTTATTATTATTGTTGGTTACACTTTCTTTAATTAATTAACAATAAATTAAGATAATCAAAATATTATTAATAAAAAACAATCTAATGAACCCATATGATGACTTGATGGTTAAGGGAAGTTACCACCCTAGGTTGTGACCTGGGTTTGAGTTACGCTAGTCACATTTGTTGTTCGGACTTTATCCTAATATTATAATTTTCCGAAAAACAAAATCTAATGATAAAGAATGCATGAGAGGGCATTTATTTAATTTGGATGTCAAAACCTTAACTTTTTAAAGACTATCCTACTACAATTTGAACTTTGCTTTAAAAAAAAAAACCCCCCCAACTTTCAGTTTATGGAACTTAAGTTTTAGCTTTCATAATCTCTTTCATTACCACTAAAGACCCTCCAATTTATATAATTTTAAAGAGAAATCACATCAATGTAGTTGAAGAATGACAAACAACAGTTAATCAGGAATTTACCTAGGATTCCACCCTACAACCTTTAATTTATTCATCTTGAAAACCCTACTTTATATATAAAACAATATTGGTTAATTATAAATATAATACCATTAATTTTAATTTTTTTCCCCTCAATGGAACCTTAGTTCTTATCTTAACTGTACATTGATGCCATCATTGTCACTTTATGATCATCCAAATAGACACCATTATCAACCTTTCTTTTTATAATAAATATTGGAGCTTATCTTTTCAATTATATCTACTGATAGTCGGTAAATTCCTGAATTCCATTTATTTATGCTAAAAGAACGTACATTATTTTAAGAAAATAATTGCATCATGCCGTAAAAATTAAAATATATAAAGAGTTTTAAGAAGCTTTCATACCTTTTAAAAAAGCATATCATGGATCTTCAAGCTTCTTCTAAGTGTTCTATCTCTATAATATGCCCCTTTTTATCTTTAATTAGCCTTCTTTGGACATCGATGGCTATCACATTTATAAATATAAATAAAAGAAAAGAAAAAGGTAAGTTGAAGCTTGGATTTTGAGATAATTAGATAACTTTCATTACTTTTTTTTTCTTTTGGTTTATCCTTCAAAAATCAAAACCCAATAATAGTTGGTGATTTGATTGCTAATGGGTCCTTTTTCTAATATGGTCCACGTCGGCATGATGAACTTCCACGTGGCTTTAACCAAATGTTGCAATATAATATTAAATTGGAAATCAAGAACAACCTTGCTTCTTCTTCTTCCTTTTCTTCTCACATATTAAAGTTGTCGATGGGACTTTGGATGTTTCGGTATCCAAATTCGAATTCATAGGGGTGAAGCTAAGAATTATATGACGGTAGCTGAGATAAATTTAAAGAAAAAAATTTTGTTTTAAGTTTTTAACTTTTAAAGGGTCTAAAATTACAATTCTTTTCTATTTAAAACGAGTTAAAATGGATTAAAATGAACTATTTACATTTAGAAAGTACTAAAACAAAAATTAATTCATTTAATTAAAGGAGCCCTGTCTACCCTTTGGCAATACTCGTGAGTGGGTGATTTATATCCGAGATTGTGTTGAATTTGTACTTTGTAATGATTAATTATATTTATAGTAATTTAGATATGGAGAGGGATCCACTTATATTGGCATAAAACTTAAGTGATTTTACATCCTTCCGTAATTTTTTATACGATTAATATTTTGACAATTCAACCATTGAATATATTTTATATTAGTACTTATCATGCATGTAAATTTTTTAATTGATCTGATATCTCTATCATTCTAAAATATTATCTATATTAATATATATTTAACGGTCAAAAGTTTTCGAGTTAGAAATTTTTAATTTATACTGAATTTGACATGCATGATTTACATGAATAGAACATCAAATATGATGGTTGGATTGTCAAAATATTAATTATATAAAAATTGACGAAAGGATGTAAAACTACTTAAATTTTATATCGATATAAATAAATCTATTGATATTATATAATCATCTTATCATTTTCTTTCCCTCCTTGAATTGCATTATTATAAAATTAAAACTATTATTTAAATTCATTGGTAGGAATTATTTTTTAAAATTCTTAATCTTAAATAAAGAA
The DNA here is from genome assembly GCF_007990345.1 of Gossypium hirsutum. Taxonomy (NCBI): domain Eukaryota; kingdom Viridiplantae; phylum Streptophyta; class Magnoliopsida; order Malvales; family Malvaceae; genus Gossypium; species Gossypium hirsutum. The sequence continues at coordinate 4,241,551 of NC_053439.1, read as the reverse complement.
TATGATTTGATAACATCTTATGCCGCAAAATAAAGCTTTTCATGTCGGTCTCACACGTGCATGGTTAAGTGGATTCTACATTTGTAATATTTGTCTAATAACTAGTAGATTTTATCTTAATTATTAATTGACTTTAATTAATAAGGAGTAATATAATTTCCTGTTTTTTTGTCCTTATCTCACACGACTGTATCTCTTGACCGGCATTCCATCCTTCAAAGAAAAAACCCTCCAACTTTATAAAAACAATCATTTTAGTCCTCAGTTTAATTTTTCACTTTTTTTAACTTTAAAATTTACGTTTTTTTTAAGTCACACCAAAATGGATAAAAAAATTAATGTTTTATAACTTTGTTAACATGGCATATATGTGGATTGTCATGCGGATGACGCGCCATCATTTAATTAATTTTTTTTAAAATTTTAAATATTCAAAAAATTATAAGAACTTTTTTAAAAAAATTAAAATTATTTAAAAAGTATAAAAGATATAAAAAAATATTTTTTTTAAAATAATTCAATGTTGATATGTCATCCACATGACAATTCACATGTATGCCGCGTCAACAAAATTAACAAACATAAACTTTTCCATCTATTTTGAGGGTGATTTGACAAAAATACAAAGTTCGAAAGCTAAAAGATGCGAAAAATTAAATGGAGGGCTAAAATAATTTTTTTTTATAATATTAGAGAGCCAAAAAAGTCATTATGCCAAAAAACCAAAGTTTTTACATTTTCCAACATTAATTTACTAGAATATTTCTCTCATGCATGTTCGTTATTGTGACAGTCCATTTTCAGTGAAATCGAAACAATAGTGTAATACCCCAAAAATTACTACAGTAAGAAAGTAAGATAGTATCACTGATATAGTAAAATAAGGAAATAAAGTGACAAAAAGAGAAATTTTGAGTTATGACAACATTGGGAAGCATATTGTGACATATTAATGCAAGAAAGGACTAATTCGCAAAAATGAGAAAAGTTTTGTTGCCCAAGAGTAAATACTTAAAATTTGAGGGGTTAAAGTGTAAATATGAAAAAGTTGAAGGATCAATAGTGCAAATATTTTAAGGGTGGAATTATCTAGAAACTAAGAAAAATAGATGGATTAGGACCAAATTGAATAGATGAAGAATTATGAGGGACTAAATCATAATTTTACCAAATTAAGTGATGACTCAAGGATGGAATTTTAAAATATCTAAAGGGCAAAATGGTCAATTAGAAGAAAGAGAAATCTAGAAAATAATGATGATGTTGGAGATATTTTAGATTAAATAAATATTAGTTTATTAATATTTTAATTTAATTTTTAATGATATTTTATTATTTTATTTAGTATATATATATGTAGAAAGAAAAATGAAAAACCACCATTCCACCATTTTTCCTATGCATTACCGTGAGAAGAAGAGAGAAAGAAAGAAAGTTTTGCTTTCTTTACAATTTGGTCCTTCCACCAAAAAAATTACCATTTTCACCTAGAAATCAAAAGAATTTCCATAGCCATCAAGAGAGAAAGATAACAAGAAGACTATGGGGGAGCTAGAATATCAAGTTAGGTTCAAGTAATAGAAGCTGGAGGAGAGAGAAAATCAAGTTAAAGGTTGAAACCAATAGGACAAGGTAAGAACATCAAGATTTTAATATATTTTTAAGTTTGTTATTATTGAAAAAACATGGAAATGATGTTATAGTAGAGTTTTTATTCAATAAAGTCTTATGTTCTTGATATATTAGTGAAGGGAAATAAGAGAAAGTGATGGAAAATATCATAGAGAAAATGAATAAGGAAGTTATAAACTTTGAAATCAATATCTTGCATTAAAATAGTTTTAGACAGCAGCATTAGTCTAACTTTGAAAAATTACCAAAAATTGTGGGAATCGAATTAGAGTATTAATAAAATATGGAATTAAATATTATTAAGTCTAGTTTCTCATAGAAGAAACGATGTAAGTAATGGAATTATAAATAATGAGATATAATAAATTTTGTGAGACAAGTTCAGAATGAATTCGAGTTCCCCTGTTTTGAATTGGAAAAATCATTAAAATTTGTACAAAATTAATTATGGGTTATAACTTATATTTTTAAAATCCTTAATGAGTATATTTTCAAGATAAACAAACGGGGACATCATCCGAATTTTGTACAAAGAGATAATTAATTTTCAGTGAAGAGGGGTCGGAACTGTCAAATAGTGAAATAGGGGAACTTTAAAGAATAAACTGTACTTATTGATTAAATAAAAAATTCTGAAAATTTTTTAGTAAAAATATATGCGAGTTTAGTTTCAGAGAAAATTAACGGATCTCAATTTGGAGTTATGTAGCTCAAGATATAAATAATTTTGTGACTATGACTCAAGTGGACAGCTTTGAATGAACAAATAAATAAATAGTGAAATTATAGATAATGTTACATATAAGCATGTTATATACATTAAGGATGTGGAATGGAGAGGAGGAGGAGGAAAATATATGATTATTCAACTAGCATGAGTTTTCATTAAAAATGGCTAATTTGCATGTTTTAGGTTCAGGGACTAAATCGAATAAAAGTAATATTTTAAGGGTAAATTTATAAAAATGTCAAAAAGTGACCAAATTGCACGAAATGAATTTTTTTAATATTTAAATTAATAAATTGAATGAAATATTAATTTAGATCAAGGTTGGGTTGAAATTCGAGGAAAATAAAATTACCAAAATGTCTTTGAATTTTGGTATTTCTGCAATTTAGCCTGGTAAGTTCGTGTAACTTGAATTATATTCTTAAATGCTTGAAATATATTTTTATAGATGTGAATATGATTTGGATGTTTATTGTATGATAATTGATGAAGTATTGATATTCTTGATAAAAAGGGAAAATAAATCTCGGTTGAATGAAAGGAAAATTTGATAGATCTTTGAAAAAGAATTGACGGTAAAAATGGATCTAGCCCGGACGGGTGATCCTATCCTGATATAGCCCTCTCAAAGAATATGTGGAAAATGGATTTAGCCCGGACGGGTAATCCGAATTAGGGTCTGAATTTAGCCTGGATAGGTAATTCAAATCCAAGCTCATTAGAGTAATTGTCATTGCAAGGGATTTAGCCTGGACTGGTAATCCCGACAATACTCTATGAGTTTATATTACAGGGGATTTATCCTGGACTGGTAATCCCGCTGTAAGGATGAGGTTCGCGGGAGTGTGCTCTCTGAAATGGAAATGTGCGCACATGAATATGAATTGACGGACCCGGATTTGTACACTAAAGTGTACCCCTGAAAATCCATCGAATTTCTGAGAAATAAATGGGATAAATATGGGAAAATAATAAGGGTAATAGAAAACATGGAATTGAATTATTATTGGAAATATAATATTGAATTTAATACTCAATTTGGATTGAACACGGGATTGAGTACATTCGTTCTGTGGCAAAGGATGAATTGACGGATAAGACTATAATTGGGTTATGGCACTATAAATGTAAGACCATGGTCGGACCATGGCAGTGTTTATATGTGCAAGACCATAATTGGACTATGGCACCAAAGAACGATGTACTCATATCCGTAAGTCGTTCTTCGATTCAGAAAGAAACGGTAAAAGACTTATGTGATTGAATTGAAAGATTTATAGAATATTATTGGTATTGATCTGAAATAAATGTAACCATTGATATTTAAATGATACAACGGGTAAAGTTCTAAAGTGAGATAACATGAGTTTGAAATGAACTATTTCTGGTATGTTCGCTAAATTCATGAAAATGATGGTACAGGAAATATCAAAATAATGAAATGAATTATATATGCCCATGAAGAAACGACAAGGGAATGATATGTTTATGACTTGTGTGTCACGCATATAGAATAAGCGTGGAAAGTAAAGAAATGAAAATGAAAATAAATAAATTATAAAGAGTTAAAGTTATATAAAATCCTACTAAGCTTGGGATAATATATAAGTGATATTGTGGATTTATTCACCTTGTGAGTTATTGAATATAGTTGCATGAGTATTGGTATAAATAGTGGATTATTCTTGATATGTATAGATTTCATATTTGAAATGAACTAATATGGTTAAAGTCTATACGAGCTTACTAAACATTCATTTCTCATATATTTGCTTTCTTCTACTTTTCAGATTATCAGAAGCTCAATTAGGTTGGAAGCTTGTCGGAGATACACCACACTATCCATTGGTTCTATCGGTAATTTTGGATGATTTGATTCTGGTTATAATGGTATGTATAAGTTAATTTGGCCAACGTTGGCTCATTTATATTTTGGTTTTGGTTGGTTTCAAATAGGAATGCTAGATGAAATGAAATGACTGAAAATTAATCTGAAAATTATGGTAATGCTCCGTAACCCTGTTCTGGCAACGGATTCGGGTTAGGGGCATTACGAGTGGTTTCGGGACCACAAATCTGAGGTCGAAATAAAATTCATTTTAATATTATTTTATGGTCTATGGTATGATAGGAATGTCGTATGAAAATCTCATTAAGAAATTTTACCGATTACATGTCTAATTTGTTAAAAAGAACTAAATTGAAAAAGGTGTAAAACTTCTTAATTATAATAGTTAAGTGATTAAATAGCTTAACCAATAAATAAGGGAGGACTTAAGGCATAAATATGCCTAAAGTAAATGGTTGAGGCGGCATAACATAGGAAATTAATAAAATAAAACCAATTAATGGCAAAATTCACAATTTTGCCAAATAAAAATGAAATAAAATTGGAATTAAAGATTTTCTAAACATTTCCTCATAAAATTTGGCCAAGAACAGCCATGGGAGAGAGGGTTTAAGCTAGTTCTTCAATTTTTACTTCATGTGAGTCAAATCCTTACTCGTTTCTTGAAATTTTTATGTTTTTTAGATTGTTACAATTAGGTCCAAGTAACCTTTACCTTAGTTTTTGATTTTATTGAAAGTTTTGGAAGTTACCATTGATGATTTTATATGGTTTTAGTTATTAGATGATGAATTTGAGATGTTTCTGGGTATTTAAAAGCATTTTGTTAAAGAATTTTGATGAAATCATGATTTAGGGATTAAATTAAAAAGATGTTGAATTCATGAAAAATTCTAAATTTTATGGAATTCATGGGCTGCTATTGATATATATAAATTTTCTAGGCTTGGAATAAGGACTAAATTGCATGAATTTCATTTTCCGAGCCTAGGGACAAAATCATAATTAATTAAAAGTATAGGGGCAAAATGGTAATTTTTCCAAAATATGTATTGGATTGAATTGAGTATGAATTGTATTAAAAATTGATGTTAAATTCATTCATATAGATCCGAATAGCCCAAATACAGAGTTAGATCGAGGAAAAGAAAAAGTGTCAATTTAGTAGATTTTGCATACACGAACAGTTGTCGAGGTAAGTTCGTATAATTAAATTGTATGCTTAAATGTTAAATTGAATTGTATGTATATGATTGTATTATTTCTTTGTATATAAAAGTAGTCACATATTCGACGATGACCAACAAACATTAAGTCTCGTTTGAATAAATGAAATTTGATGGATACAAGGTTCCCGTATTGGTTGTGGTCCTGCATGTGTTGCGGACACACCACAACTTGAAAGAGCTTCTCGTTATTAGCTCTCATGAGCGTCCCGTTAAATGGTTCTTGCGAGCTTCCCGTTAATAGCTCTTCGAAGCATCCCGATTGGTTGTGATCCTGCATGTGATGTGGACACATCGTAGCTCTTATGAGCGTCCTAATATATGGCTCTTCGGAGCTTCCTGATTAAAGGTTCTTTCATGAGCTTTCTAATTAATTTGCTCTCCGGAGCTTCCCGATATTGGCTCGCTTGAACTTCCCGATTATGGCTTGGATGAGCTTCCCGTTACATGGCTCACATGAGCTTCTCGTTATATGGCTCGAAAGAGCTTCTCGTTTACATGTTTGCATGAGCATTCATGTATATGAATTGACGGATTATAGTTTTGTACACCTTGTATGTACTACCCGTGTATCCATCGACATTTTAAATGATTTAACAGGCAAAATCCTGACATAAGAAAATATATGAATTCGAAATGAATCATTATCCGTATATACACGAAATAAACAGAAATTTGATATTTGATGAGCTCATACCTGTTTCTTGATATTCATGTGAAATCAACGACTAACATGTTTGATGAAATATGTGTTTAGGTTATTAGCCAAAATGCTTTAGATGTATTTTATATGCTTACATTAGATGTAAGAAAAATGGTAAGTTAATTTCCCATTATAAGAACTTACTAAGCTTAAAAGCTTACTCTCTTTTATTTTTCCTGTTTTATAGTAATTCAGAGGCTCGAATTGGTTGGAAACTGGTTGGAGCATCATCACACTATCCTTCGGCTCATTTCGGTAATAATATTAAATTACTTTTGGTTTATAATGGCATGTATAGGCTAAATTTAGCCAATAATGGCATGTATGTTTGTATGTGTTTGGTTGAAAACTAGCCATTTTTATGGCTTGTAAATGGTATGTTTTGATATGTAAAATGACCTTAATATGTTTTATATGTATTTGAGATGGATGAATGTAGAAAATTATATAGACATGTTAGTGATTGGTTTGTGATGGTATAAATGGTAAAATATGCCAATATGTACGTATGGTTATTTTAGTAAATTGGATAGTTAAACATATGTATTGATATGTCATGCATATGAACTAGTTTTGGCTTGATTTGAATGTTTTGTATTGGCTTGTGAATGTGTTAAAGTGTTAATGTAGGTGAAAGACAAATTGGGTGAGAAATGTGGCATTAGAAATGACCTAATTTTGTCCACATGGGCAAAGACACGGGCGTGTGTCTCAGCCGTGTCTAACACACGGTCTATCCCACGAGCGTGTGTCCCCTGCACCTTGGAAAATTTTTAAATTTTCTGAAAAATTTTATGAGTTTCCGGTTTGGTCTTGATTTAATTCTAATGTGTATTTTGGGCCTCAATGACTTATTTGAGGGATGATATTAGTGATTATGATTGTTTTCTGATATGAATGTAAAATGATATGAAATGTTTGTATTTGAGTCTGTAAATTCCAGTAATGCTCTGTAACCCTGTCCCGGCGACGGATATGGGTTATGGGTGTTACAGTCATTGCTTGACGCCTTCACAATGTTCATATTTCAGCTTTGTTTCTAAAAATAATTTAGGGCAAATTGCATCCAATGTCACTAAATTATTAGTGAATTTACGTTTTGGTCACTAAATTTCAAAAAGTTACAAAATAATAACTGAACTATTCGATAATTTTCGTTTAAGTCATTGAACTATTTAAAAGGTTTTTATTTAATTCACTAGGTTGTTAAGTTTTCTTTTAAAAAAAGTCCGACTAACGAGCTCCAAGTGACAATTTGATGATCTATACAGTAGATTAGTACCCATCAACAAGTTGAAGAACATACCTTAGATCCAAGTCGATCTAACAATCATTGTCGAAGATTGGAGAAGAAAGCTATTTGGATTGTGGTCTACAGATTCATGACATTCAAAGTTATTTCATGAAAAAAATTAATTGTAAAAGAGAATGAGAATAAGAAGGAGAGCTTTCAATTGGTGAAGACAGTGTGAACAGAGAAGGCCATACAGCAACGATTTTAACATTCCAATGACTTGAATGAAAATTTTTGAATAGTTTAGTGACCATTTTGGAACATTTTGAAGTTGAATGACCAAAACATAAACTTACTAATAGTTTAGTGCCCTTGGATGTAGTTTACTTTATAGTTTAATATGAAAGCAATTTTAGTATAATTTGAGTATGGGGCTAATTGTTTCGAGCTTATTCAAACTATGATTCGAATTTTAAGTCGGTCTTTAACTAAGACCATTCTAATTGGGTTCTCCAAATATCAATATTCTAATTGGATCCAAATTGACATTTAATGCCTAAACTGATGACTAGACTAATAGAAAGACTAGTCATCGATTTAGGCATTAAATGTCAATTTAGATCTAACATAGGGCATTTTAAAACATGTGGATAAAAATGTAAATCCATTCGTAACTACCATATAAACAAATTGGATTTGATGTGTTAAAAAATAGACAAACTCTTTAAAATTTACGAGGGTTAAACAAAAAAACATATTAGATCAAAGCAATAAATGTAATAAGCACCCTCGTGTTTGCAAATTAACTAATGTGCTTGATATAAGCTTTAAAACCAAATTTAAGTTGGAATTTAACACTCAAGTTAATGATAAGATTGATGGAAGGACTTAACTAATATAATATTGATAGGGCTAAGAAAATTAAACTTATAATTAATTTAAATTAATGTTTTCTCATCCATAATCCATTCAATCTCACATAATTTTCTCAAGGATTGAGAAAGCTTATATAACTGAAATTGGGTTTAGGAATCTTTGACTAGAAAACGTATACTACCTTTATTTTGATCACGCAATCCTTTCCACCATCGAGTTCTCAAGCTAAAAGACAAACCAAAAAAATCATGTGCCGAAAAAATAAATAAATTCTAGAACAAGATGATATGAGTTTTGATAATGTTCTAATTAATTGTAAATATTAAAATATATATTATTTGTATTTATAATTATTATTATATTTTTAATTATGCTTTTAATTTTAAAAAGATAAATTATCAAATTAAATTTAATATCAACTATCAAATTTAAGTTTTAACCAACCACATCAACATCGGAAAGAAACATCAACCTAGGGCAGTGAGGGAAAGGCAGCAGCTTCCCACATGGGGGAAGAGATGCCATGGCCCATTCATTTTACATCCATTAGGTATTAATTTGACATATGACTGCCAAACACCACCAATATTTATTTTTCTTTTTGTCGGCAATGGATCCAACTTATATACCCATAATTATACTTACCAATTTAATGAAACTCCCCCCTCCCACCCCAAAATAAAAATCGAATTATATATAACCTTATTAGCTAAAAAAAAAAAACCCCCCTAAGCTAAGCTAGCTTTGATTCTTCTTCTTTATTCACCAACCCTATTTGGTGACAACATTTTCAATAAAACTGGGAATTTTTTCATGAGAACGTGAAGTGTCCCTTGGCATAACATGATGAAATCTCTTTACAAATTGCTTGAATAAGCATTAATACCTACTTCTAGTCCCATGTTCTTGTTATACTTTTTCTTTCTTTAAACGTTCATTCATCTGTGATTCTTCTTTTAACTTGGGTTTATATTCTTTTTCTTTCTTTCTCTTAATATGTGTACTAACCCAATGGTTTTTGTCGCCAAATACGCCAATTGAGTGGATTAAAATTCCGTTTAAGATATTAAATTTTAGTATAATGATAAATTAAACAATAACATAAAATCTTCCAAAAAAGAAAATCACAAATTTTGCATGCTTTGTGGTTAAATCTATAAGGTCTTTGATGCTTAAAATCAGCAATCCGCACGTCAAATCCGCGTGCTTAAAGCTTTATTTATTTTGGTGAAAATCCTTAAAAAGCTTCACTAAGATCAAATATATTCTATTAAATTACGAGTAGCAACGAAAGATTTGGAAAAGATTGGGTAGCTACTTCAAGATTTGACACATTGAAATTACAATATTCTTTATAGCTTAAAGAGACACGTAGTAATAATTAATTACATGAGTGATACTTTACGTCTATAATAGGGATCAAACTAGAATTTTTTCTTGGAGAGGTTGGAAGTAAAATACAAATGTTTGGAGGGGTCAAAATGAAATTTTATTATTATATAATTTATATTCTTTAATTTTTAAAAGGGCTCTAAAATAATTTTACCAAGGTTGTTGTCAATCCCCTCTAATTTTGCCGCTGTTTATCTAGACTTATTGTTTGTGAGATGTAAGGAAGAAAAGGGCAATGTTGCTCCATTGTTTGTCCAAATTCCAAATGAAATTAGATACGGGTTGCATTAATATTAAATATTGAGCGCAATGGTAAAATATATTTTATTCTTAAGAAGAGAATTTAAATTTGAATTGTGAAGATAATATTATTGAGAGAGGCAATTACAAATCTTGTAAGAATTAATTTTCTTAAACCGTATATATGAGTTAACATGATTAGATATCTTTCGTTATCTCCCCATATTCTTGCTTTGAATGGTTAAACAACGAGGATGATAGACAATGAAATGGTCAAAAGAAGAGAGCTTAGAACTGTCATAAAGACATAAAATTTTAGTCCCACAAAGACAAGCAAATGTAAAAGAATGGGTGAATAGAATATGATTCAGTGTATATATGACATCCCAAGTTGTCCAGAGGAAAAAAAAAACAAAACAAAACTAGCAGTCACATTGTAAGAAACGAGCCAAAATATATGCTATAATGATTAAAGAAACCTTTTTTAAGATTATTTTTTTGGCCTTTTTCTTGTTCTGACTAAATTAATTAACTATTTTGGGCAAAAACGTCTACAATTGAGCTTTGAAAATTCTAAGTCCAAAGAATGCTCAACAAGGCGTGACTAAAGGTTTTGGTCCTCTCCCACTCCTAGGGACATTACCTTTCCCACAAGGAAAAAAGAAAATGAGATTCTCATCATTGGTGTTTTCTAAATGTGGGTGTTTGAAAGTTTGATTAAAACTCATCAAAATAATTGAATCAATCGATTTAAATTTCGTTAAGTTAATTATCGATTAATTAGAGAAAAACAAGTAGAATGATTAACTCGAATCGATTTCTATCTTAATTTGAATTAACTGAGTTTAAAATATATATTAAATTTATAACTTTTAAAAACATATAAATCCAAACACAATCCTTTACCTAAATTCAAAACCCAATTATAATTACTAATTTCCTACACACTATCCAAAAATTGAATCCAATTAATAAATTATACATATTACTCAAAAATGAAACCCAAAAGTATTAAAATATGTTACCTTTAAATAAGTATATGTGTTCTAAATCCGTAGTTTCCGCACGCATAATATGGTAAAATTTATAGTTATTGTTATCCTCAAATCTGAAAAATATTTTTTTTTTTATTTTTTATTCTTATGAAATAGTCAATTTTTTTATTACCAAAGTAAATATAAAATCAATTTGGTCACATACTTAAATAATAGTCTAGATAAATAACTTAAATTAATAACTTAATAATTTCGCAATAAAAATAAAGAAATAGGAAATAATGTCAATTAACCAACCAAAAGAAACCCCATGTGATAGCCTAATGGTCAAGGGTATTCATCATCCTAGGTGTGGCCTGGATTCAAGTCGCGCTAGTCGCATTGGTTGTTCGGGATTTACCCTATTATTGTAATTCAACAAAAAAAAATCCAATTTAATTTTGTCAAAGTCGATTCAATTTTGATTTTCTTTAAGTAAAAAAAAACATTTCAGTCATTTTTCGAGTTTTTTTGGATCCAACTAATCAATTGTCACTTTTGTAGTGTTTATATCAACTCTTTAAATTAATTTGTAAAGACTTGAACTTATTAAAAGCATTATTTTTATAATCGAATTAGATCATATCAACTTGTTGAATTGAAAATTAATTATGGTATCAGTCTAGAAAAATATTAAATCGATTTATCCGTAAATAGATTGAACTCATTAAATTGAATAATCAAATCAATTAAACTGATTAAATTGATCAAATTAAAAATTGATGATTTGACCAGTTTAATCACCAATCAAATTTTAAAAACCTTACCTTACATTTATTGTGAAGTTATTAAGCTATTAATTTAGATGCTCCAACAGGCCCTAACTACAGCGACTAGCTAGTTTAAGGGTTGCCCAATGGAGTCAGATATTGGAAATTGAATAACTTTTAGCCCAAAGTATAATCACAAAGGAAGATAAGTAGGTTCATGTGGTGTAGTTATGATATTATATATTTTCAAATTTCTTTTTAATGACATAATAATGTTTAAAGTGTAACTATTGGCAAAGACTGAAGTTTTGGGACTTCAGATTAATTTAAGGTTAAGTTTTAATATTTAAAAGGACCAATTTGCTTAATATCAATTTTGAAAGGGACTAGAAAAATGTTTTTACCAAATTATTCAGATTTTGGGCCTTATGTAGAATAGGATTGATATTAGTCAATGAGAAATTTTGGGCCTTCAGGATGACTTGAAAATAATGAGGAGAGCAGGGCCGGCCCAAAACATAAGTCCACACTTATAATGAATTTGATAATTTTAAACCCAAATAAACACATCTTGATTGAATCACAAGTGAAGCGACAAATAACTTTAAAAAGTTACTGAATTGTTCAAAAGTTTTTATTTAAGTCACTAGATTGTTAAGCTATTTTTTTTCTTAAAGTCCGGCTAGTAAGCTCCAAGCGACGGTTTGACGATTAATACACTGGGTCAATACCGGTCGACGAGTAGAAGAACATACCTTAGATCTAAGTCAACCTGACTATCAATATCGAAGATTAGAGAAAAAAAACTATTTGGATCTTGGTTCGCAGGTTCGTGACGTTCAAAGTTATTTCATGAAAAAAAAACTAAATTATAAAATAGAAGGAGAATGAGAGCTTTTGACTGGTGCAGGCGGTGCGAACAAAGAAGGCCATACAACAACGATTTTAATAGTTCAATGACTTGAATGAAAATTTTCAAATCGTTCAATGACCATTTTACAACTTTTTAAAGTTGAGTGACTAAAACATAAACTTACTAATAATTTAATGGCGTTGGGTGTAATTGACCCTAAAATATTTATACAAATGTAGAGATAAAAACACTTTAATAAATAATAATGATTAGGAATTAGTGTTACATGTGTATCATAACCAATCATTGATCTATAACACAAACCAATTACTTGGCAAAATGAACAATCCTAGTAATAGCAAAAGTGACCCAACAAATTTATTTTCTCCAACCACACCAACTCCCACATGGTAAAGACAAAACAGGTGGTTGGGTTGGTTGAGGGTTTCAACTTCAAACACACCAAATTTAGCTGTGCATCACATGTAAAAAGCCCATCACTTATCTTTTGTTTCCTTTGCAGGACATCGTTCCACAGATCATTTCCATGGTTTTTTTTGCTTTTTGGGTATCATGTAATGTTTGGTCTCTCTTCACTTTAGATACTTGTGGAATTTTTATAAAAGCATTCATTACAATCCATGGTGTTAAAAAAACTAGCCCCACTTTTCTTAATTGGTTTGAGTATACTTTAAAGGTATTTTGATGGGGAATGTTTGATTACTTTTATTTACATTAATTAATATATTTATGCTATTCTCGTTAATTGGGTTAAAATGTAATATTTTGATATTTGTTTAACGGAATATAAGATTATTTAAATATACATTTTATTAAATTGTTTTTAATTATAAATAAAGATAAAAAGGAAAAGAAAAAAGAAAAATTATTAAATTATGATGAGAGTGAAACTGAGCTTTGGAAATTTTTTTAAAAATAATAATATGTAAAATGTTCAATTTTTTAAACTAGTTTATAATTAAACAATGAAAGAAGCAATTATAGTAATATGAATTTATTAACCCTATTTTTAGGGGGAAAAAAGGAAAGATTAAGGAAGGAAAAGACCTTTTTCCCCTTCACTCCCAATCTAAACATAGTCCAACGGTAATTATTTGGAAAGTTTTTATTCCATAAGCAGGGTTGATATTTTGCCACAATGTCTTTAGAGGTGGCGCCCGAGAAAGGTTGGCAACAGCCTCGACCTCCTTAAAATGGAAAATTAGTTTTTGCTTTATAAATTTTATAAAATTTTAAAATAGTACATGGTGAAACTGTACTTTGACTCCCTAAAAATGATAAAATTTTAATTTAGTCTTTTAAAAAATTATAAAGATATAAACCATTAAAATTTTGAAATTACATTTTAGCTCTCATAAAAATATACAACTAAAATCCGTCCAAAAAAATATTTTTAGCTTCACTCATGCATGCCTTATTTATTTAATTTAAAAAATTTTAAATACAATTTAAAGACACATTACAAAATCTTAACCTGTTTATGGAGTTAAAATTTTTCGTTGCTAATGTACCAAACAAATATTTATTCATTAATACTAATTAATTAAAAAGATAATGTAATCTATAAAATATAATATAATAAATAAACGTTGAGTTTCTTCAAACCAATAATAAGAATAAACAAAACTTATAATAAGTAAATAAATATGATTGCAATGTTACTTGAAAAAATATATTAAAAAATAGAGAAATTAATTCATTAAACTATATTAATTTCCTGAATTTTTTGTATTGATTTTACAGAAAATAGATCGAAGTCATTAAGAATGGTCATGTTACCAAAGTCACGTACGTTTACTTAACAAACATGTGGTGTTGAGGTCATCTCCACATTATTGAATCTCAGCATCGATGGTAATATCATATAACTAAATCAAGCGTAATTATATTTTAAAACTCTCATTGATAATTTTACATTCTTTTAATCTAATAAAGTCATATGAAATTATAAATTTAACTTATCATAAAGTTTTTAAAACCTTTAGAGGTGGGGAAATGAAACATTAATTAAACTTTGGCTATAATATAACTTTTTCTTCATTGTTGAATAACTTTGGGAGGATGCAACTTCCATTCCATTCACACTACTTTTTTGCCCATCTTATATAAGATGCTTTAGATAGAATCTAAGGGAAAGTTATGAACTATTTCAAAAGCAAAAGATATCATTCATATATTTATATACCATTTTTATTGTGAAAAAGATAAAAAGAAGGGGAAAAAAAGGTAGGGTTTGGGGTTTGGGAAGGTATTGTTCATAAAGCTTTATAAAGGGAATCCAAATGGTTGGAGAAGAGCCTTTGAAAGTGAGTTTCTTTCTAATAATTCCATTTGCTTTGTTGTAGTGTGAACTTCCTTCTTGTATTCCTTAGAACAAAGAATAAGAATATTAGGAAGGTTGATATTTTTTTTTATAGGTGGTGGCATCCAGATTCCTATCTTTAGACTGTTCTCTCTTACCTAAATTCAACCTGAGTTTATTAGCTCAAGCTAATCTAATGACTTAAACTATTAAATAGTAATTTAAGTCAAGATGAATCAACTCAAATCTATAATATCTTTGTTCAAAATTTGATCTTCAGACTCAAGAACCTAAAGATAATATCTTAAGTATGCTAATTTTGAATCCAAAATATGAATATAATATCATAATATCGTATGTTTAATATATGAGTACACTGTCAATGAAAAAAAATCATAAGCAGGATTAAGATTATTACATGTGTCTATTTATTTTTATTTATATTTTTAAATATAAATTTAAGGGACACTTAACATCATTATTTTTGTTTAGATTACACTTGTAATTTTGTTTAGAAAAAATTGACGACGTTAACAATTCTTTAAATTAATGTCAACATTTTAATTATGATGAAATATTTAGACTAACTAATGGTATTATAAACGCTGATATACAAATTATGTCAAAAATTAAATTATGAAGATTAAATCTCAATTTTAAGCATAATATAAGAATCGAATTGAAATTTGACCATTTTCATGTAATTAAAAAGTAGATGGACCAGAATTGAAATTAACCCGTTATTAATGATGGAAAAATGGTAGCAAATTAAGACGGGTTTATATATAATAATATAGATTTCCTCTATATATTTTTTGTACGAGTAATATTTCAATTGATTCAATTGTTATGTTCCATAATTCATTCATGTATATTAAATTTGGCATAAACTATTTTATTTTATGTAGAAAACTTTCAACCATTGAATAACTATTAATATATGCAATATTTTAAATCGATATGATAAATATATCAGATCGGTTTGAAAATTTATATGTATGAAAAATATAATTATATTAATAAATTCAACGGTTGGATCGGTAAAATATTATTCATACAAAAATATACGAAAGGATACTGGTGTAAGTAAATTCCTCCCTTAACATCAAGCATTTTGCTACATTTTTAAAAAAAATTAAGTTTCATTTAATCTTTTTAAGGTTCGTAACCGTCCCTCCCAACAATATTATCTCAAAGATTCAAACCCGAATTCCTCCTTTATTATTTCACTCCACGCATGTTAGTATTTTATTGCAATTACCTAAATCTAAAATGATTAGCTTAGGTAAGTGATTTAAAATTTTGAAAGTTATTCATGAGTTGTATTATGGCGGATTAAGGTGTTAATCAATAGATTAATACTTCAATTATTGAGTATTTATTCAATTCAATTAGACATTTGAAAAGAACATGGAGGCATGCAATTCAATTAGTGAAAAGGCATCACGCAAATTTCAACATTAATGTAGATTACATAATTGAAACTTCTTCACTTAAATTAGAAACCTTCAATTATTTGCATCCCATTGGTCAACCCTTGAATTTTAATTTTAATTTTATTTTACAACTCGAATTTCAATTTAATTGAAATCCCATTATTTTTTTTTATAATTTTATATATAAAAAAAAGTTGGACATTGTTTTCAGAGGATGGAAATATTGAAAAGCCAGAAATTATTGGTAGTGCAGTCAAAGGCAGTATAATCCTACATTTTGGTTTCATTATGAATTTCCTTTCATCTTTTTTCAGTGTTGAATTTTGGTGCAGTTCCACCAATTGTGAGTTCTAAATTATCCCCAAAGATTGTGAGACTTTTATTTCACGTTTGTGTAAATAATTTACAAGTAGAACCACAAATAATTTATTCTTATTATAAAATCTCTGATTGAGTTGATATTACGGGTTAATTGTGTGTCAAGTCAATAAGGAAAATATAAAAATATCCTCACTTTACAAAGAAAAATTTCCTATTTTGAAGGTGTTTTTGTCATTTTACATCTTTTGTCAATTTATCCCTTATTATTTTTTAGCTAAATTTGATCATTGATCTTTAAAAAAAAAGTCAAATTGCATTTTTTCACAAAAAAAGTTGACTAAAACATTAATTTTTTAACGATGTTGGTGTGGCAACATATATGGTAGTCCACTTATACTTCATGCTGACATGACATTATCTTATATGTCATGTCAACAAATAATTTAAAAACTATAAATTATAATTATAAAAAATTCATATAAATTCAAAAAAATAACATGAAGTACATGTGGATTACCATATGGATTGTCATGTATATCAATTTAATATTTTAGTTAGCATTTTTGCTAAAAAAAACCTACAATTTGACTTTTTGTAAAAGGTTGATGGTCAGATTTGTCTCTTTTTAAAAGGTTAGGGGCCAAATTTAGCTAAAAATAAAAAGAATAAGGGTCAAATTAACAAAAAGGTATATAAGAGTTAGATTTGTCATTATGTCAATGGAAATATATATATATACCTATTAAGAATTGAACCTCGTCTAATTAGGTTTTTTTACATTTATATTTTATCATTCAACCAAAACCTCATTTATTTTTACAAATTTATTTGTTTAGATAATTTTATTTTTCACACACATTGTGGGTGTACCATAATCTAGTATATATTTGAATAATTATCATAATATTTAATTATTACAAAGCATGACCAAATTGATAATCAAAATATATCCAAACCTAAGCCTGTATAAATTTATCTAAATAAATTTAAAGTAGACTTGTTCAAGGGTTGGGTAGCCCACCCGACCCGACATAGACCGTGCTTAGATAAGGATTTTTGCACTTTGGTCGGGTAATAATGAAAAGTTATTTTATAATTAAAATTTAATTATAAAATACATAAAATAACAAATAAATATATATTTTATTAATTTTAAATAGTAAAACGAGCTTTTTGGTAGACGTGTCGACCCAAAAACGAGCCTAAACTTGAAAAATATTTTGAAATCAGGCCTTGACCCGACTCGATCCATAAACACCTTTAATTTAAGACGAGAGTTAAATCAAAATAAAATCAAAATTAAAAAATTTACACATAATTTACCTAAAATAAAACTCCAACTTATAAATTAAAATATCATTGATAGTAATTTTCTAATGATTTGATTTATGGCTTAATTCAAGTAGTCTAAAATAAAAAGTAGTGTAAACTTAAAATTAATGTCTTAATCACACTTTCAGAAAATCACAAAATTTATATAATTTCTACAAGATGTAAAATATTTCTTTTTAAATTAAGCCAAAACGATTTTTAAAAGATAACATTTGGTCAGGTTGAAGTTGAGTTGATGTATGATTGTATCATAATTTATATATACTTTTCTAGTCTCCAAATATAAGTTTTAAATTTTATTAAATCTAACTGATATTTATAAATAATTAAACTTAAAGTTATCTCAAGTTTACCCATCTTATTTTTTTTAATTTTTTTACAAAACAAATGCTATTTTTAATTTTATATTTAGTTTTTTAATTAAAGTTTCAAATGTAAATTTTCATTATAGTATTCTTTATATTATTATATTATTTAAATTTTATATGACATAAATGATATTGTTGTAATACCCTCTACTCGATCCGAGTCACCGAATCTGGATATTGAATGTTACAATCCATACACACCTAGCAAAATTTTAAAACAATTGGCATATAATCCTTTTTAAACATACTTCTTATTTCTTTTGAATTGTTCTTTAGTATAAAAGAGGATATTAAAGAATTTCATTCCAGTACTAAACAGTGTACAATGTTACAATATAAATTTTTATTAAAAACAAACAAACAAGCTCTTTATGGCGTAGGGTACTATACACCATACACCTATGATGTCCTATGTATGCATAATATCTCAACTTGTTGCTACACTGGCACATTCTTGGCTTGGTCCCTTATGGAGTACTTAATCTTACAGCAAAACCTGAGACAAGAACAAACATTTGTAAGTTCTCGCAAACTTAGTGAGTTTTAACCCAATTTACCTTAAAACCTTTCCAGTTGAACTTCTCATCTTGAAGACTTTGGATTTGTCCTTGGCGGATACTTTCCTGTTCGACATACACATATTCATCAACTTTCTTACTTGACTAATCTATTCACGAATCATCCTTAAGATTGATTCCAGATTCCATTAATCAATACGGGACTCATTTCCTTCTTGTATCTCTCCAAAATAATATACATACAAAACCTATCATCAATGAGATCTCCTTCAAATAGACAGAATAAATTTCCCCCAAGATAGTTACTCACAGACACTAATTTTGGTGGATAATTAAACTAATTGATCTTTCAAGAAGAACTCCATACTTACCTTACCTTTGGCGAATTCTCAAATTAATTCTAGTAATTATCAAAATACTAATCAGATCATATCTCCAATCAACCCAAAATCATAACCTATACTAATAATGAAAAGTTCTAAATCATTTAAAAGAATTTCAGACAACTAAGTAACAAATCACAAGAATACCCAACTTGAAAAAACAACTTAAATTCCATATGGCCTCTTTACATGACGTGAAAATCATTCAAATTTGACGGTTACCAAATAACTCATATTACTTTCTTGAATAGCGCAGACAAACTCATGCCCAACGAACTCTTAAACCTTTCATAACTATGAATACTCCAATTTCCTATACTGACAGACTAATATGGCAGATTCACCATTCGAATAACACTAGTAGAGACTTTTCCAGAAGTTTTACTTAGATCATATTCAAACTTTGCTATAAGACTAACCATGCAAATATATCATTAAACTTACCAATTCTCTATCATCACATTAGTTAATAAAGAAGTCTCAAAGTTTACCCAAATCACGACATCAAAACGTTCGACCAGACTTCGCCACAAAGGCATTACATATTATATAACCCAAACAACACATAATAAGCCGCACAGACTTCATCAAATACGTCATAAAGGCCTTACAGAACACGCCACAAAGGTGTCACAGAAAATTGCGTGTTTACTGTCCCATCGGACTATCTCAGAGGTTGCCATAAGGTTTCTCTCACATGGTATGACAACTATAACACCCCAAACTCGGCCCAAACGTTAGACCCTAATTCAGAATATTACATTGGCCACCGAAATGGCCCAATAGGCTATCGAAGTTTATAAAACAACCATTTTAAATCATTTGTTTATTTTAGAAGAAAACTTAGCCTATTTTCAGGAAACTCACGAGTTAACAAAACCGATTAAGTAAAACTTTTTCCTTGTAACGGTGACTATTTTTGAAAACTTAGTTAATTTTTAATTTATTTTTTCTTCCACAATTTATTTATAATATAGTAGAGGAAAAGTGATATTCAACTTTAATTTTAATTAAGAAAAGTCAAAATTATTTTGAGCATTATTACTTCTAATTCCATGTTTAATATTTTAAGTTCAAATTAAATATCATGCATGCTAAATAAACCCTAATCTTAAGTCTCATGACATAGTTTAAATAAAACAACATAGTTAAAAAATAAAAGAATTATAAAAAAAATATGTCTAAAATACTTTTAGAAAAAAATGATTTCGAGCCTTCTGAATGTCGCACCCGCGTTCTAACCTGGTAGGTTATTTGTAAAGATGAAAAATAATGGGTGAGCTTAAGAAGCTTAATGTGCGTCCAATCACAAGGAAAAAGTGTGAAACAATGACCATAGTATACAAGATAACAATTTTTAGAATAAACACATTTGTATAGCAATTCACAATTCACAATATCGATTTATCAGAATAACACATCACTATAATATTTAAAAATTCACAATTGTATGCACATGATTATGATTCGCAATGCAATTTCAGTTTATCAGGAAAGGCCCTACCCCACCGCTACACACCACGCTATGAGTTCCCAAGAACTCATCCAGCCTTTTAATTTCAGGTTGTGGATAAATCACCATTGATTTACAGATAATTTGCCACTTGTTGTAGATACACTATCCACAACATAATTGCAGATAAAAACTGTCACTGGGTTTGTAAAAATTGTGAGTAAGCCACCAGTATTTTTAGGTGAAAACATTTACAGACAAGTTACCGCTTGGTGTAACACCCTAAACCCGGCCTAGATGGAAAGAACGAGTTCCAGACGTCAAATGAACTAACCAAAAATAGATGCACTTAAAACCAATTTAATAGACACATAGGTAAGATCTTAAAATCATTAACCATTCTACACAATTCAATCTTAAATCTTAAAGTCGGAATACAATAACAACTTAAAGACATTCACATATATAGAGAGAGAGAGAAGAACTATTAGGTGACCAAGTCTCGCGTCTGCCGGCTGATCAGTTTTAGGAGGTTCCTGAAATTCATTCAGTCTAGTTAGTACGTTACAACCAGATGTGTAATATTAATACTCAATATGCATAAATTAACTCAGGTATTCTTAAGATTCAGATAACAGATCATTTACAGAAACAGATTCAGATACAAATACAGTTAGAGATGTAGTTATCCTACCCCTCATCCACTACACACCATCTCTGCCCAACCCAACACACCAGCAGATATATAATACTCATCTAGCCCTACACACTTCACAGTGTTGATACGACACGTTACAGTATTCACAGCCTCACTGCCTGATCAAATATAATGACGGGTGATTTGACCACTAAATCAGTACAGAACACTTCATTCAATTTATAACCCCTGCCCCATGCAGATGCAGAGTGCAGATGACCAATTTGTACCTATAACTTCTTATACAGATACAAACATACAATCCAGTATAACATAGGGTAATTAGAGCCAATTTATAATCTCAGTAAAGCAGATCATACAGCTCAGTTTGGTGATACCTAACTTACTAATAGTTTACACTCGCCTCGTACAACAATTATGGTGTTAACAGAAATTAGCGATTTAGGCTCACACGCCCATATGGCTACCCGTGTGACTCCATACAGCTTGACACAAGGTAGTGTGGTTGCTCGTATGCCCATATTTATCAAGTTAATGAGTTACACGATTTGGGTACACGCCCGTGTACTAGCCCGTGTCCTTCACACGGTCCGGCACATACCCATTTCTCCTGCCTGTGCCTTCCTATTTATCAATTAGTGAGTTACACGGTCTGAGCACACGCCCATGTGTCAGCCCGTGTGACTACTAGACATTTATGTCTCACACACGGTTGGCCACACGCCATTGTAGCTCGTCCGTATGTCTCAAATTCGAAATCAATCAGTTACACGGTCCATTACACGACCGTGTGTCACACATAGCCTGTATACACGCCCATGTAATAGCCCGTATGCCATCAACTGTCTCGTTTTCAACGATAAAAACATAGAGAAAAGAGGGTTTCGATACCCTACTTATAAGTAATGACGACCTTGAAGCAAAAATCGAGACTCCCAAAGCCTAAAAACCAAAATCCAACTACTCAATTAACGAAAATTCAAAGAGACACGCTAAATTGCAACAACAATAAACGTCGAAACCTTTAACGTAAAAACCCAAAACGAACAAAACTTACTTACCAGAAGTTCAACAACGCACACTCAAATTCTAGACAACGAGAGAAGCGTTAGGCGTCTCTTGACATTCCCCTACGCTTCTGTAACCACGAACAAACAAAGCAAAACAACAATTAACATTCTCACTTCGAAATTTCAAGAAACTCGTAATTCATACATAACGACTAAAGTTATTACGATTAAATATTACCTTTAAGCACTGAAACAACTAACAGAATGATACAATTCAATGATTAACTCAATAAAACGTTATACAAAGCAAAATTTAGGAACAATGCCAAAAGGAAAAAAGGAAGAAGAAAATAAAATAAAAGGAAGAAAATAAATAAATAAAAGGAAGAAGGAAAGAAGGAGTCAACGTAAAAAATTCATTTAAATTCCTAAAATCAGTATTGTGGAGAAATGAAAAAATAATATTCCTCAATGCACACGTAGAGATTCGAACATAAAAATAATATTCCTCAATGCACATGTAGAGATTCGAACATAAGACCACTGACACAAACAAATGCTTAATCATTGAACCAGCAAGCTCATTATTGGAACCTCAATGCACAAAATCTAACTTAAATGGTACATGCAAGTTTAAAAGTTCAATTAAAGAATACGCAAAACCTCAAAATATGCGACTCGAACCTCAGACCTTCATTGAGCAACCAGAGCACATTACCACAGAAACACTCACATTTTTATTGACACAACCTAAAGAGAAAAAAATTACATTTTTGGGGTGCTACACTTGGTTTCTGATTGAGCCACATATTTGCGATTATTGTCACTTGTTGTGGGTGCACAACATATTTGCAAGTAAAAAAAACTATCACCACACTGTTTGCAGATTATTAAACTGTCACTCTTCCTCTGTACATATCATTCCACCCCATGGAATGCAATATGACATGTTTTATAATAGAATAAATCAACATTAGCAGTAATCATGCTTAACATTTATTCGACTCATCACTAGCAATTAACATGCTTAATGTGTATTTTGTTCAACACAAGCAGTAAACATGCTTTAACAGGTATTCAATAGGGTGGTGGCAATATTAACACTAATAGTTTATCTGTTTCACAATAACAGTAGCATGTAATGTACATTTCACATACGATATAATCATAACACTTCAATCACTAAAGCACAAATTCCAGAATAGCACAATATCAAGGACTTAATTGAGCAAAAAACTCTAAAAATAATTTAGGGCATATACAAGGACTAAACTGAACATATTATAAATTTCTGGGCAAAACTATAAAATAAGAGGCACACGGTTGTGTGGTCAGGCCGTGTAGGAGGCTATAGGCCGTGTGGAATGGGTTACACGACCATATGGAAGGGTTACAAGACCATGTGGAAGGTTTTTGGTCATGTGGTTCATGAACTAGCCTAGGGTTTCCGAGGAATATGGCTGTATGAGAGACTATGTGACCCTAATCCTACACACGATCACCACCGAGTCAATTGTAAAAGAACACATACCTTTCACCTAAAGTTCAATTGATGTTCCTTACTCTCGATTCTGGTTTGACGTACCTAAATCCGATCCTTCAATGAAAAATTTACATGAATTAGCATTAGGTATCAAGATTTAACAAGATTAACAATAAAATTTGGAAAGAACCGTAAGAAATCATTTAATCAATTGCAAAAGCATTGGATAGTAATATTACAAAAATTCGGGATCTAAACTTTGGAAACGAGATGTACTTACTGATTCTTGGCAAAAATAGGGATGTTATCAACGATAATTTCAAACTAAATAGAAAGAACGATTGAATGGGGGATGATTTGATTCAGGAAAGCAAAATAATTATCAATAATTAGGATGAAAATGTGGTGTAAAGAAAAGGGAAATAAAATAAAAAGAGAATAAATAGAAAGATAGAGAGCAAGTTCTATTAGGACTTGAAAAGGGTAATATGAAAATCTAATTAGTAAAAAAAAAAGAGAAAAAGATGGTGGAATTCTAATTCTATTGGAATTTTGAGGAAGAGCAAGATATGAATTCTAATTAGGAAAGAATTGGTTAAATTCCTAAGGTTTGTAAACACTAGGGGCTGCACATGTAATTTTTCCATATTTTGCCAAACTTGAAATTAAAATGAACGGGGGAGGGAGATGGACGGCTCAAACTCAGGTCAATGGGGAAAATATACTAACACTTAACCTTTGGGCCTTACACCTATTTCTTGCTTAATTCCGATATTGAATTGTATATACGTTTCGGGGGTGTGGTAATTAGATTGCTTAAAATAAGAAAATATAATAGGAAGGAGACTCGAACCTATAGGTTGGAGTACTAACACTAAACCATTGAGCTTGTTGCTCATTTCTAGTTTATTTTAGACACTTAATCGTATATATGTGTTAAGGCATTTTTGCGGAATATTTATGAAATTAAAAGGAGAAGGGCTCAAACTTAGGTCAAATGAAGAGAGAAGTTAGTTCTTAACCATTAGGCCTAAGTTTATTTCTTGCTTAAGTTTCACTCCTAATCGTATATATTTTAGTGTGGTTTTTATCCTAGATTGCTAAAATTAAAAGGACAGAAATGGGAAGAAGGTAGCTTGAACCTAGAACTTCTAGGATAAGGCCCTAAACACTTAATCATTCAACCCTATACATTTTCTTGGTTAATTATTTCAGCTAACCCCCTACTTTTCGAGGCGTGACAAACATAATATATGAAAATAATATAATATATTATATAATTAGGAAAAAGACCAAGTCAAGTTCAGGCTTTAAATGTTGAAGTCCAAGCTTAACTCATATTTTAAATAGAGTTAAATTTTTTTGTCCAAACTCATTTTTTCGATATAATATTTCACTTTAAAACTTCCTAAATATCAAGTCAGATTTCAAAATTGGATAAATAATCTGACTTTTAAGCGAATCTAGCTTGAATTATAACATTTGTAATATGTTTGAAACCCAAGAATTTTCTTAATTATACATTTGAAAATTTGTGCAAAGAAAATAATATAAAACTCATACCTTCCAACAAAACTAGACATGTTTTAAACCAAAAATAGAGATTCAATGCCAAGCACAAAAGTCTATAGAGGTTTAACATGAAATATTGCCCCCATTTAGAACCCACAATGAGAGGGAATCAAATTGGATTGATTTGTTGTGCTTTAATAAAACATGAAATTTCATAGATTACATCAAAATTTTGTTTCATGAACACTGTTCAAGAGACAAGGAGTGATATTAAAAAGCCTTGTGAAGAACCGAATCAAACATCTACACATGCAAACCATATAAGTAGATTTTCTTTAAAAATTGATTAAAAATTATATTTGGTTGAAGAGAAATAATAATAATATACTGGTATTTTCTTTAATAATTAGTGTTATTTTTGTCTATTTCTATAAATACTAAGTCGATGATATTAACTTATGATTATAAATTTAAACAAAATATAGATAATAACAAATACTAATATAACATATATTCAATCTTTTTTTATAAATGATATTAAATTTTAATCTTTCAAATTTAATCATTTAAAAATGTGAAACTTCTCGAAAATTTATAACTCAATTATGATGTCGTGCCATATAAAACTAGTTTTTATTCAAATAATTAAAATTTTATTAAGTTCTATGACATAATTTTTTTCTATCTTATCTATTTTATATACAAGTTTTTATGCAAATAATTCAAAACCTTTCTTAATTTTAATTTTGTTTTGTTTTTACAGATTTAATTTTTTTTTTCTAAAACAACTTTCTGTCATATTATTTTTTATATTTATTTAATAAATTTGATTTATTAAAATTAAATTAAAATATACTCAAATAAATTGTAGGAATATTTACTAGTTTTTCTTTTAACAATAATGGAACCAAACATAAACAGTTGAAGCACTCCAACGGCCATTGCTAGGATAATTAAAAAACAGTACCAGCAAGACCAGTGTCTTTAGAAAGGAGATACCTCTTCTCTTGCGCTTACAACATATATATTTTTTAACATGATACAAATTCTAAACTGATACCCCTAATTTAAAAACCTCCATTGATCTTCTACAAATGTCAAAAATCCCATTGTAGACAGACCACTAGAGACACTAAGGAAAGAAAAAAAAAGCCTACATGACAAAGGTAAAAGATGCTTAGACCTAAGAAAATACAAGAAAATTACATGATAGTTGTGTTTTTAGGGACTCAAATGGCTTCCCAATCGATTTCCAGTGATGGGAACTTATCTAAACTGAAGTTTTCAATTTCATTGTCTTCCCATTTGGAATCAGAGAAATCAAAGAAAGTGATATCAGATTCTGGTGAAGATAATGATCCTGCTAATGATGATTCATCAACTGATGATGATGATGATGATGATGAGTTGTCTTGTTTATGATCGAACTCCTCGGTTTTGATGGGGTAATGAAACTCCGCGGCCTTGGGGAGGGTCTTCGTCTTCACTGGATTGCCTTGTGCTTGTAAGCTTTGACAGATAGCCTGGAGCTTAGCATCAACCGAGGCATGGAGGGGTTTGTAGTCACCAAACTCGCCAAAAACATGAGCTCCTTGGTGCTTAAGGTGGGGAAAATTCAGCCTAGCGAACTCTCCTCTAAGCTTATAAGCAGCCTTGTCGTAAGCCAAGGCTGCTTCTTCAGCTGTGTCGAAAGTGCCAAGCCAAAGTCGTGTTCGGTTCTTAGGGAGTCTAATTTCAGCCACCCATTTGCCCCAATGCCTCTGTCTCACACCCCTATAAAGCTTCGCAGCTTTTGGTGGGGTGGAAGAGACATGTTTCATAGGAACAGGCTTTGGTGAAAGAAAGCCCACCCTTGGGTTCTCAAAGGTTGTTGTTGGTGGTGTTGCAACAGCCGCCATGGAAGCTACCTGTTGCTGCTGTTGTTGATGTAATATTTGGGATTGAATTTGAAGGATTTGAGAACGGGTGAGTTGGTTAAGCCCAAGTGAACTACCTGTTTGCTCAAAACCCAACATGTTCTTGTTATAGTTAGAGAACCCATGGTTTGAAAACAAGTGGGTACTACTGTTCAATGGGGAGCAATATTCAGGGTACAAATTGGGCTGTAAGGGAGAAGAAGAAGAAGAAGCACTTTTCATAAAAGGTTCAAGTGCTTTCATTAACTCTTCTCTTAAAGGATCATAAAAAGCTGAGTTTCTGCTACTATTATACATATCTATAACAGCTGCCATATCCAAAAAAAACGGACCTGTTTCTTAATCAAAACCAAAGAACAGGCAAAACCCAACTTTGAGGGACCCAAAATAAACCCTCTTAGCTGATCAAAGTAGAGATTAAAACTTTATAATTTAAAAGAAAAACCCAAACCTGGATCTCTATTCTGAATCACCTGGCTTTCAAAAAGAACAGATTTTTTTGCCTTTTTTTTTCAGCTTGAAAGACAGAAAGAGATTCAGAGAAGCTGGGAATTAAAGAAAAAAAAGGGGGGAATTAAGGAAAAAAAACCGAATGATTGGACACTGCAACAAAATCTGAAATCTCTCTCTCTCTCTCTCTCTTTTTTTGTGGCCTCACCTTGCTGTTTTACACACTTGGATTTCAAGGGGTAAAGCTTATCACTACTTATATAACCTTCTAGCCCCCCATGTGCTTCCCTATTAATTTTCTTTACATTAAATTATTATTTTTGTTAATTATTAGTTTAATTATAAGATAATTTAAATTTAAATTTATCACCTTTCGTTCTTGTCAACTTCAAAGATGCTTTTTTTATTCGATGGGAAGGGGGTGACGATGGAGGGTACCTCATCGCCAATTTTGCTGCCATTTTTACTTTGAAGGGTTAACCGAGAAGTGTCGGTCTCTTAACGGTGACTTTAAACGTGTAAAGTTTTGATTGGGGAAAGGATTTTGTTGACCTGGCATTCCTTTCCTTGCCACGTTGCCACTTCAATCAGTGTTATCATGAATGCTTCTGTGATTTTATGTTTTTTTGTAACCATCTTCGATAAAGATTATTAGTCGCAACTGAGTTAGATTATATTTTATTTATTTTATTTAGAAAATAAGGAAATTAATTTTTATATTTTAGATTAAAGAGTAAATAGGTATTTTTGTAAAATAAGTAAATTAGTTCTTTTTTTTTAAATTAGAGTAATTTAATCTTTGTCAAATTTAAGAGTGAACAACTAAAGACAATTAATCGCAACGTTAAATTTTTATCAATTGTATATATTTTTATTGGTATAATAATAAACTTAACTCTCAACTTTACACATTATGTCAATTTGGTATTGATTTAACAAATTTGTTATTATACTAATAAAAATATGTTTAATTGACAGAAAATATTAATATTGTGATTAATTATCCTTAATTGCTTCTTTTCTAAATTAAAAAAAAACTAATTTATTCAATATTAGAATTCAGAGAGATTGGAAAATTATATTTACCTCCATTTTCTATATAGAACTTTAATGTAACAAAACCGGAATATGTTTAAATAAATTATTTATATGTTAGGGCAAAAATATAAGAAACAAAAAATCTACAAATCCCAGAAACTAAAGTTGAAATATGAACCAAGAAAAGAAAGAAACTAAGTGGAAATAATTATTAATAAAAACAAAATATTGAAATAAAACCAATGTGGATACAACAGTATGAAATGATGATAAAGTTGAATTTTTTATTAATGATTCAAGGATAATCTAACTTTTAATCCTTAACGGTCCCTAATTTTTTATTTTACCTATTTTGATTTTTGAACTTGAAAATTGTTATTTATTTAACTACATTTCGTCAATGACAGTGGAAAAAATGGGAATAATGTAACTTTTAGCCCCTGAACTTGACAATTTAATCTACATTGCCTCTTGAACTTTTTTTTATCCACTTTTACCCCTGAACTTGAAAATTGTTATCCATTTAAGCTCATTCTGTTAATGACCGTGAAAAAAATAGGGATAATGTAACTTTTGGCCTTTGAACTTGGTAAGTAGATCCACATTGGCCTCTGAACTTGACAACTAGGTCCATTTTGATCCCTGAACTTGAAAATTCTAAAAGTGTGGTGATGACGTGGTATTCTGAAATTGTGCCACATCATCACTTAAAAAATAAAAAGATTTTAGATGATGATGTGGTACAATTTCAGAGTGTCATATTTAATGTTTTAATAATCGAACCAATGGTTGAACATGTTAAACCACCAGTTCAATAGTTGGATAACAACAATTAAATAAATAATTAAAATTTCATAAAAATCTAAAAAGCCAAGTAAAATCAATTTTTATTTATTTTGCTTTTTTAGATATTTATGAGTTTTTAATTATCAAGTTCAGAGGCCAAAAGTTACATTATTCTTTTTTTTTTACAATCATTAACATAATGAGTTTAAATAAATAACAAATTTCAAATTCAGGGATCAAAATGAATAAAAAAATTTAAAATCGAATGTGAACCTACTTGTCAGGTCAAAAGTTACATTATCCCATAATTTAATGTAATAAGGCCAAATCCAAAAGCAAATGCAAACTATGATTAACGTAATAACAGTTATATTAATATTATTAATTATTAATTAAAGCAGATTAAATTTAATCAAGTTGCCACAGATGACAAAACCCAGGAGCTAATGAGAGGTCGACAATTTTCTTTTCATTAAATTCTCAAAGGATAAAATTTAGCTAATTATCGGTTCTAATATTATATGCGTTGCATGTAATTTTATATATTTATATTTTATAATTTAATAAATAATAAAATTAATATCATTTAAAATAATAATTATAAGGTGTAATTAAAATATATAATTATTTTGATAATTCAAATATAATAAAATAAAAAAATGAATATAATCTTTTTTTCTTAATGGAAACTTCATTATTATAATAGTTAATACATAACATATAGTTAATATAAACATATTATATTATATAAATATATTATTTGATATACCATAAATGGAATTATTTGACTGCACAAGCTGAATTAAAAAAAAGATCATATGTCTCCTTTATTTAGTTTTTTTTATATCAATTAAGGACACGAGGTGATTTCTCAACCTCACTTGTAGAATTAAAAAAACTCTATCGCTGGTATATAAAGCAACGTTAAAAATTTTGAGCAATTTAATCTATGCTAATCTAAAAATGGGTAATTTTTATTATTGTTTTTTCACGTAACTTTTTTTGATATTCTTCATATATATTTTATAGTACATAATAGGTATTGATGGCTGCTCCTCCGAACAATGTTATTTCTAATATTTAAAGCTGTATTTTCTTATTGAAAATGTAATATATCTTATACTTAATACTTGTTGATTTTTTTCTTATCACTTTAAGGGTGAGTTTAGATGAGCGGTGCGTTTATCCGTGGGTAGCGTAAAAATAACAATGACGGTGAAATTAAATGCTGTAACGATACTATAACGTAAAAAAAAAATTAAGGCAAACACACTACAGCGCATCCAATCATCCATCCATACCCACCTAAATCTAAAATATATTCTAAAATTCATTCCCATTGAATATAAAACCAGTAACCATGGTTAAATGGGAAAACAAAGTCAAAACTATGGGAAATGGAAGAAAGGGAAAGGGTGGGGTCAAATCAAAGATTGCGTAGGATAGAAGCGAGAAGGATCCCAAATTCCCCAATATTCCAATTCCAAACCATTAAATTTTTATTAGATTCCATCCTATACTAATTTAAAGATTACATTTTTCTAAAATGGTGTTATTAATAAAAGTTTTTTACAACACACTAAAAAGAATATAATTTAAAATCTGATATATAATATTACAAAAAATCCTTATTTAAGCAATTTGAATACTTTTCCAAAATATTTGATTTTTTTTAATTTAACCCTTAACTGAGCAATTCTAAAAAGTTGAGCCCAATTTAAAAATTTACCCTAAAAAATGTTAATGGTGTTATAGATGGTCGTGGATATGCGTAAGGAGGTAGTGGCATGGGACCTACTTTGACGCGCATACACGTCGGTTCCTACGTGGACATCACTTTCAAGCCACGCAAAGTACCTTCATTTTCAAATCACTCCTTCCATTATTTTTCCTAAAGCTCAAATTAAACGTGTCATGTTCCATTCATGTCCTCTAGGTTCGGAAAATTAATTATGTATTTTCTTGATTAAATCTTAATTTAATTGATATTAATATTATTATCTATATTAAAATATATAAATTAGAGTACATTAAAAAATATTATCTTCGTATTTAAAGACTTTTATAAAAATATTTCCATTTTTGTTTTCACCTTTAAACCAAACCTTCTTTCTTACTAGACACTCAAGTACTCAACCACATCAGCTAACATTAACTTCTTCTGATACACTTGCTTTATTTAAAAAATAAAAAAAAAAACTCCTTCTTCCCAAATAAAATATATTTAATATATATTTTCTTTCTAGCTATTTGGAAGTTAGTGAAATGGATTTATTTACTAGAATGTTAATGAACCTTTTCTTTCTTTTTCCTTTTTCTTTTTTTTTTTCATGACAATGAATCTTATACGAGGTAATCTAGTTTTTTTTTTAAATAATTTAGTATATTTTATTTGGAAAGAAGGTTCTCTTTTTATTGTTAAATTATTGGATAATAAATCCCTAAGTAAATATATTAATAGTAAGTAAACTCGATATTTATAGGTGTTAATTTGTCTTTTTAAAGAAAATTATTCTAAAAAATTAAAATTTAGAGCAAATTATATTATTAGTCACCGAATTATTAGTAAGTTTCTTTTTTAATTATTTAACTATAAAAAGTTAAAAAATAATTACTCAATTATTTATTTTTTTCCTTTTTGGGTATCCAACCGTTAAATTACTAAAGGAAAATTAACTTGGAAGCTATTAAAATTGGCATAGTAGCAACTTTTAATATTGTATCGATTTAATCTTGATTCTAAAAAATCTAACCCTCGACATTTATACATCGTATAATTTAATATTTTTTGTAGTTTTGCCAAAGAAGATTAATTATTATATTTAATTTTTTGGTGTTTCTATTTTTTGTCTTTTTTTTTATCAAACTTAGATTATAAAATTTTTTCAACTTTTTAAGTGAAAAGGTCACAAAGAAAAGCAAAATTACAAAAAAAAATTATACAATGTGTAAATGTTGAGTGTTAATTTTTTAGAATCAATATTAAATTGAGATAATGTATAAATTTTGAGGGTTAAAATTACTATTATGTCAATTTTAAAAACTTCCAAGTTAATTTTCTGTTTGTAATTTAACGGTTGGTTACCCAAAAAAAAAAGAGAGAGAGAATAATTGAGTAACCATTTTGTGACTTTTCTTAATTGGATGACAAAAAGAAACTTATCAATATTTGGGTGACTACTAGTGCAATTTACCCTAAATTTTATTAGAAGTTAATTGTACTAAATATATTTTAACAATATTATAATTTAAAAAACCCTATATATTTATATTGGGCAAAAGAAAAGTTGGCTTATTGGCTTTTGAGGGGACATAGTAATGTGCCCTTTGCAGTTCATAACCTCATTTGCCTTTGGGGCTAATAATTTTTCCAAAAATTATTATTTTATGTTTCTTTTTGGGGAATTTTTTATGTATGATAATTTGATTTCCATGACCACCGACGTTCAATTGTTTTGGTCTATGCAGCCACATTTTTGCTGTTTTTTTTTTAAATTTACACAAGAAGTCTGTTTGAACATCATTTATACTTTAATTTTATAAATAATTAATAAATATAAAATTGGAATATCTTCCACTTTTATTTTTATTTGAATATAAAAATCATGTATTAAAAAAAAAGAATGCAGTATAAGACTGGATTGCTGTTGAAGTAGCAAAAGTGAGTCTAATTATAAAATGACATAATGGTGCTTTCTATTACGTTTTCAAATGTAATAAATTTGTACTTTAAAAGTTACAATTAATTGATGTTAGGCAACTTTTGAGCAGTTTTAAGAAGCTGTGCTCATTAGTATTTGACATTGCTCAGCTAAAAAATTTGTTATATTTTGTGTTAACAAATTTTAAAAATAAAATACTTGAGTTTTGATCTTTACTAACAACATTAGGGACATGCACAAGCCTATTTGTGATATTCAAACATTTTATAGCAACATATCTTGAAGATCGGTGTAACAACTCGCCTGGCGGAGACTAAATTAAGTTATCGTTTCGTGTGTAAGTCGATTAAGTTAAGGGTAGAACATGAGTAGGTTAGTGAAGTATTTGTGTTTGACTGGGTAAGCGTATCCTGTGGTATTCGTCTGGCAAACTCTAGGGTTTGGCGAACTCTTCTCTTAAGCTATCCGTCAACTCAGATGTTTTGGGCGAACTCGTTAGTTCGCAGCTTGATAATTTTGTTTTCGTGTTTAGTATATATTACGATGGCTCGGTTAGTAATGTTGGAGTTTAGTTGAGACCTAGTTAGAACTAAACTAGGGTACTGTAGATGACTAGATTCTTAATTAATTTCTTCTTAAAATTCTAGAGCAATCGTGGAATCCTTTCACTTTCCACTAAGTTTTCTTCCTGGATGTCTCTATTATATAAGGATATCTAGCTAGCATGTTTCTACGTTTTTGCTTATGCTTCTTCTTCTTCCTTGCGTTTTAGCTAAACATTTAGAAATTTCTAAGTTGGAATCGTTAGCAAGGAGTTTCTAGTATCTAACTGACGTAATTTTTAGTACCAATTTATCAATAATTTCTGGTAAACCCTTAGGTTTTTATCGAAGGAATTTACATGTTTACAGTAATGCATGCGTAGAATTTAGAACTGTTCGTGAGGAAGGAAACTTCTTGATTCTGGGTTGCATGTTATCCATTCATGCATGCATGTTAAATTCTAGTAGTTTAATGATCTGATAGATATAATTGTCTCTCTTTTTAGCTCAAGAAGCTAACGAAGGTCCAAGTAATAAAGGCAAAATACCTGTTGAGTAGACTTTTTGGTGGGTTCCTTTTTACTTCATTGTGTTATAAAATCATTTTCCTATATAAATTATGTAAGGTAAGCGTTCCCTCTCAATGATGAAATGTGTGGTATCTGGTTATGGTGGCGTTAAACCAACGTTGTCAGCATGAGTATGGTCAATTCAAGTTTCGAGATAAAATACCCTCATTTCCGTGCAAGTCAATATCATTTATATGTGAAACGTGATATGTGATAAAAGAGAAGGAGATATGTTTGTGATGCCTCCAGTAGGGCAGCTATATTGTAAACTAGACTGGCATATCATGAGAAAACGTGTTCAGCTACACATAAATGATATGAGGAGTTATGGGTTGGAGCATATGCATATGAATACGACTGATTGATATGATTCTGATTCTGAATTCTGGGTCTAAATTTGGCACAAGTATAGGTCATGTGTAAAACGTGTGCATTGTATTAAGTTATGGATAAACGAGCGGATTGTCTCCACCCACGAGTCGTGTTAAGTTGACAAATAGAGTTCGTCGAAGAATTGTGAATGTCATTGGGCGTAATATGTTTAGTATATCTAAACGTCTCCTAATCTGCTTCTCCAGTAAGGTCTTCCACTGTTTAATGATCCCAAAAACTTTATTCTTATGCTTCATGTAATAGATCCAGGCCTACTTAGAGTAATCATCAATAAAGGTAAGGAGGTATCTACTGCCTCTTTTTAAGGTGACTAGAGCTGGGCCCCATAAATCGGAGTGAATGTAGTCAAGAGTGTTCTTTGTCCTGTGCTCAGCAGAACTAAAACTAACACGTGTTTGTTTTCCATAAACATAGTGTTCGCAAAAATCTAATTTTCCAACCCTTGCTCCCGGAACAAAACCTTTCTTATCCAAAATGGTCATACCTTTATCGCTCATATGCTCAAGTCACATATGCCATACTGAGTTGACTCTAACTCTGTAAAAGATGAAATTTGTTGCGACATCACGAGACTCCTCGTGGCGACTGTTTTAGCTGTACCTCCATAATTATTGTTGCGTCAATCATTGTTGAGCCCTGTAGGATATATAGATTGCTGATTTTCTAACATTTCATCAAAATGAGAGCTCCACGAGATACCTTAATGTCACTTGACTCGATGAAGATCCTACAATTGTTCAAGTCTAAAATACCCAGAGAGATGAGATTTTTCTTTAAATCAGGCACATGCTTAACATTTGATAGTGTCCTAATGATCCTATCGTGCATCCTGATCTAAACAGTACCAATACTGATTATCTTACAGGATGAATTATTCCCTATATGGTATGAATGGAGAACAAGTTTAGACATTTCTGTCGTAAACAGCAACAAAAAATTATCTCCCTTGTCCTCGGCCACACTAGCATTGACTACCTCGGCCTTTTGCTTTCCTTTTAATTGCTCTCACCAGCCATCTTATTTTATTTTCCAGTTTATAACACTGTCTTAAAGTGACCTAACTTCTTGCAGTAACCATAAGTCTTTTCTCGATTCCTCGACTTTGATTTTGACCTAGACCTGCTTTGACCTGAATCCTTAGACCGTTGTTTGCCTTTTGCAACTAAAACCGAGCCATGTCCATTTGACTTGCTATTCGAACCTAACTCGCTATTTTTATATGAAAGGGGCAAATAGCACAACAATAGCATAGTCTAATATTCATTATCTATATTAGCCTCGACAATCTTCAGGTCATTCAAGAAAGTAACAAACTCACTGATGTGAGCCTTAATGGATGCACCTTCAGCCATACGGAATGTATACAGCGATGTTTCAACACCAATCGATTTGCCAGAGACTTTTTCATGTAAAGGGATTCTAACTTCTTCCATAAGGCGGATGTCGTTTTCTCCATAAGCACCTCTTGCAGCACATTGTTCATGAGGCACAACTGAATTGCAAACAAAGCCTTTTCATCAAGCTCATCCTATTCTGATTGATTCAAGTTTGTAGGCTTTTGCCCTATAACAGCCTTTTCAGACTATTTTGAGCTAAAATTGTCGTCATCCGAACTTGCCATAAACTGAAATTTGTGATCCCATCAAACTTCTTGATATCGAATCTCATTGTTGTCATCTCTGAATGGTTTGATTGTGACATCCTAACCAAGCTCTGATACCATTTTATTGGGGATAGACTCGTATAAACAACGATAAATAAGGAATGGAGAAAATTGGGCACACAAATTTACGTGAAAAAACTCCTCTGATGAAGAGGATAAAAAATCACTGGCAAAAGAAAACTTTATTAAAGAACAAATAGTCAAAGAGTACAAGATGGAGAAATTCTAAAATAAGCCCTAACCTCAAAAAACAAAGCTCTCCAACTAAAACAAAAAAATTCTCTCAAAGCTCTTTAAAAACTCTCTTAATGTTGTTCAAAGTTATGTTTTTTCTAAGGTTACTGAAGGCCCTTTTTATATGCTAAGATTAGAGATCTAATCATACTAAAATATTTCTAGTATATTAAGAGTTTAATTGGGAAATGTAACCCTGTTGAAAGTCTAACACGCAGCTACTTGTATTGGGAAATCGTTGCATCATCGCAACGTCAAGAGTCTTCTCGTCTCGACGTCGCCTCTGCTTTGTGTTTCTGATGGCTTCGTGTCATTGCAATGTTGTGTGAGTCCTCATCGCTACGTCGCCCCTACTTTGACTCTGATTTGACCCGAAAATGTGAGACACACTCCACATGAAAGAATAATAATTTAATACAATAATAAAACTACACTTTGATATTCAAAAATTTTAAATTAAATTATAACTCTAAAAATATTTTTTGACATCTCAGTATAGATCAATGTGTTAAACAAAAATAAAAATAACATTACATATATACCTAATTTATTCGTAACTTTCTAACCCCTAAAGCGGAAGATATTTTACAATTAAGCACGTTTGAATTTATATTTTTCAAATTATTATAAAAATAAATACATCAATTAAACTACGACTCAATTGATAAATGTTTGGTTTGTTTTCTAGATAAGGATAAAATTAAAGGAGCCCAAGAATTGACTTTCGTTGCTTGTAATAATTGTTTGTTGTAAGCAA
This sequence comes from Gossypium hirsutum, assembly GCF_007990345.1. Lineage (NCBI taxonomy): Eukaryota > Viridiplantae > Streptophyta > Magnoliopsida > Malvales > Malvaceae > Gossypium > Gossypium hirsutum. Next base: position 4,204,265 of record NC_053439.1, on the reverse strand, counting down.
ATATTAATCAAAATTAAATAATGAAATATATGAGATAACATCTAGCTTTATTTTTCCAAACAATTTTATTGGGAAATTTTGCTAACAAGTACATTAAAAAATTTTAAAATATGAAATTAATCTTAAATAATATATTAATTTACAGAATTATTTTAAAATACATCAAACCATTTCATGGGCACTAGTCCAGAAATGTGTTTAATAACAAAATTGTTTTATTGGTTGACTACTGTAATTTCTTTTTTTTTTAAATAGTTGACTTTAAGCAATTGTCAACTCTCTTATGTGTTAAACATAATGGGTGAGCTGATGGAGCAACTATGCTTGACTGGAAAAGCAATGTGGCACATAATCTATAATTTTATAATAACAAGATAGCTTGATAAGATTTTAAATTAGTTTATTGCTTCTAAAATTTGTTCACCTTTAGGGATTAAGCTTTGTTGAAAACAATAGCAAAATTATTGGGAATTTGTCTATCTCAAGCTGATGCTTACCCATAAATCCAAAATTAAATCGATGTGACATTTAAATAATAAATTCAATTGATTTAATTGAAATGCAAATGTCTAATATTTAATATTCAAAATTTATATTAAATATGTATTGCTTGTAATTAGTTAACAAAGTGTGTATTTGGGTTAATGTCTTAATGGTCTTAATATGAGGTTAATTGTTAAAAAAAAGATTAATATATTATTCAGTATCCGAGTTTGATAGTTTTTCTAATCTGATATATGTGTTATCTTTTTGGTTCAATGTAGTATTTGTATCTGACAAATGTTATACGTTTTGGTAACCGAAAGTAACGGTGTTAACTCTTTTGTGTTTAATTGGATAAAGAATTAATACAAGTACCACTTTAGAAAAAAGTGTCACACTTATGTACCAAATTATGTATTAAGCCTTTTCGAAATTATTGTTTTTAGATAATTAGATTATAGCATATTTGCGATGTAGGTGAAAAATAGATTTATGTAATATACATATTTATAAAACTATATAAATAATAAATGAGGCTTTGGTTAAAATGATAAAGTACTAGTTTTGAAGACTATAGAGGCTTGGGTTTAAATCTTATTATTTGTATATATATTTTTTATATAAAAGATATAAAATGATAAAAATACCCTCAAAATAGTACAATTTACTTCATAAAGCAAATGTATTTTAATCATTACGCACAATGAGTTGCTGCCCGGTTGACTCGTGACATCAACTCAATCAAGTGCTTAATAATAGATAGAAATCTTATCACAAGCGTATGCATGTGAAAACCATAAGTTTAGAACACAAATGTCTGTTTAAACATAACATACATAAATAATGAACCGTATGGTTTGAAACTAATTAATAATAACACTTAAAATATGTACGATGTTAAAAGGAAAAAATAAGTTTAAATTTGTTTATCATGGTATTGTCATCAATCTTGAGTCGATATCAAATTAACTTGTAACAACAACTCAATCAAATATATTTATATGTATGGTAAAAATTGAAATGTATAAAAATAATAAAATAAAGCTTTAATTGAGTGGTGAATTAAAGGTTTCATCAACGCAATCAGTTTGGTTCAAATCTTATTATATGTATATTTTTATTGGTTTTTTAAATAAAAAAATTAAATTACCATCAAATAATATAACTTATTTTAATTACAGGAATGTATTTTTGTAATATTCTAACTGAGATGGTGACCCGGTTGAGAGCTGACACCAACTTAGCAAAATACTTAATAATAATAATAATAATAAATTAATTAATAGGGATTATTTGTTCCTTGTGTGAACAATACCAATTTCTTGCTACCTTGAACTTTAATTAAACTATAAATATTTTGATTATGGACAAAATTTGATTTAATTGATGTTACTTAACAATAATTTCAAGAGACTTCAACAATTTTTTTTTGTCTTTTCTTTTAATTTTGGACCTTAAAATTCAATAATATATTGCCGACTCTATTCTTGAAATGATTTTTGATGACATAAACAATGATGTTTTATGCATTTATTTTATTTATTATTATTATTCAATTATTATAACATCAAATTTTATTAAAAATTATCATAAAAAATTTATTGAAAACTACTGGCATAGAAATACAATTTGCTTAAAGTGTTGTCTGGACTTAATCTTGAAATTAGTTTGGAAAGATCTTGCTTGAGACTGTTTTCATATTTAAGTTGTTGGCAATTTTATTGAACGGCTTATATGGGTTATGCTGAATGTATAGATGATATTTAGTCTATTATGGAAGATTATACCACTTAGGGAATTATATATCGGAGATTGGATTGGATTGAATTAGATTACCCAATCAATCCCTTGGCTCGTGGATTTTAGATTGGATTGAATCTCTAGTCTTTATTTACTTTGTTTATTATTATAATGTATTTATCTTATTATATCGTTGTATTAGTGGGATTGATATAGATCTACATATTTAAGCAAGTCTTGAAATAAGTTTATATAATTGAGATACTTGTATAAATTAATGTACTGAGAAAATTAAGTACTTAATTTGTTTTTGTAAGGAATTATATTGTATGAGTGTATTTATATTACGATTTTACTTATTGAATTCACAACATATCAAGTCTTCAAGTTACAAAGGTGAGAAAAATTATCACGGTGTGTGATAAATCAGGATCACTTGTTGTTATGGTTGAAAACAATAAATATTTCTGATTAAACTAGACTCCGTAAGCATAAAAATATCAAATTAGATAAACAACTTTTTTATGTATCGTGTATTTACTGCTTTTCATAGCGAAAGAGTGCCCACTTTTTTAGCACCACTTCACTGTGCAGTGTAATTCTAAACAACTGTTTTGTTTCATCGAAAAGCAATCACAAGTATCGAAAAATTTTCATATTCAAAGTTTAACCCTATAGAATTTGGAGGTAGAAAGCTTTACCATACAGGTCCTTATGGAATCTGGACCAGCCTCTACGTAGAGCAAAACCACCGCAATTAAAGCAGTCGTGTGCTACAAGAAAAGAAAAAGGCTAAACCTCAACAGGCAATCCAATATGCAATCTACAATTCCATGGCTGTACCGAGCTTTTAAGCCCTAAGCAACTAAGACTTTTTTCTCTTTTATTCAATGCTAAAATTTGACAAACTACTCCAACTGATAGTTTCTTATCAACTACCAACAAGTGTTGGATAAATTAATACAGGGATAAAGTTAAATTTTTTCTTAAGAGACGGATTATGTTATATATTTTTATGGAAGTTAAAACATAATTTAATCATTATATAGACTTATATTTTTTTTACGGTTTTTAGTATTCAAACAAAATTTTATTATTTTTGGGTGAAATTATAATTTTAACATATATTAAAATTTCCAATTTTAGGGGATTAGGCCCCTACTTACCCATCCCTTTGTCCCTGAAGACATGTTACGCTCTCAAAAAAAAACTTGGTTCAAACTTTAGAAACGAGGTTGTTGAGAGTTACAGCTATGAACTATGAAAAGATAATTTGTATGTGCCATAAAATGGATACGAAAAATATCTTAATTTTACAGAGGAGGATAGCCTCATTTCAATTAGGATTGTTAGGGCATGCACGACTAGAAGTTATGTTATTTAGACTTAGGATAAGAGTTGCATACACATAAATGGCACAGAGTAGCAAGAAATCCAGCAATACAAGTCATAGGCATTGTAGAGTTGACAATCAGGCTGCACATGCCTCCTCAAAATTTAAAATTTCAGTCATCAAGTTTCTATCCATCAGAAGAGGTACAGTCCGCAGAACAAGTGACTTAACAAATAAATCATAGGTAACAAGGCATGGAAACATGATAATAATGTCAAATGAGGCACCCCCAATGGTAAACGGAGAAGAATCAACGGAAAAAATGGTTTTGAACTAATAATGCAGATTATTGAGTCCTGCATGGTTTACTTGCAACTCTAATTTACAGCCATCTATTTCCGAAACCTGAATATTAATAATGCTTATATTTTCATCATTACATAGCTTTACATTGAATCTAGTTGGCCTGCAATTTGAGGTATGCAATTCGAGCTGCATCACTTTTTTGTCTAACATCCTCATACATTTTCACCGAGGCCTCAGAAAATTTGTTTAGTTTATCGAGAACCCGAGTCAAGCTTGCCTGTATGCAGCACAAGTTTGAAGATACGTCAGCAGTTGTGTCACCGTTCGTTAACAAGTTAAGACCATCTCTGCTCTCTGATTCTCCGTTGTTTGCATCAACTGATTTGTCTTTCTTCTGTTGTTGTTCTAGTTGTTGGTCCATTAAGTGACAAATATCGGATAAGAAAGCTTTGATGGCAGCACTAAGTTCCTCGGCTGGTAAGGCCTTTATCCCAGCTGACCATTCACGACACAGAACGAATATCGGTGGTCCAAATCCCAGATATCGATGAGGTGAGAATGGATACCGATTCTTAGAACGTTCCTGAGGTTCTATGATGCAGTTTTGCAGCCAACAATTCAGAGCTTCTAAATAAGATGCATGGCTATTAACCCAGTCTGTAAAGCTTACGCCAAAGCACTCAATCTCTTGCTGAAGTTGCACCATAATCTGCCTGCGTGCATCTCCTTGTGGCGCATCCGTCGAGTTCCTTGCATGGTATGCCAGCGAGATGGTGATGTACTGTGAATGATGGCATTCAAGCATGGCCTTCCACATCCTAAGAAACCTACAAACACAAGCATAATTGTAGTCAAGATACGGATATCAATGATTCAGAAACCTCGAGATTTTCAAGTACTCATGATTTAAAGGAGCTTACCCTTGAGTTAACTCTACAAGTTGTGGCTGCAGCTCTTCATCTCTCATTTTCTCGATCCTCTTTGATATAGTATTAACAGAATGAAGTGCTACTCTAATTCGGGAATGTAGATCCTTAACGACTGCCCGCGTTTTATCAATCACTTGGGTGCTAATATCCTTAGCAAACTGGTGTCTGAGCTGATCACATCTTCGATCATACTCCTTCCTGATAGATTCACTAGCCTAACGGATGGAAAGAAGCAAGTCAATAGATTGAAGGGCAATCTACATATTAGATCGCTTAAAAGCAAAGCTACTAATACTAACATATACCGATTAAACTTAATTAATACTCCTAAACTTTGCTAATTTCTATTGAGGCATGAGCTAATGTGTTTGCTCACCTGCACTTGTTTAAAAATTACCTAGAAGCATGTTTCTTACCATGACACGAAAACTCCCCTTTCTAGTTCTTGAGGAAAGAAAATGTTGAAATATAAAGCATATAACAAACAATTTGAACCTGATATTCTCGGAAATTAAATGAAAGAAGCATCAAGGAGTAATAGCACTTGCAGATAGAAGAAAATGAAACTAATATACACATTCAAAGATAGAAGCTAATCATATTAGCCACACACTATTTCGGAAATTAACAAACATTTCCTTCATTAGTTGCAAATAAGACAATTGACTTATGGCAATGAAAACCGTCAATGAACTTAAAAGTTAAATTCACGAAACCAACATTGCCTCCAAATTTCAAGCATATGCACAATATTATACCGAGAAGATATTCAAAATTAAATATGTCAAAGTGGTTTGAATAAGAAGTACCTTCACTTCATCATAGAGTTTTCTTTCCCATGCATAAAGTCTGTCCAAGGTGGATGAATGACTACCGGAAATCATGCAGAACTCTTCAACAAAATCACTTCCACTGTCATCAGCATCGTCTTTAGAGGCCGTGGCTAGTGGATTCCTTGATGAAGAAGACCTTGAAGATGCTGACCTCTTCCAATGTATGACTTTGGTTACATGTTGCACCGGCTCTACAAGATCATCGCATGAGAAAAGAATGATACATTTCCACGGCACGAGTTAATGACATAATCAGTAAAATGAAAAAAACATGTAAAAGTTCCACAAGTTGAATAAGAAAGACCGTCCTTCGATTGACTGTTCGTAATAAAGAGCCATGTAAAGCGAGAGCTTACCATGAGAAACCAGACCAGTCTTTCCACGGCAGCAAACAGGTTGCAAAGCTGCCAGCAATGCCGAGGATCCCCCTACAACAGTTGATTTTAACATAAGATGTTTGCAGATGAGGAATCAGTAGTGTATGCGGCACAAGCATTGAATAGACAATAAAAGAACTCGAATCCAAATTTAAAAGTTAAATGAGGATTACCTTCGGCTTCAGAATATCCAACCCTGATTTTGTTAGACTCAAGCATCCGGGAGACTTCCCTACCTGCTTCTGATGCTCGGAAGAATCGATGTTCGATATCCTTTATGCTTGAAAGAAAATCCTTAGCTCTATGGGTTATAAACTCAGAAGGATCTTCCCTTTCAGTAGATAAATCTTTATCTGCCATTGCTTTTCCTTTCTTCGAACTCGATTGTTCGAGCCCACTTTTGCTCATCAAAGTTTCACTTGGACCACTGACATTATGATCCACCTCCTTGTCATTTATCTGCCTAGTACCACCATTTCCTCCCCCTAATCCAATAAAAAATGTATCATCCTCCATTGATCTACCACGGCTATACTTACGAGTTGCGGAACTATTCGACATTTCAACAGCTTTTCTCTCTGATTCCGGCCATTCATTCAACTCATTGTTTTCATCCAAACCACCATGATCAAACCCTTTATTCCTAAACTCTCCCCACCCTCTCAAATCCTCAAAATCCAAATCAACCCCATTATTCCCCATAAATCTAAAGCTCTCACTATCATCAACAGGATCAAAAAAATCCCAAGAACCAGACTCAAAAGGAGGAGGTGGGGGCGGTGGCATTGCCATTGCCATTGCCAATGACTCATCCTCTAAACAACCACCACCATTATTAGGATTAACCTTAACAGTCAAAGCAGCACTATTCCCTGCTCTCATGTAACTCAAATTCGTGGTTACCGGAGAAATGGGACTTTCATTCTCCAATGGTGAATCACAAACATCAGCTCCTAAATGAGAAGGAGATGGTGAAGGGTATGAAGAATGTGAAGGGGTTTTATCAGGCTCGGTAGCCGAGGTTAATAAAGAAGACTCTATCAAAACCTCAGCTTCAGCAAATCTTCTTAAAGCTATACCAATATTTCTAAGAGATTGAACATAAGAAACATGAGCAGCCGCAAGTGCATACCTTGAATCAATAGCTTGCTTTATGAATCTCCTCCTCTCTTTACATAAACGCAAGGCTTCATTTTTATCAGCTTTTGAGCTTCCACTACCCATTTTTTTCCCCTTTTCACCAACAACAAAACGATCTAGTTCATGAAATTAATATCCATTTGGAGCAAGAACAAAAAAGAACCCAACTTTGGGTTAAGCTTGATGAAACCATTTTAGTAAAGAAAACCCATTTCTTGGAGCAAGTGGAAGATATAGCCAATGAGAAAGTTTGCAGAGATTGCCGCTAACCCAGTGATGAAATTGAAAACTTTTTTTTGTTGTTGCAGAGATTTGTGAAGAAGGGAAATGAGAGATGAATGAAATGACAGAAACAAATGAAAGAAAAAAACACTAAAACAGTGAAAAAAAAGGAATCTAAATATTTAGTGGATACAGAGAGAAGGGGAGCTTTTGCCTCGTTTTGTGTTTCAATTTCTTGTTTCATTCATGTTAATACTAGTTCTGTTCATCCATGTGAATTAGAGAGGTATGGATGGTAAAACTACTACTGAGGTTCTTCTACAATGAGTTAAATTTAATTATATTTTATCTTTTTTACTTTAAAAAATAAATTATTAAAGAGTAAATTAGTTTTTTTAATTAAAATTTTATTTATTTTTATCGTTAAAAATTAGTATTGTTGATGGAATAACTAGATAATTACACCTCACGTGCCAGATGTACCTCATGTCGACATATATAGATCAGCTTTTAATAGAAGGACCAATTTGTGATTTGATCTAACATACATGATTAATTTGCTTATTTTTTTAGTAGAGAAGACAAAATGCAATCCGACTCATGGTACAAGGACCTTTATGATACTTTTACCGTTTATATAAGTCGGGTTAAATGCTAGTTTTAATATTTTAGTCACAAATTTATTTTGTTTACATCAATTCAAATAGTTTATTTTATTGTTTAGAAAATATTTAAATTTAATCATAAAAATAAATAAATATTAAAATAAAACAAATTTTATTATTTTTAAAGAGTAAAACGAATTAAACCGAATCAATCCAAGTTAAAAATATAAACTTAAAACTCAACCCTCTAATATGAAATTAAGAAGGGTTTAATTAGGAAATATAGTAAAGATAAGGATTTAGTTAGGGAATAGTAAATTTCTTCTTGGTTTAATTTTTTTAAATATTTAATTTTTTTAAAAATCAACTCAAATTGAATTAAATAGTTAATCTCATATTTAAAAGGTAAGTAATATGGAATGTAATTATTTTATTTGATGAAACTAAATATTTGCCTTTAAAAAATATTTATTTTTAAATTTTATTGTTATATTTATATTATTTAGATAATTCTTTATAATGGCTAAATATTAAAAATGTTGTTATCAACAACTTTTATTACTGTTAAATTTCCTGTATTATAGGCTTTAAGATAAAAGTAGCATTTTATTAAAAATAATTAGTATTATTTGGTGTAGTGTTCTGATAAATGTGTCAATCCGAAGAATACCTGTGCTTTTTTACATTGAGAAATGTGCAGGTTGACAGATTTGCCCTTTCATGTTTCCCGAGGGACCCGTCTAACGGCTCCTTAAAATCCGGGTTTTTTGGGGAACTGTCTTCTCCTTTTTTCCTCTTCAGCTCTACATAAATGAAAATGTATAGGTTTATTATACTAGGGTTTCGTATTCATTTTTTTTATTTAATAAATTATTTTTTAAAAATTTTTGCTACCTTAAATGACATATATCTCTTACTTTAAACTACAAGTGTCGAATACTCTTTTAGTATAAAAATTTTACATATAGAATATAAAATTTTAATCAATTTAATTGATCGAAGTTAAATTAATCCGATTAGATCGATTATTATTAGAGGTTAATTATTTAAATTAGTTATATATAAAAACTCGATCAAACCAATCACTTGTTCGTATTTGTCCTTTAGAAAAACATTACCTTTCATTAAACAATATTAATATATTAATTTATTATATTATAATGGTCAATTGAGTTTTATCTCAATTGATTTGAGAATTGTTGTCAAAGTGTATTATCCTCTTATTTATAGGTTATGTTTTATTTCAACAATAAATATTAATTTTATTTCAACGTGATAATATTAGATTTTCTATTTAATACTATAAGGATTAATTTGATCAAAACCCTATAACAAATCAAATTTGGCAAATATTTTTATGTAAATAAAACAGTCTTAATTAAAAATAATAATATTAATAAATAAAAGAAAGAAAGAAAAGAGAATGATTGAGTATGGGTTTTGGATTTGTTTAGAAAAGAGTATTTATGGCGGTGGAAATGGGCCACTGTCGGAAATTTATTAATAATTAATTAATTATTGTAATGATTGTCTTAAATCACATATCAATAGACTTTAAACATTTGCCAAAAGGGCCGAAAGGAGGGAAATTTAAAAAAAGAAAAAAAGAAGATAACTTTAATAAAAGAGACAAAAATAGATTAAATAATTTTAGAAATTTTTGTTAAAAGTGGAAAGGAACATTGGAACACATGTTCTGCTGTGCACCATCAAGTGCAAAAATTTAAGGGCCATTCATCTATTTTATCTTATAGAAATTTGAGAAATTTTCTTAGTTTTAGGTTTTGCCTAATGTCAATTCTAAGATTTGGCTGTTCGGTAACTTTGATCTTTTAGTTTTTTTAAACACTTTAACACTTAGTGTTTTTTTTTTGTCAAATTGATTTATTTTTAACGGATATACTGACGTGGTAATTAGTTAACTAACGGTCAACATTAATTGTTAATGGGGCAGTTTAAATGTAATCAAATGTGATATTATTTTATCTTATATGTCACATCAGTAAATGATTTTAAAATTATTTTTTTAATATAAAATTTTTTAGATTTATTAAATGCATATAAATTTCAATTTTCACAATTTCTTCTTCCCCACTGTTTCTTTCCATCGTTCCCTATCATCGTCGTCATCTCCAATCTTCTTCCCCATTGTTTCTTCCTTCCACAGCTTCTTCAAGATTTAATTTGATATTTCATGTAAAAATATTTGAAGATTTCATGAGATGAGGAAAGATCAAACGTTCAATTTGAGATTATGCAAATCAAAGAATCAAAACTATATATATACAAACACACTAAAATAAAAAGAAGAAAACTGAACATCACCGTTGAAATCAAGAATTCTTGGACAAGTTTGTTTCCAAAAGAAGAAGATAAATCTAGTTTTCAGAGAGAAACCATGGGCATCATAAAGTGAAAAGACTTTACCTCGCTTGTAAACTGAAAATTGGAAGTACAGCGAGAGAAAAAAAGAAGAAGGTTGATTTCTTCATGGTTGGGAATAAGCAATTTGGTTCAAAAGACCTCGATGGAAGCGGAAACCAAAATGTTATTCTCTTGGATGGGAAGTTAAATAAATGAAGAGAAATGGTGAGAAAATATTGGGTTATTGTATTGCGGGGGTTTGGGGCGTGGTGATTCAACAATGGGAAAGTGGGTTATATTAGGGATAAAGGGCGATGACAGATGGGTATGGTGGTTTTATTAGGGGCAATGGGTTTGGTGGGAGGCCATCTGATGAAAATGAACTATTAGGGGGCAATAGTAGTGATGAAAATGAATCAAAGATTCGGTTGAAAAATAGAGGTCACTTGACGAACAGAAAATATGATCGGAGACAAGGAAGGTTAAGGCTCAAGGATGGATTTTGAGGTTTTCAAATAAACAACAGGGAAGAAGATCGAAGACGATGACGACGATGGTGAACGATGGAAAGAATATTAAATTCAATTCAAGCTTTTTTTCATAACTTTTTTCCCTATAATTTTGCTTTTCTTTACATTATCAGTTCATAAAGTTTACAAAAGTTATCATAATTTATTAATTTTCAATAAAATATATATGTGAGAACTTTTTATTTCGATGGCTACCATAATACATCACATAATGTTTCATATTTTCATGAGTAAATTCACGGATATATTTTGATTTTTTTTTCCTGTTAAGTGAACAAAGTAAGTGCTCTCTTAATCTAGTTCAAAAAACAGTGACAACCTTTAACTTAAATCAACGTGAATCATCATCTTCTCAAAAAATCGCCTTCCATGCCTTCAATATGAAATGAAATTGCCAGGTTTTCTTGATATAAACCAATAAAAAAAATAAATCTCTTTATATATAAGAAAATTTGATCACATTAAAGGTCTTGAAAATAATCATTGCTTGATGGGTAAATCACATTAAGACTACTTGATTTAGTCTTTTTTTTCAATTATAATTTCAAGATTTACTGCTCACATTTCTCTCTAAAATGTGTAATACATTGATTAAATATATTAAATGTAACACCCTAAAATAATGTGAATTTTCTCTTTAGGTTATGTCAATAAAAATGTCAGTGTTTTTGTGTTAATGTGCTCTAGTTGCTCACTAAAGATCTAAGGTTTAAGTTATACCTTTTGAGGTTTTGCCTATTCTTTAATTGAATTTTTAGAATTGCATGTATCATTTAAGTTAGATTCTCTGCATTAAGGTTATAAAAATGAGCCTATTGGTTCAATAGTTAAGCATTTGTTTGTGTTAGTGGTCCCATGTTTGAATCTCTGTATGTGCATTGAGGGATATTATTTTTGCACTTTTCCATAATACTGATTTTAGGAAATTTAAAAGAATTTCTTACGTTAACTTCTCTCTTTCCTTCTTCCTTTTATTTATTTTTTCTTCTTTTCTTTTTTCTTCTTCCTTTTGGCATTGTTCCTAAATTTTCTTCATATAACGTTCTGTTGAGTTAATCCTTGCATTGTATCGCTCTGTTGGTTGTTTCTGTGTTTAAAGGTAAGATTTAATCGCAGAAACTTTAGTCGTTATGTATGAATTGTGAGTTTTTTAATCCGAAATGAGGGTGTTAATTGTTGTTTTGCTTTGTTTGTTTGTGACTACAGAAGCATAGGGGAAGGTCAAGAGACGCCTAACGCTTCTCTCATTGTCTAGAATTCGATTGTGTGCTGTGAAACCTCTGTAATAAGCCCAATCTACCCGGGCCCGCATGCAAAAATAAAGACCCAATTTTTTTACAAACCCAATACCCAAATAGCCTAATAGACCCAACATTTAACCCTAGCCCAATAACTAAATAGCCCAATGCTTAAATAAAAAACAGAAAACCCTACTAGCAGCAAGTAGCGCCGCAAGCCCCCGCCTTCAGCGCCTCCAGCAGCATCCGGACGCCGCAAGTTTCGGCCTCCACGCATGCCAAACTCTCCACGCACCTGCAAACACGGACTCAGAGAGTCCATTAGCGAAAATATAGTGTAAAACAAATAAGTTTTAGGCTATATAAAGCCGTTTGATTTTGTAAAAAGGGAGACAAAGAAATCAAAAAGAGAACTCATAATACAAGTTTTTTAGGTGAATCGCACCACTTTTTTTTTCTTTTGCATTTTACGTTTTTTATTGTTTTTGTATAACTAAAAGTAGAAAAAAGAGAAAAGGGGGTTACCCTCATTTTGAATCTGCTCAAGGGCAGTTAAAAGCCCATCGTGTCGCCTTTCCGATCACCATTCTCGGTGAAATCGCGGCGGAGGCGCGTTGCGGTGGCGGCGCGAGGACGCTAAGGGTGAAACCCTAGCAGAGCAAAAGGGGGGGAATTTATTTTTTTTTATTTTTTTTCTTTTTTTCATTCTATTAAAATGGTTTTAGAAAGAAAAATCTGTTTTAAATAACAGATCAAAACGGCGCCGTTTTGAATGGCCAGACCCGCGTGGTGACCCGACCCAGAGGGGAGGATCCGCGCGTTCTGACGTCAGAGGGGGAATTTGCGCGATCAGTCCTCCCTCTTTTGCGCCATGTTTTATTAAACCAATTTTTGTTTTTTTTAAGTTTAGCCCAAATGTTTCTGTTTCTGTTCACTTTAGTCTATGCCAATGCACAGCGTTTTGGGAAGTTGGGTTATTGCCAATCTAGTCCCCCATGTCATTCGCGTGTGGCACTTTCATCCCTAATTTTGTTTTTAATCCCATTTGCTACCCGCTAACTCAATTTTAATCACAATGTGACCTTTCTTTTTTACTCAATTTATTACCCTTTTGTATTATTATTTTATTATTACTATTTTTTTGTTTTATTCCCGTTATTAATGTGTACATTAAGTTTCATTTGTCTTCTTACATATGTATATTACTTTATAATATATATATATCTATACATATATTGGTTTTTTAAACATGCTTATTTTATATATAATTTTCTTTTTTTTCCTCTCATATTTTTTACAAAACATATATTTTGTGAATTTCATTTTCAAAAATGTTTTTTCGTAAAATACATGCATGCGCATTTGTTTTATAAAATATATACATGAATATATTTATACATATGTTTTTCCTTATATCCTTATTTTATTTACTTTTTTTATATACTTTATATTATATATGCACTTATACGTTTTATTCTGTAAATATATATATGCATTTTTTATATACTTTTATTTTATTTTTAATACATGTTTTTGTTTGTTTTATTGGGTATATTTCATTCCTTCCCTTTGCATGAATACTCGTATATGTGTTAGATATATGTGTACATATGTTTGCAACTTTATTGTTATATTGTATTTGTATATATATATTTGCAAATATTTATTCGTGTATGTTGAAAATTAAAGGATCTGTATCATATTGTATATTAGCTCTTTAACATACCCTTTTGAAAATATATTTTGGTTTTAACCCTTCATCAAAGTTATTTTCTTGATTTAAAGGTTTTTTTTGAATAAAAGTATTTTTGGAAGTTTGGGATTTTCGAGGGAAATTGAGCCCTAACGTATTGGGTTCTGATTTTCTTTGTCAATCCTAAATGACCGAGAATATTTTTATTCAAAATGCATAAAAATCATTTTTGGGAACTTAACTTGTTGTGCCCTAACGTATTGGGTGTGGCATGTTACTTTCTCGAAATGAAGATTTTCGTATAAAATAAAAGTGATACTCAAGTTTAGGGAATTATGAGGAATTGTACCCTAACGTATTGGGACTTGATTTCTTTACATGACTTGAACAATTGGTTATCCTTTTGCAAATTTCATCATTCAAGCTTATTTTAAAATCTTTTTAACTTTCGACACAAAAACATCAAATAATCAATTTGGTACCGATTTTGGGCGTTACGAGGGTGCTAACCCTTCCTCATGCGTAACAGACTTCTGAACTCGTTTTCTCAAAATTCGTAGACCAACATAATTTTTAAGGTGAGCCGATCACACCTTAATAAAGGATCGGTGGCGACTCCAGTTTTATTTTAAAAAAGGTCGACAACTAAATTTTTTGTTAAAAAAACGGTTTCGACAACCTCCTAAAGGTAAAAAGGCTATTCGTTGTAAATGGGTATTTAAAAAGAAAAAAGGGACTCCAAAAGTTGAAGAACCCAAATATAAAACAAGGCTTGTTGTAAAGGGTTACAATCAAATTCCAAGAGTAGACTTCACAGATGTGTTCTCCCCAGTTGTGAAGCATAGTTCGATTCGAGCTTTGCTTGGTATTGTGGCCATGCATGATTTGGAGCTTGAGCAGTTAGATGTAAAAACTGTATTTTTGCATGGAGAACTTCAGGAGGATATTTACATGCAACAACCAGAGGGTTTTACAGACTCAGAAAAAGAGGACTATGTTTGCTTGCTGAAAAAGTCCATTTACGGTTTAAAACAGTCATCAAAACAATGGTACTAGAGGTTTGATTCCTTTATGACTTCTCATAATTTCAAAAGAAGTAATTTTGATAGTTGTGTTTATTTGAAGAAAAACAGTGATGGTTCTTTTGTGTATTTACTCCTTTATGTTGATGACATGTTGATAGCAGCAAAAGATAAAGGAGAGATAAGAAATGTCAAAGCCCAACTAAGTGAAGAATTTGAGATGAAAGATTTGGGACCAGCAAAGAAGATACTTGGTATGGAGATTCTCAGAGATAGAAAAGCAAGTAGATCGTACCTAAGTCAGAAGGGGTACATTGAGAAAGTTCTTTGCAGGTTCAATATGCAGAGTGCTAAGCCTGTTAGTACTCTTTTAGCAGCCCATTTTAGACTTTCATTGGCTTTGTCTCCATAATCAGATGATGAGATTGAGTACATGTCACATGTTCTATACTCTAGTGTAGTGGGATCTCTCATGTATGTTATAGTTTGTTCAAGTCCAGATTTATCATATGCAGTCAGTGCAATTAGCAGATACATGGCGAATCCTGGTAAAGAACACTGGAAAACAATTCAGTGGATTTTAAGATATTTACGAGGTACTACTGACGTTTGCTTACAGTTTGGAAGAACTAAAGATGGAGTCATTGGGTATGTTGATGCTGATTTTGCTAGAGACCTTGATAGAAGAAGATCCCTCACAGGTTATGTTTTTACAATCGGAGGTTGTGCAATCAGTTGGAAAGCCACTTTGCAAACTACAGTTGCTTTGTCTACCAATGAAGCTAAGTACATGGCGATTATTGAGACTTGTAAAGAAGCTATTTGGTTGAAGGGACTCTTTAGTGAACTCAATGAAGACCTTCAAATTAGTATAGTATTTTGTGATAGTCAGAGTATCATCTTCCTTACAAAAGATCAAATGTTTCATGAAAGAACAAAACACATTGATGTTCGGTATCATTTTGTTCGTGATATTATTGCTCGTGGTGATATTGTTGTGAGCAAAATTAGTACTCATGAAAATCTTACATATATGATGACTAAGTCGCTTCATATAACCAAGTTTGAGCATTGCTTAAACTTGGTTGGTGTTCATTGTTGAAGTTAAAACCTTAAGGGGTTTTATGGAAGAGGTGAAAAACTTGTTCGTTGAGAATTCATGTCAATGTAGAGATTGTTAGAGTTGTGTGACCTAAATTCTAAGAGATTGCTTGCAAGTCAAGTTAAACAAAATATATCTTCTTTCTAGAAGATTTAGTATTTATGAGTATAATATATTTAGCATTTATTAGCATAATATATTTGACTTTGATTAGAATTAGGCTTTTTCAACCTATAAATAGATGTAGTCGAAACTCCTTTTGTAATCATTTGAATTTGACATAGTGGATTTTATTCTCCTTTGCCTGTGGTTTTTTTTCCCGAAAGGGTTTCCACGTAAAAATCTCTGTGTTCTTTATTTTTATTTCTCTTTAACAACGGTCATTTTAGATCAAATCTAAAATATTAAAATTTGAACGATATTTACATATAATACATGAACTAATAACATAAATCAACCCAAACCAAGTTGTACAGTATACTACAAAAACGAGCTAAGATTTTTGAAGATACGAAAGGATAGAGATCATCAACTTTATTAACAAAGTGGGCAAAATTGAATTCATCACCTTTAAAAGGATAATGTTTGAATATAAGTTTTAACTTCATAAATTCACATGATACCCTGCTATATCATGTAGGTATTATTAAAGTACTTTTATTTTATTTTATTTTACAAAGGACAAAGAACTATGGGAACTTTCAACTTTCTTTTTAGTCCTCCTCTACCTTTTTTTTTAAGGGAAATGAAGTATATCCATCACACTTTGCAAGGCTGGATAATGTTTGTGTTTTTCATCGTATTTTCTTAGCATTGTATGTATGTTAGAGTTGTGTGACCCAAATTCTAAGAGATTACTTGCAAGTTAAGTTAAACAAAATATATATTCTTTCCAGAAGATTTAGTATTTATAAGTATAATATATTTAGCATTTATTAGCATAATATATTTGACTTTGATTAGAATTAGGTTTTTTTCAACCTATAAATAGATGTAGTAGAAACTCCTCTTGTAATAATTCGAATTTGACATAGTGAATTTATTCTCCTCTGCCCGTGGTTTTTTTCCCGAAAAGTTTTCCACGTAAAAATCTGTGTGTTCTTTATTTTTATTTCTCTTTTCTTTGCGATATATTGTCATTACCGACGTTCTATTTTTACATATATATTAACATGCTTACATGTAGTTAGATTGATTTTGAGTTTGAATTGTGAACAGAGAATATGAATATTGGGTTTTTTTTAATGGGGTCGGATTTTAGATTTAATTGATATTAAATGTGATTTTTGGATGTTAAGAAGTTAGGTAAAAAAAAATTTAAAAAGAGAGATTGAATTAATATTTTTGGCATAATTATAAATTTGGTTTTAACATTTATATTTTTTGTCAATTTGGTCATTATGATATTTTTTAGTTTAATTTGATTATTAGTCTTTCAAAATGAGTCAAATCATATTTTTAAAATGAAAATACCAACTACAATATTTATTTTTTAGTGATATTGACGTGATAACCCGCAAAGCAATCTATGTGTATTTCATGTTGGTTTGACATTATTTATTTTATATGTAATATCAACAAATAACTTAAAAATTATAAAGATGTTCCGAAAAATAAAAATAAACTCAAACTGAAAAATATAAAAAATTCAAAAAATTGGTAAATTACATTATCAGTTTTTTTCATATTTTTGTATTAATAAATTACATTATTGCCATTACTATATATTATTAACATTAAACTTAATTATTAAGTTGAGCTCGAGTTTGAACTTGAATACAAAAATTGGTAAATAAGCTTAATCGAGCTCGAGCTCCAGTAGCTCGATTATATCTCAAGCCGAGCTTGAACTTTGAAATAGATGTTTGATCGAACTCGAATCAAATATCAAACTTTAAATTTTGAGTCGAGCTCGAATTCAAGCTTGATAATATTTGAATTTTACTCGATTATACCCTTCCCATACATGAGTATGTGAATTTGAGGTTATATTATATATATAAATAAAAAACTCATAAAAACAACCAAGTTTGATGAATGATCACCGAAGCCACTTTAATTTATTTTTTTTCACTTCAATCACATTAAGACCTAATTTCTTCTCACCAAATTCTTTTTCTTTATCACATCTTTAAATCCACTTCTGCATTTGCATCTTAGGAAAACCCCTTTTTTCTTTTTCTTTTTGCAAACTTCGATGATTTTAATTTTTATTAAATATTTCTATATGTTATATAAAGTAAATTATATTAATTTGAAAGTATTTTAATAAATTTATTTTTATATAAAAAATTAAAAAAATTGTTAAAATAAAGAATGTTGAAATATATTATATATAATAATTTAAAATGTTTGCAAAATGCAACCAAATAAAAAGGGAATTGGCAAACATGGAAACTGTTGGGCCGGATCAATCTTCATCCACACATACGAAGGTATAGGGCAGCAAGTGCTTAATGTTCAGCAAAATCTTTTTCGGGTTACAGCCCGACCCGTTTACAATGAAAGGAATTTGAACTGTTTTTGGCCCGACCCGGACATAATATCAATTATCAACAGGTTTAAAATTTATGAAAATTATATTAATAACTATTGGGTGCTGCTCTAATAATCTACATGTTAATCATACATACAAATTAACCATGCGCATATGTTACATTATGGGCATAAATTATATCCATATTATATAAATTTAGTTTCTGTAAAAATTAAAAAGGATGAAAGAAACTTTGATATGTTATTTTGAGATTACCCTAAATAGAAATAATTTAAAAAGTTAAAAAATATCATTGATTGTTTTGAAAGTTTTCATTTAAGTCATTAAATTATTCAAAAGTTTTCATTTGAGTCATTGAACTATTCGAAAGTTTTTATTTAAGTCACTCGGTTGTTAATACGGGAGGTCAATACCCATCGGCGAGTAGAATGCAATACTTTAGATCCAAGTCATTTTGACGATTAGTGTTAGAGAACAAAGAAGAAAACTGTTTGGATTTTGATTCGTAAATTCGTGTCGTTTAAAATATTTCATGAAAAAATTAAATTATAAAAGAGAATGAAAATAAGAGCTTTTAATTAGTACATGCGGTATTTATTAAAAATTACATTTAAGGTGCTAACGATTATTTAATTTAATGGAAATGCCATCGAATGTAAATCCTATTCTATCCGATTATACATTGTAATATTGATTTGGGTGGTAATTTTTTTGAAACATGTATGGACCCAAAAACCACAATTTCCAAGAAAATAAAACCCATAGTTTCTTAGGGTAGCAATGGTGTTGTATCTAAAAGAGTGAAAATGGTAGCATGTCGGCATAGATTCAAGTCTATCTCGCAATAATTGATGGAGTTTGTTGTGCCTACAATTTCCCGATAACAGAGAATAATTTGGCCCACACGGTCACAAACTGGCTTATTGCCAGTGCCGCTACTATATGTACTTATACCTACCATGGACCTACCTCAATCCCCCACTAAATTTTCAATTCAAGGTTCACGATCCTGGGCTTTCAAATATCTTTCCTACAATTAGGCCTACTAGGATTTTCCAAGTTTCTATTGTTCTGGTAAAATTTGTTTTAACACGGGTTTGAATGGATGAGGCGATACGTTTAGTTTATTTTAGGTATTTGTATTTTTTTTATATTTAATTTTTTTAATTTTCAAATTTCAATATTTATGTTCAATTATTAAAATTATTATGGTAAATTCACTGATTTGACACATTAAAAAAAATTCAATCGGTAACTATGTAATAAATATTTGTACATTGTTAATGAACCCGCTTCAATTTACTCAAATTTGCAATCTCTAAGAATTTAGAATATCATCCGTGTCAATTGAGTTAATAAGGGTTTTTATTGGTGTGGGGTGATTAGACATTGTTAATGAACTCGAATTTAATAAAAGAAGTTCAATAGTGCTAGCATTTGGACTTGAATTTTTAAACTCAAAAGGTGGAAATATTAAATTTCTAACAATAAAAGTAGAAAAACTAAATTCCAAATATGCAAGGAGTACAATGAGTTGAAGTATATTTCAACCTTTTTAAATATATTTCCCCAAATTTATAGTTTTTTACATGTTTCAATTTACTCCAACTTTCAACCTCTAAAAGTCTAGAATTATTGGTGTGAATTGAATTAATAGAGAATTATTAGGGGATTAAAATGTTAAATGTATTCAATTAGCCTAAAATTATTATAGCAAGACAATTAATGGGTTTAGTTCTAAACTCTAATAATAGAGGATAGGGAATTGAGTGTAAACTAGGCTAGGTGACTAGTTTTAGCCAACTCTCTTGAGCTTTGCATATATAATTTTTTTTCCAATATCATCCTTTCTATTTGTGTCTACAAATGGATTAAACCTTAAATTCAATTGTTTTATATATAAATAAGTGTATTAACTGATGAAATTTAAATCTCATGTAATGACTTGACGATTAAGAATATTTACCGTCTTAGGTGTAGTTTAAGTTCAAGTTGCGCTAATCGCGTTTGTTGTTTAGGCCTATAATTTATCAAAAAAATTATAAAATTTAATAATTGGATCCATATATGTAAAACTTGTCAAAATCTCATAGGTTCCCCCCTCAAAAACTAAAGGGCTAATGAAGTTGACTTGTTTTTTATTTTTTATTTTATTTTTCATAGTGCTATTGAAATCTTATCCTTTTGTCCTGTTCCTATTATACTACCCATTTATGCATTATTCAATGTTTTTAACAATTTTGAGATATTAAAATGTGGGATTTCTTTTTTAGATTTATTATGATACTGGAACACAAAATTTGAATTGATTCGGGTTAGATGGGCCGGTTTCTATTGAGCCCGTGCATTGATCTCGTAGACCGAGCTAAAAAAAGACTAAGTATTTATATTTTATTGCGAAATCACGTATGAGATTACATAAACACGTGTTAAGTTTAAGGTAAGATACCATGAAATTTACCTAGCACGTCAAATCAATAAACATTACCCGTATCATATAAATAGATAAATACCACCATCCAAGAGAGATAAGGAAAAACACTCAACAGAATTAAAATGATATAAATTAAGAAATTACAGATTTATAAAGAAAGTAATTGTATTTTATTTATGTAAAATAAATATATAAATTTGAGATTAAAGATGAACAAAAAGAAAATGTATATGAAAGAAATTAAGCATAAATTTGGTTTGGTGAAGTGGAATATAAATTGGGTCACATAAGAAGGAAATAGAATACCTTTACCTTACTAAGAAGTCATGTTGTTGTGGAATTGGATCTCCCCCATGGAAAGGAATTCCAGCTGTAGGAATGGGATGCGTTTAATTCTCTGCCACTGGAAGGTACCTTTTTTTGAGTGTTCAATCAAAGCAAAGTATTCAATATTTACTCATACCATTAGGGATAGCAATGTAGGGTGTTGGATTTATTTTTTCTTAATTAATTTATATATATGGTTTTGAATTCGATTTTATTTAAAATATATTTTTCGATCTTGATTTTAATTTTAAATTGATTTCTTCGATTTTACCTTAGTTTAATACAGTTGGAGTATTTTATTTATTATTGAAAAATTAAAATTAAAATAAACCGTCAAAATTTTGAAAATTAAAATCACATAGATAAACTAACCAATTTTCCTAAAAATAATTACTTTTACCTCGACTTTATTAATGGACTCTGTCATTAAAACGACAAAACACTATCAGAAGCCCATTCATTTCCTTTCGCTAAAGCAAAACTTTTTATTTATGCTTCGAAACTAGATTGAAAATGATACCTATAAAATTATAGTAGATTGAAACCCAATAAATTCGAGATTTTTTTATCACCCCTAATTGCTTCAATTTATCGTACGTTTTATATATATTGAGAGAAATTTAGGTTTAAAACCTAAAATATGGAACTATCTAAATTTTAATAAATTCCCTAAATTTATTACCCGTATTTTCTTTTTAATATATGAAAATAAAAAAATTTGGGTCCTACAAATATATAATCTTTCGCTTTTTAAATGTTTAAAATATAACATAACATTTTAATAATATGAGTTGGCTGAGTGAATTGGATACTTAACTCAATTCTATTTTATAATAAAAAAGATGTCATGATTTTGATAGGATAAGGAAGATAATAAATAAAGGTTCCATCTAAAAGCATGATAAAAGAATATATAAAAAATAATATCATTTTATGATTATGATGTTTAAAATATGTTATATATATATAATAGTACGAGTTTAAATTTTTTTTATTTAAATTGACGAGAATATCTTTTATTTTTATCATATTATTAAATTGACATTTAAAAATAATTATAATATTTAAAAATTATTAATTAAAAAGAGTCTACATAAAATAAAATTTGTTATAATTATAAATTTAACAATAATTATAATTTAACAAATATTGTGATAATTATTACATATTTAAAAATACTTATAATTTAATTACATTTATTATTGAAAAAAATTAATTAAAATGATTGTAATTGATTAAAACCTAATACTCCTAAATGAATTAGTTATTGGAGAAAGGGAATGAATGTGGCACTTTTAATCAACAAAGTTTTTCTTTTTAATTATTAATCATAATTTTTAAAAAATATATAAAAATATTAATTAAATAAAGCTCCATATTTATGAGTTATGACCATTAAACCCCCCCCCCAAAAAAAAAAAAAGAAAAAAAAAGAAAAACAGATATCCTTACATCAAGCTGTAATGAAAAAGTTGGACTAAATTTTACCCTATTTGGTACCTTAAATTAATGACCTTTATTTCCTTGGATTTTAGAAGATCAAATTCTATTATTAGACCCTGTATTTTGTGCAGATTATGAATTTAGTAAGTATATTTTAATTTGATCATTTTGGTCATTATACTTTTCAAATTGGTCAATTATAGTTTTTTATACATTTTGAATTTTGAAATTTTAGTCCCGATCAAATGATAGCAGTTAAATATGTTTGATTAAATTTTACTATTAGTCTTGTATTATGTGTAAAGTTGTAGATTTAGTCTATATTTATAGGGGTGAAGCCAAAGATCTTTTTGAGGGGCTAAATTTAAGTTACATATTTTTATAAGAGCTAAAATGTATTTTTACCATTTTATCAGCTTATAGCTAAAAGGATTAAATTAAAAAAAGCTGTCATTCTTTGAAGGGTTAAAGTATAATTTGATCATACACTACCTTATAATTTTATAAAACTTAAAGGCTAAACATGTTTAGCTCATCGGTCCATATATGTACTTTGGCCCTGCCTGCCCCCAACATTGCTCATCGGCCCATATATGTTCTCCAACTAGATCATTTTTAGTCGCTATATTTTTAAAATTTCAAATTTAAATCTTAAAATCTATTAACTTTTTTTTTTGTAACATGCGAAAATAATAAGCTACATGACATTATACACACAACAATATATTTATCGCATTAAATTTTAAAAATAACAGAATTTAAATTATTGAATTTGATAGCTACCATTTGGTGAAGACCAAAATTTCAATCTCCAAAAATATAGAGATTAAAGTTGACCAAATTAAAGTATAAGGACTAAAACGACAACTTACACATAGTTCATAGACTAATAGACGAATTTAACCATTTTAGACAAAACTAAAAAAAAAATTGTTAAGATGGGGCCCCCATTTCATGATATCACAGCTTCCATCCGTAATCATACATAAACCTTAAAGGCTTCAACAGTTTTCAAGTCTCAGTGTCGGTGGTCTAATTTTTATAATCACAGTTTTAAATCAAAAAAAGACGAAAACTTTAATCTAAAAACTTTAACAAAAAAAGCCCATCACCTTACCTTACTGTTTAATTTTTTTCACAACCCTTTAAACCAAAAAAAATTATGAAAAAAAAGGTTTTAAAGATTCTAAATTTATCATTAGTCATGTCCAAAAAATAAATTTACCTATTTTTTTTTCATGCACAAGCATAAAAAGCTTTAAGCTTTTCCTTTTTTTAATCTATTGTTTGTTTTTTCTGAAAGGGGACCCTTTATAAAGGACACAGTTTTCCATAATCAAAGCTATACAGGTGTCCAGAAAATGAAAGAAAGTTAAGAGAGAAAAAGAAAAAAGGAAACAGAAAAAGATGAGAGAATTCATGTGATGTTGGGGATGCTTTGATTTGAGCTTTTTATTGGTTGTTGATTAGATTTTCTTTGTGTTGCTTGTTTTAGTGGTGTTATCACTATCAAGCAAGCTATATCAACAAAGAATAAATCCAAAAAAAAAAAAAACTGAGGGAAAGTGATCATCTTGGAGATCTGGGTTTTTTTTTCAGCTTTTAATGGAAAAAATGATGAGGTTTCAGTATAAGCCTGTTAGAAGACAAGAAGCCATTGTTGGGTTGTTTGTGTTGCTTTTCCCAGTTCTTTTGCCTTGTTTTTTTGCTTCATTCAGCCATGCTTCCCCTTCAACATTCTTGGTACGTTCCTCTATACATATACATATATATGTATATAGCTTAGTAGAATTTTCTTTTTTGTATGGAAAAATGGGTTCCTGGTTCTCAGTTTCTTCGTGGAAAATTTCATGGAAATGAGAAATAAAAAGTTTGCAGTTTATTAAAAATGTAAAGTTAAGGGTTTGTTTTGAGTATATTTTGCCGACAATGGTTCAAGTGTGTCTGGTAATTATATTGCTTTAATGAAAATTATGCCAAAACTAGAATTTTTTTTTTGTCTTGGTAGGTAATATATTAGTTAATTTGCTTGAACTGGAAAAAAATTGAAAAATAATGTTCACCAATTCAGCTTTTCTTCATTTCTTGTAAATTTTTCTTTAGCCTTTGCAAGTGTTTTTCAGTTAAATTAAGCATCTTCTCCCACAAAATTCACAAATTTATATATATATATGTGTGTGTGTGTGTGTGTGTGTGTGTGTGTATGTGTATATATATAAAAGTTAATAGTTTTACCAGCTCTTTATGCAGAGTTCTCCCATTAGTTTATTGATAATATAGTGATAGTGTTCGTAATTTTCTCTTTGGGGAGGAAATGGAACTTTAAATTTATCTGGTTTGTTGAATTATTGCTTTGGCTATGAAAGGAAATTAATTGATTGTGCTGCCCTTTGATGTTTGTTGCAGGAGTGGAGTGTTCCGAAACCTCGACATTTACGGTTACTCGCGAGTGCCTTACAACGTGAAAGTGTGAGTATGTTCGCGTGCCTGCGTATATGCATATGTTGTGATTTTCCTTTTATGACTCTATGTTGACTGGTGATTTTGATGTTTGATTTACTTTTGTGTTTGTATTCAGTCTGATGGAGAACCGACTGATCTTTGGGCTCCTTTGGCTGACCAAGGGTGGAGACCATGTCTTGGTGGATCCGTAAACGCCCCACGTGAGTGACAAAATTTTCAAGTTTTGGTTTGTTTTTTATTGTTGGTATTCCGTGTTACGAGACTTGTGTTTGCGGTGTTAATGATACATTTTCTTGGATTTTTGGTCTTTGATTACTTTGAGCAGCGTTGCCCCAGAAATCTGAAGGATATCTTCAGGTCTTTCTTGATGGAGGGCTTAACCAGCAAAGAATGGGGGTTGGTCCTCATTCAAGTGCTTTACAATTATGAAACATTCGATGATTCTAGTTTTACTAAACATTTCCTTTTTGTTTCTAGATATGTGATGCGGTTGCCGTTGCTAAAATATTGAATGCAACACTTGTGATCCCGTATCTCGAAGTAAATCCGGTTTGGCAAGATTCAAGGTACTTTTATATGGAAGGGAATCATCCTTTCAAGTTCTTATTCTAAGTGGAAATTTTCTAGTTTTCGCCCGGTTTAAGTAAAATATTTTCCCTGCAGCTCATTCATGGATATATTTGATGTGGATCACTTTATTAATGTATTGAAGGATGACATATCGATTGTCAAAGAACTACCTGATGATTTCTCTTGGAGCACAAGAGAGTATTATGCCACTGCTATTCGACCAACCCGAATTAAACGAGCACCTGTTCATGCATCTGCAAACTGGTACCTCGAGAATGTCTTGCCTGTACTTCAGAGGTTAGTTAGCAACTCGAACCATTTGATTCGAACAGACATTTTAGTCGCTTTTGACAGTTTCTGGACATATCATAGTTCTTACTCTTCTTCTGTTTTTTTAACAGCAATGGGATTGCTGCAATTTCTCCGTTTTCTCACCGTTTGTCTTTCAACAACTTGCCGAGTGAAATCCAGAAGCTACGTTGTAAAGTCAACTTTAAAGCACTTGTTTTTGTTCCGCACATTCGAGCACTTGGAGATGCCCTTGTCCATCGCCTAAGGTATCCTCCTACTGAAAGTCAACCACTTATTACCGATGATCTCACTGGGACCACTGATCGAAATGTTAAACAAATGCCACAGAAATTTGTAGTGGTACACCTTCGGTTTGATAAGGTATATATCCTGCTTATACCATAGATTACGGTCCTTGTATTTTAACTATGACATTGTTTATATATATAGGATTTAGTTTGAATGATCATCATTTTAATGCAGGATATGGCGGCTCATTCGGCCTGTGATTTCGGTGGGGGTAAAGCTGAAAAACTGGCTTTGGCCAAGTACCGACAAAGGATTTGGGGAGGGAGGGTTCTCAATTCTCAGTTTACCGATGAAGAGTTGAGAAGTCAAGGTCGTTGTCCGTTGACTCCTGAAGAAATTGGACTGTTGCTAGCAGCTTTGGGTTTTGATAATAGTACCCGTCTTTATCTTGCTTCCCACAAGGTCCTTTGTCTTAAAAATTTTGGTTTTGCAAACTTTTCCAAATATATTGTTTCTCGACGATGTATTCATTGCCGTATATTTCAGGTATATGGCGGGGAAGCTAGGATTTCCACCTTACGAGATCAATTCCCGAAGATGGAAAGCAAAAAGAGCCTTGCCTCTTCAGAGGAAAGGGTCCTTATAAAAGGAAAAGCTTCGTTGTTAGCAGCAGTTGATTACTATGTTGGTATGCATAGTGATATCTTTGTCTCAGCCTCTCCTGGGAATATGCACAATGCATTGGTGAGTATTACCGGTTTTAATGCAGTCTACATGATAGTATATCTAAACCCGGACATACTTATAATATACGGTTCCAATGATACAAACAGGTCGGACACCGAACTTTCGAGAACCTGAAGACCATAAGACCAAACATGCCATTGTTAGGGCAACTCTTCCTTAACAAAAACATTACTTGGTTGGAATTCCGTCAAGCAGTGGTGGAAGGTCATCAAAACAGACAAGGTCAACTCCGGTTAAGGAAACCGAAACAATCCATATATACATATCCGGCTCCGGATTGTATGTGCCAAGCTTAAATCCCTAAACCTCATTTTATAGGTATGCCAAGTTTACGCTTACTATATTTTATTGATTTCATTACTGCAACTATTAATTGTGGCTTGTATTATTGGTATCATAAATAAGAAGCAATCCCATTTCTCTCATCAATAAAAAGTATAACATCCTACTGTTCTTAGTTGGTATCGTGTAGCGTATCAAGTCGACTGTGGTATCAAGAATGGTGTTGTTTAGCATTAAATTTTTGCGGATTGTATTGAGTATGGACCGCAGAGTGGGGGTATGGAACGTATAAATCATCTCAGTTTTGTTCGTTGCATAGGTCTGCCGGTGAAGCCGTCTGTACAACTCATTTTCGTGTTGATTATTACGAGAAACATTGATGTATTGTGGAAGAGATTTTGAGTGTTTACTTTGTAGTTTGCAACATTATATTTGATTTTTTTTTTTGAAATAATATATTTGGTTTTGATATAGAAGTAATTGAGTGTAAATCTAAAGATGGTCTTGTTGTCATACAATGGAAGAAATCGTTCATGCTGAAGAAAGGAAGTTTACTTGTGCTTGCAGGTTACTTGAATTCAATGCTAAAAAACATCATCATCCATCCAAGCTTTTACTGAATCCAATTCAGAATTATTGGGTATCAAGCGATTCGTTTCGAAGTAGATCATTATCTGGATTTTTTGATTTATCTAATTTTGGATTCCTAAATTTATCTAAAATTTTGAATATGTTTAATCAAGACTGAATTATGTATTATTATCAGTTGGATATTTAAAAATTTCTAATCATTTTTCAAATATTAAAATAAAAAATTAAGATTATAAGATGAATTTGATATCTGAATTCGAAATGAAAAATAATCTTAAATTACGTATACTCGAATTTGCAATCTTGATTGCCGTGGATCAATTGGACCTTAAAATTAAAGCTAGGCTGCCCCAAAAGTGTAAATGAAATATTGGTATTCGTAAATTTTGAGTTTGACTCAAATAAATTAATTCAATAAATACGAAATCAAGCTCAAACAACTTGACCTATAATTTGAATTAATTCAAGCTTAATAATGCTCAACTTGAACGATTTGCAAACCTTGTTATCGAACCTAACTTAAACTTGAACTGGAATACATTTTAAGCCGAACCCAAACTTAAAAATAAATAATCAATCAACCCTTTCAAGCTCGGCTTGAGTTGATTACACCTCAGGCCGCCCAATTTAACAATTCTAATCATATTATATGCATTAAGTTACATAAATTTTTACATAAATAACTTGGAACAAATGAGATATTTAACCATAGCTTTCAAGATAAAACATGCTACATTTTGATACATTTTAAGAGTAATAATAAAAGAGTGAAGATATACATGTATGGTGAAAGAAAGCCTCAGTGGAAGTGTCAAGTGTCCATCAAATGCAAGTTGTGAGCTCTGGGGATTAGTGGTTAGCTTTCAATATATCACTGATCATCGGGGTTACCAGATGTGGGCCGGATCTGACCGCCTTTCTTGTCTTCAGCACTTGATCCAGTTCCATTTCGGCTTGTGAAAGCCAACTCTTTTGCTTCTGATGCGTGCGGAGTCATCTCTTCATCGATAGGTAGTGTTCTCTTCGAGCCCTCTAATGCAACACCGAGAACTATGTTTTCCTCTAAGGCAGAGACTGGCAACTTCTCGCCTTCCGGTTTTGATTGAAACGGTTCTCGTAATCCACCTGCTTTGTCAATCCCACTTTCCGTCGTGGAAACAGAAGGCCTAACAACTTTCTGTTGCTTGTCGGAAACTCTTTTGTTATCCAGAACCTTTTGGTCGGGACTAGATGTTTCTGCAGCATTAGAACTCGTCTTCTGGGTTGATTTTGATGGTGGTTTAACTTTATCATCTGTCTTGGGATGTGATGTTGATTCAAAAGAAGCATTAGAGGCTTTGGTTTCAGAATTTGGACTTTCTACAACCTTGGCATCTGCTTTGGATTTGGAATCAGGCTTTGGTGTTGCTCCGGCCTTGTTGTCTGCAGCAGGCCTTACTGTGGTTTTACTGTCTTGTTCTCCGGCTGGTTGTGCAGACTGGCCTTTTGTTCTATCCTCACCACTGGTCTTGTAAGCGGGTTCGATCAGTAACAGAGGCCTGTTAGATGACACTCCACCATGGTTATAGATTGAGTCTGCAAATGGTACATTTTCCAACTCGGAATCACCAACTACTTTCTGCACAGTTCGAATTGGTGTGGCAAGTCGGGCACGGTGATGGCTGATGACTCTAAGGAGATCTAAAAGTATAGCTTCCTGCTCATCGACCATAAAATCTAGTTACATATCCAGTATCAAACTTAATGGAAACCACTTTCACAAACAGGGAATATAAATTGAACATAATTGAAAGGCTTCATTTTCATAAGATAACAACATAAGTTCATTCTACCAAGTAACTTTTCTTAGCATGCTTTACTACAGTTTGTCGCTTCAATTTCATAAGATAAGTTCAGGTGAATGGTGAATATGGTATAGATTCATTTCACTTCTACCAAGTTACAAGTAACTTTTCTTATCATTTATGCACTAAACACCCTGAAATTGACTTGCAGAGGTCACATTGATCATTGAAAGGCATAAATCTTAATAGAGATATCCTCTTACCTTGACACATAGGTATTCTTCAAGGTGGGAAGTCTTCACAAAACAGGACACCAATATCTGTCAAATAAGAAAGGAGGAAAAATAAATTGGCAAATATTAGATAACATACAACATACACGCGCAGACACGCACAAAAAATAGGATGAGGCAAATTCTTTTACTGTTCCTTCTTGTCATTGCTTATAGAAAATCTATCAAAGATATGACTGAAAAACAACGCAAGTAGTCATACGAAGAAGAATGATTTCATAAGAAGGTCAGACGTTGAACACGAACCAAAAGGGCCTGATTTTCAGGGCTGACATTCTCCAGAAATACTCTTCTGTGCAATCTCTGCTGCTCAACCTGAGGATTCTTAGCCAATACCTTGCGCATGTCGGCAACAATATTCTGCACAAACAAAAGGGATCCAAAAGGAATTTTAAAAATTTGAAAATGAAAATTTAATTATGCAAATCTGAAATAGAGCTTTTGACAGTTTTGGAGAAGTCCTTACATTAATCTTATGGACATCCAAGTGACTGATGGCCAGGTGAGTTTTAATGCGCCAATGAGTTTTCTGACTGAGATTTCTCACAACATTTACTGTAAATTTGTGGTTTGGAATGTGAACTGCTTCACGATCCTCCCCTCTTATTATTGTTGGTGACCACCAACCAACATGCTGTATATGTAAAAAAATCAAGACCCATATAAGAAAACCCGCAGATGAAGAATGTTGTTGTCCCAGTTTACTAAGGGAATCACATCATTAGAAACCATTTGAAGTCTAATACAAACACAGCTCCGCCTTTTACTCTAAAACAGAGACAGGGCTCAAATACAAACCTCAACAGTACCAGAAACTTCATATCCCTCTATCTTTGTTTGAATCCATTCATTCATGACAAAAGGTCGAGTCGCATGAATCATTGCACTTGAGAGAAAATTTGTGAATATCTACAACAAATAACAAACTGTCAAACTCTGAGAAAGTGCATACGCGGGTTCAGATAAAAAAGGGTTCAAGAAAAGTCCAGATAGAACAAGAAAAATTTAGGATTTGATTTAGGAGAAATAAGCATCAACTTTATGTTCCCTTAGGTTCAAAGTTGAGGTATCTTTCCTTGTTTTTGGGGGTTTATTTCTGGAGCATTCTAATAATTTCCAAATTAGCTGGAAAATCTCACAATTTGAGTCTAATGGGGTTTTCCCTTGTTTTTGGGGGTTTATTTCAGGAGCATTCTAATAATTTCCAAATTAGCTGGAAAATCTCACAATTTGAGTCTAATGGGTTTCTTCTAGGGTTCCCTTCTTATTAAGAGATCAAAATTTCCAGTGTCCCAACTTATTCAAGGATGTTATTGATGCATGATCAGCTTATATTATCTTTTGATTGTATGAAGCAATTGTTAACTGTAGTTGTGAACTGTTATATTTATCTTCTTCCTCCTATACCTGTTTCTAGCATTTTCAGATTTACAACCAGCCCTAGATCAGTCTCTCAAATCTATCAAACCTTAACCAAAGTCAACACCAAAGAAACCTCCAAGCTTCAATTGCAACCATAAATCATTGCTCCCTTTTATTAGTTTTTCCCCTCAAAGCTGAGTTCCTTTCTAAACAAACCTGTAGGCCTAACCATTTTCTTTCATTCAATTAAATCCTATAATCACATGTTCTTGCCTATAACATAACAAGATTTTCAAAAATTCATAGAACCCTATATATATGTCCTATATCATCGATATATTCTTGATGAACTGCAACCTTTTTTTTTTGGCCAGAGATAACTGCAGTTAACATGAAGTAGCAACAGAGAATGTGCATCATAGGAAAGCTATAAATTGAAATGAACCAGTATGAAAATGATCTTTAGGTGTACCTCACGGCCAGCAAGAGTCAGCAAAACTGTCCCTAGACCTCCAGCAGTGAGCCACCTCTGAGTAGAGAATCCCAACAACTCCATGAACAATGACACAGCAGCAACCCAAACTGCAGAATATAGAGCTTTCCCTGCAAACTGGAAACCCATCTGCCAGAAACACAAGGTAAGTTTAAGAATTAGTAAAAAGGATCACAACTGCAAAGCTGGCTGCTTGAATAACAACAAGAAAAGCATGTAAATGAAATTTAATGAAAGAGAACCAATCACTGATTTGTGTTACAGGTCTCTCAGCCTCTTTCATTAGAGTGACAATTCATATGCACTTCTGGCTTTAGTAATAAACAATAGCAATCACATGACTATTAGTAATTAATAGCATTGCTTTATGATAGAGCAATCAAACCAACATTTCTCGTATCACTGGTCTCACTCGTCTCCATGAAGAATTTCTGCGTTTGTTGAATCGTGCTGCATAAAAGTATTTTAACCATGTTTAGTACCATGGAAACAACAGTCATGGAACATAACAATGAGGAAAAATTATTAACATAAAGAAATCAGTTTCAGAAGAAAAATGTTCTGAAATTTTATAAATACAATACATTTCCTGTTCACACTAGCCATAGATATGTGCTACATGTCTTCTAGCTTCTAAGAAATTATTACGCTTTTCATTAGATTATTTTGGATACCACATTTAAAGTGAACAAGCTGGGACCATATTTCACTAATAAAATTGTTGATGAGCTCACCAGCAACAATGCAATGCTAGCCTGTTTATATTACACCATATTATAAGCCAGTGAACATCCTCATCAAGCATTTTATTTAGGAAATAAAAAGGAGAATGGATGCTTACCTCGATAAGCAATATGCAAAGGCCAGCACAGTCGACAATGATTGTACAAAATTCAAAAGCCGTTGCTTAACCAATTGGCTGGCTTCTGTAGGGAGAACCAATGGATCCAGCGTTCTGCAAGAATTTCGGCAATAACATGCATGCAAATTGAACAGTTGGAGACTAGATTTTGCATTTTATAACAGAAAAATGTAGAGATCCTTTTGCACTTAAACGAGACATGATTTTGACACCTGCATATGAGGATTGTACCAGTCCACAGCAGCAAAGGTTGAATATAAGAAGTTGTAACGTAATGGGTTCTGCTCTTCTTCCAGCTATTATCACTCCTCTGCAGTTACTCATAAAACATTAGTTAATGCATTGATCCAACTCACATGTATTTGAACCATGGTAAATAACAGAATAGAGAGGAACCTAGAGATGTGAACTTACATGAAGAAGTAAGCTTCTACTATGTTGCATAAGTGGCACAACACCACATACGGCAAAAATAATAATGCCAACTGCTGGAGCCAACTTAAATACAAGAGGACTATCTTGTAAAATATTATATGACCTGCATGATACAAAGGGCTTAATCTTAAATGCATAAAAATTATACAGCTAATAAAAATAGAGACAGCACCCAAAAGCAGCAGTACTGTTTTAAGGACAATATGTTCCTAATATGAACATGAGGCCCCAGGAAAATAAATAAATTAGCTAAAGAAGGAAAACATAAAGTACTCTTAGAACTTAAACCCAAATAAAAATTAATACTATGTATGCTGAACTAATAAGAGAACAAATTTATCTGTACGGAAAAGATAACCACTCTAACAATCCTGAAGTTCAGTATAACAAATATGGCAAGCAGATCACCAAAGAAGGGAAAAAAGAACCTTGTCAATGCAATAGAGGCAGCTTTTACCACAGGAAGTTCAAATACTTTGCCTGGTACTTGAAAAGCATGACACCTAAAGGCATTGTTTCTGTATGGAACTGAATGTATTGGCCTGTACAAACTGTTGGAGAGCAGAATTCTCCAAGAATCCTGCTGCTGGAACTATGGCAAGAAAGATAAGACGAAGAATAAAGATTCCTCGAACATCATAAAGAACATTAAATTGTTGCTAATGCTATTAAATTGAAAGAATTAACTCCAGGCCACCTTCTGAAGGGCCACAAAGCAGTTCATAGCTCAGTAGTCATACAATTGCAAATCACTAATATAGACAAAGCAAAAGATTTCAGCTTATTAGAGTCTATAGGGATGAGTAATATTTAAATGAAAATTTAAAAGAACATAAATCTAGCCTTTAGGTCCAAGGTAATCTGGTGACATGGTACAATACTGCAACAATAAATGTTGAGTGATTGGGAGATTGAAAATAGATCTATTATCTGTTAGTATGGATGAAAAATAGCATACAAACAACACTTCGTGAGACAGTTTCTGTGCAGTTTAAGACAATGATATTGACAAGAAAAAGCTATCATATGATGTCCATGTGCAAAAATAATGCATTCATAATAAACTTGGCTCAATCAAATTCCAGACAAACCACAAATAGGAAGACAATAATGCTAAGAAAATTAAAGCAAAAAACCCTGGCATGATATTGTAAATAAGCATGCACTTATCAAAGTGATATGGTTTTTTAGTTTGGACTATCCAATATCCCTACATAATCACAGTTAAGTAATAGCAGAGAAAGGTTAACATATACTCCAAATCCCTGCACTCTTCACAAAATTGAAATGTAATCTCTCTACTTTTATTTCCAAGAATTTAGTCTCTCTACTTTCATATTTCAAAATTTAGGTCCAATTGTTAATTACATTAAAATTTTTCTGTTAAATTCGCTGGTGTAATATTTTGAAATTAAAAAAAAAATACTCAATAGCCATGTAAAAAAGATGACGGGTAACAAACCTGGGCTAAATTCTTTGAAATAAAAGTAAGAGACTAAATTCTATATATATGAAGAGTAAAAGGACTTGAAGCATATTTTAACAGTAGAGAAATACTATCCTAAACAAAGAAGATGTCTTAGAACTTGAAGTTATACCGAAGTGCTAGATGAGAGGGTGTCGCTCAATAAATTCAACCGCTGCCTTCCCAATACACCCTGGAAAAAGAAAAAGTGAGAAAAACACCAATATATAGAACAAAATGCCAAATAAAAAACAAAATCTTCTCTTAGAAGTGAAGGAACAAATCGTGTACCTTAAACTTTTTATTACATCCCTGGTTCCTGCAAAGTCCCAAATCATGGGACAATTGCAAAGAACCAGAAAGATACATTGTGGGAGTGAAGTCAATAGCTTGCAGGGCGTCACTAGTAGCATAAGATCATACTTTATTCCAACAACAGCTAATCTTAAAACTCAAATTTGGATATTAATAAAGCGAAACACTTATCCAAAATCCCAAAACTAAAGAAACCTGCCGGAGAAAAAAGAATTAAAAATTTGATGACGCAACAGAAAAGATAAGAACATAACTAATAACAACAACAAAATTTGGCCTGAAAGACTGAAACCTAGAAAGAGTTTTATTTCGAAATTTTCAAGTTTCCAAAATTATGAGAATCCGATATACATACAATCAAGCAAAAAAGGGTTCAACAGTAAAACTTATTCCGATGAAAATAAACCAATATATAATTAAGAAAAACCAAATTTCTACTCACAGGCAAAGTATCGTAGCCGCCGAATTAACACGATTTTCTTTTTGAGAAAAAATTTCAAACAAAAAAAAAGATTCCAAGTGGAGAATTAAAACGAACATAAATCGAAAGGCTATGGAAATTGAAATGAGACTTACCTTGAAGAGAAAGAAACTACGACGGAACGGAGAATTTCAGGCCTCGAAAAAACAGAAAAACAAAAAAGCTGTTCACAGAAATTTCGAGACTGGAAAATAATTTGCACGCGCGGAATTTTATTATTATATTGTTATTTTTATTAAAGTGGTTAATATTTATCCACGTGGATTGCCATGCGGGCTTCTGTGGCGGCTCGTTAGTTTTCCACCCCTTTAGGAGAAGAGATAAAATCAATCAATCAATCATTGTTTTTTTTTTTTTGATAGAATGGCTGGGTATTTATTATGAAAGAAAAAATAATAATAATAATCCAATCAGCCCAAATCAAAGGCCTAAGTCAAAGCAGAAAAGAACCAATCTAATTTTCAACCTAAACAAGTATAAAATTACACCCCCCAAGAAACGTCAATCCAAAAGCTAGAAAATTAAAAGGAAAAAGACAAAAGCATTAATTGAAATTAAAATCTACCGAATGAAACCTATCCCAGTCATTAATCAGAAACAGCTGGAAACCATAAAGGCTATTGAAGAGTCATTTCCAAGGTCCCATCTGTTATGTCGATAGCTCTTCCCCATAGATTTAAACTTCATTAAGCTATCTGTTTTGGATGCTGCTCCTTCACCCATTTCTTCAATCCGGATTTCTTTGCCAATCTTCATCCAAGGTTGAAATGTGGCGGTCCAGTTCTTCTCCTATCAGGTAAATGTTTTCTTCTTTCGCGAGAGCTCTCTTTGCTAGACCATGTGCATGTGTATTCTCTGATCTATGTATGTGCTTTAAAGTAAGATCTTGAAAAAAGGATTTCTTGTTCTGAATATCTTTAATAATGGCACCTATTACCGATTTATCTGTTGACATCGCCTTGCTCTTCTTTATGACGGTTTTTGAGTCTCCCATAATTCTAATTGACTGAGATCCTAAAGCAATCCCTAATTTCATGCCTTCTAAACATGCATATGCCTCTGCTGCGAATGATGAGGGAACATTTCTGTGGATAACCGTTTTTATCACCAGTAGATTTCCCCTCATATCCCAACCAACTAGTCCTGTCGCTGATTTGAAGGTTCTACTATCCAGTGCTGCATCAAATTTGATCGATATTCTCGGTACGTTTTCCTGTATACTGTGACTCTTGAAAATTTTTTTCTCAGTTTTCTTCTCAGCATTTATTCCCTCATATTCTACCATATGTCTTTGAATATTCTGAGCTAATCCCCTTCCTGTTGAATTTTTGCCCTCGTGAATGAGTTTGTTTCTAAAGGACCATATCAACCATAAAGCATAGCAGAAAAGCCGACACTGGTAATTGTTGCTGTTCTTGAAAACCCAGGTTAGCCACTCCCATGTATTTTGACTCGTATTCTCCATGACCCATGCTAAGTTTAATGCTTGCCACACTTCTCTTGTAAAAGGACACTCTCGGAAAACATGAAGACGCTCTTCTACTCCAAAATAACATCGTGGACAGCGGGCAGTTGAACTAACCCTCCTCAAGCTGAGATTACCAAAGTGAGGGATATAATCCCATGAAATCCTCCAGATTGTAATTGCAATTTTTGAAGGCAATTGTAGGCTCCATAATTTTTTGTAAAAATTTCTTATTTCGGTCTGTAATAAGTAGTCATTAGCTGTAGAAGCATCTTGTAGTAGTTTATACGCACTACGTACTGAAAACTCACCAGATAGTTCTCCACTCCACACCTGAATAT
The DNA here is from genome assembly GCF_007990345.1 of Gossypium hirsutum. Classification (NCBI taxonomy): domain Eukaryota; kingdom Viridiplantae; phylum Streptophyta; class Magnoliopsida; order Malvales; family Malvaceae; genus Gossypium; species Gossypium hirsutum. Next base: position 4,167,158 of record NC_053439.1, on the reverse strand, counting down.
CCTCATGTTCGGTCTCTGCCAGAGGAATTTGTAGAATCTTCCGAGCAGTATCTTCTTGAAAGGTACTTTTAATTAAGTCTGACTTCCATTTTCTACTTGAATTGTCAATGAGGTCTGAAACTAACTGTAATTCTCTTCTGTTTGTGCTATTAAGCTCAGCCACCTTGTCAATCCCCTGAATCCAGTTGTCTTCCCAGATAGAAATGCAACTCCCTTTACCAACTCTCCAACCCAATCCTCTTTGAAGAAGTCCTTTTGACGCCCAGATGCTCTTCCAGGTGAATGAAGGTAAATTCCCCAACTTTGCGTTTAAAAAACTGGACTGTGGAAAATATTTAGCTTTCAAAACTCTGGCTAATAAAGAATTTGGGAAATTAATGAGACGCCAACCTTGTTTAGCTAATAACGCAATATTAAATTGACTAAGATCTCGAAAGCCTAGACCACCATTTTCTTTTAACGAACAAAGGTTTTTCCAAGTGCACCAATGAATTCCCCTTTTGCCCCCTCCTTTTGGCCACCAGAATCTTGCTATAATACTCTTCATTTCATCACAAAGAGCTCTCGGCAGTAAGAAACATGCCATAGAATAAGTCGGAATAGCTTGCAAAATGGCCTTTATAAAAATTTCTTTCCCTCCTTGTGATAAAAATCTGTTGCTCCAGTTATCAATATGTTTTTTGATTCGATCCTTTAAACTCTGAAAAGCTTCTTTTTTTCTTTCGTCCCACCATATTCGGTAGCTGTAGATATCGTTCAGGTTCACTAGTCTTATGTACCCCCAACACATCAACCACTTGTCTCCTATCCTCCTCCAACGTGTTTTTACTAAAGATTACCGTTGATTTATCAAAATTTACACATTGTCCCGGGCAAACTTTGAATTAACACAAAATATCATTTATGATGTTTGCACCCCTCCTAGTTGTCTCTCCAAACAGTATGCAGTCATTAGCAAATAAAAGATGAGATACTTGTGGACTGTATCTACTCACCCGTACTCTTTTGAGACGATCTCTCTTCATTGCTAACCTCAGCAAGCTCGATAAACCTTCACCACATATCAGGAATAAAAACAGGCTTAATGGGTCCCCTTGTCTAAGTCCTCTGGTTGGTACAAATTTATCTCCTCTGTACCCATTTATGACAACTGAATAAGCAACAGAATAAGCAACAGATGACACATTTCATAATGGCATTTACCCAACTCAAATCAAACCCTATCTTTTTCATGACCTCATGCTGGTATCACATCTTTATGTGCTACACAAATATTGGCTTTAGGCATGAAGGTGATAATACCTAAATCCTTTAAATTTTAATCCTACTTTAATGTAGGTGCTGTTTGGATTAGTTATATTATATTCATAGTCTTGATATTGTTCTAGATAAATTTTATCTAGTCTTAGTCTATGGGTTCCCATTCTGATCCGGGATCATTTGAGAATTCCCTTATTTCTTCTTCTGTATCATATTCATACACAGACTCGTCTGAATCAGGTTTAGATTTGACTGGTTCATATCCTATGCTATTAATGTATTCAAGTTGTCTTATTATTTTATTATTCTCCTTTTTATATCTTTGCGGACATTCATTTGCATAATGTCCTTCCTCTTTGCAGAGCCAACATCTGCAATCTTTCTTGTTTCTTGGGCAATCCTTTTTATTAATCTGTCTATCTCTAAAATCTCATCGAGATGGCCTTAGCAGGCTTGAAACAGGATACTATCATTCTCATGGTAGTAAGCATAAAACTAAGATTCCCCCTCAATATCAGCTAAGTCACAGCGAAAATGCGTATAATAATAGGTGGTTAAACCTAGATTGTACGTTAGACAAACATAAAGAGCTAGACGGATGGTACAGACAAATGTGCTTTCTAAGTCTAAGGAACATAGAACAAGTAGCAGACGCAACTTTGATAGGAAATCGGGTCGATGCCAACTGTAGGCTTTTCGTACTTTAGGTATTTTAATAGTCTTGTGATTATTTCTTAAAGTTATATAATCCAAATGTTGAACAAATGGGTGATATAAATGTAAGAAATTGTTTCTTATTAATATGTCCATTCCTGTATTCTGTTGATATAAGGTTGGGACCTTAAACAATGTTCCTTGTAACTCGAGATAGATATCTCTTGCTACTTTATTAATCTTGATTATGCTTTTATCAGCTATGACGATGCTCTTGAAGCTGGGCTTGTTTGCTGCTTCTACTGGTTCTGCTGCTGGGGCCATTTCCTTCAATCTATTTTTGATAGATTTTAGCTCCTGCTCTTGTAGTAGTAGCTCTTCCTTCATCTTCTTGACTTTTTCCTGCTGGTTCAGCTCTTGAATCCTAAGCTCGTAGTATTCTTTCATCTGAATTTCCTTGCTGCTGCTGCTTGCTCCTTTAGCTGCTGCTCCAATTCCTTTACCTTCATTTTTATTACCAGTTTTATCTTATCAGATTTTAGTTGATTAACTTGTTTATTAATTTGAAGCGAATTCTCGGGTTAAGATATCCGCTAAATTTTATCTAGTCTTAGTCTATGGGTTCCCATTCTGATCCGGGATCATCTGAGAATTCCCTTATTTCTTCTTCTGTATCATATTCATACACAGACTCGTCTGAATCAGGTTCAGATTCGACTGGTTCATATCCTATGCTATTAATGTATTCAAGTTGTCTTATTATTTTATTATTCTCCTTTTTATATCTTTGCGGACATTCATTTGCATAATGTCCTTCCTCTTTGCAGAGCCAACATCTGCAATCTTTCTTGTTTCTTGGGCAATCCTTTTTATTAATATGTCTATCTCTAAAATCTCTTTTATCATAAGCTCTATCTTTTTTATATTTATTCCTATATCCCTTCTTTTTTTTGTATTGTCTTTTATATTTTTTATATTTTCGAGGTGAAAACCTCTTCCTGTATCTCTTATATTTTTTCTTGTATCTTTTATAAGATTTCTTATAATCCTTTTGTGGTTTACATCCCCATCGAGTAGGAATGTCAATCATAGAAGGATCACAACAAGGTTTATTATTAGTGAATTTATTAATGTCCTCATTGAAATGTTTTTTTTTGCATTTTTCTTCCATTAATTCCTGTAAACATTGTATTCTTCCTGCTAAGTTATTTGTTAATCTTGCATCCTTTTCTAATTCAAATCTTTTTTCTAATTCTTCTTTCCACGTTGGTGGAAATTTGAAATAGAATTGTTTCTCATATTGGTTCATTTTATCTTTACTATTTAGCTTATAAAACCATTTTTCATATTCGCAGATAAAATTCTTCCAATAACAGAGATCACAGATCTTGATATTGTTTAGAATATATTCTGCTTTGCTAGATTCCTTTTCTTGAACTGTTTTCTGATTAATTTGATTTAAACCTATAAATTCATTTGAAATTAAGGTTTTAATCTTAGTTAATCTTCATGTGATAAGTAAGTTGATTTTAATAATTCTCCTCTTTCTGAGTTCCACCATGCTCTTACATTTCCTGTCATGAAATGTTCTAAGAATGGTTCTAGGTCTGCTACTTGTTCTATGTTCCTTAGACTTAGAAAGCACATTTGTCTGTACCATCCGTCTAGCTCTTTATGTTTGTCTAACGTACAATCTAGGTTTAACCACCTATTATTATACGCATTTTCGCTGTGACTTAGCTGATATTGAGGGGGAATCTTAGTTTTATGCTTACTACCATGAGAATGATAGTATCCTGTCGTTGGTTTTTTCTTAGACTTCCTAGTTTCAAGCCTGCTAAGGCCATCTCGATCAATGTTTTCTATGCTATCTACTAATGGGTCCAGTGAAGGGTCAAAATACTCATTAACCTCTTCATCATCTAGTTCCTCATCTTCTAGTTTGACTTCATCATCGTCTTCTTCAACTTTTATCCTATTACTACTAGATTTTTACTAGGTGCATCTAGATAGTTTTCATCATCAGATATTTCTTCAATTTTCATTTTATCTTTTTCCATTTTTATTATTTCATCATGATCATATTCATCCTCATAATTGTCATCGTCGAATATGTATTCTTCGATGCCGTCCTGTATTTGATAACCAAATTCCATATTACAAGTTTCTTGTATTAAAGAATCTAGTTCTCTTTGGTTCCTGCAATTTTTAATCCTTTCTCCTAAATCTACTTCTTGTCTAACAGATGCCATTGGGGTTTGATATCTGGTAGAGGTGGAATTTTATTAGGAATAGGTATTGGTGGATCAGGTTTAATCCATCTTATTGTTTTCTTAGGGGTTCCTAAATTTGAAGGTAGATCACTGATCTTCTTATCTATTTCTCTTAATAAATCCTCATGTCTTTGTTGGTTTTCAACCATCTTGTTTACTATTACTGTTAATCCTTTTAAGTTTTCTGCTATTTCACTATTATCTTGTAGGAGTTTAGGCAAATTCCAAGAAAGGTAACGTGAAATGCTTCCATCTGGTCGGAATTTAAATTCTGACCTACTCATAGCTTATTATCAATTTTTCTTATCATGTCTTTAACTTCATTCAAATCCTTTTGAGTATTTAATGCTGTATGAATATTCGTAGGTTCTTCTAATATTATGGGAACATTAGAAGGTTGTTCTACTGGTATTTCATACTCCTGTCTAGGTAGTCTAAAGCTTTGACTTTGACTCCTATTTAAGCTTATTCCTTGTTTAGGTATTAATGCTGTGCTATTATTATAATTTCTAAATATGTTTTCACTTGTTTCTTCAATTTTATCTCCATTAGTGATTTTAGGTATGCTAAAATGACTTCTAGGGATTTCTATTAATTTCGTGCTAGTTTCTGCAAATATTTGTTCTATTTCAATTTTATTACTAGTCTTGAAATTTACTGAGTAATGTGAATTACTAAGTCCATATCCTACAGCATATAAGATGCTGAATGGATAATCATCCTGATGCATTAAATCTTGTCTTAAATATCTAAAGCTTAATCCTATTGATTTTCCTAGATAATTTGAGATTATTGGGATTCCTATTTGTAGACTTACATCAAATTTTACTGCTGGGTATCCTAAATTTCCTTCGAGTCTTCCTATGATTATTTCATCAATATGATTACTCGTTATTCTCCTGTCATACACGATTATTTCAATCGGTGTATCAATTCCTGATTTTATTGTTGGTTTGATTATTATCTGAGCTTTTCCAAAATGAATATATTTTATTTTGGTCCTATTTTTCTTAGGGATCTTAGATAATTTTTCTTCCAAACTTTGCTGTGTTATGAATGGTAACACAGTGTTTCCTGTTGCTTGTTTAATTTGTATAGGGAGTTCCTCTACAAATTTTCCTAAAAATAATATGTTTTCTCTGTCAAACAATCTTTTGAATTGTTGACTTAGATTATCTTTAATATCCTGACCGTCTTCTAGAGTTATTTTTCCTTTTTTCTCTATCTTAGATAATTTATTAGCATTAACTAATATTTCTCTTTGATAGGTTTCATTATCATCTATGTTCCTGATAATAACCTCATTTTCGAGATTATTTCCTGTGTTTAAGCTACTGATTTCTGAATTACTCATAATTTCTTTTCGATTGCTGCTAATCTCTTTTTAATCTCTTCTAAGTCTTGCTTATAAAGATTATTATTAGATTTTAGCAATTCTTTTATTTCTTTAATGTCTTTATTATCTTGAGATAAATGTTTAAATTGTCTTTCAACTTCTTCTTTGAAATCCTTGATACTTCTATCAATCCTTTCATCGAATATGTTGAATAATTTGTTTAATTCGTCATAAGATAATTTTTGTCTTTCATTGGTATTTTCAGCTAAGTATTTTAAATATCTTAACGCTTCAGTTAATTGTTCGTTATTTATTATTCCTTGTCTTGATAATTCATGTATTTCGTTCGCTAGTGAATTCAATTGCTTGAAATCCATAGCTTCCTTTTGGTAGCTTTTATAGTTAAATTCATATTTGTAGTTTAAATTTTTGCCGTGATGGTGAAAATTATAACTATAGCTGAATCCTGGAATATTTAGTGGTATTTTCTGATTTTTGTTAAACCAGTAATGTAATCCTTGTAAATATTTATTAAAACATATACTGTATTGATTTTTTGGCTTAAACTGAGTACTCAGTTCAAGTTTCTTTGGATGGCATAAATCAATATACAACCTAGCCCAATTAAGAACCATTTTGTAAATTGTTTTAATTGCTCATACCTCCTGTATAATCTTGGTTTTGAGTCTTTTATTAATTTTTCAATTAATTGATATCCTGTTTTAAGAGGTTCAATTAGTTCTTTTATCTTGTTAAAGTTTTCTTGTGTTATTTGAGATTGTTCTTCTGAAAGCATCAGCGTTCCTGTTGCTATCAGATTAACAGTCTCTTGGAGCTTTTGCATTTGCTCTTGAGTTCTGTTTATTTGAATCATTATTAGGCTTAAGGTTTCTTTGATTTCTTTTACGTCTTTAAATCCTTTATATTCTGGATTTTTATCCATTTTTATCTTCTTATGTCCTGAATCGTAGTCTGCTCTGATACCAAGTTTTTATTGCGATGGTCTCTGGGTTAGAGATTCATCATTTTCTAATAATTCTCTTATTTCCTGCGGATTAAATTCATAATTACATATTTCATTTATCATTTGTTCTTGTTTATCTTTAATTCTTTTAATCTTTTTATTAACACAGTCCTTTAAGGCCTGTATATTATCTTGTATTTTTAATCTATAGAAAGTTCTTTCAAACTTTTCTACAGTTTCATCTTGAAATTTTTGTAAATGAGTTCTTAGTCTTATTAATTGTTCAATATTTTCTTCTGGTAAGTTTTCTGGGTTATATCTTGTATAATTTCCTTTTTGTACTAATTCTGGAACAGAATTGTACTCCTCCATGTCTAGTTTTATTTGTGTATTAATGTGTTTTTTATTTTTATTATAAGGTCCTCGAGTATATGATACTTGTTTTCCTTTTCCTTTATTCATTTTTCCATTCTGTGTTCCACTTCTTCAGCTATTTCTGTATCAATACTGTAGTTATATTCAGATTCTGGTGGTGAAGGTATCTCATGGAAGAGATCCTTTCTTAATTCATTAACATCCTTTTTTACTTGATTTACTTTATTTTCGAGACTATACATCTCAATCCTTAAATGATTTATTAGATCTAGAGTTTGGGAAAACCCTTGCTCTATTTGGTCTGATAATTGCATTACTAGTCCTGTTACGCTTTTAGTTTCATTTATTTTAGCTGATTCATTTAAATATTTTCTTAGTCTTTCCATCTTAAAGTCGGTAGTAGAGTTGGTCATAGAACCTCTACTTCCTGAGGGTTTGTCAGACATTTCGGTCTGGACAAAGATAGTTTATCATAAAGAAGTTGGGCACTGCCCGTTCCTGAATATTTTTCTCAGATTATTCTGAGATCCTGATGACATCCTGTATAAAGTGTTAAAGTTTATACCTTCCATATTTCTGGGTTTTTTGAATGAACTGTTGGATTCCGGTGTTTCTGATTTTCTCTTTTCAAGCCAACGGCGACTGGACTTTACTGCCTCCACTCTGGGTCTTACTACCACGCCTGTCAAAGCCTCCAGAAAAGATTTCTGAAAATCGCTGAAACTCTTGGAATTGATCTTAAGTTTCCATTCTACCCTGTCATAAGCTTTACTCATATCGAGTTTAACGGCCATAAATCCTTTTTTCCCCGTTCTCTTTTGCTTTAACTTGTGCAATATTTCGTGAGTAATACATTATCTGATATTAACCTGCCTGGCACAAAAGCACTTTGCGCTTCATCAATACATTTTCCAATAACACTTTGAAATCTGTTTGCAAGTACCTTTGCAATAATTTTGTAAAGTACATTGCATAGACTAATTGGCCTAAATTGCATCATAGTTGATGGATTGCTGACTTTTGGAATAAGCATTATATTTGTGGAATTTATTGGACTAACCTCCATATTTCCGTTTAAAATTTGTAGACAAAAAGCTAGGACGTCATCCCCAACAATCTGCCAACACTTCTGATAGAATAATGCTGGAAATCCATCCTCCCCTGGTGCTTTTGTAGGTCCCATTTCAAAAACAGCTTCTCTAATTTCCTCTCTTGAATATGGTTCTGTAAGTTTTCGGTTGTCATCCGCATGAATGCAGCGTTCTATCCCTGATAGAATATGATCATAATTCCCATTCTTTCTTGCCGAAAATAAATTCTGAAAATAAGACTTAGCCACACCCTCAATGTCTTGAATGAGCTCCATTTCTCTACCCTCTTCATCTTTCAGCTTATGAATGAGATTCTTTTTTCTCCGTTGTGAAGCTTGGCTATGAAAGAAAGCAGTATTTTTGTCCCTTAATTTCAACCAGTTAATTCTAGCTCTCTGTTCCCAATAGCATTCGTCCTTCTCAATCTCAAAATTCAAGTTTATTTTTGTATCAATCAATTCAGCTAAGGTCTCTTCATTTCTGGTTGCTTCAGCTAACTCGTCAAGTTTCTTCGTAAGCATCTGTTTTGTCTTCTGCCTATTTTTTTTAACTGCCCAGCCCAAATATGCAATCCTTTCTTTAAATTATCCAGCCTCTTTAATATTTCCTCTAACGAATTCTCCCATAGTTTTTTGACTTCTTCCATGAAAGATTCTTCCAATAGCCACCCTGCTTCAAATCTGAAATTGTTATCCCTTACTCGTTCTGCAAATCTCCTGGTATTAATAAGAAGAGGACAATGGTCTGAAAATGAATGAGCAAGATGTTGAATTTTAATTTCTGAAAACATAACAATCCAATTTGTGTTAGCTACTCCTCTGTCCAAACATTCTTGGATGTTCGTCTCTGGTAAGTTGCCCCTCCCAAGTAAAACGCCTGCCCTCAAAACCCACATCATTTAATCGGCACTCTTCTAATGTTTTACTAAAAATTTCCATCCTTCTTTCATCCCTAGGTAACCTTCCTTTTTTTTCAAATACATACATAATTTCATTGAAGTCTCCGCAAACCAACCAATGGGTTTCTCTATCATTGGCTAAACTTTTCAAAACCTCCTACGAATCATTCCTATCCTGTATGTATGGGGAACCATAAAATCCTGTAAATCTCCAATTAATTCCTTTTTCCTTATCTTCAACGATCACATCAATGTCTTTTAGAGTAACTACGAAGCATAACTTCAATGTCAGTTCTCCAAGCTAAGCACAACCCTCCTCTCGTACCTTCAGGTTCCACTTCGATTCCATTTGCGAAACCACACCTCCTGCGAGTGATTTCCATTTGTTTCTTATTAATTTTAGTCTCCATAAAGAAGACTATTTGGGGATTATTAATTTTCAGCAAATGTCGAAGTCTTCTAACCGTCCGTTGTCTCCCCAAACCACGGACGTTCCAGCTTAAGATTTTCATTGTGCCCGGTCGGCATGCCTTTTGGCAGCTGCCGATATTATAGAATGTACGCCTTCCATCTCCCTTCTATTTCTCTTTTTTCCTTCCTCCCCTATTAAAGTTTCATCTTCCAAATCATGCTCCATAGCCATTTGCATCTGATAAGACCAGATTTTATTTCTCTGTTGTTCTTCATGTGTTGCCCTCCCCTCAAGGCTAATCCCCAATATTGGATCAATAGCTTTGCCCTCATTCTGCTTGTTTAACCCGTCAAACCTACTCTCCATCCAGCCTTCTCCAAGTTTCCCTTCCCCCTCTCGCAGCCAAATGCTATTCATTGATAGAGCTCTTCGAGATGGTGCCCGTAATGTTAAATCCTATCCCATTTCAGCAATCTCCCCTCCAACCCTCATTCTCTCTTCACAGAAAGAGTCATTATGACCTAAACGTCCACAGAAAAAACAAAACGCTCATACTTAAATTTAACATATGAGCATATCCCACCAAACATAATCTGTTTCTTTCTTTTCAAAGGTTTCCTAATATCAATCTGCACTCTTATTCTCATAAAATTATGAGTCTCCTTTCCCAACTTAGATACATCGTACTCCATGAAAACTCCAATAAAATTGCCCAGCTGTGTTGCTAGGCTTTCAGTAAATAAACCTATTGGGACATCATGAATTTGTACCCAAAAAGGGTTAAAAATTAGTGGTACCGTCAATGGATTTTCTCCCCTTCTCAGTTTGCAGAGTATTAATAAATGATTATTAAAAGTCCACGGTAAACCCTTCAGAACTCTTTCCAAATCCATACTGTGAAAAAATTTAAAAAGGTACCTTTTTTCTCCCAGATCTCGAATTTGTATCCCACAGACAGGGTGCCACAAATTTGCCATGGTGCTTCTCATAGCTGGAAAGTGTATTATGCTTGCTGTTAAAAAACAACCTACAAGCTGAAAATCTTCACGTTCTTTTTGCATGCATGGATCGGTCTGGATCTGTAAAATTTCCTCTTCTTCTTCATTGAGCGACAATTGTGCTAATTCTGTTTCTATGATTGCAGGAATTGATGTTCAGAAAAACTCTCCCGTCCTCCCTATCGTCTGAGCAAAATTGTGTTCAAGCCGATTTCAAGAAAAAAGAACAAAAGCAATCTACGAAAAACCTAAAAATATCATGCCAAAGGCGGCAGATAGAAACGTGCTAGGGTAGCAGACTACACAATATAAAGTCTCAAAATCATTGTGTTTTTTTAGTTTTAAAATTTTACGCAACGTTTGGGCATCAAAACGGCGGTGGAAGGTTGCGTTTGGTAATTTCAAGCGATCGAGAAGGTTTAATTCTGCCCTAAGTCTCTATATTTTTAAGACATTTGAACTTTAATCCTTCTACTTTTGGCGAATTTAATATTTCTACTTGTTTTATTTAAAAAATTAATATCTAATTATTTGTTAAATTTAAGTATGTGACATTTTAATGATTTAAAATTGCTAGGATAATTTATTAATTATTTTAAAATAATTCAGTTGGTTTATTAATGATATGTATTAATATGATTTAATGATTATATATTTAAAATGTTATTAACAGGGCTCTAATTCTTAAATAAGATAACTGGAAGACAAAATTTCTGAAGTTAAAACTTAAAAGTAGAGGAACAGAACTTTAAAAATTCGAAGAGCGTAGGGTTTGGAGACACTATCAAACCAATGGAGGAACATGCGATTTATTCCAAGATTCTTAAAATGCCGGAGTTTTAGGGATAAAGCAATTTTAGTCCCTAAATTGATAAATTTTCCCAATTTGATATTTGGAATTTTTTTATCCACATTAATTTTGGAATGAGACAATTTTTTCTAATTTCTAATTTGATCTTGAGTCTGCATTTTATTAAAGTGTAATGACGTGACTTTTTGAAAATAAATTTTAAATAAATTTATAGGTGATGACAAGGCATAAACTGAGTGTTACATTTGCACACCTTAATGAAATCCAAACTCAGAGATCAAATTGAAAAATTTTGCCAAGTTTCGGAAGGACCAAGGTGGGCAAAATAAGTATCGGAGGAATTTCAGAATTATCGCTAAAAACCTGAATCATATGTGGTAAATTGTTAGTCTTGTACAAATGCTATAATAATTCATGCATGAATCTGTCACAAGTGGATTGTTCCAGAAAACATAGTGAATAGGAAGAAATGGAAAAGAAAACCAATACCTTCTTACTTAAGCTGCAGTTAGTTGAGCTGTGTTAATGGTGATCTTTCTTCAATAACCAAATGTTGTTTATTGGTTGCTGGAGAAAAAAGAAGACTATTCTTGTTCTCTTTTAGAGAATCAAAGAGTTCGTCACTGTCAAGTGAATGCACTATCCTTCCCAAGAATCTCACCATCTCTACATCTTCAGCGGAGAACTTGCTGATCCTATCGCATAGACCCTCAATGAATCCAAATAAAATTTCCCTATCCGTTGTCAACTTCATGATGTCTTCAAGCAAATTTATCTTTTCACTCTTAAGCTCATCAATCAAAGCAAACAAGTTCTTCATTTCCAGTTGCTTTGCTTCCATTTCATCTTCAACAATCAATGCTAGCTGTTTTGAATCAGACAGGAACTTTTCTTGTGATAGCAGTTTCTCCTGTATATTCTGATTTGCAGAGCTAACTGCTTGCTTCTCTTGTTTTGTGCTCTTCTTCTTCTAGTGAAAGAAGAAGACTAGTCTTGTTCGCTTTTAGTGAGTCAAAGAGTTCATCGCTGCCTTTAAAATCTGAATGGTTATTGTCAAAAGCCTGCACTATCCTTTCCAAGAATCCCATTAGCTGTGCTTCTTCCCTGAAGAACTCAGTGATCCTGTCACCTATGCCCCCAATGAAGCCAATCAAAATTTCCCTATCCATTGACAACTTCATGATATCTTCAAGCAAATTCGTCTTTTCACTCTTGAGATCATTAACCAAATCCTCTGATTTTCTCAGCCTTGCCTCCATCTGATCAATTAAATTCTTCATTTCTATATTCTTTGCTTTAAGTTCAGCTTCAACAGTCAATACTAGCTTGTTAGAACCAGAGAGGGACTTTTCTTGCAATAACAGTTTCTCCTGGATACTAGGAATGTCATCCTCCAACTCCTCAATCATTAACTTTTTCTCTTCAATTTCTAGCTCTGAGGAAAAGGAATTCAATGAGCTATCAAAATCTTCTTCCATTAACGATTCCTTGGAACCAATAAATGTCTCTGAGTTGCAACTTCGTTTTCCCTTTGCAAATTCAAGCAGTCTAATCGTGACTTTGCGTCCTGGAATTCAGAAAAAATATTTCCAAACCGCATTTTGAGCTCTGAAATTTCAGTTTCCAGGTACTTTCTTCGAGTTTCTTCATGAGCCAAAACTTGGTTGCACATTTTCAAACGGTTTTCAAGATATCCCGTAATCCAGATCTGAGAATCCAATCTTGTTTTCAGCAAAGAAACCTCATCAAGCAATGCAGATTTTTCCTGCTCCCACTCATGCTTACTCACCTTGAACTGGTCTAAAAGCTTTTCATGAGCTTCTTCTAGGTATTTGAACTGTTCCTTCTTCCATTTTAACTCATCTTCAACCTTCCTCCTGCCTTTTCCTACCTCATCCAACAAATCATCTCTTTCTCTCATCTCCTTCGTGTTTTCGGCCTTTTTCTTTGCTTCCAAACACTTATTCTGTGACACCGAGAGGTGAGCTTTTATAATCTCTGCCCTTAGCACATTAATTGTCTTCTCTAGATGTACATTCTTCTCATTTGCTTCATCTAAAGCCAATACCGTCAGTCCATTTTCCTGCCCCCATTTCTGATTCTTCTCATCGCGCTCAACTCTTAGCTTATCATTTGCACCATTCAAATGCTTGACAATCATTTCTTTGTCATATAGACTGTGTTTAAGATCTTCATTCGCTCGCTTCGCCACCGAGATTTCTTCTTCTTTTTCGAGAATTCCTTCCACCTGCTTCTCAATTTTTGAACTCGCTTCTTGGATATTTGTTAACAGCTCATTCTGGATTTTCTTCAAATGTTCACATAACTCGGATTTGCTTTTCAAATCTGCCTTTAGCTTCTCGTTCTCAACTTTTACTTCATCTAACTCTTCGTAGACCGTCTCCATTGCCATATTTTTTTTCTGAAAATATGGTCCCAATCACATCCGTTTTGTAAAAAAACACAAATCTTTTAGCATTAAATAACTAAATTCCAAAAGGCACATAATACAAAATTAAGAAAAATTTTCGTAAATTTGCAATGCAAAAATTAGTGATTAACCGCAAACAGCCAATAAAAACATGACTAAATATCAGTTTTCTCAGAAAACAGAAAGTAAAATAACGAGGAGGAGAAGAAAGATCCAGAAAAGTACCTGATTTTGTGCTTATAGATTCACCATCGGAAGATTATGAAAGGAAGAGAACAAAAATAGAAAAACGAGAGAGTTCGCCAAAAATAAAAAAGGCCGTTAAGAGAGAGCAGAGCGGGGTAGTGGGAATTTTCAAAAAGTTATGCAGAGATTTGACGGCGTTAGCATGGACTCATTTTCCGTTTTGTCTCTTTCCTTTGGGATGGGGTCCCACTCCCAATGGAAATTTCTAATGAGAGTTGCCGTTAGGTAATGGAAGTCAAGCCCAATTGGGCTGGAAGCATTTTAACTGTTTTCTTTTGGGCCAAAACCATTTAGTTGTTTTATACCATCACTTTCAAAAATAATTAAAAAATAATCAATAGATTTAAAATTAAAATATTTTTATTTTAAAAAAATAAATTTGCTCTTACTTCACAATAGCTACTGAACCAGGCTTCATCGTGCTTTTACATGGTACCAATATCATACATAGTTCATTAAATCTGGCTTTAAATATAGTTTTTAAGTTTTATTAATCTCGTTCGTATTTATAAACAACTAATCCAAATTTATTTAGATTTGTCCATATTATTTTTTAAAAAATTTTAATTATTATTTTTTAATATTTACTAATTATATATATTTTAGTACCATTATATGTATATATATTCTTTTTTTATCAAATTTAAACATAAACAATTTTACATATTTTTAATAGTTAGTATAATATATTTAATTTTCATATAATATAAATTACATGATATATAAAATAAATAAACATGTTATAAACTTAAAAAATGGGTCAAATCTGATCAAACTAGGACTTTGAATATTGGAGTTTTGATCAAATCTATACTTTAAATGTGCTTAATTTTCACCTAAACTCATTTTTTGAACCTAATATTTTGTCCAAATTCTCCTCAATTTCAAATAGTTATTTAAGCCTGGATAAATAACCCAACCTTTAAACTGAAACAAATTTACTATGTGTGCATAAATAATATATAGAAGCTACATTGCATGTTAAGTGAATTATATAACAATAGATTCTGGCGTATCCACAACATGGATAGAAAATAAAATTATGTAATAAATATATTTATAAAAAAATGTAAAAATAATAAATAAGTTTTGGTTGTCTTTGACTTGTGTGGAGCGATAACTAAAATTTTTGTTAGATACCAATTTAATACGGGTTCAAACTGTGTTACCTTCATTTCTTACCCTTAATATTGTATAAAAAAAATTTTAGTTGAGGGAGAAATATAAATGTAAGAAGTTAAAAAGGCATGAGTTGTTAAAGTGAAAATATTTTATTTTTGTTTAGTAAAAATTCAAAATAAATAATTTATTTATTTTATGATTTGACGTGATTAAATTAAGTGTACGAAATATAAAGTCACCACTTGAAATGTTG
Organism: Gossypium hirsutum; assembly: GCF_007990345.1. Classification (NCBI taxonomy): domain Eukaryota; kingdom Viridiplantae; phylum Streptophyta; class Magnoliopsida; order Malvales; family Malvaceae; genus Gossypium; species Gossypium hirsutum. Next base: position 4,152,034 of record NC_053439.1, on the reverse strand, counting down.
GACTGAATCTCCAATCAATAATGAGAACACAGCTAAGAACCGCAGGCTTCTGAAATTCCCATATGGTACATTTTGTGTTGATGAAGACAAGAAGTGGAAGGGGAGACCGCAAGTTTTGGCGAGGGACCCCTCCAGTGTTCAACTATATAATAAAGACAAGTTTAGATGACTCAACCCCCAGCCTTGTACGTTTAAATCAGACCTCAACAACACCCAAGTCAAGTAAAAATTATTAGGTACAATCCAAACCAAAATGTATCCTCACTTTGATATGATTGTTAAGTATACGTTGGTTCTAAGTGATAAAATTTTGAGTAAATTTTGTTATTGGTTTCTGTAATTTTCGAAAATTATGAATTTAATTCTTATATTTTAGTTTAGTTAGTTTTAGTCTCTATACTTTATGAATTTTAAAATTTCGGTTCTTATCAAACGATAACTGTTAAGTTTATTAAATTAAGTCTTGTTATCTTCAAAATCTGATATGGCAAACTTAACATTATACGTGTAATACCATGTCAGTTTGTTATTTTCACATATTATTAACTAAAAAAATAAGTTAATGGATTAACAAATTTCATTTACATTCAAGATTGACAATTCTAAATTCAAAAAGTATAAGGACTTAGAATGATTCAATTAGAGAACATATATTAAATCTACAATCGAGCACACGACATAGGCTAGTAACTGAATCTAACCAAACTAATTTAATTACTACTATTTGGGTTAGAACTAAATTTCAAAATTTGAAAAATAAAAGGACTAAAATTGATCAAATTAAAGTAAATAGACCAAACCCACAATTTTTACAAAGCGTAGGAACTAGTAATGAAATTTATTTTTTTTATCGAAGCCAAGGTAATCACCATCGACAACGATGACTAATTCTTTTCGTTGTGTTTATTCTCCAAAAAAAATATATCTAATCATGAAATATGTTTCATTTTCATGAACAGTGATCAACAAGATACTATATTACTCGCATCAAATCATTTGGATAAGACCATAGGGGGGTACGGCTGAATTTTGTCCATGTGCCTACACATGGTGTAGGAATAGTGTTAAACGACATGCTTTGGTGTTTGAAAACGAATTGGTTTGCTTGTTGCTTGTTTGGTTGATTTTTGTGTGATCATTTCATCAAACATATGATGGACAATGTATCTAGCTATAGATTACCACATGTGTCTGTACATATTTGACTTTTGCCTATACGCCGTTTAACTTAGGTGGTTTCATGTGCTAATGCTTCGTCCATGTGGGAAATGGAATTGGCCCGGTTAGTCTCTTTACTTGTCGCATTAACTCATAACAATTGAATTAGATTGACCGGTTGAAATAATATCGAGGGTATAACAATTCAATTATATAAGTTGAAATGCAGAATTAGAGAATTGATTACAATTGAAAATCCGAATTGATACTGTCACACTAATTTAATTAAGACTAGATTTTCAAAAAAATAAATAACCATTAATAAAATTATGGGTTTTTTTATCTTTTTATATAAAATTTTTAAAACAAAACAATTAAAAAACTCTAATTAAAATGACTAAGAATTCACTAATCAAATTTGAGATTATAAAAATTTGATTTATCAATTACATTCGTACCACTTAATTCCACTTATTAATAGTATAAATTACATTAAAAAAATTAAAAATCTCACTTATTATAAAAAAATTTCGATACAGTATAATTAAAGAGCTAATATTCACATATAATAGATAATTGTCTTTTTTAATTGTCTCTAAAAACTAAAACTCGAATGAACTATATGAGATGAACCCAACCATTAATGAGATTTTAGATTTTAACTCCTACATTGTAATTAATGTTCAAGGACGAGAAAAAAGGACTAAAATTGGTAAAATAACATAACTTTTGTGGGATTTGAACATGATAAATTTTATTATTATTTATATACAATAACAAAAGGGAAATAAAATAAATAATAATGGTGGATGAGAATACAAGGAAAATCCCCCCTCACCAAAGAGCCAATGGCACTAAATTAAAGAACACAATAAAGCCTTATCATCAATTTCATCACTTTAAACTTTGGGGGTCTCTTTCACATCAATTTTATAAAATAAAAAAACTAAAAGACAAACATCTTATGGCAAAACTATGGGTTCAAACATAGGAGATAATGGTCATATAATTACATTAAAAAAAACATTATAATAAGACAAATGTCTTTCCTTTTTCAAAGAATTTATGTTCTTAGCATTTTTCATAATATATATATAGATATTTTTTATTTTTCAAAAAGCTAACAACAAAATATGAAACTAAACCTTAAATAATTATTATTGCAAAGGAAAATTCTTGGCCGAGATTGTTGTGTGTAGTGATAACTTTTCCTAGTAAAAAGATTATTCGAAGATGAAGATAAAGTTATTTTTTTATATTATTTTTAAATAGGAAATTGATAAGAATGTTAAGGAAATTAAAAAGAGGAAAAAACGAAAGCAGATTCCTTGCTCAATGACTTCTCTTTACACCTTCAAATATTTTTTGCATAAATTTCAACTCGTCCATTTTCTATTCCCCTCATTTCTCTCCACTTTCTCTTACTTTTTTTTCACCTAAATTAATGATACTTTTGAAATATATATAAAAAAAAGTAAGTAATAATAATAGCTGATTCAGTCTTAGCTCGATTGACATATATATTATTGTCAATGTAGGAGGACAAAGGTTTGAATGCACTGAAACGCATTATCCTCCTATTTATGGGTTGGGGAGGGGCTATGGGCAGTTATAGACATTGTGTTAAAAAGAACAGATATGATCAGAAACTATAATGAGATTGTTCAAAAAAACTTGTGGAATTAGATTATAGTGATAGGTAGAAGGATCAAATTATTTGTTTGCTTTGATAAATTTGTATTATACTAATGGAGTTTTGGGTAAGATGTTTTAAGTAGTAGTATTTTCATTTAAAAGTATCCAATACGCTTTAAGGTGGGTGTTGGAGATTAACTATGTGAAACATATATGGTTTATTTTATTAGGTAGCCTACAATATGTTTTTTGTATGTAAGCTTATCATCTTTTCATTTTGCTTGTTTAGGCACTCGAGCTTTCAATAAAGATGAGATATAAAATCCCCCACCAAATATAATACTTAATGTGTTGAGGTCCGACCCCATTCGATTTTAAACACAAAAGAGCTAGGTGGTAGCATTTCCACCTGGCTTAATGTTTTAGGCCTGAGGTGAGTACAACCATGTGCAATGCGAATGGTTTGTGTAACAGCCTGTTTTCGGTAAAATCAGAACAACAGTTTTGGGACCACAAATTCGATTTCGGAAAAAAATCATATTTATATTTTTTTACGGTATATAGTATAATAGTAATGTCATATAAAAATTTCGTAAAGAAATTTTACCGATTGCATTTTTAATTTGATAAAGGACCAAATTGCACAAAGTGCAAAAGTTGAGTTCTAATAGCTAAAGGGATTAAATAGCTATAGAACTTTTAATTGGAGGTCTTATATGATAAATAGACCATTTAAAAATACTTATTGGCTAAGGATGATGACTCATCCATAGAAAATAAAATAAAGAAAAGGATGATATTAGAAAGTGAAAAAAAATAAAAGATGATAATTAATTAAATAATGAAAATATCATCTTTTTCATCATTTTTCCCAAATTATTTCCATCGAAACCCTATCTAAGAGAAAGTAGCTCAAGCAAGCTTATTTTGATCAATTAGGTATGTTTTCTTGTCCCGTTTTTAATGATTTCTATATTTCCGAGATCGTAATAGCTTAATCTAGCTATCTTGGGGACTAATTTGTAAAGTTATCAAAGAAATAGGGTTTTTACATTGATAAACATAGTTGAATTATAAATTTTTATGATAGAAAATGAAAGGTTGTTGATAGATAAATAACTTTTGTAAAGTGAATTTTGATGAAAATGTGATTTAGGGACTAAATTGTAAAGATGTAAAATTCATAGAAAATTCTGAATTTTATGAAATACATGGGCTATAAATGTTACACGTAAAAATCAGATAGGCTTGGAATAAGGATTAAATTGCATGAATTTTATTTTTCGAGCCTAGGGATGAAATCATCATTAATTAAAAGTTTAGGGGCAAAATGGTAATTTTGAATAAGATGTGAATTGAATTGAAATGAACATGAATTAATGTTAAATTCATTCATATAGATTCGGATAGAACAAATTTGAATTTTAAACGAGGAAAAGAGAAAATGTCGGATTAGTAGGTTTTACATACACAAACATTTGTCAAGGTAAGTTCATGTAACTAAATTATGTAAATTATGTATATTAATATGTTTGAATTGAATGTTGTGTATGTGAATTGTATAAATTCCAAATATATGAAATTGGTTACATATCCGACCAAGCCCGATAAATAGTAAATCTCGTTTGAATAATGGAATTCGATGGTGTAACAGCCTGTTTTTCAGTGGTGTCAAAAGTAATGGTTTTCAGGCCACCAAATCCGACGAGTAAGTTCGTAAATATTATTATTTAATATTTACGAGTCAAATATGATTTTAAAAAGGTTTTTAATTTGATAATTTATGTTATATAAGTGATTTATTAAATTCAAGTGGTTTTAGAAAATGAGGTATCGAGACCTTGTTTTTATAAACTAAGCCGTAAATATTTTTATAAATATTCATGGAGTGTCATTAAGGTGATATTAAAGTTTCATTAAGAAATTTTAACGTTTCGGTAGTTAATTAAGATAAAATGATAAAATTAAAAAAAAGTACATTCTCAAGACTCCATTCCCGTAAATCGGACTTGTAAATATTTTTAATAAATATTTACGAAGCTAGTTGTGTAGTTAATTAGGTTTTGATTAAGTGAATTTGCTTGAATTAAAAGTAATTAGGTATAAGGACTAAATTGCATATAGGGTGAAAGTTAAATTATAGATTAAAGAAAAATTTAAGGGACTAAATAAGCAATTATGCCATTAGCATTAAATGAGGCGGCATAAGGATGAAGATATTTATAAAATTTAAACTTAAAATATATATTATAATATTATAATATTATATCTTAATTATTAAGTATATATATTATATTATAATTATAATTATAAAATAAAGAATAAATAGAAAGAAAGAAAGATAGAAACGAAACAGAAAGAAAAAGAAAGAAATAAATGAAACAGAAAGAAAAAGAAAAAGGAAAGAAAGGAAGGAGAAAGCCACGGCCTTAGGGGCTTCAATTGTTCAAAGTTCAATTGGTTAGTCAATTTAGTCCATTTTTCTTGTAATATTTATGTTTTTAGAATTCCGGTGTTAAATACTACCCGACCCATGTCAAAATTTTAGAAATTATCGAGTTTTTAAGTGTTGCCTATGTTGAATAATTTTAGTATTATGGACTAAATTGATAGATTTTTAAGCTAGAAATGAAAAAGGATTAAATTGTAGAACAAATTGTAAATTTTGAGTAATAGGGACTAAATTATGAAAATTCAAAATTTATGGATTTAAGTGAAATTAGAGAGTTAAATCTAGTTTAAAGTGGAAATTGAATGAAAAAATAGAATTGATTGTGAAGAAATAAAATTAGTCTATGTTTAGGGACTAAATTGGAATTTAGACAAATGTTGAGTAAAAATTGAAATATGCAATATGAAATTGAATTGTACTGTATTGATGAATTTTAATTGTTTTAATTCCGTAGCTAACGTCGTATCGGAATCCTCAACTAAAAAAGGGAAAGATAAAGTCGACGAGGAATAGCTCGGAATTTTTGGTTTGTATTTTTATAATCTGAATTTTGTTGTTAATTGTTATAATTCAATTTAACGTATATGGTAAGTGTTGAGGTGAGAATTATTTTGTTTTGCAATTGAAATGGATTGATTTAGTATGTTATGAATTTATTGAATTTATGTTGAGTGAATTGGTATATATATTGAATATATTGATTATTTGAATTGAAATGAATATTGGTTGTATTTGAAAAGTGAATTGAAACCCTATTAACTATAGCGGGTTGAGTCGGATATAGATGGCATGCCATAGGATTGGAAGAGTTTAGGGATTTCTTCGACTTCGAGTCGATGAGACACTGGGTGTCAAATTACTACTTCGGATTAATTCGATGAGGCACTGAGTGTCAATTTACTTCGATTTAACAATGAGACACTGGGTGTCAAATTATTACTTCGAATTATCCGATGAGGCACTGGGTGCCAAACTGGTGTGTTTTGGTTGGATCCGTGTATCCGTCCGAGTCCAAGTCGTGTTAATAGGGGTAAATGAATAATAAAGTTTTATAATTGATATTGAAATGGTATGGTATGAGAAATGGAAGTGAAATAGTGAATTGAAAATAGAATGTGAAATATGTTACAAATATATGGAATATATGAGTTGTATACTCATGAAATGACTATGGAATGGATATTGCAATTGTATAATGAAATGTGAACTAAATTGTGAAAAACTATTTATATAGCAAGTATGAGAATTGAGATATTTGTGAAATAAATGAAATATGATATGGTTGTTGTAATAATTAAATATTAATATGTGTTTATATTTCAATTGTATATTTATAATTTCTTATCTTTAAATATTCAAATTATAGAAATACCACTAAGTTTAAACTCAGCGTACGGTTTTGTTTCCCATGCCCAGGTTAGGTACTTAACTTTTGATCGCCGATTCAGCATCCAATAACAATTCCGAACTCAAATGTGGTGATGTTTATCCTTTGTGTCGGCATGTACCTAGGGTGTCTAAATAATAGTTATTTTGTGGTTTGATTGTAAATGAGGTTATAAGTTTAATTTTGGTTAGTTTTATACATATAAATTGTGTTTGTTTTTGAAGCTATATTATGGCATGGTAAATTGAACTAAATTTAGATAGGTGCATGTGAATTTAATTCTATGTTTAAGTGCTCATGAACTAGGCAAAATTGATTTGGATTTGATATGTTTATAATTTGGATTAAAATGATGCTTTGATGACTTATTTTGATGATATGAAATGTTTGAAATTTCTGCCTGTTTGATCTATAAACTCCAGTAATGCTCCGTAACCCGGTTCCGGCGAGGGATACGAGTTAAGGGTGTTACAGATGGATACAAGATTTCCCGATTAGTTGTGGTCCTGCATGTGTTGCGGACACACCACAACTTCTACGAGCATCCCGTTATAAGCCTTTTTGAGCTTCACATTATATGGTTCCTGCGAGCATCCTAATCGGTAGTGATCTTGCATGTGTTGCGGACTACTGCAGCTTTTTGTGAGCGTCCTCTTATATGACCGGTTTTGATCTTGCATATATTGCGGGCACAAACGCAGCTCTTTGTGAGCGTCTTAATATGGCTCGTTTAAACTTCTCGATATATGGCTATCCGGAACTCCTGATTAAAGGCTCTTCGTGAGCTTCCTAGTTAAAAGTTCTTTGTGAACTTCCTGATTATGGCTCTTATGAGCTTCCTATTATATAGCCCAGATAAGCTTCCTGATAAGCTCTTTGTGAGCTTCCCGATTAATGGTTCTTTGTGAGCTTCCTGTTATATGGCTTAAGAGAGGATTTTCCGATTATGTGCTTTAAAGAGCACTCCTGAATATGAATTGATGGATTTCTGATTTGTACACTTAGAGTGTAATACCACTACCTGTGTATCTATCGATATTTTCAATGATTCAACGGGCAAAATCCTGGCATGAGAAAATATGGACATGAAATTAATTAATACATGTATTTGCCTCAAGTACATGAAAATGATGATACATGATATATGGAAGTACGAGATGATAATATATGAACATGGAATTTGTTTGATGAATATGTTCATCCATGATTATAGATTTGTACACTTTGAGTGTATTACCCGTGTGACACTGACATTTCAACTGATTTAATGGGAGAAGTTCTGACATAAAATGATCTAAACTCGAGATGAATTATTATGAAAATGTACTTGAAATATTTGTATATGTGTTATGAATACATGATGTGGAAAGTATATGTACATGGAAATCTAATTATTGTTGAGCCCATACATGTTTCTTGATATTTATATGAAATATATGACTAACAAGGGTGATGAGGATATGTGTTCGGGCTCGTGATCAAGTTTATTGAATGTGCCTTGTATGTTTAAATTGAATTTAAATGAGTAGTAAGTTAATTAACATGTTATACGAACTTACTAAGCATTTCATACTTACTCTGTTTTATTTTCCCTTGTTCTATAGTAATTCAGAGGCTCGTTAGATTGGAAGCTTGGCGGAGATCACTCACACTATCCATCAGCCCATTTTGGTATATATATATATATATATATATGGTAAATCAATTATAGTTATAATGACATGTATAGGTTAATTGGCCAATATCAGCATATAAATGCTTTAATTGTAACTAGCCATTGGAATGGCTTGTGATGGATATGTTTGGTATGTGTTTGAAATGGTTGATTGATAGAAATTATAGTGGCATATTGATGATTGAATTAAGTTAGCATATTTGATAAGATATGCATATATGTTAACTTAATAATTTAAGTGTGTATAATTGATTATATGAGGTATTATATCATGTATAGGACTTGATTTTGAGTTGGGTTAAATGACCTATAATACCTTGTGAATGTGTTAAAGTGTTGGTGTAGGAGGATGACAAAATGGGGTGAGAAATATGGCTTGAAAAATAGTCTATTTTCGTCCACACGAACAGAGACACGGGCGTGCGTTTCAGTCGTGTGTGACACACGACCTAGCAGATTGGCGTGTGACTTGGCTGTGTGTCCCCTGCATCTTTAAAATTTCAAAATAGAATGCACATGTATTTACACACGGCCTAGCCCACGGGCGTGTGTCTTGGACGTGTGACCTAAGTCAGAGAGTTACACGGCCTGAGGCACGGGCGTGTCCCTTGGCCATGTGAACCACACGACCTGACCACATGGGCGTGTGACCCCTGCACCTAGGAAAAATTTTGAGATTTTGCGAAAAATTCTCTGAGAATTCGGTTTAGTCCCGACTCATTTCTAATGCATGTTTTGGACCTCAAGGGTTCATATAAAGGACTTTATGTTTGATTTTTTTACATGAATACTGTATAAAATGAAATATCTATTTACTTGATCTGTATACTTCGGTAATGCTTCGTAACTCTGTTCCGGCGTCGAATACGAGTTAAGGATGTTACAGTTTGCCTTATTTAAGCACTTTACGAGCAGGGGTGAAGCAAAAAATTTGGTATTAGAGGGACCAAAATAAAATTATAATAATTTTAGGGGAAAAGTGAAAATTTTCATTTTAAAAGGATTCAAATTAAATCATTTTCAATTAACAGGATTCAAAGCTATTATCATTTCATTTAGCTAAGGGCGCCAAGGCCTTTACTTGTCCCCTCTAGCTACACCTCTGTCGATGAAGTATTCTCACTCTTTGAACTTGTTGTTTTTTCAAGCTACCTCTTTATGCACTCAAGCGATCTCAATAGAGATAGGAGACAAAATCTCCACTATGGATAATACTTAATGTGTTGCGAGTTGAGGCACGTGTTTGAGTCTAACATGTGTAACACGTATGGTTCGCCTCTTACTCTATGAAAATGTCACCTCTTCAAGCACTCGGGTTCCCGACAGAGATGAGAAAAAATCCCTCACTGTGACAATACTTCACATGTCAAGAATTTGACCCATTTGGTCCTCAATAAATTCACTATTTTAAAATAGAATATATTATTTTACTAAAAAAATAATTAACATGCTTTTGAAAAATCATATGAATAATATAATCAAATTTTTCTTAATAAAAGTAGATGGTAGTAAAAATAAAATTAACAAAAAACTTTTAAAAACAAAAAACAATAATTAATATATACACGAAGGTACCTGAATTTGGTAAGTAGTATTTAATTTTTTTTGACCTAATTGGTAGCTAAATTTGAAAATCGTTAATCAATTTAATATTTTCTTAGGTACTTAGGGCTAGTTTAGTACTACTTTTGAAAAGTAGTTTTAAAAAGTGTAATAGAAAAGTGTTTTTAAGAAGCACTTTTAAAAAGTTTGGTTTAAGATTTGAGTGTTTAGCATTGCCGTTAAAAAGTGCTTTTGAGAAATAAAATGTCTATTTTAGACATGATATTATAAAGTAAAAAATATGCATTTAAATAATGTTCAAATTAGTTAATATTATAATATTTTAGAAAGAATATAAAAATAAGTTATTATAACTTATTGTTAATATTTTAATATATGAATATGAAATATTAATTTTAAATATTTCTAGGTAATTAATATTAATTATTTATAAAATTTAATTAGAATATATAAATTATATTTTAAATATTTAAATATAATCATTAAATGGAAGATCTCGAAGAGAATGGAAGAAAATAAAAAAGAACCAAAGAGAAGAAGAAATTGTTAACGTGAAAAATGATGAGGACAAAAAGGTAATTAATTAGCCAAAAGCACTTTTAACTAGAGGCGTCCATGGGCCGGGAGGCCCGGCCCGGCCCGGCCCGATGGTCCGCCCAAAATATGAGAGGGTTTGGGTAAAAATATGGGCCCGAAATATGGGCTTGTGAAAAAACGAGGCCCGTTTAGAAAACGGGTCGGGCCTCAGGCAAAAATTTTTGGCCCGGCCCGGCCCAAAAATATATTAAATATATATATTTTTATTTTTAAAATATACTAGTTTTAGTTTTATTTTAAGTTACAAAATGTTAGATTTTGTTACAACAATTAATACAATTAACAATTAATAATTTGATATAATTTGATAATTTTACTAACAATTAATACAATTAACAATTAATAATTTTACTAACAAAATGTTAGTAACAATTAATAATTAATAATTTGATAATTTTAGTAACAATTAATATAATTAATAATTAATAATTTTACTAACAAAATGTTAGATTTTATAAAATGTTGACTGGTACAAAAAAATATAATTTGATACAATTTTAATAACAATTAATTTTGATAACAATTAGTTTTAATTTTAATTAAAAAAGGACCGGGTCGGGCTCGGGTTCCATTTTTTTCCCCGGGCCGGGCTTGGACAAAATTTCAGGCCTAGGAAGCGGGCTGAAAATTTTTTGGGCCCAGCCCAAACCTAGCCCATGGACATCTCTACTTTTAACCTAAAAAAAATTTAAAAATTGAAAAAAAAAACTTTTTAAACAAACTGTTTTTTTTAAGTTGATTTGAAATTTATTCAATAAATAATTTAAAGGGAAAACACGTTTTGAGTGAAAAGTGTTTTTTGAAAGCACAGATAAACAACCCCTTAATCAATATCGTTGAATCAATAGCATGAAAAATTTATCATTTTTCATAAATTTGTAACGTGCACAAGTTGACATAGCAACAACAAGGCAAAGAGGAAAAAGAATTTGATGAAATGACAATTATTTTATGTATATATATATATCAAGAATTGGTGTTACTTCACTTCCTTTGAATCATACAATACGAAAATGATTGAAAAAAAAAACACTTATTTTTATTTTTTGTTGAAAAAGTAATATAAACTATAAAGTTCAAACTTAAAATAAAAAGTATTATTCTTGATAAAAATTTGTACTTTTGCATGTGTGTTTCTTTTTACTTTTTGCTTTAATATTTTGAGCTATTTTTAGGTAAGATTATTTATTAGAATGTAAATTTACCAAAATCGAAATCAATTTTGGTTAAAAGTACTTTTTTAAGAATTTAATTCTATCATTTTACGTAAACATAGTTGTTGTTGTTTTTTATATAAAAAGAAAAATTAAATGATAATTTAAACTATTCATGATCAAATCACTCCGGAATAATCATCATATAGTGATAACAGGACTTTATCCAATGATTATATAAAAAAGCACCTATTCACCGATCTTGAGAATATCATTAATGCTAACTCATCAACTACCTTATTACCATCTCTAAAGAAATAGGCTTATTATACTATCCATAATTTGAAACCCCTAAAATAGTATTTGAAAATTGAAAGACGTATCAATTCATATTTATTAATTGTTAATTGACTTATCTTTTGGCCTAATTCTTTTTTAGTCCCTATACTCTTATTATCTATAAAATTTATCCTCATACTTTGATTCCAAGAGTTTAGTCTTTAATAATCAAAGTTTGATTGATAATTTCCATTAAATTGGATTAAGAGGCATTTTTAAAATTAAAAAAGTTGTTCATGTATGCAAATAAAAGTATGGAATCTGTAAGGTTTTCAATTATAAATCTAGAGCTGTAATGTAAGGTTTTTAAGCACTATTTTATACAGATAGAGTGAAAGCTGATAATATTATTTATTTACATTGTTTTCATGTGAATTTAAATTGATCACATGAGGAAAAAATCATTTTAAAAATGCAACATGATCCAATTGAACTTCAATTATTAAATAAAGAATAGAGATACTATCAATTCTTGTCATTAAAGTAAAGATACTAAATTTTAAATCTTCAATGAATGAAGGGACTAAATACAAAATTAAACCTTCGCTTCGTATTAGATAAACCCCAAGGCTGAGCTGTTTACACGTGTTAGAAGCTTAAATACTCTGTGTTTGTTAGCACGCAATGATTGGATCTTATCATACCCACGTAAGCAAATATGCACGGTATATGATCCTCCACTTTTCGCTAAATCAACGGTTAAAACATAGTTTTACCCAATTACTAAAATATATATTTTAGAAAAAAAACTGTTTAATCCACTAACTTACGCTGTTGCATCTCGACCGTCGGATTTATTTTACATTAAAAGAATTGGCTCTATAAATTTTAGAAGAAGACGAAGATTATCAGTTCATCATCGTCACAGTTGAAAGAGAAAATCTTGAGAGAGAAAGTAAAGCAAAAATCATAAAATCAAAAAAACAAAAAAAATGGAGATGAGTGAGAGATCGTAAAATTTTAGGGTTTTCGATTTTCCCTTTTGAAGTTTTTTTCATTGATTAAAAGACTTTCTCTCTTCGTCTCCGATTTGTTGAATTTTACCCCTTTTTTATCATTGAATTCAACGTGCTTTTTTTTTCTTTTTAAAAGCTTCGATTTTTTTGTTGTTTTCTTCCGGTGAAATTCTTTTCTCCGACCGCTTGTTTCGTCAGTAATAGCGGCTGAAAATCAACGGTTGATGCTTTTCCGATCATGGGTTATCCCGATTTTACCAGAAGGTCATTTTTTGAATCAAAATCGGATTTTTTCCAATTCTCAAAATTTTTGAGCTTTTTAGCTGTTTATGTAATTTAAAAAATGGGTTTTCTTTTTTGTAGTAGAAAATTTTGCACTTTTTGAGCTAAGAAAAAAAGGGTCATAAACAGTGGACTTTAAGGGGGGAAAAAGAACAGTGATATTAGAACAAAACTCGTTTGATTGGATAAATTTCTCTCTTTTTTTTCCCCTTTTTTCAAAAAAGGAAGAATCTGAAGAGAAAGACAATTTGTTTGAGCTTAATTTACAAGCTTTTGACTTTAATTATGATTGAAAAAATTGTTGGATTCATTTAATATCTTTCCAAAATTTTGTCCTAATTTTTGAAACTCAATTGACCATTTCCTAATTGAGTGTCTAACTGCAAAACAATGGAGTTCTAAGTTGTTCAAACATGGCAGTTTCCTTCCCTGGTTTTCCATGGTGGTTTTGGGGTAATAGTGGAAATAAGGAGAAACAGCTTGTTTCAAATGGATCTTCCTTAAATTCTTCTGATTGGGGTTTAGGTTTACGAGAGCCTGAAACTGTTAAATTCCCAACAAAAATAGCCTCAACTAAAGGAAAACCAAATTGGCAAGGTAATGAAGAAAGGAGAGTGGTTGATAAAGAATATGACCTTGTGATGGTTCCATCAGATGGTGTGCATTTATCTGGATATGAATCAGATGGTCCAGAATGGTCCATTGGGTGGGAAGAACCACATGGTCCTGGTTTTCATGGTGAAGATGATGATGATGGGTTTGCTGTGTTGGTTCCATGTTATAGACCTGGTTGCAAAGAACTTGTTGAAAGCCCTAATAACCAGCTCTTGAGTGCCATCAAGAACCTCCCAACTGGGTTCTCTTCTGGTAAAAGCTTTGTTTTTCCTATATGGATCTTTTTCATTTCTGATATTTAGTTTGTTTGAATGTGGATTGACACTTAGAATCAACTTAGTGGTGGAACTAATACAAATTTATCTTATTTTTGTGGCATCTTTATCTGCACCATAGACTTTGAAGCCTACATGTTAAAACCCATTTTACTAGGGAACATAATGGAACAAGTGTTTATGGAGCTTGTATAGCTGCTTGAATGGTCACTGCACATAATTTGTTGCAGCACAAGTGTTTCGATAAAAGTACCGTGGAGGCGTTGTACTAAGAGTTGCCTTTTTTACTCAAAAAATGAAAATTAGACAATGTTGCTTTGAACTTGGTTGAAACCGGTAGAGATCAACCTCTAGGGTTAAAGTACCTTTAAATATATGAAAAGTATTTCGCAGAAACTGTTATATCCTTTTTCCCTTCTTATTTCATGGTGGATATTGTCCTCTTTGTTTGCATATGTTAAGGTGAGATTTCCAGTCACATGTAATGCCATTCCAAGATAATTTGGTCGGTAAATCATCGATGAACATGTCCAAATGTCTCGGTGAACTTTACAGGATCATTTTTGTTGCCATTATGTATTGGGTGCTAGCTTCTTCTACCTTAGTGAACTTTTATAGTTTTAGGTATCAATTAATGTCAAGACCTTAGTCTTATATGTATTTGCTGCTTCGTACATTATCAATCTATGGCATTGATTGAGGCTTTGAATTAACTCTCATGGATTCCATCATATCGGAGTTCTTGTGGGTGCTTCCGAGCTTTTAAACGATGTTAATACATGTACTTTTCGTTGCCCTTTGACATGGACATAAGGTTTTTAATTTTATACAAACTTTTTCTCTGCAATTTGGCTTAAAACATGCAGAGGGAAGCAACTCAGTGCAGCAATGGTTATCTTCCTTCCCGAACTACTGAACTGACCAAGTCACACTAGTCCGTAGGCGAAGTTTCCTATTGTAGTATCGGTGAATAATGTGTATATATATAAAAGAAGTTGCCGGTTCCAGTAGGGATGAGGATCTGTATCAGCTTCTGGTTCATCATCCTTCCTTCTTGCTTACGTGCGGTCTCGAAATGATCTCTGCGGAATTGCAAAAACACGGTGGAGAACTTTTGTTGTTCTTTTTTTTGTAAATAATATTAATGTGAATATGCAAGGAATGAAGAATCCTTGCTTCCAGCACACTGCTACTGTGTAAAATTTTGATCTTTACTCCCCCCCCCCCAACAAAGTATATCTATCATCATATCAATTTTGTAAATACTATGTTCTATGAGATTGAGGACCAAAATTCTTAGTTCTTACATTGTTGATTTCTCAAGTCTCACAGTTAAAATTACCCAAGTTTGCATGATCACTCGCCATATACGATTGCCATCTAAGCCTGTCGTCAATTTACAATTTCATATGAACCGGATCAAATCTGTGAAATCTAACGGTTAAATATAATAGATTAATACTCATCAATAAGTAAAAGAATATATCTCAGATTCAAGTCAATTTGATGGTTAGTATCGAATATTAAATGAGAAAATTATTTGTATTTTGGTTCGCGGATTCATGATGTGTAAAGTTGTTTCATTCAAAAGATAGAACTGTAAAAGACAAAAGAAAATTTAATAGTTCAGCGACTTGAATGAAAATTTTAAATAATTTAATGATTATTTTGTAATTTTTTAAAATTGAGTGACCAAAGCGTAAACTTACTAATAATTTAATGAAATTCGGTGTAATTTATTCTAATAATTAAATAAAAATAAAAAAATATTCAAAAATTGTAATAATGTTAAAAAATTATAAACTAAATCATCATATTAAACTACTAATTTTTATCTTGATTTTATGCCACCCACCAAACGAATAGAATCACTCCCAATTTAAAATAAAAACAATTTGATAGATTTTTTCTCTAAAAAAGTGTGAAAAATAATATGTAGATAAGAATTATTTATTATTTAATTATATTTTATTTATTTCAATATTATATTATCCTATAAAAATTTTATATTTAAAAGTTTATTTTTATTTATAATAAGATGAAATCATTAAAATTTAAAGATAAAATATAAATTTTTTATAATTCAAAATTTATATTTATCAAATAATTTAATTATATTCCTTAATTAATTTTAAATAATATATCAAATAATTTTATAATTTAAATTCATTTCTCAACACTTATTTTTTTATCACTTAAATTTTTTGTAGTTTATCATTAAATTTTCAAAGCAAATACAATTTCAACATGTTTTACATAAAAAAACAATCAGATAAAACATAAATTTTAATTCAATTCGATTCAAAAAAATTGAAAAAAAATTGAATTTCGAGTTAATCGAATTGAGTTACTCAAGTTCGAATCGAGTTGAATTTTACAATTCGAATGACATATTTATATAAATATTTTTTGATCTCTGTCAATTTTGAAAATGAGCAAATTGATCTCTCTCAACAAAAAATTTAAAATAAATTTAAAATTTTAAAATATTTATAAAAATTTCAATCTCTCAACAAAAAATTTAAAATAAATTTAAAATTTTAAAATATTTATAAAAATTTCAAAATTTTTATATTTTTAAAAATTATAATAACTTTAAGAAAGTTCTAAAGAATATATAAAGAAAGTTAAAAGTTTAAAAGTTTTCTATTCTTCTTTTTTTTTCTTTATCTATGATTTTAAATTTATATGCTCTAACATAAAATTAGTTATACTGTAACAAGATTTTAATTTAATATATTTAATTCTTTAATTTAACTTAAATGATTTCACTCGATTCGATTCGATTCGAATTTTATTTCATTCGGCTCAATTCAAAAAAAATTCAAATCGAATTAGGATGATAAAATAAGACTCATCAACTCAATTAACTCAAAATTTTTTTAACTCGATTTGATCCAACGCTTACCCTATCAACTGAACTTTTTCATAGATGCAATGAACCGAATGTTGAATATAATCCTAAAATATCTTCATATTGTTTTTTTATTTGAAGTGGTTAATCTAACTTAAATATTTGGTTAAAATCCAACCATCCCAGTTAACTACAAATGCTGAAATTTTTTCTAAATATAACATTCAAATAGCTGACTTTGCTTCATAACTTGAGATTTCTTTCTTAGCTTTATATGCAAGTATCTGGTAGGCCTGAAATTGATTTTTTTTAAAAAAACTAAATCCGTTTAAATTATCATTTTAATAAACAAAAATATGAAAATACTGATAATCAATTAATCAAATTGAATTAGTTCGAGTTTTAAGTAAAACAAATTTTTTTATAACTAGACCCGTAATTAGGTCTAGTTAGCTTAAACAACTTATGTTTGTAATAAAATTTATTGTTTTTTTCACACTTTTTGAGAAGTATATATTAAAAATCAAATAATTCAATGCAAAATAGAAATAAAATAAAATAAAAAGCAAGTGTTTTATATGTTACAAAGATGTTGCAGAGAGCTGCTAGCAATGCATATTCATGGTGGTGGGCTAGCCATATCAGAACAAAGCAGTCAAAATGGTTGGAACATAATCTTGAAGGTATTTTATATGTTTTTATATTCTATTTCATGCTTAATGCATAATAATTTCTGGGGGTTTTAAAAAAAATGAAATTTGGGTATGAACATATGTGTGTGTACTGTGTATGTATGTATGCTGTAAAAACTGTAAGAAAATATAATGAAATTTGCAGATATGGAGGAGAAGGTGACATCAGTGCTTAAACTCATTGAAGAAGATGGAGATTCATTTGCCAAAAGAGCTGAAATGTACTACAAAAAGAGGCCAGAATTGATTCATTTTGTCGAAGAATCGTACAGGGCTTACCGTGCCTTAGCTGAACGATACGATCACATATCGACTGAGCTGCAAAATGCCAACAACACCATCGCTTCCGTTTTTCCGGATCGAGTCCAGTTTGCTATGGACGATGAAGACGAATATGACTCCCTGAGTTTCTTGAACAAGGCTACGGAGAACTCGAAAGGCAGTATCCCCATGGTTCCGAAGCTACCTGTCAAAGATTTGAAGAGCTTAATAACATCAGCTACTAAGGATATGCAGCGTAAGAAATCAATGAAGGCTATTACCAATGCAGTTGCTAAATCTGGGTTGACGAAGACCGAGGGGGTCGAAGAGATCGATAGGCTCTGTAAACGAATCCTGGCAATGCAAACCGAAAAAGAGTTTGCAAAGAGTAGTTACGAAAGTGGATTGGCCAAGTACTGGGAAATAGATAATGAGATCAAACAAATGCAAGAAAAAATATGTAGCTTGGAAGACGAATTCGGTGTAGGTAGGGTCATCGAAGACGA
Organism: Gossypium hirsutum; assembly: GCF_007990345.1. NCBI lineage: Eukaryota > Viridiplantae > Streptophyta > Magnoliopsida > Malvales > Malvaceae > Gossypium > Gossypium hirsutum. The sequence goes on along the minus strand of NC_053439.1, from coordinate 4,133,633 downwards.
TGAGGCTCGAAATGTGATGGCTGCAACGGCTTTAAAATCGTGCGAAGAAACGTTGGTTCAACTGCAGGAGAAACAAGAGAGATCAGTCGTGGAAGCCGGAGTGGAGCAGAAAAGGATCAAGGATGCCAGGGAGAAGTTGGTCACTTTAAAGAACGAGTTCGGCTCGGAAAAGCCATCGGCCAGGGAAGATAAAGCGTGTGACAGTACCAAAAAGAGAGAGGACATGGAGTCCTTACTGGAGAAGCTGAAGGAGAAGTTTGAAGTTGGCATCGGTGATTCATTGAGTGTACCAGACATGGAGGCCAAGATTGATGAACTTGTGAACAAGGTGATAAACTTAGAAACGGCAGTCTCCTCGCAATCGGCTCTTATCCAGAGACTTAGTGCAGAGACCGATGAGCTTCAAGCCCAGATTCGAGCTTTGGAAGTTGATAAATGGACATTAATTGATGGAAGAAATCATTTGATGAACAAGTTAAAGGAAATGGAGGAGAAGTTGCATCGGATTCAGGACTTGAACTGGACTGTTGAAGATCGAAACAATGATCTCCGAACTCATTTTATCGAAGCACATTGTAATATCAATCACCTTTCAGGGAGACTGTGTAACGTGAAGCCAGATGAGATCGAATCGTCAAAAGTGAATGCAGGCAAGGAGATTGAGGTTGCCGATGCATCAGCCGACGTGAAATCCGAATTAGGGTCTCAAGAAAAGGAGAGTCGGAATCTGTATGCAAGTGATGGCTGCGGAATTCGGAGTGCGAAAACAGAGATGGTTGCTGTTGGTTCAGTACAAAAAGAAGACTCCCTTGCTTTTACAAATGAAGGTGGTGTTAGCCGTGGAATAACAGAGAACAAAGTTGATTCGAAGAAATCCGAAGACCGAATAACAGAGAACAAAGTTGATTCGCGAGCTTCTTCGATGTTAGTAGACACTCATTCCATAGCTGAATCGGAAGGACACAAAAGAGAACCCGAAGGCGAACCGGATTGGAAGCAGTTGTTCATGAAAGGTATGGAAAACAGAGAGAAGAACCTATTGATGGAAAACAGTACAATGCTTAGGAACCACAAGGATACCAAGCAGCAGCTCGTGGAAGTAGAGACGAATAACCAGAATAGCCTGTTCGAGATAACGTTGCAGCTAAAGGAGCTGAAAAGCAGCAATGCCACAAAAGATGAAGAGATCCAATCCTTACGTCGGGAACTAAGCCTTTGTCGAACAGGTCCCAACGACAACAACAATACCGATCAATATGCGGAACCTAGACCAAGTTCTGACATGCCGATTGTGACTGAAACCTCATTGAACTCGCCATCCAGAAAGGAACAAAATGAAGACATTGGGGTGATGCTGAGCGATCAGCCTCAACCTATTTCAGAAATTGAAGAAAATTTCCGAATAAACATCGATGAACTGCTGAATGAGAACTTGGAGTTCTGGTACAGATTCAGCACTGTATTCCAAGAGTTACCTAAGTTCAATACCGGAGTGAAAGATTTACAGGCTGAGATATCGAAACTCGATGAACGACAAAAGCAGGATGGAAATAGCACCAGGAATTCTCTGCTAATATCAGATGTGCGACCATTGTACAAACACCTAGGAGAAGTTCAGACAGAACTGAACAGTTGGGTCGAGAGAAGCTTATTACTGAAAGATGAACTGAAGAGCCGGTTTTCGTCTTTGTGTGACATTGAAGAAGAGATAACACAGGCATTAAAAGCAAGTGCAGCAGACGATGAGATCAGGTTCACGAGTTACCAAGCAGCAAAGTTCCAGGGGGAGATTTTGAACATGAAACAAGAGAATAACAAAGTTGGTAAGGAACTGGAAGCCGGTTTAGATAATGCAAGAACCCTGCAGCCCGAAATCGAGAGGACCCTGGAAATTTTGATAGATGACTGGGAACTTTCAAGATCCAAGGCCAATCGAAGCGGCCAACTACCCCACTCGGAGAGTCGGAGTAGAATTCCTTTGAGATCATTTATCTTCGGTGTCAAACCGAAGAAGCAAAAGACATCCATATTTTCTTGTGTACACCCTGCAATGTATTGGAAGTATAAATTCGGGATGTAGTAGCAGTAGGTAAAACATTTCGTTGTGTGTGTTACCTTCAAAGTTGCTCTTCTTTGCTTCCATTGACACTCTCACAGAGGTCAACACTTTTTCCTTTTTCTCGTTTTCATTAGGAACTGGAAGAGGCATGTTTCCTGTTGGCTTATAACCTGTAATTATAATCACAATGAATGGGATAGTTGTTTCTTTCTATTCTTATTTTTTGCTGCATTTCCCCCTTATCATAAGGACCTATCAAGTACAAAACAGCTCGTGCTTGTTTTTTGCAGTGCATAATGGCCTACGTGACGAGCCGTAAAACAGCTCGTATACGAGTTTAAATTCACATATAATACACAATTCTGGCAATCTTACATGCCATATGAACATAGGGTCTTATAAAGCAGCTACTGAGACCTCAGATACAATCCTTGCTCCCCTACCTTTGGCCATGTATAAACCTATGTGATGCATCAGATCCTGCCAAAGAACTAAAATACTCGGAGAGTTTCTATCGATAAACAAACAAGCAGACAGTTTTCTTTTACGTTTCATTCAGATATTTAAATAAGAAAAATCATTGTGGTTGATGAAAGACCTCAGAGCAAATCATTTGAATTCATCTTAGACTAGGAACTTTAAAACATCTTCATAGTAATACGACGTCACGATTATCGTGTCTCCATCTAGGCATTGCCTCTGTATTTTTAAGGTTCTTACGGAACTCTATCTGTTTGCGTTACATTATAATTCTCTAACTTACTCTACGTGAAGATGCTGAAGGTGACAGTTTACGACTACGAGGCATATCTATGTATATGTATGTGAATCTGCAATGCATGTAAGTTGCTTTAACTATTCCCCCACGATATGTTTTCTTCAATATCAGGTTTTCATGCTTCTTTGCATATGTGTGTGCATCGATGATTTGAAGTACCTGGGGATGAACCAAAGCACCACTGATATTTCTGGCCACATGAACCGGAAGATTGAAAGTTGCAAAAGCACTAGAGTACGCAATAACATCCTCAAGTGGGGTCAGAATCCTACGATTCAAAGCAGAAGATACGAAATCCAGTACACATATCTGTGTATATACCTACAATCAGGGCACGTTTGGTTCGCTGTATTGGATTAGAGGCGTATTGGATTAGAGGTGTATTGGGATTAGAGGTATATTGGATTAGAGGTGTAATAGCTAATCCACTGTTTGGTTGAATGTAATGGAATAGAGGCGTAATAGTAATCTTGTGTTTGGTTGAATGGAATAGAGGTGTAATAGCATAATAGAAAAAACTAAAATGACTAGAATACCCTTAGCATAAATTTGTTTTGGTAAATGATTATTGTTATTGTTATTTAAATTATAATAAGATTTTTATTATCAATAATAAATAATTTAATCATATTTAAACATAATTATTATTAAATATATTTTAATTAAAATATATAATTTAATAAAATTCTTAATAATTAATATTCTTATATTAATTTACTCAAATCATAATATATGATACTGTAAAATATAAATTAACATAATTATTATTAAATATATTTTAATTAAAATATATAATTTAATGAAATTCTTAATAATTAATATTCTTATATTAATTTACTGAAATCATAATATATGATACTGTAAAATATAAATTAACATAATTATTATTAAATATATTTTAATTAAAATATATAATTTAATAAAATTCTTAATAATTAATATTCTTATATTAATTTACTCAAATCATAATATATGATACTGTAAAATATAAATTAACATAATTATTATTAAATATATTTTAATTAAACTATATAATTTTAAAAACTTCTTAATAATTAATATTCTTATATTAATTTACTCAAATCATAATATATGATACTGTAAAATATAAATTAACATAATTATTATTAAATATATTTTAATTAAACTATATAATTTAAAAAAATTCTTAATAATTAATATTCTTATATTAATTTACTCAAATCATAATATATGATACTGTAAAATATAAATTAACATAATTATTATTAAATATATTTTAATTAAACTATATAATTTAAAAAAATTCTTAATAATTAATATTTTTATATTAATTTACTCAAATCATAATATATGATACTGTAAAATATAAATTAACATAATTATTATTAAATATATTTTAATTAAACTATATAATTTAATGAAATTCTTAATAATTAATATTCTTATATTAATTTACTCAAATCATAATATATGATACTGTAAAATATAAATTAACATAATTATTATTAAATATATTTTAATTAAACTATATAATTTAAAAAAATTCTTAATAATTAATATTCTTATATTAATTTACTCAAATCATAATATATGATACTGTAAAATATAAATTAACATAATTATTATTAAATATATTTTAATTAAACTATATAATTTAAAAAAATTCTTAATAATTAATATTCTTATATTAATTTACTCAAATCATAATATATGATACTGTAAAATATAAATTAACATAATTATTATTAAATATATAACTTGAAAATTATATTCTGCATAAACATAATTAACTTATACTAAGAAAAAGTTAGATGAAAATGAAATTGTACATCATAATCCATATGTTATATTGTTTTACAACATCAAAAAGTTTGAACATTGATATTTAATGGTGAGAAAGAAATCTTCTGACCCATTCCAATCGGGCAACAGAAGGTAAACTGAAGAAAACGATCATTTGAGCTGGATGATCGGGAATTTTACTCAAAGCATCATACCGCTGATCGTCGGTTAAACCTTCAATTGACCATAAGGCTGAATATAAATTTGAAGCATTCTCTTCCATCTTTTCTTCTGACTTCTGCTGAACTACCACCTCGGAGGCAATACTCATTGGTCTATAAGTATGTAGGCTAAGGCTGGCACCCATTCTAAATAAGAACCAAATCGCAATTCTACAGATTTCCAACCATATTGTCACTGCAATACCAATTCTTTTACGCCTCACACTTTGTGCAATTAAAGGCAGACGGGCCATTACTGCAATATATTAATGTGTTCCATATTGTCAAATCGCAGTAAAAGGGTCACATTTCTCTAATCATAATTTCAATAACAGTAAAATACAATTAAATAATTTAATTGCCAAAGAACTTACAGTGATTGTGTGAAAAGAAGACGGTACACTGTGGGTGGAGGAAGCAATCAAACAAGCCGCTTCAGTAGGAAACAATATCACACTATCAAAGAAAAATGAACAATACAAATTTAGAATCTTAACGAGTACATTGCAACAAAGCGTAACTTCAACAACACAAATGTGTATAAAAACAAGGCTATTCAATAGAATAGGATACCATAAAAGAGACTAACAGGCAATGATTAAATAGAAAAATAAATATAGTTAAATAGACTAAGTTAGAAACAAAGCAGTATTCCAACATTATTTATAATCTATTTAAATAAATATATTTAATAAATGATATAATTATATAATTATATACCATAAAAGAGACTAAGCAGGCAATGTACCGTGGATGAACTTATGACTTGTAAGAAACAAAAAGGCAGAAAATAGAAGAGGCATTATGGTCAAGTTGAATAATGTTGGAATACTGCTTTGTGACAAAGGTGACAAATAGGTAACTGTGGTTTTCAAGTATAATTATATAATTATAGGTAACTGTGCTTATAATTGTTTCAAGTATAATTATATAACTAGTATATATTTCAATTATTTCTTTTGTTAAAAAAAAGGGGGAATTGGTTGTTTTCAAGTATAAAAAATATGTATAGAAATATATTTGACTTTTTTATTTAAATTTATATGTATTATATATTTATTATATTATAAATATATTTTTAAAAAATTACAAATAATATATATTAAAAGTCATTTAAGTTCATCAATTTGGTTATGAAAATTTATATTTTGATAACTGACCAACTTAACTTTTTTTAATACAATACTGCAATATATTAAAACCTTTCCCGACTTTTAAATTAGAGAAAAAAGAATTTAATTAAACACGTTCAAATTAACTACCTATAAAAGAGACTAACAGGCAATGACTAAATCAAAAACTTACACATACTTGAACAACTAATGATGTAGTTTAACCAAAATAAATTGCTATAAAAAAAGTACATGGATACAGGGTAATGTCAAAACTCAAAACAGCACACCATATTCCTTTCTTTCCCTTCTTCCTTAACTAGCTGCCCTTATCTGTTACTTTTCAGGTTTGGTTACTGCTTGCTTAAGACTAAATAAGGTTGATTCAGCTGGATAATAGATAGCTAATAACTAAATATGTAAAACAAAATTACATCTCCTCAAATCATTCCAATTAATAAACAACAATACAATTTCAAGCATTGAATGAGGAACAAAATGATCACATAGTTTAAGCAACAAAATCCAGAAGGTAAACAAAATGATGAGCAAAACGAGCACCATCATTTGCAGCCTACGGAACAAAATGAGGAGCAACAAAACAGAGAAACATTGGATTCCAAATATGCAAATCCAGAAGGTAATTAAAGAGCATCATCATTTAAGGATGTATAATAGAAGTAAGAAATTTCAAGCATATACCATCTATATCATATGATAAGTCCACACAGTAAGTGGATGCATAGCCAAAGAACCATAAAATATCAAGACTCTTGTCTCTCATCTGGAACTATACTACCCATCAAGGGGACACCCACACATCCCCACACCCATTTTCAATTACTACACAACAAAGCTGTTGTTTTCATTACTCTTTTTACTAAAAAAAAACACTTTTTCCCTTTATGCTGTAAAAATCTGTTGAATGATTGAACCAACCCGGATGAGCTACATATTCCAAGTTCCAGACTCCACCCTGCACCATTTTTCTACCCACGTTGGCCCAACAAAATTTATATATAACTCAACAATACAATAGAATATCACATGGTTTTCTTGACCAAGAAAATCTGGGCCATGCTTCCTTTTTTAATTAAATATTAACATATGTTCCTCCACAACACTCTTCCCCTAACCAAACAATGCATTGTTGGGAGGGGCTTTTGGAGCCCACTGTACATCGCTTTCTATCTCCACTGTCGGCAATCAATTGTATAATATGGTTTAGCCCAGACTTTGAGGACATTTTCTTGTATGTTGTGGAGTTTAAGTGTTGAAGTCTGATTGGAGAGCAACATTATTTTTGGGTATCAAAAGTTATGATCCTGATTCAAGCACGGATAGCAGTGAGTAGTTTATATACATGTAGAAAGGGAAAATGAAAAGGGAATATTTTCTTTGTTCAATCGTTGGGTGAGTCTGTGAATAGAGAAAAGTTAAGTTGAATGTTGGAGGTGGTCTACTCCAGCAATTTTAGGAATCTTCCCTACCAGAGGCAGAGAATACCCAAATTTATGGTGAAAGAGAAACCATGATAAGTTCAGGTATGCAATTAGTTTAACAGAAAAGTTAGAAAAATATGTTACTGGGAAATTGGGCAGAACAACATAGATGCCAGATTTTGGCCTTATTCGACGGGCAGAATCTGTAAACAAATTAACATTATTCTCATATAAATATTGAACTGCATGTGGAACGTGCATCAGGGAGCAAAAAAATTTGAGAACAACGAGCAGGTACGGTACCGAGAAGAAAAGCCTAAACTGGGTCTAAACTTTGAGTACAAAGTTCGACACCAGCAGAGTTACATGATTAAACTTTCTAAAACCTCATGTTAAAGGTAAATGCATGATTCAATTTCTAGAAATGTTGAATCTTTCGTCATAAAAAAACATAAAAGGGAAAACATGTTGAAAGAATGTTAGGGCAGACAATTTTTACCTTGATTGAATTGGAAAGCTTTTCTTGAGGGTTTATTTGGAGATACTTGTTATTGATCTCTACTCACTGGATTTGAAGAACACAAGTCTGTTTTGATGGCCAAAACAGTGCTCTGAAAAGGTGCAAGAAATCGGGAAGAGAAATCGGGAAGAGAAACAGTGCTCTGAAAGTGAAACAGGAAGAGGCCGATGGATGAAACAGGAAGAGAAATCGGGAGCTTCTTGATCTTGGGAGGGAGAGGCTGGAGATGGCTCTTGTATTGGAAGGGTAAAACAGGCCAAATCACAATCGAGAGAGTTAAGCGGAGCTAATCTGAACTTTTTGAAGGGAATAGAAATGGGTCTTTCATCAGTAATACACCCGGAATGTATTAGACCCGTAATAGGACAATACATTCAACCAAACATATGCATAGGTGGGGCTGCCAATACACCCAACCAAACATGTTGTCAGTATCTTCAAGGTCCAGAAAAGGTAAGTAAGACCGAACCGAAAATCCAATCAAGAATTATGTGTAGTCTTTCCATATAAAACAACACAAAGAACAATCGGAAACTGAACTCTGTTTGTGATCATTGGAAAAAATATTTACAGTTTTGATCTGATTATTCTTAACCCAATCTACAAACAAATTGGAATCATCTTCCTGAATTGAACCAATGAAACCATCAATGCAATTTTTGCATCTAAGTGTAGCATTAGGCTCATTTTCCAGCCACTGGAGAGCTAGAATACAGAAACATACATGTCATTGACTTCATATAATGGAAAGGAACAAATGAATAAATAAGAATCATAAGTATAGTCATATCAAGGACCAGGAACCAATCTGGTTTCATCAGTTCCAGCAATGCAATGAGGAGGAAACGAAGGCTCAGGAATATCGGGAAGATGGGAATCAAGGAAAGCAAAAACAGGCCATTTTCTCTCACATAATAGCCTGGCTAGCCTTGCAGATTCTTCAACCATATCAGATATCTGTTTATCAGGTTTCATTGGAGCCTGCATAAGCAAGAAAAAATGAACAGAATAACCCAGATTGCCGTTTGTCCAAAATAATTAATACAGTTCCTTAAAAAAACATGCAATATCTAAAAATTTTAGTTTTACCAGATTTCCAGCTCCAACAGTGCAGAAGCCATTAACAACAACAACAAGAATAAGACCAGTCTTAACATCTTGAGAAAGAACCAAAGAGTCTTCTTCCAAAGGAAGCTCTTTCTTCATGAGATCAACGGCTGTTGACACCACTTCTTCTGTATTGTTCTTTGCTTAACGAACCCAAAAGAGAGAGAATTGGAACAGAGAAGAGACAATGTAAAAGTCAATAAGGATTATTGGTAAAATGAACGTGTTCACCACTGATTCGATGAGTGCCATTCGGTCAGACATGAACCTCTTTCTAGATTTTTTATTATACAAGTACCCTTACACTAAAATTTGGATTCCTTGGAGTTGGAGTTACCAGTGGTGGTTGGTGATTACAGAATCTCTAATGCTGGGTGCGGGTCCATGTTTTGAAAGAATAAAACATAGAGATGAGCTCAAAATATTATTAATCATGCAAATGAAAAGACTCCCAGGTCTCCTTATAATCCCCAGTTCAGAAAGCAGTAACACAAAATCCCAGATTCAAGTAATATGCAGAGCATTGGAACTTTTGTCAAATTATAAGACAAGATCTGAAGACAGTAATTGTAAGACCTGAAATCACGGTACTCGGTGTCATTCCTGTATTCCGTTCAATACTGATCGTACCAGTTGAATTCCGATCGATACTAATCATACTATTGGCGTAAGTATTTTTTTGTATTTTAAAATTTACATATGACAAAATTTGAATCCATGTCACCATCATTTTTAAAATCTTTTTTTTTATCAAAATTTTATTTTTTATGACACTTATATTTGAGATTTATTTAATTTTAGTATTCGATATTTGTAAATACTTTTTATATACATATCTCACATGTATAACGAAACCGTGCACGGTACAGTTATGACTACTTTGACGGAAATACAACTTGTAGTTTTCTATTGATTCTAGATGGTATTAGATTGATTCTCAAAGCAATTTGCTACCTTAAGTTACAAGAAGAATGCAGCAGCTACACGTAAATTACAGTGAATTCCTATTATTTCCCTGGTACAAACTCATTTGCCCTTATTGTCATCCTTAGGAAGATTAACACCCATCAGCCCAAGCAAATTGGAAGTTGGACCAGGAAGTCCTTGTTGACAAGAAAAGGAGTCAAGAAGGTTTTTAACAAGGTTGACATCCACATCCACTGGACTAAACTCTTCATCCATATCTTCTGTTGCATTCGATGTTCCCTGCAAAGTTATCTTCACGCATTAACGACCATTGGTAAAATCACATAAACAAAGGCCGAAATACATTGGTGGCTAACTTGGGACATGAGCTAGTCTAGATTTACAATGTTCTACATGTTTCATGCCCTATCTAAAGCAAGGCACGATAGCAAATGCCTGAAATTCAATTAGATTCTCGACCAGCAGAATGCACGACAGGGATTATAAAATATTGGCATATCACGTTAAGTCCACTAGAGTATCCCTATGCAAAACACAAAAACATACCTCGTTTTTAACGGAGGTCTGCTCGTTTGCATGAACGAAGCTCTTCTTGAGGGTAGTACTCTTCAGTTCATTGTTCATAACATCGGAATAAGAATGCATGAACGAATCCTCTCCATCCTCATGATCAGACATGTCACTTCCATTCTCAGACTCATCTGCAGCTTTCATTAATAAACTTGAATCAGCCCCTACATTAATTAGATAGGGACATTTCATTCCCTGATCATATGCTAATGCACCTGCTTAGTATTGTAACGTATATGCAATAGGGAAAGGGGCAGTTTTGTTGCGCTACCGACAAATAAAGGAGGCATTAAGTTTGCAGAAAAAATGCCTTAAACTATGAACTACAAAAGATAAACCGTCAGCAAAATTTCACTCATTCCCAAAAATAATATCCTAGAAACACGTAGAGAAATATGTCTCTCAGGTATTAAATCATATAGATTTAGACATATATGGAGATATTAAGGTGTTTTGGTAGACATGAAATTTTACCATATCTGAATTACAAATAATCCATGAAGTTCCAGGCCAAAAAAGGAAGTATACCATACATATATGTTCCACAAAGATCATGAAGAAAGCAATCATGTATGTATCCTGTTTGCACTAGAGATATAATGGTTTTTCGTGTGAGATATCTAGTTAGCTCGTATACGTTTCTATGACTAGCTAACATTGTCTGCTCAAAAAATTGCAATTAGGCAAATCCTATAAAAATATGAACTGTCACTTGTCAGTGATAAAAGGTTCATACCAAAATCCATGTCCGAAGAACCTCCGTCATCATCCATATCACGAGTCACATTTTCATCACCTTGGTATTTCATCACCGACTCCACATCCTTCATAAAGCGCTCCACATCAAGTTCCACCTCTTTAGGATCCCTGCATAAGGAGGTAAAATGTTATTTTAACTTGACAGAATTAGCAGTGGATCATAACATATCCCTACATTAAAAAATCAAATTAGGAACATATCATAGCAGAATTAGCTTTAATTAAAAGCTCCACCAACCTGTCATTAGGAACCTCAGCTCCCTCATAGCTTGACATCTTATGGATAAAGCCTTGCATGGTTGTCACAAGCTCACTAAGATCAAAATCTTCGCCTTTCAAGCTGGATGATGCACCAGTATCCTTTTGCTCTTTCGACTTCTTCTTTTTACGTTTAAGCTCGTAAAGTTCCATCTCCTTTTGTCTATCCTGTAGAGCAGAGTTCAACTCATCTTCTCCACTGTAAAGCCAAGAATCGTCATCTGAAGGTGGAGCATCCTCGTTCTTAAATTCATCAGCTGAATATGGTAATGAAAGAATCTCATCTATTTGTCTCACAGGAGCATTCAACATTGCACTGCAACAATAACCACAAGCTCAGGCTCAATCAAAGAACTAATAAACATAAATTCAATTCGATTAAGGTAAGAAACTAAAATGACATACCGGGTCTTGGAAAACAAAGAACTGTTCTTGTAATACTCTTCAGCATTCTCCATTAACCTTTTATACTCATTAGACCCAGGAATCAAGCCCTTGAAATACCCGCTCTTCTCCAAACTCTCTTTGTACTTTTTCCAGCCACTCCCTTTCCCTTCTTCCCCTTCTTTCTTCTTTTCTTGATACATCATCTCAAACCCACAAGCTATCTTCATCCCCAGCTCCGCCTCCAAGTCACCCTTCTTCGGCGGCATAGGATAACACTTCGGCGCCTGAAACCTCTGCTGCATCAGCTGCGCGTACATTGCCCTCGACATCTTAACTGCCACTGTAACCATCTCCTCTTCTCCTCCTTTCCCTCCCTTCAAAAACCGTTCCATCTTCGCCGCGTTTTTCATCGAATCCATGTCCCGGTCGTAGAACCCTTCCACCGCTAACGAAATCAAAGACGGAGCGTGTTTAAACACGCGTGCTACCGAAACCGGGACCCGAACTCTCACGGAATGGGTATTCAGTTTTGCCTTCTCCGGATAACCAGTGATTCTATTCTGGATGACGGATTGCATGGAATCCTGCGCCACCGCTGCTTGTTCATTTTCTATTAAGAAATTTAGGGATTCGGTTAGAGTCGGGTTAGGAAGGGCGCTTTTGGGGATGATATGGAGCTTCCCGCGTCGGATAAACGAGCGATTTTGAGAGTTCTCGGGATTTAGCCAACGAGGGAGATGGTAAGCCGCTTCAATCAAAAGAAAATCGCCATCAGAATCGTGAACTTGGATGGAAACAGAAGGGAAAGCGACGGAGATTCGAAAGAGGAGGAAAACAGTGAACCATTCGTCGTTTAAATTGTCACCGAAACGGAGGTGACCTTTGAGGTGAGGGAAAGGGTGGAAGGCAATGGAGAGGGTGAAAGGCTCGTGCTGCCAAATGTAAGAGGTAGTGAAAGGGGAAACGGCGTTGAGGATTTGGAGGTGGAGCGATTGAAGGGAGTCTTGGGAAAGGGGATTGTCTGGGTATATGGAGTAGATCACAGTGTCCTCCGGGAGGCGAGAGGAGCCTTGAGTTAAGGGATTGGGGTTGTTTGAGTTCATGAATGGTGGCGGAGTCGCCATGGACGGCGGTGTATGCGGTGGTTGAAACGGCTGAGTTGTTTTGGTTGTTACACTTCGAGAACCCGCTGAATGTTCTTGAAGTGTGCTTGTGAAGTAGAGAGTTCGAGTTAGCAATATATTTATACTACGCGGGCTAAAGCCCATTTTTCAGGTTTTCTGAAAAAAAAACTAGGCTAAACTATAAAGATAGTCATTTTTGTTTGCTTCAAATTATATTTTAGTCATTTATGTTGAAATGTTACGTTTTAGCCATTTACGTTATCATTTTGTTACGAAGTGGTCACTCTACCGTTAATTTCCATTACCTCCAATGATGGTCCTACGTGGCAGTCTAAATGGGTTTTAAATGCCAACTTGGATGTCCTATATGGTAGTCCAAATTAAATTTATTTAATTAAAAATCTATTTTCATTTCAGCAACTGAACATCTAAGTTAGTATTTAAAATCCATTTGGATTGCCACGTAGGACTGCTATTAGGGAGTATTTATAATTTGTAATTAAAGGAGTTTACTTAATACATTTTAAGTATTTGTAATTTTTTTTAAAGTATTTGTAATTTCTTTCATTTCTGTATAGAAAGACATTAATTGCTTTAAAAAATTAACATAAAAATTTTTTTAAAAAAAATCTATTCTATTTAATAGAAAGAAATTACAAATACTTAAAATGTATTAAGTAAACTCCTTATAGCTAACTTGATTGTATTGTTCTCCATGGCTTGCTCTTTCCATCTAGGGATGTGCAAAATTCGGGTAAAACCGAAAAAATTCGGTTAACCGACCGAATTCGGTTAATCGGTCGGTTAACCGAATTTTTTCAGTCGGGGGTCGGTTAATTATTTTTTGATTTTTCGGTTAACGGTTAATTCGGTTCGAAACCGGTTGGTTAACCGAATTTTTTCGGTTAACCGAAAATATTAATAAATAAAATTATAATATATAAATAGGCCCACTATTCACCTAAACTCAATCCAAACCCAAGTATTCAATTCAACCCAATTACCCAATCCAACCCAATCATAAAAATTACAAATAATTTAATAAATAAAAATAAAATTCTAAAACTAAAACTAAAGTATAAAAGTCTAAAAATAATTTAATTATGTATGATTCAATTAGGTTAATTCGGTTAATTCGGGTAATTCGGTTAATTCGGTTAATTTGGTTAATTCGGTTAATTTTTAACCAAAAATAAAAAACATATAATTTTCGGTTAATTCGGTTAACCGACCGAATTAACCGAAAAAATTTCGGTTCGGTTAATTTTTTTGAAAAAAATTTCGGTTCGGTTAACGGTTAAAAATTTTGAAAGGTCGGTTAATTTAGTTAATGCTATTTCGGGTCGGTTAACCGAATGAACACCCCTATTTCCATCTGCTTGTTGCTTTTATGCATTTATGTATGCATTACACTTGATTATGGTACAAATCCTTAATTAAAGGAAAATTAGTACATCACATCTTTATTCCTTTCATGACAACATTACATGGTATCTCATATTTTACGTATTTAATTTTATATATTATTTTTTTCAAATAATCACTTGAATGAATTTGATAAACGTTTATATCATCATTATTCTGAAAGTCATGAGTGAGGGAGCATTTTAGGAAAATACATTTTGATCACAATAATCATAATAAACTTTGATCACAATATTTCTATAAAAATACATATGGGTATTTTGGATCATTTTATAATCTTCCTTCAACTACTATTTACTAAGTCGAATTTAACACATATGTTCAAATCATTTCAATTCGTATAAATATTTACGCAAATATATACTTCTAGCATTCTAAATCCTTCAAGGATTTTAATATAAGCTTCCACTATATAGTGATTCATATAAAACCCGTAACAATAATCATTAGACACATATCAAATTTTCATAAATTGTCAAAACTAATAAGATATTTAAATATTATTGCATTCACGATAAATGAATATATTTTCATAAGCAATACTAGGACTTAGTAAAAAGCTTCATATTTCTTATTATGTTTTTGCAAATATTCTCATTTGTACCTTTAGATGTTTAGACTACTAGTCTAAAAACTTCACAAATTTAATATTACTTGAATTGTGCCTTTCCATTTGGCCAATTTATTCTATCTCTATATTTCTCAACATATTTATTCAAGACCCTCATTTTCTCTCATTATTTCATCATTGCAAAATTGTCAACAACTTTTTATTTCCACGGTTTCATATTTTCTCGTACTGACATAACTTATCAAGATCTCTTTATTTTTATCATTTACATATTGAGGTACCTGAATCTCTTTTGAAGTTTTAATAATTAGTTATGTCTTGGGTATCTTCAAGAGTACCTGCCTCCACTATATGATCATCTTAATTTATCTTTTACAAGAATTTTCACCAGTTGGAACCAATCAAATTACCATGCTTTAGGCATGCATTACTTTCATTTATTTAAACAGGTTGTCCTACTGGGACTTTAAAACATTAGCTAATACGTAATACTTGGTTATTCTTATCAGGTCAGTGAATGCGTTTGGCAATTAATTTGTAATAAAGTGAATCATCTTTTGAACTTCTAGTTCAAATTGCTTTCTAAGATTATCTAGATAATGATAATTTATTCTAAGTAATTATTTCTTCCACCTGGTATCATTTCTCCCCCGATGTTAGGAAAACTTGTCAAATTAAAATAGTAATAAATTCATGTCATAATTGAACTTTAATTTGTTTAAAACATCCAATAATACAAAGAAATTCATAATTAATATACATTCTCAATTTCCTTTAAATACCCATTTTGTGCATTGTGGTGAAGTGACTTAAACATATCACTACACCAAAACAGGCTTTTAGCGGTATTTTTAGTGGCGTTTGGATAAAAAAACGCCGCTAAAAATTGAGCATTAGCGGCGCTTTACATAACACGCTGCTAAAGATTGAGCATTAGCGGCGTTTTATGGAAAAACGCCGCAAAAAACCTAAGCCCAACGGCATCGTTTTTTGACCTTTCGGGGCTTTAGCGGCGTTTTTGGAAAAGCGCTGCTAATGCTCAAGGATTTAGCGGCGTTTTTAGAAAAGCGCCGCTAATGCTCAGGGCTTTAGCGGCGTTTTTGGATAAGCGCCGCAAAAACATTTTATATGTCTAATTACTATTTAATTTGTTTGTTTTTATTAATTAAAATTCAATTTATTTTTAATTGAATATTTGTTAAAAATGGATTAATTTGAAATAATGACACGTAGAAATAAATTGAAATAAAAAACATAGAAAAATATTTGTTAAAAATAGAAAAATTAAAATACTATTATTAAGCCATAATTTTAAAATTTGTTGGGTACATGACTGATTGATTTTTATTTATGTATTAAATAATTTCATATACAAATGTAAAAGATACGATAATATTAATTTTAAAATATTTAATTAATTATTATTATTATACTTTAGGGTTTAATATATATTTTTTAGGGTTTATGGTTTAGGGCATATGGTTAATTTAGGATTTAAGGCCGGTTTAGGAGTTACAATTTTAAGATTTATAGATTATGGAATTAGGAATTATGGATTAGGGGTTTGGGTTTAAGTGCTGTGATTTAGGGGTTAAGGGGTTAGAGATTAAGAGTTAGGGATTTAGGGTTTATAGATTCAGTGTTATGTTAGGGTTTAGGGTTTAGATTAATTAGTGTATTTTAATTTATATTAAATAAGGTTTAGGGGTTAGTGGTTAGGGGTTAGGGGCTCGGGTTAGAGTTTAGGGTTTAGATTATTTAGTGGTTAGGGGTTAAGGGTTAGAGGTTATAGGTTAAGAGTTAGTGATTTAGGGTTTAGAGATTCGAGGCCGGATTAAGGTTTAATGTTTAGATTAATTAGTATTTTTTAATTTATATATTAATTAAATTCTTATATAATTGTAAAAGAGGGGTTAGGGGTTAGGGTTTTATGGTCAATGTTTTATAATTTAGGGCTTATGAGATAGGGGTTAGGGGTTTAGATTAATCGGTATTTTTTAATTTATATATTAAATAATTTCTTATATAATTGTAAAAGAGATAATATTAATTTTAGTATATTAAAATTATGATTATAGTTTAAATTATTTGTAAATAAAAGTAACAGATTGATATGGATAAGTAACTATCTATTTTGGATAGGACCAAATTATAACAAATAAAAATGAAATACAAAAACTAAAAATTATAATTTTATCTAGTTCTTTTAAATATTACTTAAAATTTAAAAATTATTTATTTAAAATTTATATGAAAGATAGAATAATTTAATTTAAAAATTGTAAAAAAGTAAAGTGTTAGCGGCGTTTTTTAGGAATTAGGACCGCAAAAAAGAGAGCAATAGTGGCTTTTTTCTGCCAAACGCCACTAATATTTTTACAAAAGGACGTCGTTTTGTGTTTATATATTTTTTTAGCCCAAAATTTCAAATGAAATATTCTTCTTTTTCCCCCTTCTTTTTCCCAAAATCGATTCCCCCCATCCCCAGAAATCTCTTCTCTTTTTCCCCCATTTTATTTTTCCCAAGCCATTTCTCCCCTACCCCGATTCCCTTTATTTCCCCCCCTAATTTCCCCAAATCGGCAGCCCTCTGCATCCTTCTCGACACACTTTCCCCTTCCACCCTTCCCTCCAAAACCCAAATTCCTTCAAGCAAAACCCAAACCCTCCTTCAAATTATCCTCAAGTTTTCCTTTTTTCTCATTTTTGGTATTGCGCAAGTTCCAAATATTGTTGGTGTTTTGCCTATGAATCCCGGATAGAATGATAAATTTTAGAGGTAAATGTTTAGCTATTTTTAGCATTGAAGATGGTGGTTGTCGGGCAGCAGTTTATGTTTACATCCGTATTGCGTAAACGGTTAAAGCGTCCACTCCTTCCTCTCTTGTCTATCTTCAATTTTCTCTGAACCTAAACCGTCTGATTTGGGATTTAAATTGAACATTGCCTTCTTCGCATGTATCTCAGAAGTAGGGATCTAAGGTTAGAGGGTTTGTGTTTATTCATACAATGTGCTAAGCAGTTATATGATTGCTCATTTTTCATCTCTCTGCTGTTAGATTAGGGTCTGATAAATCAATTTTATATGAATTTTAAATCGAATGTTTCTTCATCAGCGGTTTGATTCAGTATGGAAGGAGAGGTTTGGAGAATCCGCTGAAGTAGACAATCTATATACTGTTGATGTACAAAAAGTACTTCAAATGGAAGACTTAAATGAGGTATACCGAGAATTCTACTGTTGTCTATGCTTTGTGTAATAATTTTAGACTACAAATTTCGATTAGAATGTTATATTTTAGTTGGAAGTGGTCAATTGTATTAATTTCAGTATGCTGCTTATAACTCATGCAGGATGGTGTATAGGTCACTTCATCAGATTATAACTCATGCAGGATGGTGTTTGAGACATAGCAGTTGGACTGACTCTGACTCTAGCCTATTTAGGGAGCAAATGAATCATGAAACAGTTCTAGCTTTGTTGATGTAGGTAACAATATTTATTGCTAGTAATTCCTAGTTGGAAATCATGGAAGTAGAGAAATATGAATGGCGAATCATAGTTTGTAAAAGGTGATGGAATCTGTTTAAGTTCTTAACATCACCCTTTTAGAGTCTAAAAAGGCCATCCTATTGTTCTCTTTGTAACTCATGGATCTCCCTTGTTTATATTTCAACTAGCAATTTTCTGATGTGGTATTTGCAGTCTGCAAGATTCTTTAACAGATCAAATGCTTACTATTTATCACTTTCCATAAAGTCTGAGCCAATGCACAATGGAAAAAGGTGTTTGGGCAACTGCACATTTCTGACCAAAGTAGCAAAAATGATCTGCACCAGGCAATTGTAAGTTCGTTCTACTTGATATAAATCGTAATGATGGAAGCTTGCTTTACCATGGTTGATGTGTATCCTAGCAGTGACTGTACCATGTTTGTGCATGGCAATTACTTGTGAAATTTAAAAGTTAATGTGGATTAAAAAAAAGATTAAGACTAATTTGAATTTTTTTATCAAATTCAGGGATTAAATGTTGATTTATCTCAATAATTTATGTTTTAAAGAATAATTATCTGAATAAAAGGTCATTTTTTCCTCTTTTCCGAAAAGAGACAATTAATTGTTTTTATTAGGAAAAGTTAACATAAAACGAATCTGTTCTACTTTAGTTTGATAAAACCACATCTTAAAAGTATATTCTTGTTTTTAATAATTTTATTTATAAATCATTTATTTTTTAAAATATAAAATCTTTTTTAGCACCGTGGATTTATGAAATATAGTTTATAAAATTGGAGTAAGAAAACTAATATTTTTCTAAACTGCCTTTTTTCTTTGTTGTCCTTCTTTTTGGGATGTTTGTTGTAAAAGGCAGGTTTTATATTTTCAGTTTTGTTTTTTTATTATTATTTAAAATCAGGGTAAATTAAAAGTTATTTGGAGACAGTGTGCAACAATAAAACATATTAAAATTTAAGTTGAAATTTTGGAAATAATATATTAATTTTCCAACACTATAAAAATACATATAAAGGTATACTAATATAAAAAAAAATAGTGTCAAAACAGTTAAGAGTAGAAGCATTGTAGAATTTAGATTACTTGAATTTTCAATAAGACATTACTTTTGTATAAAATTTCAAGTTTCTACTCAACCTTCATTTTTTTTTTCATCTCAACCATTTTCTTAAACTTTAATATTCAAATTTTAAATTTATTTAATATTATTAGATTATTCATAATAATTCACTTTGATTTGCTTTTTGCTTTTTCTATTTAGGTTTTGGGTTATTGACAAAATAGAATTTTGCTTTATAACTTTTAGATACTATTTGGTAAAATTTCAAATTTGTTATTTATAAATATTCTTTAATTTGGTCGAGCAAGTAAATTATATAGCATGAACAACAAATAGTGCAGATCTTCAACAAATAAGACAGTAGAGTTGGTTGATTCAAAAACTAATGGAGATCTTTCACGTTCCAAGTCCGAATCAATGAATGCGGATGAAAATCTTCTCTGTCTGACAAGAGATGCTTAGTCGGATTTTGTTCCAGATCTTCAACAGCAGGTAGTATATAATTTTTCCTTTTGATGAATACAATATTTCATTACAGGCCAAACTAATGTTTGGCAAGTTGAATAGATAATAGGCCACTTCTTACTCAAAATGTATATTTGCTTGCCTTAAGTTCATGCATGAAAATTTTGTTGGCCTCTTTTGTGATGTTTTACTCTTTAATTTATTATAAACATTCACATGCAAGTTGTAGGGTTAAAGGTCGAGTTGTGCAGGTTGCTGGAAGAGAAAAAATCAGCTGTTCTCAGGTTAAAAATCAGCTGATTCGAATCAGTATTTGGGATTATATTTTTATTTCACACTTATCTTTTCTTTTTTTATAGTAATTGATTTTTTATAGATTTTTAATTTTTTTAAATAGAATTTAAGAGAGACATCTGAAGTAATTTGGGGGAGTCTTCGTTTTACAGATTAATGTATGAAAAAGAGAATATAGTTTAAGTGAAAGTAAAATAGTAAATTAATCACCTACTTTTTTTTCTGACTTGTATATATATACATATATATATGTTATATGGCAGGTGAGGAAAGAAAAATTAGGAGACAGAATTACAGCACTTCACCAGCTTGTTTCACCATTTGGGAAGGTATAAAAAACTTTAGATATTTGCAAGAAAAGAAAAAAAAATCATGTTTTAACTCAGTTAATTGCAATAATTTTGATGAATAGTTTAATTTTGGTTGATCATTGGTTTTTTTATATTTTAAGTGTAGGCACATGTTGATCACTGGATTTTTTATATTTTGCTCCAGTATGAAGTACAGACATTCTTTGTTTCTTTGCTTTATCTAACACATACACTATTTTGTGCTTACTTTGAAGAGTGCAAAGGAGAAGCAATTCTTATATGATATTGTTGCAAATGGTCAGAATGTAATTGATGTGGATAAGTAAGTGAAACTTAATATACATGCTACACCACCTGCAGGTTCATGGAGACTATGCGAGTTTTGGGTGATGAGATCTGCTATCGTGCTAAAGACTGTTAGTATCATCTATTTCATTTACTTGCGAAATACATGTTTAGTTCTTTTAGTGTTTTTTTACATTGTTATTTTTTCTCATCTTTTTCTTTTGTGTAATTAGTTGTGTAGGCGTCTTATCTTAAGTGGTGAGGTCTGATTTCATTTTTATTCAGGATCCTTGTGAGTACTGGAAGGTTGGACAACATGCTTAGCATTCTTTTAAGTTGCTAAAAATTTGGAGTCCAAATGTATAACATGCTTTGCATTCTATTCTTTTTTTGAATCTAGCTAGATGACACAATAACCAAAACCATCGAGACAGCACCAGATGAAGAACTCTGAGAATCTAGAGATCTGATTCTGCACATTCGTAGGAGAAATTTGTATCAGGTGGAAAACCTTTGCATACTTTCACTTCATTTTTGTGTTTTGATCACGGTAGCATGCAAACAAACATGCTATTATTATTATTTTTTAAATGTGAAAGACGAAACTTACTGTATACTGTGTTATTTTTTGTGTTAGTTCTGTAACCAAGATTTACTTGATTAAGAAAATGCATTGTATATTTAATTACCTTGCATATGTATTATTTATTTTAGTTTTGATTCTAAATTTTTATTTTTACTTAAGTGTTCTAACTTTTGGATTTTAATTGTGTTATTAATTTATTATTTTAAATTCTAAATTTAAATTCATTAATTTTTATATTTATATTTAGTTTTAAAGTTAAAATTTTTGTAGAAAATTTAATTTAAATAATATTTTTTATTTATCCTTAAAACATAATATAATATTTATTATAGAAATAAATATTATTTAAAAAAAATTATTTTTTTAAAAGATATATTTTTAGCGGCGTTTGTGTCAAAAGCGTCGCTAAAGGTC
The DNA here is from genome assembly GCF_007990345.1 of Gossypium hirsutum. Classification (NCBI taxonomy): domain Eukaryota; kingdom Viridiplantae; phylum Streptophyta; class Magnoliopsida; order Malvales; family Malvaceae; genus Gossypium; species Gossypium hirsutum. The sequence goes on along the minus strand of NC_053439.1, from coordinate 4,111,675 downwards.
TATTCTATAGCGGCGTTTGAGGGAAAAGTGCCGCTAAAGGTCATGGTCTTTAGCGGCGTTTGTAGGAGAAGCGCCACTAAAGGTCATGGTCTTTAGCGGCGATTGTAGGAGAAGCGCAGCTAAAGGTCATGGTCTTTAGCGGCGTTCGTAGGAGAAGCGCCGCTAAAGATCTTGGTCTTTAGCGGCGTTTGTAGGAAAAACGCTGCTAAAGATCTTGGTCTTTAGCGGCATTTGTGGTAAAAGCGCCGCTAAAGTTAGCGGCGTTTTTGGCCAAAAAAGCGCCGTTAAAAGCCTGTTTTGGTGTAGTGTATACTGCACATTCACAAAATTCTAAAATGGATTGTATTTGGCTATTGACCAAATCCAATTGTAATGGAGAGTATTTGTCATAACTCATTAACATGAAGTGTGCAAGTGTATATTCATATAAAATATCATATCCTTATACAAAAAGATTTGTTCTCAAAAGTGATGCTTTAGCTGGAGGCATTGAATCATTAATTTTGCTAAACCATTTTACATACATAAGCATCAAGCTTTACGATATTTACTCGCGTTGACAATCTAACATATAATGATCATTGAAAACTTGAGAAATAAATTCACCAACATTAGTAATAATAGTCTCGATTGCATAATCTAAAGTTTTGTTCTTAAACAAATTATTAAACAAGTAATCTCACAAACTACAGGTTGTGATTTGATAACTCACATGTGATTATCTTGTAGATGCATCTAATAAATCATATCAAAATATTCACTTTTTGGATAAATAAGCTCATATTTCTTTCAAAAATGCAAGAGATTCAATCTCAACTTTGCTAGTAAGATTTAATAAATCTTCACTGAGAATAAGCAACACTTGATAAATGAAGAATCTTTATGTTCTTTAATAAATGTACATACAAATTTTTATCTTGTCGCATCATATTGATCGGGATGGTTAACCGATCATGCCAACTAATTTGTATATTTGGACTAGTAAACTTCTTGTTTACTATGCATGTTATTCAACAATACTAACGTAAACTTTTACTTTACCATCTTGTGTGATTTAACCATGCCAATATATACATAGTACAAACTAGAGCAAATACGATAATTTCCAATACAAAATTCTTACCCAGTGAATAAATTTAATGTATAGAAATTAATCACCTCCTCATCCATAGTCTCAATATTGTATCTGTTACAACGTATGCCCTTTTAAAAGATAATAATTTCTTTGAGACTGACTAAGACATTATACATTAATTATCCTTTTGTTTCTTCAGATAACAATGTATTAGCTTTTTTGGAGCCTTAAATTAATTTTGTACCATGAAATATTAACATGTTTTATTACCACATTGAACATAAGTTAATAATATATTAGCTCTTTTGGAGCCTTAAATTAATGTATCACCAAAGGTTGGTTTGTTTCATTACCAAACAAGAAAAATGTCTTTTATCCTTAATGATAGTATGCATTGTTGTATTATCTATTGGATACAATTGTACGATAGGATAGGTACATATCCAACAACTTTTCATAAGTTGTCTCTCTTCTTTGAAAGGTTATATTGAAAATTTTTGTTGTTATCTTTATATTTTCACTTCTTATGGTAAGAAGAGTTATTACTAATAAAATATCCAAGAACCAAATAATAAGTTCTACAATTCATAAAAAGGATGCAACTCACACTTTTAGAAATTTTGTTTTTAACAAAAAAAGCATACAATCCTAAGAAATATGGCAGTAAAATTTTATATAAATATTAAAATAAAATAATATACTTAAGCTAATAATGAATAGCGAATAGATTACAACAACAAGTTCCTCGATATAGATTATAGAAATCCTAAAAACTGACAAGCTAACATCTAAAATGATCGCCATCATAGAGACACTGCCAATATCCCTTTATTATTTAATTTCATCACGATCATCAATCTAGCATGTCAAATTTGATTTAACATCATTTTTATTATTCGTTTCTGCATTGTCTCCCTTCCATTTGATGGAATCTTGATAGAGTTTAACTAAATGTTTAGGCGTACAACAGGTACGTGACCAATGACCTTCGATAATATAAGTTATCTCCACTCCTTGAAGGGTTCTCTCGGGAATTCTTATTCATCTTTTCCTTATTTTTATTTTTCCACTTTTGGTGGTGAAAAGAATTACATTTTTTGGATTTATCATGTATTGTTGCATTCACTTCAAGGAATGGAACAAATTTAACGGGAAGGGCTTCATGATTTTCATTGATAGCTTGTTATTTTATTCAAGCATAGGTAAGCATTCAGGATATATCTTAATTCACGATATTGCTACTGTAGGAGCATATTTGAAACATGAAAAGGTAAAACAAATTCTCTAACAAATTCTCATTAGTAATATTCTTTCCACATTAATTTAATTGAGAACTTATCTTCCCACATTAATTTAATTGAGAACTTATCTTAATTGTTACAGAATTATACCCGCTTACAATTTTAAAATCTTACAACTTCAGGTGCATTTGATCACAATGAGTTTTAGATAGGTGATATTGCAACTTCAGGTGCATAAAATTATCATATTCTAATGGTCATATCTTTCAGAGTTAAACATTTGCATGAATAAAGCTCACATCTAACATATTAAAATCTAACATAATTCTTTTTCATAGCCACCATCATAAACATGAATGAATTTCAATTTAAAATCTATCCGTTCATGTTATTGCCATGGTTAGTCTCCAATTACAATGCATATGCTACAATAAAAAAAAATCATAGTAAAATATACATGAAAACTATTAACATCATGGTCATCATCCTGGTTATTATCCTGAGCACTATTACAAGTACTAAAATAATTTTGTTTTCACAACGTTTATAAATTAATAGTAAAAACTATTTATAAAACAATCATTTTTTTCGTACAATGCTTGAAAGTTATCCGATATACATTGTACCAAATTCCAATACCAAATATATGTTATGGATTATTATGACAATAAATTATTTAAAATTTGTAATTCAATTTAAAACGTTTAATCCAAGCGTTCAACAATAATAAATTAATAAAACTCGATAATCAGCAACAATAAATTAGTAACACTTTCTATCACTATTTTAATCAAATTTCAAACATATTCAATAACAATAATCTTTAATCATTTAAATATCATCCATAAAAAACCCCATTTCAAAAGAAAACTTGGAATAATAAATAATAATTTTACTTCCATAAAGAAACATAAAGAATGGAGGGAGAAACATAGAATACGGATGTTTATTTGTGTGGGGATGTTGGTTGAAGCCCAAAGTTAATTGCACTATAGGTCCCCCAAACTACAACCTCATTCTAAATTGGTCCATAAATTTGAAAACATTCTATCAACATCATAAACTATCAAGATTATATTAATCACGTCATTTTGTTATTAAAACCATTAATTTAATTATTAAGTAACATGGTAGATCTTATATGAAATAATTTTAAATGATTTTCTTAAAAAAATAAAATATTTAAATAAAAAAGATAAATGAATGATTAAAAGAAAAATAAAAACATTCTAGCATAACTTTTACCCTTCTTTTAAATTTCATTTTAAAATTTCCATCTTTTCCATTTGGTGTTTTTCTTTAAATTTTTATAAAATTTCTTGTTTCATTTAATGGTTAAATTAATGATTTTAAAAACGAAAAGACATTATTAATATAATCTAATTGTAACACCCCTTTCCCGAGACCGTCGCCGGATTCGAATACGAGATGTCATCCAATTTAACTTACCAATTCGGAGTATAAAAATTTGCTTTTAAAATTAAATTCACTGTTCACAACAAAACTGTCCATCTGCGTGACTGTCACTAATTTAATTATAACTTGAGTTACAGAACTCGAAATTTAAATCCGTAAATTTTCCCTGAAACTAGACTCATATTCCTACTTACCATAAAATTTTTAGAATTTTTGGTTTATTCAATTAGTACATTTTATTCATTGAAGTCTCCCCTGTTTCACTACTTAACAGTTCTGACCTCTTAACACTAAAAATCAATTATCTCATTGTAAAGAATTCATATAAGGTTATAATTTATTTATTTTGAAAATAGACTCACTAAGGAATCTATACATATAAATTTTAGCTTATAATTCTCTCTGTACAATTTATAATGATTTTCTAAAGTCAGAACAGGGGACTACAAAAACCATTCTGACCCTGTCTCACTAAAATTCAAATATCTCAAAATACAGAATTCCTTTGCCTACACCGTTTCTTTCATATAAAAATAGACTTGATAAGATTTAATTCCATATATAATTCACTCTCTAATTCCATTTCTACTATTTATGGTGAATTTTAACATTCACTCCACTGCTACTGTCAAAGAAACTGCTTCTTTGAATTAGTTACTATTTGACATACATAACACCCAAAACATAATTTTTACTAACTATTTCAATAGCTAATCTTAGCCATATCATTTGAACATGCTCAAAATGGTTAAGACTCTATACATGCCATAGTTTAAATGTTTTGAAAAGCACATAATACCGAGATGATTATGATAGTGTGATACGAGCTCTGACGATCCCCAATTCGATCAAGTTCAAATCACTATAAAACAAAGGAAAAGAAGAAAGGTGTAAGCTACTAATAGCTTAGTAAGTTACATGTAAACAATAGGTACTCATTTAATAATTAACACTTTTAATATATAACTAATCAAAATATTTCTTAGCAATTTCAATCACTTACACATGCACAATCTTACCAATTCACTTGCATATACATTTTCACACTTAACATTTATCACATATGCTCATTCTTTCATTTGTACCTGCATACACACTTCATTTCATATTCATTTTAACTCATTATTAATCCCGTTGAACACTCGAAATATACACAGATACGTAGAAATTTAGCACAATAGTGCCACATTGATATGTAGCCGAAGCTACCACTGAATGTAGCCGAAGCTACCACTGAGATGTAGCCGAAGCTACCACTGATCAATAACACTGGAAATGTCCACGGGCCTGCTCACACAAGCTGTCAGGTGTCTGCAACACATGCTAGATCACCCAGCACCCGGGACTCACTGTAACACTGTAACACTGATCTCTAGTGACATGTCACTTGTATCCACTTCTATTCCTAAGTTCAACCGGGAATTTACACTTAACACTTTATTTTTAACACTTTAACACTTGAGTAATTCATGAACAATTTTCCTTCCACATTCAATATTAATTCACATATCAAATATAATTCACAATTTATAAAAATATAAGTATTATTTACACGTAACTTACCTCGGATGCAAAACGACTATTTTTGTAATTTAGTCGATAACTTTCTCTTTTCCCCGATCACTTCCACTATTTCTTCTTTCTTGATCTATATTAACACAATTTAATACATTTTATCAATATTCCATTCAAATACAATTCATACACAACATTTTGGCACATTTACATTTTTCCCCATAACTTTTCAAAAATTCCACTTTTGTTCCTAAGCTCGTAAAAATAAAATTCACTAAATTTTTAAATTTCAAACTTCACTAAATCATATTTCATGCTCATAACAGCCCTCAATTTCACAAAATCACAACTTTATGCACACTTTACCATCTTTCACAATTTAGCCCTTTTTCAACATTTTCATCAAAATTCATCTAGTAAAACTTGTAATTAACACTTCAAATATTCATTATCTAACATCACTAATCAATTTACAATTATATCATGAATGGGTCAATTTTTAAACTTTAATTTCATTTAAATTAAATGGTAGAAACATGAAATTCAAGCTTCAATAAGCATAAAAATACGAAAATAATTAAAAACGGGGCAAGAAATCACTTACAATTGAGCTTAGGAAGTTCAAGAACCCTAGCTATGGTGACATGAATTTTTTTGGCAGCAAACGTCTGATTTTGAAGAAGATGGACACTTATTTTCACTTTATTTTGTCTTTTATTCACTTTTGACAAAAATGCCCTTAACCCATTACTTAGATATTTTTCTAGAATTACCCTTTTGTGTCCATATCATTAATTTATGGTCTAATTGCCACATAAACACTTCAATTTCATGCAATAATTCAATTAAGTCATTTAATCACTAATTAGACACACTTTGCATTTTTCTCAATTTAGTCCTAAAAATTCAATTAGGCACTAAATCATTAAAATTTCCTATCCATATTTTCACACAATATTTCAATCAATCAGTAACTAATAAAAAATTATAAAATTAAAATATTTTACTTCGGATTTGTGGTTAGGAAACTACTATTCCGATTAGGCCCTATTTCGGGCTATCACACTAATAATACGTTTTAAAGTCTCGAGACTAGTTTAAAATGGAAATATTAATTTAGACACATGTATCGTAATTAACTCATATTGTGTATATTTATCAAAACGTTTTGATATATTTATTTGTACTTAGTGCATTTTTTTTTGTATATTTTAGGGCATTTTTTTTGTATATTTATTTTCTTATATTGTGTTCTTGTAATGGATCAATTCATTTAATATTTAATATTTAGCATAATTTATGTACATACAAATTTAACTTTTCAATTTATTAAAAAAAACATAGTTTTCTAATTCTCATCTTATTTATTTATTTTTATTTTGGCCACTTAATTAAAAAAAGTTACAATTTAGTTACTAATTTATTTGAAAGTTTTCATTTAAGTCATTGTACTATTCAAAAAATTGTATCTAAGTCATCAAAAAATTGTATCTAAGTCACTAGACTGTTAAGTTTTTTTTAATTAAAAAGTTCCGCTAGTGAACTCAAAGTGACAATTTAGTGATCGATATAATAGATCAGTACCCATCGACAAGTAAAAAAACATACCTTAAATCTAAATCAATTTGATGGTCAGTGTCATAGATCGAAGAAAAAAATTGTTTGAATTTTGGTTCACAAATTCATGACGTCTAAAGTTGTTTCATGAAAAATAATTAAACTGTACAAAAGAAAGGGAAAGATAACTTTTGATTGGTGCTGATAGTGCAGATAGAGGAAGTCATATAACATCGATTTTAACAACCCAATGACTTAAATAAAAACTTTTAAATAGTTTAATAACCAAATTGTAACTCTTTTTAGTTAAATGACCGAAACAAAAACTTATCATAGATTAGTCTAATGGTGTAGTTTACCCTTTTTAAAAAAACATTTAGGATTATTCTAAGATTTGATCGGCCCACCACGTATGCTTTCTTCAAGCCGTTCGATTCAATCAATCCAACATTGGACCGGTCAACCCGACCCATCAAAAGACGATACCAATTCCAGTAATCTCAGCCAGCGGTCCAGATCAAACGATGAGCACATCCATCATTGATCCCAAACGTGCTGCAAACCTTTTTCGCTCGCAATAACTCTGCAACCAAAACTTTCTTTTCCTTCATTCTTCCATCCTTCGAAACGACAAACGTTTCGATCTCCACAGACAAAAAAATTTCTCTGAAGAGAAAATGTGTTACGGTCATCACCGACGATCTCTCTCACCGGACCGTCCGCCGCGAAACAACAACAACAACGCATTGGTGGTGGATACGCTCCGAGTCCGGTTAGCCGAGACGGAGGCTCGACTCGAACGAGCCAGGGCTCGAGAAGCCGAACTCACTCGCCGACTCGAGGAAATGAAGCGTTTCGTTTCCGTCATGGAGATCCTCGAATCTTACCTCAAACAACGGTTCCGCGAGCAGCAAGAATACGTGGCGCGCTTCTTCTCTTCGCTTCCTGCTAAATGAAAAACAAAAGAAACAGCTTTTCCTTCGGCGATTTTAACAAAAATACCTTTTTGTTAATATTTCCTTTTAGAATATTTTGTTGTTGGTGGTGATGGTGTTGTTTTGTGAGTGTTGATCATGTTTGATAGATAGAAGGAATTACATTTTAACTGATTTGAAATTGTAAAAGGTTTTTGTTTCTTGCTCTTAGGGTTTGGGGAGCTAAAAAATTTGTTGGTATTTTACGGAAAATAGTTATTTTACTCCTTTTTGTGTTAAATTGTTTAAGTAGATGTTAATTATGTTTGTTTGTGGTTAAATTGAAGGCTTAAAATTAAACTCTCTCTGGAGCTGCTTAGTTGATTGAGTTTTACTAATTGCTCTTTTTTCATTGTGATTAATCCTTTTTAATCTCAATTAATTTCTTAATTGATATTGATTTGAGAATCCTCATATTAGGTGGAAGTTTCTGGCATTAGAGGGCTAAATTATGTTTTTCTGATTATGTGTTTAAGTTGTGCAAATTTAGGCATTAGCTAAGTGAGAAGAAAAGAGAGAAAGGGAAAGTGGATAGCGCGGCAAGGTGTTTGTTGCATTTCAGTTTCAGGTTGTATCAAGTTGAACGGAGTCGTTGAAGGCTTAAGAGGCAGAGATCTAAGTATAATACTCTTTGGAGTTGCTTAGTTGAATGAGTTCTAGAAATTGGTGTTTTGTCTTTGTGATTAATCCTTTTTAATCTCATTTATATTGATTTGAGAAGCCTCATATCAAGTGGAAGTTTTCTGTCATTAGAGGGCTATATCATATTCTTTGATTACTACTTAATTTGTGATCATTTAGGCCTTTTAGCAGAGCTAGAAGGGAAAAAGAGCAAGCGTGGCAATATGTTTTCTGCATTCTAGTTTTCAGGTTCTATTGAGTTGAATGAGGTCATTGAAGGCATAAGAGTTGCATGCTCAAAGATCCCAGTATAATTGCAGTATTTGTTGTGTTCTAGTTTCAGGTTGTATTGAGTTGAATGGAATTGTAGAAGGAATCATAGTTACATGGCAAAGATCTCCAAATAATTGCAAGAAGTTACCCAGGTGTTCTCTAAGAGGTAATGGTCGTATTTTCATGAGCAAATATGATCAAATTATTTGTTTTCCTTTGCTGTCTTGTGCTGAAACTTCGAATAATTACTTCCTATATTATGTACTGATTGGGATGAACATGATTGGACTGTATGCTAGCAAAATGGTAAAAATGAAAAGCATGCGTATTTTTTATAGCAATAGCAATGACTGATCCAAAGAGCTGCACAAGAGAAACATATCAAACAGCTTGAACTCTATATCTATATTTGATATTGTTTACATTGATTTATTATACAAAGGAGTTCGCCGCTCGGGATTGCGAGATTCAAATATCAAACTTATTGGATAACGAGGCTAGGCTATGTGATGATTTCACTGGTATGCTTTGGGTAGCACTGTTACTTGGGTCATAGGCAAAAGCAATAAATAACCTATGAAGAAACTCAAACGCCAAATCCTTAAATCTTCACAAGGAAATATCTTTAATTCAACAAGGCAGATTTGCTCCTTTGTTCTGCCATTCATGGATGAGGGAACGAAGGGTGCGATTTGGGGTCAGGAATGTGTGCTTAAGACACAAATTTGTCATGGGAGAAGTATCATGCCCCATCTTCAGCCATTCTTCTATGGCTTCCAATTCATATGAAAACCCATCAGCTGCCACATGTGGATTTTTCATCACTTCCTGCACCCACAAATACCATTCAAACATATCAAAACCATAACCAAAATCTCATTGTAATTGGACTTGTCAATTGGATGTGGGTTGGGTGAATCTAGGTTGAGTCAATTTGTGTTTTAAAATTTCCATTCCATTTTGGTTGGTGAATTTCAGGTTTGTATCATTTTGGGTTTGGTCAATTTCAAGTTCAGGTCATTTGGTTGGGAAGTTTGGTTTTTTCTTAATTTGGGTTATTGAAGTTTGGTTTTTTCTTAATTTGGGTTATTGTAGGTATGCATCATTACAAATTACTTTCAAATTGTTTTTGGGTTTGAATTGGTTTTAAGTTCAAGTCAACTCGGGTATGGGTTGAATGGACTCGGGTTAGCTTTTCTATGGTCAAATTGTGTTGGGTAGGATTGAAATGTCTAATTGCAATGAATAGAGTTTTTTTTTTAGGGATTTGCCATTAAAGTCAAACCTGGAATATGGGGCAGAGGAAAACACTTGGTGCCTCATTTGAGTCTTCACTGTTTACGTTCTCATTGCTTACCACTTCAAATCCCCCTCTAGCCCTCAGTTCATCAGCTTTCTTTTTCAGCTCATGTAGTTCTTCCATTACTGTTGCAATCTGCAAATCTGGGTTCGCCCCTCGGCACACCGACATGCATTTCATAGATATTTTGCAAGTTCTACTGCCAAGTCCGAAGGCCATTTCCCTGCTTTCTCATCCAAGACCTTAATGAGTGCTGCCTGGTCCTCCACTGTCGCATCTTCGATCAGGCCCGCCCAATTCCTCCCAGTTAACATATGCATCAATAAAACCCCAAAAGCTCGAATATCCAATCTTATATCATAGTGATCATGTTGCTGTCTCAAGCCAAAGCCGCTAATCTTTGCAACTAGGTCGCGGTCTAGGAGGATGTTGGATGTGGTTAGATGACCGTGAACTATGGGCCTTGGCTTTGCCGAGTGCAAGTAGCCCAAGCCCGAGCAAACCTCGGAAGCTATTCGGATCCGTCCATACCAACAAAGGACTCGGTTTCTGTTTATTTTCCTACAGCTCCTTTGGGGGGTAAATAAAATGTCTCTCAAGCTACCATTGTGCATGTATTCATAGATTATGCATGTCAGCTCCGAGCAGAATCCCGTTAGAGCAACCAAATGTGGATGTCTTAATTCATTAAGAAGCCTCACCTACAAATATTCACGTTGGACATTTATTCAGATATATGTGACTATCTGTCTGATTAGATACAACTACTTTAACTAAAACAAGTAGTCATTTCTCATTCATACCTTAGCTTGAAAGTCTTCTTGGGACATTCCATTAACAGAATTGAGCATCTTGATCGCAACCGTTGAATGATTGATTCGTCCTCGATAAACATTCGACCAATCTCCACTCACTTTTAATCGCAAACGCTCCGAAAAATCATCAGTTGCCAATCTAATATCCTCGGCCATATACTCTCTGTAACCACATCTTAACTCGTTTGATCGTGCAACCATTCTGAGTGCATCTTTCTCTCTACAAAACTCAATCCTACGTTGAAAAACATCCCTTTGTCGCCTCAATTCCTCGATTTCCATCACCATCTTAGCTCTTGTAACTGCAGCCATTTCTAACTGAGCCACAGCATTTGCTCTTGCTTGACTTGATTTCTGAAGTTTATTTGATAGTTCAACTTGAAGTTCCTTAAGTGAATTAAGCCTATTTTTGCTCTCTTCAACTTCTCTTTTAACTTCAAAGAGTTTCTCTTTTTCAATGTCCAATACGTTCTTAATCTCTAACCGGTGGGTGACCTCTTCTTTTAACTGAGTTTCGAGTTCCTCAGCCTAAAAGAAAATAAATGAATTTAAGGCTCCAAACACACACGAAACAAAATCAAAAGAGCTTGAAAAAATACCTTGGCATTGCATAAATCTATAGCCGATTTAGCTTTTGCATGTCTTCCAACATCAGCCTTAGCTTCTTTCTTCTTCAAAAGAATAGCCTCATGTGCTTCATCTATCTTACATTGCACAGCTTCCATTTTTTCTTCATCATTCTGTCAATAAGACAATGCTTTGTCCAATTACTCATCAACATAATTGTCAGAAAATCACTGTCTTAAATGCGTGTTTAGTTCAGTTGATTCATGTAGACATTTAGCAGCTTTGGGGTTGGAATTCTACCACATGCAACCATTTTCCTTATGGCATGGAAATGGAATGATGGATGCTCAATAATTATAGAATTAGGTAAATGACAAGACATTCAAATCTAGACAAGGGACCAAACATAATTAAACATCCTGTCCCTGTCATATGCCTCTAGAGTCAAGAAATGAACATAGATAATTGTTGGCAAAACAGGATTTAGTTAGTCATAAACAACAAAAAATTTCTACCTGCTGCAAACATTTTAAAATGGTTCTTATCTCACCATGTTGGAATTAGTGCTTTCTGGTGTATCTGACTCCATTGGATTAGCTTGTAACATATCACTCTCTTCATCCAAATTCAAAGACAACAATTGCTGGAAATAGCTTTCAAGCTCTTCCACATTATTGTCCCACCGATCCTTCACCGAATCTTGGTTTGTTGACGGAAGGGACGAACATTTTCGGCGTTCGCAGAAAATTCTTCCTAACAAGCTTTTAATGCTTGGTTTTTCTTTTATTTTTGCGACCATGAACCCTCCTCCATCATCTTCCATCAACCCTTCATTGATGTTCCCATTGAGGACCACTAGTTTTCCCCCACATATAATGTATAGCTCACTAAAATCAGGTTTATATTGATGAACATAGAATGCTCCACTTATTGCACTCTTTGATCTCCTATGAAAGGAATAAATTAATTCTGATGTTGAAAGGAATAAATTAATTCGAAACATCAGAATTCTTAAATTTAATAGTAGAAAGATTCAACTTGAATATAAGATCTATATAATCGCATACCATGATGAGGATTTCATGAATGTGATTCCCATTACAAGTTTGCCAATTTCAAGACCTGACATCAAATCTACTATGAGCTTGTGGATAGGTTGATCATATTTCTCAACTTTTAATATCTCAGCTTTTACCTATGAAAAAAAAACTATTATAATCAGATCGATGGCAACAAAGTAAAAAAAACTAATCTCATCAACCACCAAAGCCATTAAAAAAAAAAAAGAAAGAACCTTTCCACAAAAAGCTATGTACTTGGACAGTAACTTTTCAGTCTTTTCTTGCTCATATTTCTTCAATATTTCCAGCTTCTCTTCACTCACTGCACTTGCTGGAAGTTTTCCAACTATATAGAAGGTGAAAAAAAAATGTTAGGGTCGAGTCAGACCATGAACAAACTCTTCGGTTTATCATGGTTCTGCATGTTCAAGCACTCCGAGATGCTTTCATGATGTGAATCAGTTAAAGTTCTCGGTAGAGTAGAGAGATAAAACCGAAAATATATACATGAACCCTAAGTGTTTGATGATTGAACTTACATGGGGTATAAACAAAATCAGTGGAAATGTTGTAAGTAACATGAAGGAGGACTATGGTGAATGGTTGAAAATTCCATCTTCTTAGCGTCCAAGCCAACGTTTTATATCCATCTCTTACATCGTTCCCAACTGCAACATAGACCTTCTCCACTTGTGTTTCCATTGGTGATCTTAGCTTTCAAACAGTAGGGTTTTTTTTTTTTCAAGACTCAGTGAACATCCAAGGAAATATAAAGCAATAAAGGGTTGTCAAAGGATTAATTTGAAAAAAATAAATAAAATGATTGGAAATGGAATTGAAGGAAATTGGATTAAGTTGAATTTTGTGAAAAACACTGAAAGGGGTTGTTGTCAAGTTATAGATGTTTTCAAAGAAGAACAGAAAATTAGGCGCGTTGAATGAGAAGGTAGGACGGCTAGTTTGGAGCTTGTTGTATGGATTTAATGGAAATTTTAATTGCTGTCTAATTAAGCACCAATTGTAAGCAAACAATGTAAAAAATATATGTTTTTAAATAAAATTGTAATTATCTATATAATAATCAAAGATTTATTCATCAATTTAAAAGACCACGAAATGAGAATGGAAATTTGTTGGAAGCCAATATTTCAAGTCTTGGGATTTTTATTTTTATTTTTTATTCTACATTCGTCTTGTTCGAAAAATGGTTTCTTCTTTTATCTATGTCCGGCATGATTCAAAATCCGACCCAATTCCTCCATATTTGATTTTTTTAGATTACTTTTATTAAAAATTATTATTTTTTAAATATAATACATTAAATACACTAAAATAAAAGTTCTCTACCACGTTAAAATATATTTATATTAAAAACACTATCATAAATATAACGAATGTTTTGTTATATTAAAAAAACACAAATAAATATAATAAATGTTTTATTGTATTAAATATAAATTTTAAAATTTTATATTTTGGGTTAGGTTATTTAGTTGTGTTTGTTTTTATTAGGTCTTGGGCGATCAGTTTAATTGTTATTAGATTAGTGATTTAATATAAATATAAATAATTGTTATTTAACATATACAATTAATATAATATTATTTTATAACATATTATTCATGTTTGGCTGGGGTCGGGTCAAAAAAATTTACCCAATGTTCGGCCCATATAAAAAATGGACCTTAAATTTTACTTAAGTCCATTTTTCATATAGAAAACCCTCCCATTTTTCATGTAGGCCTTCGGGCCTAGACCAGCGGCTTAGCCCATGAGCAGGTTTTATCTCATATCACTTAGCTAAATTAATATTTATTATTTAGGCATAATGATTTATTTGGACTTCCAACTTTATAAAAAAAAATCATTTTAGCCCTCCATTTATTTTTCTGCTTTCTTTTAGCCCTTAAACATGTATTTTTTTTATCAAACTACCTCAAAATGGATGGAAAAGTTAACCTTTTTTAACTTTGTTAATATGATATACAGTGGGTTGCCACGCCATCATTTAATTTACGTTTTTAAAATTTTAAAAATTTTAAAAATATAAAATTTATTTTTAAAAATTAAAAATTATTAAAATTATTAAAAATTATAAAATTATAAAAAAAAATATTTTTTTATAATTTTTTAAAAAATTAGTTAAATGTTGATGTGTCATCCACGTGGCAATTCATGTATTTGCCATGTTAAAATGACTTTTTAACCAAAAAAAGTCAAATAAGTCAAGGGCTAAAAGAGGAGAAATATTAAATGGAGGGTTAAAATGATTTTTTTTATAAAGTTGGAGGGTTAAATAAGTCATTATGCCTATTATTTATAACATGTTAGTCAATATCGTTTTGGTACATCCCATATCGACCGAAACGCTCTGTTTCGGTAATAAATCGGAACAATAAACTTTAAGTTTCATTCTGGTGCAAATTCTAATCGGTACCGGTCGTACTAGTTGATTTCACTCGTACCGACTGGAATATGGTGTATCAGTCAGTGCTAAAAAAATTTCTTTTAAAATATATTTAAAATTTATTATTTATTCGTAAAAATAATTTTAATTTTAAATTTACTTTTTTATTATTTATTTTTATAAAAAATATCAATTTAAAATATATTTTAAATTTTTATTATTTATTTGAATTTGTTGAATTATTTATGGAATATATTTTTTTCGTTGTTTAATCTGAGTTTATTTAATGATGGATTGCATTTGCAAAGTTTATTAAAGAATATTTTATATAATTAATGAGTTCTTTTATCTTAAAATTTATGTACGGTGATATTTGAACCCATGCCACAAACATTTTTTAAAAATTTTTCTTTATCAATTTAACTAAATTTTATTTTTAAAATTTCTTTAACCTCATTATTTGATATTTGTAAATACTTTTTATACACATATATAAAATAGCGATAAACTTGAAACCGTACAATAGAACAGATCGATACCAGTACGTATCAGTACTAGTAGAAAAACAGTCTTGGCTACCTTGATTTATAAACTATAATAATTTATAAAAATATTATTTAATACACTATGAGTGAAGTTAAATAGAAGTGAAATACCATAATATATTTTTAAGTAATATTAATAAATTAAAACAAACACGTCCAACAAGCTTAATTTTTTATAATAAACTTTATTCTTAACAAATATTTGAATTAAATATTTAAAATAAATTTTAATTGATATTTTTTAAATTTTTTTTAAATTATATCAAAATTTTCCTACATATGTTTTGTAAATATAATAATGCACATATAAAATCATGTATATATAAAACTTGGTTTTGAATAATTTTTTTAAAAAAATGTATATATAATCATGTATATTCTTCTGGGCCAGGCCACTTGTCCAGGTCCAATGGTTCGCTTAAAAAATGGGTTTTTGATAAAATTTAAGACCCGTTTTATATATAAGTCGGACCTTGGGCAAGATTTTTTTGGTTCGACTCCGACCTGAATATATTATGTTATAAGAAATAAAATAATTATATATATTTATATTAAATTACTAACCCAATAACAATTAAACTCATTACCCAAAATCTTACCCAACTAAATAACACAACCCAAAACATAAAATTTTAATAAATATATTTAATACAATAACATATTTATTATATTTATTTGTGTTTTTAATATAATAAAACATTTATTTTTTTGGTAGTGTTTTTAATATAAATAATTTTAATGTGTTAGAAAACCTTTATTTTAGTGTTTTTAGTGCATTTAGTGTATTATATTTTTTAAAAATATATTTTTAAATAAAAACTAATCTAAAAGATCAAATATGGGAGACACGAGTCTAGGATTACCTTTCTTAATTTGGGCCAAATATGGGCAAAAAATTAAGCCCATTTTTTGAGTCGAGCCGAGCTTGAGCTTAGAAAATTGGTCTAGACACCTTGCATGGAAGTGGCTTGAACCTGGTCCATGAGCACCTCTAGGAAGAAGGCAATAACTTCTTTTTTACGTTTATTAATAGAGTAATACCCTAAACCAATATAAAATAGAGTTAATTTTGTCTTAATATTTTTAAGGATAAACTACACCAATTGTCCCTAACCATTGATTAAAATTACATTTCGGTCACTCAACTTTCAAAAGTTATATAATTGTCACTTAAGTTATAGAAATGTTACATTTTGGTCACTTATCCGTTAACGTACGTTCATAGGATGATGCGGCATGTTAATTTAAAGGTTAATAACCAAAATATCAATTTGATACTTTTAATTTTTTTCTTAATAATATTTCTTAAAAAATTTAAAGGTTAAACTACTTAGAAAGTCACTAAGTTTTAATGCATTCCTATTTTGGCCAATGAATTTTTTTTTTGTTAATTTAGTCACTTCCATTATATTAATTATCAATTTTAATCACTCCACCGATAAAATGCATTAGTCACTAAACGAAATGCTGATGTGGCAATCTTTTGATTGGTATAATAACAAATTTAGCTATTAACACTTTACACATTCTGTTAGGTTGGTCCTAATTTTAAAAATATTCAACAAATTTAATCCTCAATGTTTGCACATTTTGTCAATTCAGTCCAAATTCAAAAAATTCAAAATTTTTATAATATTTTATATTTAAATGTCTTTTTATATATTTTCGAGTTTTTAAAATTATGATTTTGTTTGAACTTGGACCAAATAATAAGAGTTAGTATTTAATACACTGACAATGTATTTTTTTTATTCCACAAGCAATTTTAAAAAATTGTCAAATGTCTCATTTTTAAAGAAAAATATTTAACTGTACTCCCTATAGGACACTTATCAATCTCTAGCTTTATTTATGGAGTCTAAAAGCTCCATTGAATATTTTTTAGTTGTAAAATCCAATCATGAGTGAGAAATTTATTATTTTTTTCAAAATATAATAAAAAAATCAATAAAAGTAAAGTATAAGGGCAATTCCCAATATTCAAAATATATTGAAGGTAGAAAACAAGTGTTATTTGGAAGATCCGGAAATAGACATACGATTCTTCTAATATATTTATCTAACAATATTTCTTATAACATCTTTTGTGAACACAGTGGTAGGGTTAGAAACTTATTTTGGGTCGAAATTAAATTGTAAATTTTTATAATAGTAAAAATGTAATTTTATCATTTTAATAATTTATATATTTATAATTTTTAAATGATTAAATTAAAATTTTATTATTTTTGGGAAGTTAAAGTGTAATTTTACCATTACTAATTTAAAAATTTATAAATTATAAAAAGTTTAAATGAATTTTTTTTATTTTACGGGAGACCAGGGCCCCTGCCAACCTTCATTGGCTCTGCCACTGTATGAATGAATATATATATATATATATATATATATATAAAGGTTGGTTTGAATATTTTAGAGATTTTTAAAATACATTGTTTCAAAATATCTGTATTTGTAATTATTTTTTTAAAATTGATAAAAGAAGAATAATTATATTAAATAAAAATAATATAAAACATTATATATTAAAAATATATTAAAATTAATTAAATATAATATTTTGTAGTTTTAGTTTTTATATAGTGCGAGATTATTAACATATTAAAAATTTTATATTTAAATAAATACTGTCATCTCGGGGATGTAGCTCATATGGTAGAGCGCTCGCTTCGCATGCTAGAGGTACGGGGATCGATTCCCCGCATTTCCAACACTTAATTATTTTAATTTTTATTATTTTATGGGCTCTCAAACAAGCCCAACTAACGAACTTGACTGAATTGTTTTTAGAGGTTCGGCCCAAATCAGCAATATAGTTTCGTCCATTAACTCACTTTTAAACGATTTAAGCCAACCTGTTAATGAATATAAAATGAAGACACTTAAATTTAATTATTTTTCATTATTTTGTTAATTGTATAAATTTATCCACCATGAATACATTGTGTAAATTACAAGGACATCAAATATAAAACCTATTTAACATAAATAACACCAATTAATCTAATAAAAACCTTGAAATAATTGGTAACCACCGATACCTCAAATATTAAAAGCTCGAGTTTGAGTCTCATTTTACGTAAATCATATGTTAATGTTGTTTAAATTTATTCTGATTTAAAATTCATCGATGTACTCTATTTTTTTATGATTGTAATTGTAATTAGAAGCTATAAATTATTATTAATCTCTTGAAATCTCACGTGATATAACAATTTTAAATTACAAAATGCTCCAAAACCGACAAAAGGAATTGCAAAATTCAAACTTGACATCAAAATTGTTTGATTTAGAGAGTACAATCCTTATACAAATGCATACAACAAGCATGGTCAAATGGTAAAAGCTTTGGCTTATTTATTTATTTATTTATTTATTAAAAATGCAATGAAAACTTTAGATCAAAGTCTATGCCTCCAACTTGCTTTGGATACTTCACAAGAAAGGGAAAAAAAGAATCACTTTTTTTGCCCCCCAATTTAGATCCATTTTTACAGCTAAGTAGTAAGTACTATAAAAAAGAAACATTGTTCTAATTATAGTTTAGTCCTTCTCTAATTTGATGTAATTTGCTTTATCAACCAGAAGCTGCTGTTGTTAAAGTAAACTTTGATTGAGTCGATGTTATGAGTTAGTCGGATATCAACTCAGTTGAGGAAAAGACGAAAATACTCTCGATTTATAAAGTAAATTATATTATTAATTTTAAGAGTGTCTTTGTTATTTTATATAGAAATAATATAAATGGAGATTTAATGCATTATAAAAATAAAAAGAAAAGTTAAATTAAAAAATGATTAAGAAATGTGTAATTAAATATTAGTAGAAACAATAAACATGGAAGACATGATTATTATAAGTTGTCGGGGACAGAGAATGCACGTGCGTCACCGAAATCGTCGACCGAAAACATTTGAATTAAAAGATGCAGCGCACGTGCTTTTCAGTCAATGGTCAGAGGCAGTGATTACACCACCAGTCTTTTAATCTTATCATATAAAATTTAATTATTACTATATTAAAGTACTAATTATCATTTTTTTATTAAAAAGGCAAAGATATCCCAAGATGAAGCCAAGATAAGAACGATGATTAGGATCTCTTCTATGGAATCTAAGCCCTTCATCATCACCACTTGATTTTTTTCAAGTCATGGACAATATTATTTAATGCACTTTTATTTTTACTTTACCTATAATGCATGATGTGATTTATTTTATACCTATTTTGATATTTAAATATTTTAATTTGTTGATACGTGTTGAGGGTTTTGTCCTAATAATGAAACTTCATGCTGAATAATTAAAGGTATTGTTTCGATGGTGAGATTTTGTTTGTGTAAAGATTATCTTAAAAGTTCTGATGTAGGTTCGAGTACATGAAATTGAGAGCGTTTTAATTAGTGGATGACATGTCAGTATTGTACGTAATGTTAATTATAAAAGTCACCAATATGAGGGAGACTCGAGCCATCAACCTAAGACATATAGGCTACATACTTATGAGCACGATAACACGAGCTATACTCAAACTTCTTACAGAATCAAGTATAAAACTCCTTAGTAGGAACAATATATTATATTATTGGGAATCTAACTAATTTTTTGTTGAATGATATTTTGAAGACTTTTCTAAATTTGTAAAGTAAAATCCGACATGGACAGAGGTTTATACATATATTAAACATGGTAGAAATAAAAGGGCAAATGACCAAAAAAAGTCCTTTTTTTTCAAAATTATTGAAATGGGCCAATTATTTAATTATTTACCGGAATGGTCCATTTTCCGCGAAATCGCGTCCACGTCAGCGCGATGTCAGGGTATGCGCTAGGAAATCGCGTCAACGTCAGCGCAATTTGCTTACGTGGACACAAATCGCGCCCTCGAGGACGCGATTTGCTGACGTGGATGAACAATTTCTCATTTTTAGCTTGGAAAACTTTGAAAGGCCATAACTTTTCGCTCGGTTGTCCGATTGAGACGATTTTTTTTATTTCGAATAACTTTTCGAGATCTACGCGCTGACAAACAGCCGAAGGCAGTTTGCCGCACTTTTCATCGAAAAAGATCCCTTTTTGTCCCTAAATTTTAATTTTTTCGATTTAAAATTAAATTTTGAAACATTCAAATCATTATTTGTAGTGTGTGTATATGTTAATAGTTACGTACAGAAAAGTCAACTGAATATAATTTTATATTAAATTCATTTAAGTTCTTCTCAAACGACCAATGATTCTAACTGTCTTAATTATATGAGTTACCGATGCCTTTGCCTAAGCATCGTAGATCTTGAAAAGTTATTCAAAATAAAAAAAATTCGTCTCAATCGGACAACCGAGCGAAAAGTTATGACCTTTCAAAGTTTTTCAAGCTAAAAATAAGAAACTGTTCATCCACGTCAGCAAATCGCGTCCTAGAGGGCGCGATTTGTGTCCACGTAAGCAAATCGAGCTGACGTGGACGTGATTTCCTGGCGCGTACCCTGACATCGCGCTGATGTGGACGCGATTTCGCGGAAAATAGACCATTCCGACAAATAATTAAATAATTGGTCCATTTCGATAATTTTTGAAAAAAATAACTTTTTTTTGGTGATTTGCCCGAAATAAAATCTCAATGTGGGACGTGACTTAATTAAAGCAGTCAACTTGTGCCACGTGTATAACAAAAATTTATCAAATTAAGAAAACAAATATTCTTAGGGTTGATATTTTTATTTAAATAAAAATGCTAAACTCGTATATATATACATTGCAGATGACGTGTAAAGATATTGATAATGATCGAAATCAAGTTTAAGTCATGCAAAGTTGCCAACATGTTACTATTTTAAAAGAAGACATCGTGGGGTGCCACGTATTCGCCACGTGTCTTGTGATATATGGATGAATAGTAGTATATTTCTCATCAGCCGCTTATTTTTTTTTTCATGATGTATTTATAGGTAGAAAAAAGGATAATTAAAATATAATATTGTAATTCCGTTTTGCATGGGTTAGTCATTATCACGTGTGATGTCACATGCCGTTAAATGATGCATATATTATCAATTCAAAAGTCAGCAAAAGATGCAAAGTGTGAACCTAAAGCCATTTAAATCATGTTGGTGTCTTAAAAATATGTTTTTATAACCATTAATTTAGATTATAAATACTAAAATTTATATTATTTGGCGAAACACTCTAAATTTCTTTTTCTAAGTCATTTGCTTTTTATCTTCTGTATTACTTAGCGACAGTATCAGTGTTCGAGTTAGTTATTACCTGCCTTTTTCCTCTCTCATCAATCTTTTTTTTCTTTATTCTTCTTATTCATTACACATGTCTTCACAAGTTATAATGGATAGATGACGGTGCTCGTCGTTCGCTAAAATTCTATCTGCCACCAGTAATTTTTATTAAAATGTCGGTAACTTTTCGTCAACTTCTTAATCTGTTTTTGTTTTGAGAGTATTTTAGAATAATAAATGATTTCACGTATCGATTTTGATTCCTGTTATCTTAAATTTTATATGTTTTTTGTTTGTTTTTCTATTGTTTAACAAGTCTCCAGTTTTAGAAGTTTTTGTCTATTCTTGTAGTACGTTTTTTAGTCTTGCTTATTATAATATAATAATAATTTTATGAGTGATTTTAGAAAATAATATCAAGTAAATTGAAGTTCAATCAATATATTTAATTTTAATTTAATTATATACATAGAATTAGTTTTAACATTAAACTTCTTATATTTATGTAATTTTGTCAAACATCCGTACTATATCCTTTTGAAATTTTTCCGAAAATTTTTGTTTAATTATAGTATTGTTTCTAAATTGACAACATTAGAGTCTAAAGATGGCTAAATGTTATACTTAGGGGTGAGTTTGGATAAGCGGTAGGGTGCAATTTGGTACGTTTAGTTTACTTTTTGTTTCACGCTATAATATCGTTGTAGTATCTAATCTTACCGTCACTGCTGTTTTTACATTAATTATAAGTAAACGTACTGCCCATCTAAACCCACATTTATTATTTTTCTTAAATTACATTCCACTGTGGGTGGTAACAAAATTTTGTTTTATATTTAAGATTTAAACATAATTATATTTTGAAAATAATTACTTAAAAATAAGTATAAATAATTTTCAAACAATAAATATTAAGTTTATTCTAAAATTAATTTAGTTATATCTCTACAATAAAAGGAGTTGTTGGATACATTCACCGAAACCATTGAGTAATTGGGATTTTACTATCCCTGATGGTGATGGAGTACGAAACAAAGAAAGAAGAAAAGAAAGGCGTCCAAATGAACCAAACCTACTACTGGCGTTGCGGTTGCGTAGCAGCCGCTGTTGCTGCTATACAGTCTGTTGGGCACCGAAGCTTTCAACAAATGGCCTTCCAGCAACGTGTCTTATGACTATATAATTATACCTTACAATAAAAATTATTTTACAAACTCGACGCTGCTGCCTGCTTTCAAATCTACATATTCGTGTTGAATCAATCAATGATCGGTCCGAACTTTCAATTTTTATACATTTCAGATCGTTTCAGACTCCCAACATTAATTATTCTACGCACACTGTCGGAATATTCACGGAAAAGATAATTCAAACGCCCATTTTCCTTTAATTTCAACTCTGAAAACAATTTCATATGCATGCATAGGGTAAACTCTACAAAATTTTATTAAATAATTTTATTAACTCTATGTTTAAGGGCTGAGTTCGAGCTTAGTGCATATGAACTTAATCGAATTCGATTATGAAAATTAATAAATATGATTAATTGAACTTAAATTCAAATTTAAAAAATAAAAATATTCAATCAAGCTTCATCCAAATATCAAACTCCATTACACTCGTAAATAAGCAGTAGAATACGTCGGATTTTCACTCGCCGGGATTACAAATTACGGAAAACATGCATGAGTTAGAGGCTATAGAGGGTATAGCTTAACTTAGCTCATATGGGGTACGCAAATTATGGCAAAAATCAAACATTGCCTTAAATTGATGAGGTTGTTTGTTTCGATTTAACTGAGGAAACCAATACAAATTAAAAGGGTTGAAGGTGGTGAATGGTGATGGGTGGCCGCCTCACTGTTTCCTGGTTTTCTAGCTTTTTGGTCTCGCACTTCATTGGTTTCCTCTACCCCAATCCTTAACTTTTTTTTTTTTGGCTTCTTCTTTCTGCACTTTCAAAGCAAAAAATAAAAGCAAATTTTTTTTTTACCTACGCATTCAATATTCCTTTGACCGAATCTCATGTAAATCTAAGTGTTCAACTTAGTGTTTTCATTTTCTATTCTCCCCCACTTTTACTTTTACTTTCTCATTTTTGGCTTTTCTTAGTGGTTACTATGTTATTTACTGCATTCTTATGTATACAATTATCTTTCTTTATAATATTGTAACTGTAACGGTTAATTTTATTGTAAAATTGATTTATTTTTCATATGAAAATTTCTCTGTTAATCATATTTTATTAAGTTCAAAAACAAACAAATAAATTTAAATTGTTTCCAGAATAGTGAGATTAGATAATTAAATATAATCTAGGTAGAAATAATTTATTAAAAATATTATCTAGATATTAGTAATTAATGTTATTGATATATTATAATTTTTAAACTTGAAAATGAAAAAAATCAAATATAATCTATAATATTCATAATTTTAATAGATAAAATATGTTATTATAAGAAGAGTTGAGTGTATCATATTTACGAATCATAAAATAAAATCATATACAAAAATGAATATAGTTTTAATAACTTAAAAAACATCAAATATATTGTGTCCAACTTATAAATCATAATCACGATGAACCTAAATAATATATATTTAGTGTATATAATGGTAGATATTTTCATCTATTTTACCGTTCTTAAAATGACATTGTTCAAAGGAGATAACATAAATTTCACTTTTATAAATCGAGAAACGAACATAAATCACACCTTATATATTTCCTTAATTTTCATCTCCATATTGCGTGGTGCAACCTCTTTTGGATTTATCTTATACATTCAAGCTTTCGTCATTTTCACCTTTATCTTTATCCTTTACTTTTTTTTTTCTTTTTCCATTTGTTGGGTATTTTATGATTTGATTAAATTCTTTTGCTAATTCCTCTTTGTTTTGCCAATTGGGGCGTAAAAGGAGTTGGAAAAAGAGTCATAGTTTTGGGCGCGCCATGGCACGAGAGACAAACTTTTTTTCTTTTTCCAATCAAAAGCTTTAGAGTGGAAAAAATTGTAAATAAATAAATAAATAAATAATGTTTGTATACATTCCAACTTAGCTTAATAATATTAATTTGAACTAAATATAGAATGTAGACATGCTTGTCTTACACATTCTTTTGTTATAAATATTCTAAGTTTGGGTAAAAATTATATTTGAATATTTGAATTATAATTAAAAATGGATATTATTTTCGTGGATAATAAATTTAGTTAAAAAAGAAATGAAGGGAGAATAAATACATAAACCTAACCGACGCTTAAAGAAACAGCCAATGGGTAATAAAAGGTTGGGAAACAAAGCTGCATGTCGGACAAGTGTGTAAAATCGAGAACATTACATTACATTACATTAAAATTAAAATATATAATCTCTTTACAAATAATACAAACGAAATAAATTTAAAAATATATTAACCCTAAAAAATTCTAACCCACCTAGCCCGGATCTTTCGCGACGCTGTTCCAGACAAATTTTCTTCACCGCGCAGAGCTAAAAGTCACCCTCACATTGCCTCTTATTTTTTTTTTAATTTTTTGTTAAAATTTTTTGGGTATAATTTTGTTTCGAATCCTTATAAATTTTAATTTTTTATATTTAATCTACTTGTTAAATTTAAAAATTAAGGTCGGATCGATAATACTGTTAACTGACTTCTTTAATTTGAATGTGTATTATCAATTGAATTTTAATCTTTTAACTCATTATTTGAAATATTAAAATACCACATATTTTAATTTAACAGAAATTTATTAAAAGTTTTAAACTTAAGACTTTAATTTTTATATAAGACAAGTAAAATAATTAGTTAAGTTTAGTCGGTTAGTTTAGTTTAGTTTATTCAATTTAGTGATTGTAATAATTAATTTCAGTCGACAAAGGACTAAATTAAAAAAATCCAAAGAGTAGAAGGCCTTTTGGAAAATTAAACCTATATATATTTCGATTTTAAAAATCACTCAAACAAGTTCCTTTTGAATGCGGCTTCTCTCTAGTTGGCATTAATAGTTTTGCCCTTTATTCTCTCTTTCTCGATCCCTTTAAAAACCCGAACACCTCTTCTCTCTATTTTCCTTTTTCCTAGTTTTCTTTCTCTCTTAACCAAAAGGCTAAACCAATTTCAAAGAAACCCCAGACCAGTTCTGCATGCATTTAACCCTCTTTTTAAGCTTTTAGAAAAGATTCTTTTCCCATTTTTCTTAGTTTTAAGCTTCGTGATTATCGTAAAGGGGGGCAGTTTTTAAGTAACGATTAAGTACATGATCAGTTTTATTTTCTCAGCTTATGATTCGAGGTTAAAAAAGTTTGAGATAGTTTTTTTTTGTTTGTTTCCTGAGAAAAAAAACAGTTTTGGTTTTTAGTGTTG
The DNA here is from genome assembly GCF_007990345.1 of Gossypium hirsutum. Taxonomy (NCBI): domain Eukaryota; kingdom Viridiplantae; phylum Streptophyta; class Magnoliopsida; order Malvales; family Malvaceae; genus Gossypium; species Gossypium hirsutum. Next base: position 4,085,707 of record NC_053439.1, on the reverse strand, counting down.
GTTTTTTACAAGTATTAAATGGCACCAGCAACAGTGAGTAACTGGCTTTCCTTTTCACTATCCCCGATGGAGATGTTGAGGTCTTCATCTGAGCCTCAGTTCGTGTCATATGAAGGATCCTCAGCTGCTATTGCTTCTGCTGCTTCTCCTCATTACTTGATCGATAACTTCTATGCCAATGGTAATCTTCTCTTTCTTTCTTTTCTTTTCATGGTTTCTGTTTGGTTGCCGAGAAAATATAGGGTGTTGTTTACTGTTACATATAAAATAAACCCAGAAAGGCATACTGAGTTGACTCGTTTTATGTGCATTTTTGGTTTTCTTTAATAGACTGGACGAATCCAAAACATCAAACTCAACAACCAGCCATGGCGGCCGATGAGTCATCCATTCTCTCAAGCTTTCACCATCATCAAGTTCCGAAACTAGAAGATTTCCTCGGAGATTCCTCGTCAATCGTTAGATATTCAGATAATAGCCAAACCGAAACCCAGGACTCGTCCTTAACTCATTTAACTCAAATCTACGATCACCACCACGTCGGTGCTGCTGCTTACTTCAACGACCACCAAGATCTCAAAGCCATTACTGGGTTTCAAGCGTTTTCGACTAACTCGGGGTCTGAAGTTGATGACTCAGCTTCAATGGGACGAACTCAGTTAGCTGCTGTTGAGTTTCCTGGCCACTCAAATTGTCCCACCGCCGGTTCCTTATCCCTAGGTGTTAATCAAATCTCCGAAATTAACACCACCACCACCAATAAAGCCGTCGTTTCAGTTGACTCCGATTGTTCAAAGAAAATCGTTGATACTTTTGGTCAGCGAACTTCAATTTACAGGGGTGTCACCAGGTATACAACTTCATTTTACTATTTTTTCCCGAAAAATTTTTAATTTTTTTTAATGGGGGTTACTTACATGGCAATGGTAAATACAGACACCGATGGACGGGTAGATACGAAGCTCATCTATGGGATAACAGCTGTAGGAGAGAAGGTCAAGCTCGGAAAGGGCGTCAAGGTACATAAATACATACATATATGGTTATATATACACTGTTTGGCAGGGAAAAGAAACTTGCATGCATTCAAATGATAGCCATTTGTTGTCAGCCTTTTTTTTATGATTGAATGACTGATGTTATATATAATGTACAAATATTGCTTTTTCTTTACAGCCAAACAAAACACATTTTTTTTTTTTTCGTTCTTTGATTGATTTGATCAGATATGCCGCCATTTTAGCACCCTGTGTTTGAAACGTCCCACACCCACACACCACTGGTTCAGTCCCCAGGGTCTGTGAGAGAGAAGGTCTGGGTTTGACCAAACCACCCATTGGGTTTATTTTATATGAAAGATTAAAAAAAAAGTATGTGTGAAACCCCCACTTTTATAGCCTAAACTTATTGACAGTGCCTCTTGGCTAAAAAAGCTGATAATGTGGGCTATGTTCTGGTTCACACTCAAGCTTAATAATCTAGCCATAGTTGTACTTTTTTTAAAATATTTAACCTAATGTAATTTTTGAAGTTTAATTAAAGGGTAAAATAATAGTGAAGTGCAAGAATTGAACAGTATAAAAAATGATTGTTATATTTTGGCTTTGCATTGCTTTGTATGAATGATTGGAAGCAGAAAATTTTGACTAAATTTATTGCCTGATATTGACAATTTTTTCCTACTTTTTTGCATGAAAATGCGGGATCGTGGCCGATATTTGTTTTCAACAGTGTACTTAGGTAAGAAAACTCAATACAGTTTCATATTCTGTTGTATTTAGTTTTAAGTTTGTAGGCCGATAATGTGAGATTTTGTAATTTTCCTCAGGTGGATATGATAAAGAAGAAAAGGCAGCTCGGGCTTACGATTTGGCTGCGCTGAAATACTGGGGTCCTACTGCAACCACCAACTTTCCGGTATATATGATTTCAAGGTCCTTTTTGTTGCTGAATGATATTTTATGTGTGAACTCGTTTAATTGTTCGATCTTATGCTTGGTTTAGATTACAAACTATTCGAAAGAGTTGGAGGAGATGAAACATGTGACAAAGCAAGAATTTATTGCTTCTTTAAGGAGGTAAAAGCATAGTATTCTTAATCAGTTTGTGATTCCTTATTTTCTTGGTTAATTGTGGCGATTTAATGTATTGTTCGTCTCGATTGAAATTTAATAGGAAGAGCAGCGGATTTTCAAGGGGAGCATCAATTTACAGAGGTGTCACAAGGTTAGATTTTGAATTATGCACTCCGGATTATTTTCTATTATTACAAACCAAGACTAATGCTTGAATTATCAACTTAATTTTGGCAGGCATCATCAACAAGGTCGATGGCAAGCAAGGATCGGTCGTGTTGCTGGAAACAAGGACCTTTACCTGGGGACTTTTGGTAAGGCTGCAAATGCGTGTGATGATGATCCGATACCTTATTGTAAGGGTAAGTATTGATATCTAATAATAATAATCATATGTTTGATGACAGCTACCGAAGAGGAGGCAGCAGAGGCCTACGATATCGCGGCCATCAAGTTTAGGGGCATAAATGCGGTGACCAACTTTGAGATGAGCCGCTACGACGTCGAAGCAATCGCCAAGAGTTCTCTCCCCATCGGTGCAGCAGCTAAGCGGCTAAAGATCTCACTCGAGTCGGAGCAAAAACCAGTAGTAGTAAACCACGAACAACAACCCCAGTGCAGCTCTAACAGCAACATAAGTTTTGCCCCCATGCAGCAGTCGATATCTACTATCCCTTGTGGAATCCCGTTTGATGCAGCGGCATTTTATCAGCATAATCTCTACCACCACCTTCAGGCTTCCAATATCAGCATCTCTGATCTCCCCGGTTCTTCCTCAACGATGACCACAACTCCAACGACCTTAATGTCGCAACCAACAGCGGATCAGTTTTTCTTATGGCCTCACCAGTCTTACTGAAATGACCCATAAATCAGGTTTTTATTTATTTATTTAACAAGGAGTAGTTTTGCAATTCAGCTAACATTAGTAGCAAGAAGCAACCATGTTTCCCAGCTGACCCCATAATCTAACCATCACCAATCTGATCTACCTTTTGGGTTGAGGGTTTTTTTTTTCTGGTTTTGAAGGCTGGATTTTGTAAAGTATCTTATCTTCATATGTTAGAGATGAGAGACATGCTGAAATAGGCAAAATCAATTCCATTTTCTTGCGAAAAAATGTCTTCCAAAGTTTTCATCAAAGTCGAACCACTGGCTCCAAGGTTCAAATTTTGCGGATGAGTCGTTATGGAAGTCCTCATATATGGGGAAGAAATGGATATGAAGGATATTTTAATCATAAAAAAATAACAGGCCATTCGAGGACTCACAAAAATGAAGAATGCCACAGAGAATATCAAATGAAATTTAGTAGTTTAACGTTTAGGGATGGCAATGGAGAAGGCTAGGGTTGGTGTTGTGAAATCTATCAGTGCTTCACAACGAGCCTGTTTTTCTCCGCCTCCCGTCTTGTTTCACTATTTCTATTGACGCCTCACATTATTCCATTATTGTTTTTATTTTTTTAAAAATAGGTGAATATTTAAATATAAATTTTTAAAAAGATTTGAACATAATTAAGTTTTAATTATAATAGAGCGAGTTGAGCAATTATCACAATTATTTTATATTTTTGGATACAATTACTTTATATTTATTATCCAAAAAGTAATCCATTTTGCTCCTCTGGGTAAAATTTCTCCAACCAATTTCTGTTATCCCTATCATGAAGTAAAAATCTTAGTTGCCAATGCCATAATCTTTTTCATTCATTACTTGGTCTCTAATGAGAACATGGATGCTTGATTTTGTACCTAATCATCTAAACTTGGAGCAGGTAAGCTGAAAAGGAGGATTAATTAATCTTTGTTTAAACATATATGATTAATTAATTGGCTTTTTGGTTGTAGGCTTATAGCAAAAGTGAGTGAGGACCAAAAACAAAATATATAAAGGGGTTTAAAGACATGACAAGTCTGAAAAGAATGGGGGTAAAAAGCAGCAGAAGGTGCACATTTCCAACTTTTCTGCCCCATTCAATTTTGACCATTTGTACCCTTGTGTCATTTATCCTTTTGTTCTTTTTGAGATTCTATATTTTAAAACTTCATTTTAGAAAGAGCCTGGAGTTATTGAGTCTTAGGCACAGTTGTTTAGATAGGATTTGCTGGGCGACTCTTTCTATAGAACACTATACTCTGTCTTTTACGGGGTTGGGCTGGACCCAGAACTTAATTACACGCTTATGGTGTCAATGACGACGGCGCTTGAATCTTTAACTCAGTTTAAGCTTATGAGCTTTTGCACGACTCCATTACAACTCGTCACTAAAACTGTACTCCAACGGATTGAGGAAGATTATGAAAACAAGTCAGCTTTATTATTGATACTATCTTGATTGCTAAAAAAAATTATGAGACGACTGTTAAGATTGATATTGAGAAGACGTAGAATCAATTTTGCTTTTGTTTATCTCTTTTAGCTTTGCCCTTGAAGGTATTTCATGTGAATAGCATTGTCGATTATGCGGAAAGGTGTTGGAAACTATTTTACATACAGCGAGGGATTGTCAGATAGTTCCATCTTTTTTGATTTGTGTAATGAAATTATTAGGTAGACTTTTTCTATCACATTAATTATGGTTTCATTTAATAATCTGATATCATATAAAATTATTTTTTCATGTCTTTGTCACACCAATTCCAGGGGAAAAATTTGACAAAAGAATTGATCTTTTGGCGAGAAATCAATGTCTTACTCCATTATTTTGAAGGAACAAAATAAGAGAACAATAGCTTGACAAATGGTTCGGTCCGATTCGGGTGCTGTTTAGGCAAGATCTGAATCGAACCCATCATTGATTTGAAATATTGATAGGGTGAATACCCGGTCTATTCAATGCTAGGCATAATGAGTATAAGGACTTCAAAAATGCTCTTTTCGTCTGTGTATGAATTTTCATAGAAGACATATATATATTCAATTTATTTCCTTTATGAATTTTGATCTAATGTATCATGTTATAGCTTATATATTAATTTAACTTAATTTAGTTTTCATAAATCGTTAGAGCAGTTATCGATATAATTTCATGAAACAATATCTCTAACTAATATCAATTTATTATTACATCCTCTTATTCATCGTTCCAATATTTAAAAATTGTACACTGTCCTACTATTTCAATATTTAAAATTAGTATATTGCCAGGAGCCAAGAGATTTTTCATTTAGGTCATTTATAATTTATAAAATTTTAATTTAGTAATAGTAAAATTACATTTTAATTTTTAAAATAATAAAAAATTAATTTAATCTCTTAAAAATTATAAATATATAATAGACTATTAAAATAATAAAATTATATTTTTACTATCATAAAAATATACAATTTAATTCCGATGCCCTACAATAAATTTTTTAGCTTCGCCACTGTATACTGCCCCACAACTCAATCAGATTAATCATCATTCTATTACGGGTGTAATAGATTCCTGACCTAATCGGTGAAATTCACCGATTTGTAATACATCCCCAAAGCTCAGTTTAGGTGCTGCTTCGTTTACCCTCTCTGTTTTACCCTCCTGATTGGCTTTCCTATTGCGTCTCCTCTTCCTTCCTTCTGCCTTCTGTCGATTTGCTCAACCGATTTGCTCCCTCTGTCTCTCAACCTTTTCTTTTCTTTTACTTTACAACCATTGCTGGAGTTCTTGTAAGAGCGACAACTATACCCAGATGAACAGATCTTGAAAGCAAAGATCGAGCTTTTGAACAAGACAAATATTCCATAAGAGCCTGTACCGCACCGATGATGTCCCTCAGGACATGGTCGATAGGAGAGTCGAGGTTGTCGCTCGTCTCAAAGCTTTGGAAGATGCCGCCGCTCCTCTCGTTACTTTCTTGTAAAACGCTAACGCTGTTCAGGAACTGCGTGCTGATAAACAGTATAATCTCCAGATGCTTAATGACCGCTACCAGGTCTGTTCCCCCCTTTTTCATGAATTTAAGGTTATTTTTATGTTATTTTAACCCCTTCTTGATTTTTAGTGAATAACCCATTCAAGTGTGAAATTGTATTAGTCATAACATTATGTGATTTTTAAGGAAAGTATAAAGAATAACCAAATAGATGCATATGCTTTCTTGTGCTAAAATTCTAGCATGCTCTTTGTTGTTACAGTTTTGATTTTGCCTGGGTTTGAATTAATTGAAGTTTTTTTTAATTTAATGGTGGATAAAATTATTTTTTTAACAGATTGGTCCAGATCAAATAGAGGCATTATATCAGTATGCAAAATTCCAATTTGAGTGTGGCAACTACTCTGGTGCTGCTGACTATCTGTATCAGTATCGGGCTTTATGTACTAACAGCGAAAGGAGCTTGAGTGCATTGTGGAGGAAGCTTGCTGCCGAGATACTGATGCAAAACTGGGATATTGCTCTTGAAGAACTTAATCGTTTGAAAGAAATAATCGATTCCAAGGTTTTGGTTATATCCCCATTGATTATTCGGTTTTTATTTTGACAATTTGCTTTCCGATTATTCGTTGACTCATTTATTGGTCTTTTTGCTGCAGAGCTTCTCATCACCTTTGAACCAAGTTCAGAGTAGAATATGGCTTATGCATTGGAGCCTCTTCATCTTTTTCAACCATGACAATGGAAGAACACAGATCATTGACCTATTTAATCAAGACAAGTATGTCACTTTAACAACTAAACTTAAGGTTTCCATGTTTTGTTACTGATGTTGTTAGTTGCATCATTTGTGTGGTAGTCACATCTGCGCTTATTTGTTCTTTGTGCATTTTCCTGTCTTTTTATGCCATGACTTACTTCTGTTTCAAGATCCTGCTATGTTCACATGCTTCGGTTTTGATTGTGTTGGAATGGAACATGTTTAGAAACTTTGTGGATTTCTTTTATCATTTGCATGGTTTTTTTTAATATGAAAAGTTAATGCACTGCCTGCCATGTAATTTGCAAAATGTTTGTTCAAAGATTTGAGGCTAAAGTAGGTGATATCTTTGCATTGACAAAGAAAGTATGTGTCCCATAAAGAACTGCAATCAAACCAAAAACAAAGAAAGTAGTGTTAAACCACTAATGAACATGTCTAGAAGTGTGTATATGGTATATGCCCCATGTTTTGAAGTCTTTACTCTTTAGCATGTCTAAGAGAATGTGTATAGTATTTGCATGTTGAATTTTATATAAGCAAATTAAGTGATCAGTTTACTAATGCAGGGAAGAAGTAGATGAGTTGTGCCGAACATTGGAAGAGAAAGAGGACAGTTCATGTACTGCCTCAGATCAGTTTTCTTGTATCACAATATAATGAACTTTGCTAAACAAGTTATGCGTGCAATTTAGTTGGAGAGGTTTTTTGTTAGGTCATGTAAGACTTTTGTTGGTTAAACTATTAGAAATTCAAGAGCAAATTGGGTCCTCTAATATAAAAATGAGCAATTTAGTCCTTATATAATTCGTTTTGAAGCAAACAAGTAACTTTTGAATAGTTTTAATATTTTTCTTATCTAAATGCTCGTGGAAAAAATTGAAAATAAACATGTCTAAAAGTTTAATCATAAAAAATCCATCTTTCTACAGAAAATATAACAAAAAAAAGTTAAAATAAACGAAGAAAACAACATTGAAGACCAAAATTGCTGCAAGTCAAATCTAGAAACAAAAATGAAATTGAATACATAATTCATTATTGGGAAACAGAATACATAATTGGGAATATGAAGAAAAACCCTAATTCATTATGTTGTTAAGTAAATTTAACTTGGGATGCTGATGGTAAAGTAACAATCATAAAATCATTATTCAAAGTCAAGTTCAAATATTTTAATATTTGATAGAAGAAATTGATGAAGTTTGTTGATACAATCATAAGAATATTTAATTTTATTAAATTATATATTTTTGTTAAATTATATTTAATAATAATTATTTTATAGTATTATATATTATGATTTTAGTAAATTCATATAAGAATATTTAATACTAAGAATTTTATTAAATTATATTTAATAATAATTATTTTAAATTATATTTTATAATATTATATATTATAATTTTAATAAATTCATATATTTTATCAAATTATATATTATAAAAAAATATATTTAATAATAATTATGTTAAAATATGATTAAATTATTTATTATTTATATTAATAATCTTATTAAAATTTAATAACAATAACAATAATCAGTTACCTAAACAAATTTATGCTAAGGGTATTCTAGTCATTTTAGTTTTTTCCATTATGCTATTACACCTCTATTCCATTCAACCAAACACAAGATTACTATTACGCCTCTATTCCATTACATTCAACCAAACAGTTGATTTGCTATTACACCTCTAATCCAATACACCTCTAATCCAATACAACGAACCAAACGTGCCCTAAATTTTTTAAGAAAACAAATTGTAGTACTAATAAATAATATTTATAAATAAATTAATAAACATATGACATAATAATAAAAAAAATGAAATTCGCACCCGATTCGAGTTTGACCCAGACAAAATATGGTAACGATACGAATTACATTTTTTTTTGTTGTTGTTGCTGCGAAATCTTATATGCTAGGTGTTACATTCTTTGAGAAACAAGAACTAATCTTTTTTTTTTTTAAGAAAAGAAAAATGAGTACAATATTTTGACCTCATTGCATATGGATTTTTCTGATATAATTTTCTTCTGAGATCATTGCAGGTTTCTCAAATGGTTGTTTTTTTGAAGAATTAAAAGCCAGTTTTATAGTAAAAGCTGAAAGAAAAAAAATATCCTGAAGAACACTGTTTTTTATCGACGAGGCCGACATTATACTCTGTACAGCTCGGAAATTTTTCTCACACAAACAACTAACAAAAAAATTAGTAGCAGCAGCAACATCAATCCTTACTTACTCCATAACCAGCTGCATATGACGGTTTAAGTCATTTTGGTAGCTGGTTCGATTATAAGCTTGGGAGTCACAGTTGTCTATGATCATCGCTTTTTCTCCGGATGACTTAGGTTGATACTCTAGAAGACCTTGTTCTCCGTTTTTAAGCATATCTACGACCTGAAAAAAAGAAAAAGAAAAAGGTAATCGGCATGAATTTCCGGGTGGGAGACATCGAACAACATGTTAGTATCGATGTTATGTTTACCTTCATCATGCTCGGTCGCATGGTGGATAAGTGGCTAATGCAGAGAGAAGCTGTTAGCATTGCTCTTTTTAGTTCAGTTGGATTATAATTGTCTCCAAGTCTAGGATCTACTAATTCTTCGACATTATTTGATTCAAGAAGTGGTTTTGCCTGTTACAAGACAATGAGATTAAGTTCCTTTGTTTATGTATCGTGTTTTGATGATATTTTAAGTGGAGAAGGTGTACCCAAATGACAAGACTTTGTCTCGACGATAAATCGACGGCACGGCGACCTGTTAATATCTCCAATAATAAAACTCCAAACGCGAATACATCGGTTTTTTCATCGACAATTCCGTGCATGAAATACTCTGGAGCTAAATACCTGAAGGCAACGTTATGAGTATGATGACCCTAAGTTTACTGAAGAATTTAAAAGACGATGGATGGTATTACCCGAATGTTCCTTCGATGGGGTGGACAACATGGTGTTCCCAGTTCTCCGGGAGCCATTTCGCAAGACCGAAATCGGATATCTATAAACGAAATGCCAATGTGAGCCAATTGAATGAAAAATAATCATCAAGTGCATGTCGGAAGTACCTGAGCTTGGTAATCTTCGGTGAGCAATATGTTGGACGCTTTGATGTCTCGATGAATAATCCGTCTCGGACATTCATGATGCAGGTATTTCAATCCTTCGGCTATCCCCAGAACAACCTTAAACCTTCTCTTCCAATCAAGGGACTGCTCAATTGAACCTGCAAATGCATCAACAATATCCTCATTAGTCTCCAACAGAGCTTGGCAATGGCAATGGTAATCACAGATGGTTACCAAAAAGCACAGAAGCGAGGCTGCCATGAGGCGAAAACTCGAGGACTAAAATCAAGCCGCGATCGATGCTATAACCGATCAAATGAGCGGCATTCGGATGATTAATATGCGTAATAATCCCGAGTTCCGATAATAAATCACCGGCTCTCTCTTCAGTTTCCTTGTCATTTTTAATAAACTTCTTCACTGCCACAACTTTACCATCAGATAATACCCCTTTATACACTTCAGCACTTCCACCTTCTCCAAGCAAATTCTCTATAATACAAAAAACAAAAACGGGGATTAATCATTCATTAATGATGTAAATTAATTAAAATAGCTTACTTTGACTGAAATTATCAGTAGCAGCAGCTAGGTCAGCGTAAGAAAAATTCTTCCATGAAGGTTTAACTTGTGGGATACAATCATCATCTTCCTCAGAACCATAAAGTTTAGCAATTTTCTTCATAAAATTCTTCCTAGAAATCTCATAACTAGTAACCAAAGGGAAGATTGAGAAACTTATGGGGGATTTTTTCTTGAAAGTCCCAAATATACTCTTCCATTGTAAACCATTGAAATCCAGGTTGTTCTTATTGGATGTAGAAGAAGAAGATAAAGAAGGAACCGGTTTCTCTTGTAAACTCAAGCTTGAACTGCTGCTGCTGCAAGTGCTGCTATCTGAATCTGATCCAACCCCAGGGTTTTCCAATACACCCCTTGGAGATTCCTTGTCTGATTTTATCCCTGCATTTAAAAAAAGAAAAATAAAATCTTTATCCAAAAAGAACCCATTTTTTTTATTAAAAAAAGAGCAAATTTGAATACCTTCAGCAGCCATTATTGTTATTATTATCCAAGGCTTTTCAAGTTCCTAAAAAGAAAGAAGAAAAAAGTTGGGTTTTTTATGAATTTTTTTGGGTTTTGATTTTTTTTTTCAATTCCTCTTCAACATTAAACTTGAAAAGTTCTTGGATAATGAAAAAAAAAGTTGAAAATTATTCCACCTCCCCACAATAGAATGAATCAACTAAAGTTCTTCCATATTCATGTTTTGAGGGTGGAGATTTACAAATCCCAATCCCCAATTTTTTTTACAAAAGGATGATTATTAACCAATGGAATTTTAGATATACAGAGTGGATTTGAAGAAAAATAATGGTTTATCTTTGGAAATTGGTTATTCTTAGGGAAGATCAAAGCAATTGCTAACAACAAGCTTCATGAAATTGTTTTGGAATTTCTCCTATATTTATACACTCTTTTTTCTTTTCCTTCTAAATATCCATTAAAATAAAAAATTACTAAATTTGATTCTTGTTTTAACTAAAATAATTAATAATTTTAGATAACGATATTAGAAAAAGAAGTAAAATGATTAAACTATGTTAAATTAAAGTATAAAAATTAAATAATTAACGATATTCATGTGTTGATGAAATCTTGACCGTTGATTTTTGGCGCTCGAGATTTACACGCAACTAACACTTTACGCTTCTGAAAAGCAGAGTAACGAACCGACCAACGGTTGGTAATTTGTAAACTTATATGAGAGTAATTTAGGTATTATGGAATTTAGGAATTTTATTTATTTGCTGAGGATTCCATATCCCGTAAAATATTGGATAAAATTGATATTTTTGTTAATTTTTTTTAATCATTAAAAGTTAAGGTAGTTAATAAAATAATTAAATAATTACACGTGGTGTGGCATATGCATTTTATTTTGATGTATATGAATTAATTTTTAATATTAAAAATAGATAATTTTTTAATAAAATGATCGATTTACTTTTTTTATTTCAAAACATAATAACTAATTTACTTATTTTTTAATAAAAATATTAAATTATAATTCGTTTATTAATATAAAAACGTCTGCAATAATTTATGGAGTATGGTAGTTTTAGCCAAACTCAAGTCAAACGTAGAGAATAATATTTTGCACTAAAATAATCACACTTCAGAATGAATCTCAGTTTTTTGAGCCCATCTCTTTTTATGTAATTTCCTTCTGACTTTCTTTTTATTGTTAAATGTAAGTTTAAAGTTAAAAAGAAAAAGGACAGAGATCTACAGTTAAGTAATGATAGTAGTATAAAGATTACAACTGGCGCTTGTAGCTCAGTGGATAGAGCGTCTGTTTCCTAAGCAGAAGGCAGTAGGTTCGACCCCTACCTGGCGCGTAAATTTTTTTGGATATGATTAAAAAAATCATGTAATTAAATTTTGAGTTAATTGCACCAAATATTTTTAAATTATAATTTTTATTTTAAATTGATTTTCAAATTATTAATAATATATCAATTAAGTCACATATTTATTTTTAAAAGTAAAAATTTTAAAAAATAAAATAAAACTTTAACATGAAAACTTTAAAACTAAGATTTTGAAAACACTTACTTTTATAATATTCAATTTTTAATTTTTATTTTAAATTATGACACGAAATGTATCATTTAATAGTTAATTAACGATTTTAATAACAAAATAATCTTTTTGATATATACAATTAAAATGATTCAAAGTTATTGAACCAACTTAAAATGATGTCATAGTTGAGGGACGTTTAGAGTAATTAACTCTATACTTTTGGAACATTTCAGCTTGATCATACGCAGAAATGCAACTGCTTGATCATTCTAATAATATGTATTATTATTTAATTCTATGATTAAATTGATGTCATGAATCAACCGAATATTAATTTAATTAGTAAAACTATAAAATACTTTTTCACATTTAAAATAAGTCATTATTTAAATGTATTTTAATCTCTTTATTTAAAAAATAATAAAGATTATGATAAACCTTTAAATTTATCATCAATCAAAGATTTACTTTTAATTTTTACATTCATTTAAATAATGTTATTATTAAGATTAATATTAGTAAACTGGTAGTGCACGATTTTTTTTCCACAAACAGCATTAAAAAATTAATTTTTTTTATTATTTTAAATATTTTACTATACCCCTATATATTGACCAGAATCTAAAAACTCTATTGGTAATATACCAAATATTTTCCCTATTATTAATAAGTAATTATACTATCCACTGCAAGTAAAAAAAACTCCACAAGCCAATCTAAAATGATGCCAAGTGTCTTTTTAATTATTTAATTATGAAAAATATTTGATACACTGACAATAGAGTTTTTAAACTCCACAAATAAAGTTAGAAGTTAAAAAATACCCTATCAGAATATAAAAAGATATTAAAAAATAAATATTTAAAAAAATCATGTTAATTTTTTAAAGCAGATACATATCATATCAAATATTCACCCTAAAAACAAATGATATCAATCCAACCCCACAATTTCTAATATATATAAAGCAACTGAAAATTATTCTTATAATATTCGAATTTAAAAATAATGAATGCCATCTAATAAATGTTTCACGATTAAGATAAAACAACCAAAACAAAACACACACCATATGGAAAAAAAGAACATAAACATAAACATAGACAAGAATACACAATTGTGTCAAAACCTATTTAACAAAAATCATTCATGTCAATATTTTCTATAATGAACACTTTAAATATGATGATGATAAAAAAAGCATCACAAACATGAAACATGACATAAATTGCCAGATATAATCCATAACCATAGACATCACTATTTTTTGGCCATTAACCTAAAAAATCATAATTAAATTTGAGTTATACATGCCTTTGAATAACATTGTTTACAAAACCAACTCTATCTTCATCATGTCTGCATATAAAGTGAAGCAGTCTGTACAAAAATGCAAAAGAGTAATCGGAAGAATAAACAAATAGTTGATCTTTGGGACTTAATAATTTTGAGCAGTATGCACATAAAATACAAACTTTTGGTTGTTAGAAAATAGAAATCAACCTTTGAACATATATAAAAGTGAAGAAGAACTTACATTAACTAAATAAATCAACAAAATTTTAGTATTTGATTACGTGGTGGCGCAACCAAAGTTCGTAAATAACCATGTGGAATGCATCAAACTTTACCGGGGGTGTATTCCATTGGAAATGCTTCTGAACCTGGTAAAAGAAGATAAATAGCATCAGAAATTCTCATCAATGAGTACTGCTGCAAATTGTTATTTACATGAACTTCGATTTTAGTGAGAAAAGAAAAGAAATAGTATTGCAGAAAGGACGACTACCTTAACCAAGTTGTTATGTAGTGAAACAAATTCCTCATGGGATATGCTCTTCAGGATCTGCTTCAGCTGGTAAACATCACTCTCTCTAAGGATGACAGCAAATTTTTGCCAATCAAGAATGTCGTTGAATGGCAGGTCATAATAGTTGGATAATATTACTGCAACAAAAGTAGCCAAATAGGTTAAGGAAAACATTTTTAATCATTTCTCTCTCTCTGGTTCAGCTGTTGACATGGAAAATAAAAATGCACAGCAGTGTGCAAAAACTTGTGCCTCAAAATGAGGATCCGTAGAAAATACTAAAGCCCTTACTCCAAACTAATTCTTAAGTTTCACAAATCTTCCCACAATAAATTATTGATAACAGACAATGCATCTCGTGTTCTGATAGATATGATACAGTCAAGGTATAGTCATGGATAAAATCTTATGTCCAAATCTTAAGAAAAATAAAATCCAGGAGATATTAAAGCTGCTGAAAACTAGGTAAGATTGAATCTGACTCATACTTTGTTACAGCCTACAGAATCATCAGACTCGGATTATGCTGGGAAGCTACCAAGTTTCACACTATCTCTGAAAGTAACAGAGATATTCCCAGGTTTTTATGTGAATAAAAATGTAATACTTTTTCTGCACTCCAAAGGGGTGCCTAAAAGAAGCACACCTTCTTACATATGTCCAGCCTTTAAGAGCAATTCTGTCACTAGTACATCTGGAATCTATGTCATGAAATTGGAGTCTCATAGCCTCCTCTAAAGCATAGCTAATAGCCAATTTGATAAGCTTATTCAGTTTGTGTATTTTGTTTAAAAATAATCACTCCTATTTTTATTTGTAGTTCTAGGATTGTCCTTTCTATTATAGCTAGCATATCCTATAACTTAGCAGTCCACATAAACCACTAACCAAACAAAAGCAACAAATGAAATAGAAATTCTTATAACGTTGTTCATTGTATCAATCACAAGAAGTCGACACTTGAGAATGCTTACCAGGAACACATCCATAATGGATTGAATCAGTTATGCGAGCACTGTTGACCTGGGAGCCACCAGGGCATATGCAGAATTTAGTTCTATAAAACCTCTTCTGGTACACTAAATGTCCAGTAGCCCTGCTTATTCTATTATTTGAAATGTCAAGCTCAGTATCATTCTCCCACACACGAGCCAGTATCACCCTAATCTTCGAGTTCCTATGACCAGCCCAAAAACCAAGCGACGTCCTACAAAAACATGCCTCTTAGTCATTATGAAGCTACAAACTTATATTCCCAACAATTAAAACAAAATAGTTTCCCTAACAAGTGCGTATTTATAACCACTGAATACAAGCTATTCTACAAAATAACAACGCATTGAATATAACATCCATATGTAAAAACAGAGGATTTCATTTCTACCTATTTTCAACATCATTTCCACCAGCAGGAAGAGCAAAGGGCTGCAAAACTTGAGGGAGAGCAACATCTTTATGTGGAATAAACCCAACATCATAGCTCGGAGAACAAACAACACGAATGGCGTTCTTTACAAGAAATGGAACCCCTTCCGTTGCACGAACACCGACATCATGACAAGTAACGAAGAAATGATCGGCACCTAGTGTTCTATTCCAATAAGGATATTTAGCTATCAAACCATCTAGATAATTCTGAACAATTATTGTCATATTCTCATACGACGTTCCCTGCATTAATAATTTCAATGAAAATAAGTTTCTGAATTAACTAATTTGTGTAGATCTAATTTAAAAAAAAGAAGAAGAAGAAGATAATGTATACCTTGCCGCGCATTTTGTGACAAGAGATTGGGATAAAGAAGAGGTGAGCTTGATCTGGATCTTCCGTACGAAACCGACTCTCGCGAATATTCTGGAAAAAGTAACCTTCGCTGGCGTATTTACCGGTCAGTTTCCGGGGAGTTTGGTAGAAAGTTTTCGGATCGCCGTCGGGGTAAATGTAGATCTTGAATTTCTTCTCCATTTCTTCGAAATTCAACTTGAAAAGCTTCGGAGAGTGATAAATATCGGTAAAAAAATCGTCGTCGTTGTCTTCTTGTTCTTCGCCGACATTGCCTTCTTTTTTCTCGGCGACGATACGAGGCTGAGAAGGAGTTGTGGTGCTGGTGCCGGCGGCGGAGGAAGGGAGGAGAGTGATCTGAGGAGTGGGAGGGGAGAACGGAAGAGGAGGACGAAGGGATTTGAAGGAGAAGTAAGTGAATGAAATTAGGGTCAGAATAGAGAGAGTGAGAACGGATCCCTTTAAAGAAAACAGCTGAGATTGCTGTAGCGGTGGCTTTCCGGCTATCATCGCCGGTGACTTGCGGCGGATTCCGGCGACGCTAATATTTTTCTTTACCTTTCTTTCTTTTTTTTCTAGCGTGACGATGACGGTACGGTGGAGGGTGGCGGACTTGAGTGAATCAGCTATTATGGAAGGGGGAAAAAATTATGACCTGAAAAAACTGTACTCTTTACCGACCATAAAACTAAAAAATTATTATTTTCTTATACTAATATTCTATGTAGTATTTTTTGTTCTTTTCTTTTTGAGTGTTTTATCAATACTAAGAAAATTATTACATATGCGTGTAAAAATTAGGTATTTAAAAAAGTTATTTTTAAAATGATATATAATAAATAATAAATAAAATTTAAAATCAATTAATAGTAACACAATATGTACGGTATTAAAATAAAAGAAAACATATTAAATTGTGAGTAAAATGAAATTTAAATCCAAAAACATATCAAATTAAGAATATTTAAGATAGGGTTTGAAAAGTCATCTAGTAATTAGATTTGGGTGTAATTGTTTGTAATTACACAAGATCGTATATTTAGTTAACATGTGTTCTACTGAATTGGGTCCCAATTACACTCAAAGCCAAATTTTAAAAAATTATTTTTATACTAAAAAATTATATTATAAACATGAATATGTATAAGTGTTCAAGATAGTTATGACAAAATATTTTCTTGTATTATAAGTCCTAAAAATTATACTATTTAAATCTTAAAAAATTTCTAAAATTATGGTTAAAAAGTTTATTATAAAAAATTAATTTACATATTATAAAAATATTATAATATATTTATTTATAAAAATTTATGGGTTAAGAAGTATAGGTATAATTTAATCATGCGTTCATACTATACATTATAAAAATAATATAGTTATTCATTAAAAATGTTATAATTTTTTATCATAATTTATTTATAAAAATAACTTTTTAAATTATAAAAAAAATATATTATTTATAAAAAGTGTTATGAAAGTTATTATACAATTTATAATTTTTTATAAAGCTTATATTATTTTTTATTTAGTTTACTTATTATAAAATATAAATTTATTTATAAATCGATAATGGTCTTCAATGGATTTCTCAAATTTTAACTCAAATGGTATCGTTGTTGTTACGCACCAATCTATAAATCATGAGCTAAAATACAATTAAGCACGTGATACCTTTTATGTTAAGAATTGAAAAATTATGAATAATTTAGAAATTGTATAAAAGGAATTACCCAAATAATTTGAATTTTGTATAAAAGAAATAATGCACACGTTTTTTAAAAAGATTTTCAGAACTAAACTGGTGATCGAACTAATTATACCGTCAGTTTATTTATTTCACCGATTTGACCAGTTCATTCAATTCCATTAAATAAATTATTAAAAAATTATAAAAAAATAAAAAAAATTAGAAATTTGATTCAACGAATCTATAACAACTGATTTAATACGCTTTTCTAAATTGATACCCGGATCGATTTCACCGATCCAATCATCCTTATTTTTTTAAAAGAATGCTCACTATTTTTATACCAATACTTTCATTCTAAAATTGTTTTCTTTTACATAGGTTGGTACAGTGAGCGATAAAATCCAGTTAGTTATAGTGATCTTCGCGAACAAAAATCTTTGGCCCCTTTTGCTTGCCACTAGTTGTGCCCCACCAATTATATTGAGGAGAGTGAATGGGCAATGCTGGTTATCAAGTTAAAAGGCGATAGAAGATCACTATGTATGGATTTGGAGAAAGTGAAGGGAGTTATAACTAGTGCTTATGCTGGAGATGCCTATTGTCAGTCATGTTTCACTTCAGGTTCTACTCTTGATACCATCGGTACTGATGGTAATTCTTTTAAGCTTCGTTATTTGAAATCTGCCTACTCTTTTTGGATTACCTTTAATTTGAACCCTTTTCTGATTAAGCTTTTTTTCAAAAATTTTAGTAATTACTTGATTAATATAAAACATCAGTATTGCCAAATTTTCAATCCATTTAATCAGATGTTCAGACTGTCATTTTAAGTGACAATCTCATGAATGTAAAGGCTCCACTAAATGTGTGGACTTGTAAAAGGAAAAAGGTATAGAAATAGGTAAATTTGGTTGAGTTTTTGAAATTCAAAACTAAAAATTTTGAATCTCAATAAATTCGCAGAAGTTAAAAGAAACATCTTTTTCGATAAACTTTAGGAGGAAATTTTTTTTTCAGTGTTAACATAAAAATAAAACATAAAGTTAATCTTACACGTAAATCACTAATATTAGTGGGGTACAAATCGGAGCAAATTCAAGTAGGGATATTCAATCGGTTAATTGAACCGAACTAGTATTAACTAAATTAATCGAATTTTTTAAACCATTAATCGAACCGAATTGATTTGGTTAATTCGGTCGATTAACTGAATTAACCGAAGTTTTTATGTTTTTTAAATCGCTTAATATTTAATCACCAAACAAAATATCACTCTGAAAAAATAAACAAAACCTAGAAAATTAAATAGAAAAAGGGACCAAAGTCTGAAAAGAAGCAAAGCAAATGGGTGTCATCAAAGAGAGAAAAAGAGTGTTTTGTTTCTAGAACAAAGCAAACAAGCAAGATGAAATAAAATATAAAATAAAAGGGAAATTGAGAAGGATAACGTGTATGAATGATGATAGGGGTGTTGTTTATATTATATACATCAACCTGATTTTGCTTATATAATGAAAGATCTCCATGAATTGACGATGAAGAATGAAGATGAATGAGAATGAGTTTCAATTTATAGATTAGTGATTAGGGTTGTAGGATTGGGGATTTTTGTGTTTTTTATTATTATTTTTGGTTAGGGATTTTTGGGTTGGGTTAAGGTTATTGGATTAGGGTTAGTAAGTTATGGATTTTTAATATTGGATTGGGTTTATTGGGTGGGCTGGTGGTTGGGGCTTGGGTGGGCTAGCTAAGCTTAATATATATAATCTTTTAATATTGGTTTTTTGAAAGTTCGGTTAATTCGATTAATTTTCCGGTTTCGAACCGAATTAATCGATAATCAAACTTTTAAAAAATCATTAAACGACCTCCGACCGAATTAGATCGATTAATCGAATTAGTTCGATTTCATCGGTTAATTCAATTTTAACTGAAATTTAAACACCTTAAATAAAAGGGGTAGAAATTTTTTGTTCTAATTTGGTGATTATTATAGTAAGATATAATAATATGATATGTTTTTTTAATATGTCAAATATAATAATAATAATAATAATAATTGTTATGAATGTTATTAAGTGGATGTTCATTATAATCAACCTTTCACCTTTTATCTTTCATATTTCTTAACTCTTCATCTTTTATCTCTTTGTAACCCCTTTCCTATTTATGTATTAGAAAAATATGGAGTCTAATATATATAGGAATATACTGTTGCTGCTGATGATGAAAATAATAGAATATATCTATCTTTTATACATTATTCTTGTTTTATAATACGTTATGAGCACGAACACTTAAATCCAAGAGTCTTGCATTTTTTGTTAGTTTGGATCAATGTATGTTTGCATTGTTAAAAGTTCCACTAACCCCGTAATTTGTTAAAACTTCTAACATAGCCAATTTACTTGTAATTTATTTTGTGACTAAATTGTTGTAATCGCCTGAGTACTCTTCTATTATGTTATGCTTGAAAGTTTGTTAAGGGACTACTTGTGTTTATATTAAATTTGCATTGTAGTTGTATCATCAATGTCAAACATTGCAAAACTTAAATTTGTGGCTCTTGATATTACTGGAAAGAATTATTTATCCTGGATGTTAGATGCTGAAATTCACTTAGATGCAAAAGGCTTTGGTGAAACTATTAATGAATGATATGGAGCATCTAGTCAAGATAAGACCAAATCTATGATATTTCTTCGCCATCACCTTCACGAGGGGCTAAAAACTGAATATTTGACTGTTAAAGATCCACTTGTCCTTTGGAATAGTTAAAAAAAAATATGACCACCAGAAAATAATAATACTTCCTAAAGCTCGTTATGATTGGCTGCATTTGAGATTACAAGATTTTAAATCTGTGTGTGAATATAGCTTAACAATGTTTAGAATCACTTCCCAATTGAAATTATATGGAGAGAAAATAACTTATGAGGATATGTTAGAAAAAAATATACTGATAACTCTAAATTATATAGACTTTTTCAGCAACTTCTAACTAGTAATTCATGTAAAATTTGAGTGTTTTGATAGCAAATTTTGTAATTTTATTACAAAATAACTAAGATGGACAAAATTAAAAAATAAATCTTAGCGATAAATGGTGAAGACTTATGCTTAGCAATATTTGATGGTTATTGTATTATGTTTTGAACTATCTACAGAAAATTTTTATATATTTGAAAATTTATGTGACATCTATTTATTTTTTTTGAAGAATATGAATACCTCTCAAATTCAATTAGCGATAAATGGTGAGGACTTATGCTTAGCAGACAATGCAACTACTCATACTATACTTAAGAATAATAAATATTTTTCTCATTTGACAATACAAAAAGCTAGTGTGGGTATAATATCAGGTAGTACCAAAATTATAGAAGGCTTCAGAAGAGCAAATATATTATTGCCTAGAGGAACTAAGTTTCAAACTAATGATGTGTTATACTCTCCTAAGTCTCAAAGAAATTTATTAAGTTTTAAAGATATTCGCCATAATGAATATCATATTGAGACAATAAGATAAGTGAATGATGAATATCTTCACATTACGAGTATAATTCAAGGAAATAATCATGTTTTGGAGAAATTGTCCACACTCTCCTCTGGTTTGTATTACACGACAATTAGTACAATTGAAACACATGTTATAATAAATCAGAAATTTATTGATGACTTTATTATTTGGCATGAACGGTTAGCCCATCTCGGTTCAATTATGATGTGAAAAGTTATTGACAATTCACATGGACACTCATTGAAGAGCCAACAAATTTTTCGAGTTAATAATTTTTCATGTGATGCTTGCTCTCAAGGCAAATTAATCATTAGGCCATCACCAGCCAAGATAAATGATGCGTCTAACGTGACTAACTAAAATACGACTAAGGTAAATGCACCTATCGATAAATAGTATAGCTATGGTGAGTAGAGATATCATATCCACGAGGACTAAAAATGTTAGTAATTACCATTTTTCTATTATTTAGCCAACAATTTGGAGTGATAGGTTTTAAGCTAAAATTACTAAACTAATTTAACTAAGGACTCAACAGAGAATGAATAAGGAAAATAATCGAACAATAACTAATGAGAGAGACAATACCCATGAAAGAATTCACCTAGACTTCATCTATTATTATGAATCTGAATTAAACGATTTATTCACTTAGTGTCTTGATCTGTAGAAATCTCTAAATTATGTTAATATCTATTTCGAGAGTAAGGACAACTGACTCTAAGTTGATTAATTGAAATCTCTTTCTAATTAAAACCCCTATCATCGTATTAACTCGATCTATGGATTCCCCTATTAGATTTGACTCTAATCCAGTAGATTTATGTCATCCTATTTTTAGGATTGCATACAACTCCACTCAATTATGCTATATATACTATTAAACAGAGACTTTTCCTCTATTGAATTAAGCACATTAAACATGAATTAATATCCCAAAAATATTAAAACAAGAAATAAACACATAATTGAGGACAAGAATCAAATATTGATCGCGTATAATAGAAATTAAATAATAAAATTCATCATAGGTTTCATCTTCTCTAGGTATCTAGGGAATTAGTCCATAATTCTAAATAAAAACATCTCAAAGTTAGAAAAACCACAAGAAATAAAGAAACTCATAAAAACTTCAAAAGAAATTAAAAAGAGGTCTTCGATCTTGATGGCAATCTACTTTAGAGTTGGCTCAAATGGTGTTCTTCGAGTTGTTTTCTTCGATCTTCCTTGATGCCCTTATATCTCTTCTTCTATTTGGTATTTATAGACTTTAAAATGCTTAGAAAGCCTAAAAATTGTGTTTTTCTGCGTGTTTGAGAAGCAGGTTGCAAAATCAACACGGCCTCGCACATGACTATGTATCCAACACGTGTGGCTCACATGGTCGTGTGCCCAGCCCTTGTGGGAAGGCCTGGCCTGTGTGGCTCCTGAAATATACTCTTTTTGACCAATTTTTGCTCGTTTCTTGCTCATTTTGCTCCCAAATGCTCACCTAAGTATATGAACAGAAATTCAAAGGATTAGGAGCATCAAATTCACCAGTTTGCATAAATAATCATCCAAAAACGCATTAATAACGTGATTAAAATATGTTAGTTTTATCATTTATCAATAAACTATGAATCTATCACTTTTCTAGAACAGATACAAGGAGATATACGTGGATCAATAAACCCTCCGTCTGGACCATTTAGATATTTTATGGTTTTACTCGATGCTTCGACTAGATGGTCACATGTATCATTGTTATCAACTCGTAACCTGTCATTTGTGAGGTTACGTGTTTAGTTGATCAAATTACGAGCACAATTTTCAGATTTCCTTATCAAGACAATTTGTCTTGACAATGCTGGTGGATTTACTTCTAAAGCTTTCAATGATTTTTGTATGTCTATTGGAATATGTTTTGAACATCTTGTAGCACATGTTCATACACAAAACGATCTTGCTGAATCATTAATCAAACGTCTTCAATTGATTGCAGAAACGTACTTATGAAGTCAAAACTTCCAATTTCTGCTTGGGGGCATGCCATACTAAATGTAGCATCATTAATTCGAGTCTGGCCAAGAAGTTATCATAAGTTCTCTTCGTTGCAAATGGTTTTTGGTCAGAAACTAAATATTTTCCATTTGAGAATTTTTAGATATGCTGTATATGTTTTGATTCTCCACCAAAATGGTCTAAGATGGGTCCTCAAAAGAGGTTAGAAATATATGTTGGATATGAATCATTGTCAATAGTTAAATATCTCGAGCCATCAACGGGGAATTTATTTACAACTCGATTTGCTGACTATCATTTTAGTGAGTCAATTTTTTCAACGTTAGGGGGAGAAAATAAACAGCTTGAAAAAGAAATAGATTGAAATGAATTATCATTATCTCACCTTGATCCTCGTATGCAATAATGTGAACTGGAGGTTCAAAGGATAATTCATTTACAAAGTTTAGTAAATCAATTGTCAGACACATTTACTGATCCAAAAAGAGTGACAAAATCATATATACCAACTGTAAATGCTCCAATAAAAATTGATGTCACTGAAGGACAAACTCTAATTAAAATCTCTTACGAAGATAGATGTATTCAGACATGTATTTCGTACACCTGAAGGTGTAAAACCTGTGGGATATAAATGAGTTTTTGCAAGAAAGAGAAATGAAAAAGGAGAAATTGTGAGATATAAAGCGCGTTTGGTTGCACAAGGATTTTCACATAGACCTGATATTGATTATGAAGAGACATACTCTCCTATGGTGGATGACACTACTTTTAGGTTCTTGATTAGTTTGACAATAAGAAAGGGGCTTGATTTATGCCTAATGGATATAGTTCAGCCAATTTCTATGACTTACTTGATTCAACTATCAGGCCCATATATTAAAACTATCCCATGGATTGATTTTTTTTTTGTACATTAACTAAAATGAAATTGTGGATACCCAATGTTGTTTGAATTGAATTGGATCATTTGATTAGATTGATTAGATTGAAAATCGATTGAAGTATTGGTTTGAAGAAAGCTATTAGATCAATTGATTCGAAAACCAGTATGGATCGGACAAAAAACCAATTGGAACAAGTAGTTGAACATGATTATTTATTTATTTTTTAAATGTGTTTTCATTTTTTTTAATTTATAAAAAATTATTTAATCAAATCGGATAGATTTTTCAAACCGATTGGATCGACGAATCAATGACTTGATTGATTCAACCACAAAATTTATTTTGAATAGGGATGGCAATGGAGCGTGGCAAAGCAGATTTTTACCTGCTCTGACCCTGACCCAAAGCTTGACCAATTCACCTTGACCTCGATTTTTAAGAAAAAAAATCTACATCGAACTCAAAATTTAATAGGAGAACAGACTCCAACCCAAATTTAGTTTAATTGTTTTGTTTTTTATTGGCTTGAGGGTGTAAAAAGCCTTCAAACTTTTTCAAAAAAAGCAATTAAGCCCCTATTTTTTTGTTGCATTCAATTGGGTACTTGAACTTTCAATATGCATAAAAAAGACCTTTTTCAAAAAAAAAAAAAGAAGCAATTAAGCCCCTACTTTTTTTTTCATTCAATTAGGTGCTTGAACTACCAAAATGCATCAAAAAATGCCCTCAAACTTTTCAAAAAAAGCAATTAAGCCCCCTTTTTTTTGCACTTAATTGGATACTTGAATTGCCAAAATGCATCAAAAAGGCTATGGGTGGATCTAGGGGGCTAGCAGGGACCTTGACCCACCCTAAAATAGAAAAAATTTCATTTAGGCCCTTTATAATTTATAAAATTTTAAATTAGCAATGGTAAAATTGCACTTTGCCCCCCCAAATGATAAAAAATTGATTTAATATTCTAAAATTTATAAAGATATAGACTATTAAAATGATAAAATTGCATTTTTACTATCATAAAAATATATAATTTAATTCTACCCCCAAAATAATTTTGACTTTACCCCTGCCCCTAAGTCGTATTTTTGGATCCGCCACTAAAAAAGCCATTTTATCGTTTAGAAAAATTATAAAATGCTTTTTTTTGGTATGATAAGTTTTATAATTTTTTACGAATTTTATATTTCTTTACATTTTTTAATTTTCTTATGACTTTATAAAATTTTATAATTTTTTTATACATTTCTATAAATTTTATATTTTTTATGATTTTTATAAAATTTTACAATTTTTTATAATTTTTGTACTATTTTAATAAAATTTATATTTTTTGCATTTTTATTAAAATTTAATAATTTTTATTTATTTTTTATCATTTTTTGTCACATGTCACGTCACATGTCACGTCATGATTGTGACACGTGGTGCCTTTAACTGAAAAAATTAGGGGCAACTAACTTTAATAGTCAACCGTTAAAGTTAATGGTCAACTGTTAAAGTTAACGGTCAAAGGGTTTTTTTTAGTGGGATATCCAAAAATATGCCTTGGGGGGGCCAGGGGTGAAGTTAGAAAATTTTTTTGGGGTAGAATTAAATTATACATTTTTATGATAGTAAAAATACAATTTCGTCATTCTAATAGCCTATATCTTTATAACTTTTAGAGGATTAAATCAAATTTTTTATGATTTTGGGGGTCAAAGTGCAATTTTACCATTACTAATTTAAAATTTTACAAATTATAAAGGGCCTAAATGAAAAATTTTCCATTGTAGGGGGGTCAGGGCCCTTGTCAACTCCCCTAGATTCGCCCCCGGCCTTTTTGATGCATTTGGGATATTCAAGTACCCAATTATTGCAAAAAAGGAGCAGGGGTTTAATTGCATTTTTTAAAAAAGTTTGAGGGTCCTTTTAATGCATTTTGGCAGTTCAAATACTCAATTGAGTGCAAAAAAAGGGGGGCTTAATTGAGTTTTTTTTTTAAAAAAGTTTGAGGGCTTTTTACACCCTTAAGCCATTCTTATTTGAAGCAAATAAGATTATTATTTTTAGTTTAGATAGATATATATATTGAAAGCAAAAACTTTATATATATTAGGGACATTTTTGTAAATGTCTTGGAACGGTTGAGACAAATTTACCTCAAACCCGACCACAACCCAACTGAACTATTTCTTTAATTTTACTCAAACCAATTCACCTAAACTTGATTTTTTTTCAAAAATTCGACCTTAAAAAATTAAGTCAAATTGAAACCTATTAAAATTGAGTTTTTACGATCCCTAATTCTGATAACCATAACAATACATTTCACGAATATCCCTATCTCAAGGGCTATTCAATGGTTGAAAGTTGAAACCCTCTTTATGATGGCTTTGCCAAATTTTTTCATATTTCTCTTACCCTCCCCAATTTAAGGATCCAAATGGGCACCAAAAATCAAACTATAGATGATTTCTCTTTTTAAGGTCAGGTTATCTATCTAAATTTAAACATTGGTTTGATATTTAAGTGGTTTTAGATAAAATATCAAATTTGAAAAACGAATATTAAAAAAATTTAAATTATGGTCAGATTTTAAAATTCAAAGCACAAGTCCTACTCAACACCTTTTTTAATTTCATAATATATTATTTTTTATTTTATATATCATCTAATTTAATTATATATTAAATATAAAATATTATAATGCAAATATCAATATTGTGTAAATAAGATTGGATTGTTCAGACAATTAGATCAAATCAGGAACTGATCAATATACGAGTCCGGATAAAAGGAATAGACTGGATTTAGAGTGAATTGCTCATAATTAGGATTGAACTGTAAACTGTGAACTGTTTTTTTTTTAAAAAAAATGTTTTTAGTGGAAATTGATGGCCCAATTCAGGGAAAAAAACCCAACCGGTCCAACCTATACAAATACTAAAAAATGATTGAAAATACGAAAAAAGAGAAAAAATAACGTAAATCAAAGTGTATAATTGATGTTTATGTCATTATTGTCATTTATTTGTGTTTATAATTTTTTATTTTTTAAATTTCCCTTATTTTTACTTATTTTTTTAGAATTATATATATATTTTGGATCAATCAGACAAGGAATTGATGACTTGACTGAACTGACCATCAGTTTGGTTCTAAAAACATTGTTAAATATAAAAAAAAACTTAAATGATTTATATTTAAAAATTTGAATCTACATATTTCTATATTGACAACAATACTCATGTCAATCGAGTTAAGTCTCAATTGAAAAAAACAGACAAATCTAAATTAGTTTGAATTAGCCTTTACAAATATAAATATATTTTGATAAATTTTGAGATCCATATTTCAAACTAAACTAAATTTAAGTAAGTATGCATGTCGTCAATGCCATTTATAAACTCAACTTATGTTTAATACTTATTTGTTTGTTTTTTGACAAAATACCTATTTTTAGTCATAACTCATCGTTAATTCTCGAACCTTTTAATTGTTACAATAACAATCCCACCGAATAATACTAATTACTTTCTTAAAGTATTATTTAAGTGCAATAAAAAATCTTTTAGTACCTCCTCACCTTAAATTCCTCATTCGTCAAAAGCAGTCACCAATTAATGGATTCCATCAATGTTTCCGGGGAATATTTATCTCTGAATGACAAATTCTTTCAGAAAAAGAGTAGGAATAGGAATATGAACATGAAACATATCTGGTTTTACTTTTTCTTTGATTATGGCAATCAACACCTAATTTGTTTTTTTATTATTTATTTATGTTCTGGGTACAAGACAAAACAGCTAGTTTATAATCATTACTTACGACAACAAAAATATTTTCCTTTTTTTTTTCCCTTTTTGGTGGATTGTCAATTTCCAATATGGCAGATCAGTAAGACTGAGCAAGAAAATTTAAAAAACAATGAAGAAGAAAGAAATTGGCTATTTTACCAAACTGACCCAAAAAAGTTGATATTTATAAAAATTATTCAGATTTAAAAATAATCATTAAAATAACTTGAAATGAACAATAAAAAGGGGTTTTGGCCTGTCAATAGCCGGCATCACTTGATATTTTGGACCAATGATTGCCTGATGATTGTATCAGACTTTAAAAAATTGAATTTTTTGGCTTTGGCTTGTCAATGGCTGACACTAGTGTATTTTTTTAAATCGTATCATACTGGTATACAAAAATTAAAAAAAAAACAAAAAAAATTTTTAGGTGCTAGCCTGTCAATGGCCGGCACCAGCAATACAAAATTTTTTTTTTTGGGTGTTGACCTGTCAATGGCCAGCACCAGTAGTACGAAATTTTTTTTTTGGGTGCTGGCTTGTCAATGGTCGGCACCACCAGTACGAAATTTTTTTTTTGGGTGATGGCCTATTAATGGTCGGCATCACCAATACAAAATTTTTTTTTTGGGTTCTGGCCTGTCAATGGCCGGTACCAGTATACGAAAAAAAAGTTTTTTTTGGGTGCTGGCCTGTTAATGGCCTGCACCAGCAGTACGGAATTTTTTTTTTTGGGTGCTTGCTTGTCAATGGTCAGCACCAGTATACGAAAATTTTTTTTTGGGTTCTGGCCTGTGAATGGCCGACACGAGCAGTACGAAAAAAAATAATTTTTTAGGGTGCTGGCCTGTCAATGGCCGGTAACTCCAGTACAAAAAATTTTTTTTTTGGGAGCTGGCCTGTTAATGGCTAGCACCACCAGTACGAAAAAAAAATTATTTTTTAGGTGCTGGCTTGTCAATGGCTGACACCACCAGTACGAAATTTTTTTTTAGGTGTTGGCTTGTCAATGACTGGTACCACCGGTATGAAAGTTTTTTTTTGGGTGCTGGCTTGTCAATGGCCGGCACCACTTGTACGAAAAAAAAATTTTTGGTGTTGGCCTGTCAATGGCTGGCACCAGTGTATAGAAAAAAAATAATTTTAGGTGTTGACCTTCTAATGACCGACATTAAACTTTATATATAGTGGGTGGTTTGGGTTCTGATAGTGTAAATGGAATGAGAAAAAATATTTTGAGAAAGCCATCAAAATGAGAGTGTTTTGTAATATATCATCAAATGAGTTTTTTTTAGAGTGGATTGTATATGGAGTTTTTCGTAGTGTGCAACCGAATTTGGGGTTGAATTATATACTGTCATATTTTAATGGAGTTGAATTATATACTGTCATGTCCATCCTAAAGGTTATGCCATTAAGGGTTGGATGATTATTTGCACCGTAGATGGCTAATCGAGTTGTCCAATGCAGATGAGCATTATCTATGGTGCAATAATATTTATTCCGCAACTAGGTTGTAGTTGGAACTGATTGGTAGAGTCTCCATGCAAAGGTATCTCATGGGACAATGGAAGAAGAAAATGTCTAGAGCAGATTACGATTAATTGTGAAGAAACTAGTACCGATGCAACATAGACCTGATTCAAGCAGAAGACAATTAATTGTGAAGAAACTAGTATTGAAAATAATTGTTTTATTTCTTAAGAATGTTTGTATTTTTTTTTATATCTGTAAATTTGATATAGTTGTTTAGGATTTAAAGTTTCATTTTTATATTTTCGTGTAATAATTTCTTAGAATATTTGTATTTTTTATATGTAAATTTAATTTAATCTGTAATATATAAAGTTTGAAAATTAAATTTTCGTGTATTAATTTTACCCATCTGTTTGTAGTTCATTGAGTGTTTAAATTTAAAATAGTGCATATTATTTTTGTTTGAATTTTTTTGTATTAATATTGTAGAATGATTGTATTTTATTGTGTATATAAATTTAATTTGTTCTGTAGTATTACTTATTTGAATTATTATTTTTTAAATATTACGAAGTCATTTACTCAAACAAATTATTATTTTAGAGAAATTAAATTAATATTAAAAATAGAAAATTTTAAAAATAAAAGAAATATTTACAGAATAATTTTAAAATAAAGTAAAAATTAACAGAAAAAAATTCAAAATGTCGCGTTCCCGGGGATGTCCCTGGTGCTGGCGTGTAACGGTTCGGATGCCTCCGTCGGTGATGCCGTGCACCTTGTTGAGGCGTTTGATTATTGCTCGGTTCGGCGTCCGGTCCGGTGTCCCATCCGGTGTACTTAGAAAGGTAGAATAATCATATGCACTATAATCGAGAGTTAATTGGTATTGCGTGATCGGAAGTGCCGATGGAAAAATATTCTCAGTGGTGGGTGTACGTGCTTCGGAATGAAACTCCAGGTGGTATGAGGGTGATCCAGATGGTGTTGAATGTTGGGGTTCGAGGTCGTCACCAAAAATATGTTCGAACAATGGAGAAATTTCATGCAGCAGATCCGGATCCGTGTTGTGTGATGATGAGTAGGATGTTTCATATTGGGCCTTGAGATTGGGGTTTGAGGCAGTATTGGACTCGATGTTCCCGAATGGCGGAACACGGTTGCTGCATGGTTGTGCATTCTTTGGTTGCCATCGAGAATATTCAAGTTGCGCATCTCTTTAGATCAGCATGTACTGACCTTGGAATATAAAGGGTTTCCCGTATGCCATATACCATGTTGCGTACTCGGGCGTAGGAGGGCCTATGACATACAAGGAAGGGCGCCTCGAATATCGCTGATTCTACAGAAAGATATACGGTTCATGTTTTTGTGCCCAATTTAAAGCGTCCCGACCCGAACCTTTTTTATCCATTCCGCGGACTTCTTTGATGTCGACGGGAGGGTTCAGGATAGGTTGTGCGCAACCGAACTGCCTCAAAATCTGACTTCCATCGTGCCATTCCACCATATAGAAATGAATCAACGACACATTTGACACGAACAACTGTTGCTGCTCGATAACCTATAATGGTATGAGCGTCGCGATATCTTCCTTATTATATGACATCCATATAAACTACAAAATAAAGACAACACATTATTTTTTTATTGTACAATTATTGTATTTAAAAAAGAAATATTCGGAATCGTATTTTACGCCATCCCCGAAATGAGTCTCTATCATCATACGGTACATAGGTATGGTGAACGATCGCCCGATTCTCGGTACAGTTACCCATCTAAAAAAAGAAAAATTATCAAATTATTTTTCCCATGCAAAAAATAAGTATATTATAGTATACAATAAAAAAATAGATGGCAAAATTGAACTACATATTTACCTATTAACGAGTGGCCAGACATACGGTTGGGGGCTCACTGATGCCAGAAATGACATTCGGTATAATGCCCAAGACTGCAGTAAAATGCAGCAACCGCCCATTGTTTTCGTAGACGGCTTTGTCGCTCGACAAAGCTCACGGTATAAGCATGCCAACACTGCAGATCCCCAACTAAATCTTCCGGCAACCTCGCGGTATAAGCATGCCAACACTCGACATCTTGGAGTCCAGCATTACGAGATGATTAACCGAAAACGTAGACACGATGTGAGCATATTGATAGGTTATGTCCGGATGTTCGACACATAGTGCACAGTTTGGGTTCACCTGTCTCCCTAACATCCATGTCATTTCGAATTCTCGTCGATTGTGGTCGACCTTTAGGATGTCTACAGAGACTACAGTCAGGCACCATCTCGATAACAGGCAGTGGAACTTCCTAGTTTGAGACATCGGACATTACAGGAAATTCGTTCCCCCATATACGTAATGTGTGTTGCAACATGTAGATCTCGTCTATGAATTTTCAACATTTAAGTTTGCTTTCGCACACGCTGCATGAACATGCGCACATGGATATCGAAGAGTCTAAAATATCCTTCACTCGCTTTGCCTGTTTCGCAGATCAACTACTATGACCTAGGTGGAAGACCCGAACGACGGCCGATGTACTCCTGAACTCGAAATGTCTCCAAGTCGCGCGAATACAATTCTACGTTCATTGTTTGTGCCCTTCCACTATTTATCGCCATGGCCTTTCGGACGGCCTCTACGTACACGTGCCCGGCCTCAATTTGCTTAGCTTGTCTCAACCCCATCTTAGGCATCAATGTCGCCAACCTATAGAATGTTGCCGAGAATACAACATAAACCGGGAGATGGTCTGTGTGCCTCAATACAGAGTTGACCGTCTCTACCAAGTTAGTCGTCATCTGCCCATACCGAAACCCCTCATTGTAACTTTGAGTCTATTACCAGTTCTCCATGCTGCCCAACCATGTCTGGAGATTTGTTGGTAAAGATGACATCTGAGATTAAAGCCTTGAGAACCTTTGCCTAAATCTTCTCAGTTCTAACTCATGGGCAGCATATTTAATTTGAAATCACCAATTTAAAAACAACAAAAAATTTGAAAAGTAATTTTGAAATAAATACAAACAAAATTTTTTACCCATGTTCACAAGTTCTTTTTTCCA
The DNA here is from genome assembly GCF_007990345.1 of Gossypium hirsutum. Classification (NCBI taxonomy): domain Eukaryota; kingdom Viridiplantae; phylum Streptophyta; class Magnoliopsida; order Malvales; family Malvaceae; genus Gossypium; species Gossypium hirsutum. The sequence goes on along the minus strand of NC_053439.1, from coordinate 4,053,316 downwards.
ATCTTTATTTTTATAATCTCTATGAAAGTTTGCCGCGATGTGCCAGATGCAATAAACAGACCTCCATGGAACCTCCGATCGCCTTATCGTAGCAAGTAATCATTTCGATCTATCTGATATAAGGCAAATGTTGTCTTCTCTGACAACGTGCCTCCATAGATTTGTGAGGAAAAATTCTCAAGACTCGAAGCACTCATGCTCTACAATGGCGAAAGTGATTGGAAGTACATTTCGATTGCCGTCTTGTGCAACAGCAATCAGGAGGATTTGCGTGTATTTGCCATACAACCATGTCTTGTCCACCTGTACCATCGACTTGCACTGAGGGAAGGCCCTAACACATGGCTCGAACGTCCAAAACAATCGGTGAAAAACTAGTTTCCCGGTTGTATCTCCCCGTCAGGGCCTTTTTATACGACAGTGTTTGCAAATCAGTCACTGTCCCCGGTACATACTCTTGCATCCTAGCTATCCACCCTTGAAGCTCGTTGTATGACGCATCCCAGTCACCATACAACTCTCGCATTGCCATTTGCTTTGCCCACCATGCCTTTCGGTACGACACTTTGTACTTGAATCGAGCTTGCATATCCGCAATAAGGACCGACACTTGAATGGTGGATGACTCTTTCACCAAAGGGATGATGCAGTTGCATATAGTTTTTGCATCTAACTTTCCATGGTCTTGCGACATATGAGCGGACGTGCATGTGTGTGGACCTTCTAATTTCTTTATCATCCACATCTGTGTCTACTGCATTAACGCGTCTCGGACACGCCATTTACAACCACTCGACGCTTTCTAACATTCTCCTACGTGCAAAGACTGCGTCGACTTCGTTACTTTATAATCCACATCTAACTTCAAGCTAAGTTGTTTTACAGCATGTAAACAGTCTTTTTGTTATCAAATTATTGTCCTACAAACAACTCTTCTTCGTCGAATTCATTGTCAACTAGGTGATCCAGCACAATATTTGTATATTCGGGGAACTCGTGTACAAGAGTCGCATCAGGATCCACGTCGGTCATGAAGGACCCTGGATTATTTCTTATAACTATACCAGGGCCTGTGTTTCCGGCTGAATGAGGGTTCGTATTTTCACCCTCTACCGGCCCTTCATCGTCTATGTCTTCAGGGATGTCATCCAAATCGGGGTCACTAAAATCATTGTTGGGATCACGGTGGGACTGATCATCATTATCGGACCCTTTATCACTATCTTCTATGGTGGCCAACACCTCTGGATGGATCTCTATACGAAGACACGAGTCTGGGGTGTTATACGAACATCCACCGGTGTTTGAATTTTCAAGAGTTGGCATTGACCGTCCAAAACCCGATTGATCTTCCCAAGAGACGTTAAGATCAAAATCAATTCTGGAGCGCTGACTTGCTGGAATTACCATTTGAATGAGATTCGGTTCAGCTATCTCCGCGAACAACTCAACCGGGCTAGGATTTTCTATCTTAGGGGGGCAATAAATTGCTATCATTGTCCCTAAATCATCATCATCTTCAAGCTCCATTTCTGAGAACTTTAGCAGATCAGTTGAAATCGGAAATTTGTAAAACATTCTCAACATTTGCTTTTCGCAACGGGTTGCTATCTTTGTACTGGTTTTCGTTTTAAATCTGACAGCGAAATCCGTTTGTTGAATCTCATTCCTGTTTTTTTCCGGCTTCGAAATACACAGCCTTCTTTAGTTGTATTTATCATTTCTCCATCGAAATGAACATAAACAAACAACATTTAGGATATCATTTTAAAAAAAATTGCTTTCTTCTAAACAAAGGGAAAAAAAATTCAAACCAAATAAAATGGAAGATAAAATACCTATATATATTTGATAAATTTGGTGTCAGCCATTGACAGGCCAGCACCAAAATTTTTTTTCGTACTGCTGGTGCTGGCCATTGACAGGTCCGCACCCAAATTTTTTTTTCGTATCCTGGTGCCAACTATTGACAGGCCAACACCCAAAATTTTTTTTCGTATATTGGTGATTGCCATTGATAGGCCGGCACCCAAAGTTTTTTTTGTACTGGTGGTGCCAACCATTGACAGGCCAGCACCCAATTTTTTTTTTTCGTATTAGTGGTGCCAGCCATTAACAAGCCAGCACCCAAATTTTTTTTTCGTATTGGTGGTGCCAACCATTTACAGGCCAGTACCCAAATTGTTTATTTCATACTGGTGGTGCCGGCCATTGACAGGCCAAGACCCAAAAAATTTATTTCATGCTGGTGGTACCGGCCATTAACAAGCCAGCACCCAAATTTTTTTTCGTATTGCTGGTGTCGACCATTGACAGGCTAGCACCCAAAATTTTTTTTTGTACTACTGGTGCAGGTTATTGACAGGCCAACACCTAAAAGTTTTTTTTTTGGTACTGCTGGTGTAATTTTTTTTTTAAAAATTTGTGTATACCAGTATGATACAATTTAAAAAAAATACACTGGTGCCGGCCATTGACAGGCCAGAACCAAAAAATTCAATTGTTTAAAGTGTGACACAATCATCAGGCAATCATGGGTCCAAAATACTAGGTGGTGCCGGCCATTGACAGGCCAAAACCCTTTTTTATTGTTCATTTTAGGTTATTTTGGTGATTTTTTTTTAAACCTGGGTCATTTTTATAAATATCAAATTTTTTTGGGTCAGTTTGGTAAAATAGCCAAAGAAATTGCACCCATAATAGTTAAACTATAGTAAATTCATGTTTTACTCACTTAATTTTAAAAAATTACAATATTTAAAAATTTTCATTTAAGTTATTGAACTGTTAAAATAACAGTTATGTGGCCTTATCTGTTTGCATTGTTTGCACCAATCGAAAGCTCTTTTTTCTCTTCTCTTCTACAATTCATTTTTTTTCATGAAATAGTTTTGAATGTCACAAATTTGTAAATTAAAATTCACACAACTTTCTTTTTCGATCTTTGACACTGACTGTTAGGTTAACTTGGATCTAATGTATGTTCTACACCTTGATAGGTATTAATCCACCGTACTAGTCATCGAATCATTACTTGGAGCTCGCTAGCCAAACTTAAAAAAAAAAACTTAATAACCTAGCAAGTTAAATAAAAACTTTTGCATAGTGTAATACCCAATTTTAGCCCGGGCTCACATATGGAAACATAATTTTCGAGGATATAAGATCTTAAATATGATATGCAATCTTAGATATGATATATGCAATCCTAGATATGATATATGCAATCTTAGATATGATATATACAATCTTAGAAGATATGATTTTGTAATCTTAGAGATTTAATTTGTAGATACCCTTTAATCTTAGCCGTTGATATAATTGATCTGTACCGTTGGATTTGGGGAGGCTCAGCTATAAATAGAGGCCTCTCCCTTCAATGTCGAAAAAAAAGAAAAAAAAGAAAAGAATAAAAAAAGGGAGAACGATTGACAGTTTAAAAAAAAAGAAAAGAAAAAAAGAATAAAAAAGGGAGAACGATTGGCAGTTTTTTAAAGGTGGCTTACTGTTTTTTTTCGTTTATTTTTTACTTATTTACGATTTTAAAAAAGGGAGAAGGTGATACCACTGCGAATTTTATTTATTTATTTTATTTAGCCCTAATAAAGTGACGCGTTTCAAAAGATGGAGATATTTTCCCATTCGAGCCCTATGAGTTATTCGCGCCTTTTAATTGGGCCCTTCATTTTTTTTATTCTGTTGATTTTCAATTTAATCCTTAATCTTTCATTTTAGGTTTTTAGTCTATTTTATTAATTTTGTTATTATTATTATATTATATATTATTATTATTATTATACCTACATATATGTGCGCATATGCATGTTAATATATATACATATATATTTTAAACGTTTTATATCTATACATATTATATACATACTTTATTATTATTTTATTTTCATATTTTTTATACATATATATATACACATTTATATTTCATAATATTTATGCGTTTGTCCATATTCTATGATTTTTATATGTTTATACATTTTTGTAATATATACACATATATTTATACTCCATTCAAAGCTTATTATAAATATTTTCCACGTTTTTATATTATACTTATATATTTCATTTTTTTTGTAAATGCATGAATATATTTTATATGTATATATTTATATTTTCCTTGTTTTCATAAATGCATTATGTATTATATATATATATATATAAGTTTTATAACCTAAAATTTTATGAGTAAATTATCTTTATGTCTTTTATTCTTCATAGTTACAAATGTATATATATTTTGTACCTTTTTCTCTTTATTTTTTTTGTTTATTTCCTTCATTTGCTTATTGATGTATGTTTTCATTTATATTCATTTGATATTTTACATGTCGTTGTTTATGTACATTAATTTCGTTTAATTCTATGCCATTGTTGTATTTATTATTACATTTTATATTTAATGTAGCATCACATCATTTTTTTTCGATTTTAAAATTTTCAAAATTGAGATAACACTCGTATTTAGGATTTTCAAGGAAATTGAGCCCTAACGTATTGGGTTCCGATTTTCTTCGTTAAATCCAACGATCGAGGGTTGCTCATTAATAAAAAATATATAAAATAAAAAGCTTGTTGTTGGGGAGTTAAATATGTTGTATCCTAACGTATTGGATGTGACGTATTGATTTCTCGAGACAAAGATTTTTTGAAAAAATAATAATAAAGGAAATATTTCAAGTTTGGGATTTTGAGGAATTGTGCCCTAACGTATTGGGCCGCGATTTCTTAAATCTTAAAAAAATGAATATTCTTTTAAATTTTTATTATACGAGTTTTAGACTAATTTATTTTTGAGGAAATTAGAATGTTGTGCCCTAACGCCTTGGGTGTGACATTTTCTTTCTCCGAAATGATAAGGGTCTTTGTTGACACCATTTTTTTGGAATGAAAAACGGGGTCGACTTGGGTTTTGGAAAATGAAAACGAAAATGGGAGTCGCCACCGATCCTTTTTGATAATGTGTGATCGGATCATCTTGCAAAGTGGTTGTTTTTAATAAACGATTTAATTTTATTAAAACAACAATTTTGGTCCACGAAATTTAGAAAAATGGGTTCGGGAGTCGGTTATGCACGAGGAAGGATTAGCACCCTCGATACGCCCAAAATTGGTACCTAGTTGATTACTTAATGTCTTAGTGTCAAAAAAACTGAAAACTTTAAAGAAATTTAAAATACGATCCTTAAAAGAAAAACTCGAATGGTATGGATTAAAATTCAAAAGGATATTTGGCAATTTGGATAAACGAGAAATCGAAACCCAGCACCTTAGGGCACGTTCCTCAAATTTCCAAACGCAAAACATTGCCTTACTTTGAAAAGTTTTTAAAAGGATATTTAGCTATTTGGTCGAACGAGGAATCGAAACCCAGTACCTTAGGGCACGTTCCTCGAATTTTCAAACGCAAAATATTGCCTTATTTTGAAAATTTTTGAAAAGGATATTAAGTCATTTGGTGGAACGAGAAATCGAAACCCAGTACCTTAGGACACGTTCCTCGAATTTTCAAACGCAAAACATTACCTTATTTTTGAAAAGTTTTTAAAAGGATATTTAGCTATTTGGTCGAACGAGAAAAATCGACACCCAGCACCTTAGGGCATGTTTTCTCGAATTTCCCAAACGCAAAATATTGCCTCAATTTGAAATATTTTCCTTTTTTGAAATATGATACTAATATGCATAATAGAATAATAAATATAATAATGTGCATAAAAATGATGAGTAAAAAAAACGAATAATAAAATAAATCAATCATAACAAATAAATAAATAAATAAACTAAAGTATAAAAAAAGAACACATAAATAAATACATAAATGAACATAAAAAACAATAAAGGAAAATAGATAAAAATTATGAAATATGGACATGTAAATAAATAAATAAATGAAGAAAATAAATAAAAGATATATATATATATATATATATATATATGAATATAGATATAAATTAAAATATGTAGGTATACGTGAATTACAAAATATTTATAAAATATATATAAAAATATATTTTAAAATATAAAGGATAAATAAATATGTATATATAAAATGTGTACATATATATGTAGGTACATGAAATTATGAAATATGAAAATAATGAAATACATGTAAAAAGTAGGTGCATATGTATATATTTACAAAGGTTAAAATATGTACATGTATATTATGAGAAAGGTATGCATAAATTTTATAAAACATAAGAATATATGCACGTATAAGAAAATATATACGTATGTGAATTATAAAAAAAATAAAGTAAGATAAAAATAACATAACATAAAATAAAATAAAATATATATAATATATACATATTTTAATATGTATAAAAACATATATGCATGAGTATGTATATACACATTCATGAGAAAATGTATAAATATACATATAGATATAAAAAAAATGAGTACTCATATATATTAAATAAGTTAGAAAAATATATGTACATGTATATATGTATAAGCTATTATATAATAATAATAATATGATAAGTAATAATGATATAAATAATAATAATAATAATAAAAGATGATAATATATTAAAAATAATGAAGAAAATAATAAAAATGCTAAAAAAGGGTTAAATCGAAGTAAAAGCAAGATATACGGGGCGAAATCGAAATGAAAAAAGATAAAAGGAACTAAATTGTGATGCATGCTGAGAGAAAGGGACCAAAACTGCAAATAAACCACAGCACGAAAACGCAGCGTTGAAATGGACCAAATTGAAGCAAAAATAAAATTATGGGGGTAAATTAAAAATAAACGAAAATAATGAAAAAGGGCCAAATTGCAACACGCCACAAAATAGGAGGGACTGCGCGCACAAATAGCCCAAAAATTAAAAACACGCGGATCCCCTGGAGCGGGTTGGGTCGGCCAACGGGTCAGGTCAAAACGACGCCGTTTTGGTGCCTAAGAAGGCTGCCCAAAACGACGTCGTTTTGAAAGCTTATTTAAGTCGGTTTTTTTTTTAAATTTTCATTCTTTTTCTTCTTCTAAAAAAAAAACTTCAAAAACACTCTCCCCTCTCCCTCTTCTCCGGCCAAGGGCTCGGCCAAGAGCCGCCGTGCCGGCCACCGGTCACCGGTGCCGGCGCCGCCGTACATGGCGGCGGGGAGACCAAAAGTCTCCCCCTTTTCTCTCCGAATCGTCTCCTCGGTCTCCTGAGCACCCCGGCGACAACCAAAAAGGTAAAAAGGCTTCCCTTTTTTATTTTTGTTTCGAAAATATGAAAAAAAAAATGAGAAAAAAACGGAAAAGAAAAATCAACAACCTTTTCTTGTCTTTATTTCTTTTCAACTTTTGCTTTCATTTTTTTGATCGGTTTCTATCTATTACAAAAGGAAAATGAAAAAGAGGATCCCCCTTTTACAAATTCAAAGTCAGTCCCCTTAGAACCGATCCCCCCCTTTATTACAATTCGATTCTGGCTTTTTTATGGCCATTTACAACACTTTTTTTATCTATTTTCTAATGTTTCTCTTGCGTGCTTGTTCTTCCTTGCAGGGAGTGGTTGGCCGGTGGTAGAGTTGGTGGCATTGGTAGGCATGGCAGAGGCTAGGGCGGCGGCTAGGGTTATGGAGGCTAGGTTTTTGTTTTGTTTTTTTTTTTCTGATTTGGTTTAGGGTGTTTTGGGCTAGGGTTAGGTTATTGGGCTTGTGGGTATTGGGTTAGTGTTAGGTTTTGGGTCTGCTGGAAATGGGTTGGGTATTGGGTTAAAATTTTGTAAATGGGCCATTTTTGTTTTGTTGGTATGGGCCGGGCAAAATTGGGCTTGTACAGTCTTAATAAGTAACGTTTTTAAGTTTTTGCTAAGGATTATATTTTTCAAATTTTCGACATTAAGACACTAATTAATTAACTAGGTACCAATTTTGGGCGTTATGAGGGTGCTAATCCTTCCTCGTAAGTAACCGACTCCCGGATCCGTTTTTCTAAAACTCGTAGACCAAAGCCGTTTTTTTAGGTGATCCAATCACACCTCAATAAAAGATTGGTGGCGACTCCCAATTTTCATTTTTTAAAGTCGACAACCTAAAACGTTTGTTTTTCAAAAGAATGGTTTCGACACATAGTTTAGTGATTATTTTGTAACTTTTTGAAGTTGAGTGACCAAAACATAAACTTACTAATAGTTAAGTGACCTCGAGTATAATTTACCCAAAAAAATATTGACGAAAAACTTCAAAATGCTATAATAATATATTTGTTTTTTAAAAAATAAAATAATTATATCCAAAATGCTATAAATTTTATCCAAAACCAATTCGAACCATTATCATCGTCTCTACATATCATTACAACATCGACAAATGTTTTGGTTATGAATAGAAAAGGCAATATATATACACATTACTAATAGAATCTTTGATTAAGTTGGTGTCATGATTTAACTAAACATCATCTAGTTTGAAATAATTAAAAATTTAATATATATTTTAAATGTTGACCTAAACCAGATGATAATGGCAAGAAACAAATTATGAGTAGAAGTGACAGTAAAAGTGGACATTTTTGCAATAACTGCGACAACCACGATGAAAACAGGGAACAAAAAAGTTGTGTACACAATTTGATTTTCCTACATTTGTGGAGACCAACTCAGTGAGATCAATCCACTATCTTTGAAACATACAACTAGTGCTCCTAGTTCTAACACACATTAACGAAGAACCCTCATTTTTGTATTTCAAAAACTAAACCTCTCACCAGTAAATTCTTGTAAAACCAACAACAAAAGGTTTTACTAACACAAATACACTCTCACAAATAATGTTCCTTAATGAAATGCTCATTACTTAGTTCTAACTTACACAAGCCTCTAATATCTAAGATTTTAAGGCTTGCTAAGAAAAAGGTAAAGAACAATCAAGATCTCACTAAAATATCCTTATAGAAAGGCTTTACAAATATACTCATAGAGTCCAGAATAAATCAAAGATCTTTAATATAAATCTTCAAATTAGGCTTGGTTCATTCTCCATACTTTACAAGATTCGATTTCTTGATCCTGTTTGATCAAATCTTCAAAGATTTGTTGCTCCACAAGATGGATATTCAAATATGAGTCAACACACATCCACAAAATCATTTTAGTCATTACGCAACTGTTTTGGTTGAAAAGATTTCTAACTCCAAATAAGGCAACTTATATTGCCCGTTCATGTGCTAGTAGAAGTGACCACTTCCATTAGCACATCAACGACAACTTGAAAAAAAAACTTGCCTTAACAATAAAACCTTTGTCAAGATTGAACAAGCCTTCTATATTTAGAATATGAATCCATCTTCATAAGGTAACCTTTTAATCTATTTTGATGCAGCCAAATCTAGTCAAAGCAATTATCCTTAATATAAGGATACAAAATATCATAGAATCAACTTATATTTTCATGGATTGCATATATCAATATATAAGGTATGCAGACCATATTAGAATTAATGGAAAATAATCTTACTTGATTCAATCTCTTATCCAATGATAAACACGAGATTGGTTGTACAAGATCCTAAAAAATATGCAAGCAAATCATCAAAATATTTTAATCAAACATGCCAACAAATAAGACAAGTTATGTGTCTAGAACAATGATAGTGAAAGTGGCCAATTTCATTGGCACATAGACAACCACTTTCAAAACTCGGGTCAATAAAAAAATATTATAAATGTATTAATCTCTTTTGATAATTTTATAATTTTTTTAAATTAAAAACTTATTTACTACACCTTTTAAAAAAAGCTTAAACTACAATTTTTAAAAAATAATCTTAAAACAATGAATAGTTAAATTGAGGGATTTTAAATTTCGTTGTGTGGACTTAATATATATTTTTATATGATTTTCTTTTTCATTTTGAATGCTTTTATTGTTGATTTTAAGAGAGATTTTAAGATTAATAATATAATGATTTCTTGATTTAATATATTAAATTTATGAGTAAAATGATAAACTGTTATAAAACATTTGTTCCATCCTTACCTTAAACCCCTTTACCAGATTGTTTGATGGTTATATAAATTCGACAAAGTGTAGCTTTATACATGGCGAAGCTCAGCTGCATCCCCTCTACATTAAAGCAATATACCTTGTCTAAGCAACCTCCTAAATCAAGTGAGCCCACATAATTCTCAAAAAATATATTGGGAAGAGTTCGTAATAACACCTATCAATATGGGAGAAGGGTGTAAGACCTTAGCTTGGCTAAGGCAACTAGAGGAGTCTGACAGTAAACAGGTGCAAATAGTCCACCAGGATGTTAAACATGGGGATTATGTCGAGTCAGACCATGGTGGCATGTCGTTACGATATTAAAGAAAGTCCACCAAGACGTTAAATGCAGAAAGGTTCGCCAATAATGATACAAAATGGGCGAACAACACGTCAATTGAGTCCGCCAGAGAGGCAACGTATCTTATGAGGTTAAGCAGACACAGACCAACCTCTATTGGCCTAACACCATCGGTCTTAGATTGATGGAAGGTCCGTTGGAAATTCGTAGGGAAAAAAAAGGTGGAAAAAAGGTTGGTTGTTTAAAATAGTTCATCAACAAAATAGGGGAAATCGAGGTAGCAACGAGTGATCAAGCGGAGCCGGATAGTAGGGATCTGTAGGTGAAGGTTCCCAAGGGCGGAATAAGTCCGTTGACAACCTTGCACAGAACAGTTCACCAAGAATAGTAGAGAATGAGTAAAAAGTTAGGGTCAGGGTAAGGTATGTTAAAGATAGTATTTGTTAGAAAGGCAGTTAGAGTCAGCTGAATTTTTAGCTAATTTGTTACGCAAGGAAGTTATTTTCTTCTTATAAATGTACTCATTTGGGTTAGTATGAAGTCAAGTAAACAGAAAAAATTAAATTGAAAACAGATTTACTCTACAGTTTCTCTCTTTTTACCTAGATTTCTTCATGGTATCAGTATCTAGGCTTTCTTAATCATGGCCACAACAAATTCTGCTGCCTCCGACTCTGTTGAAGTGAATGGCTCGGCTTTTACTACTGATTGAGTGGTGAATTCATTCCCTCGGCATGAGGTTGTGAAGCTTGAAGAAGGAACGTTTCTTCAGTGGAAGCAACAGGTTCGATTTATTGTTAATGGACTTGATGGATCTGTATCTGCACCGCCGAGATTTGTGCAAGCATCGGATGGTGCTCTTGTACTCAATCCGGCGGTATCTGTGTTTCAACAACAGGACAATCTCCTTACTTCGTGGCTTCTCTCCACCATAAGCTCGTCAATCTTATCCTCTTTTATAGATGTGCAATCGGCTTCTGAGGTGTGGACTACGGCTTTGGCGATGTTCGCAGCTGATACAGATCTCCGACAGTTCAATTTAATTATTTCTGTTTACTTGACTTCATACTAACCCAAATGAGTACATTTATAGGAAGAAAATAACTTCCTTGCGTAACAAATTAGCTATCAATTCAGCTGAGTCTAACTGCCTTTCTAACAAATACTATCTTTAACAAGGTAAAGCTAGGTCTGCCCTATCAAGTGAGCAATATCATTAAAGAATGTGCTTGTGTCTCATAATGACTTTGAGTCAGGGCAACAAGAAATTGTAAGTGAAATGAGAGACAACAACATCTCTAGTGAAAACGATGATATACCAAAAAGAGATAGGGAGCTGAAATCTTTGCTTAAACCTTATTTCTTTATGTTCTCTTGCCAGTTTGTTATGTTATGTCGTTTGGCTGATTCTTGCTAAGTTCATCGGAACTTATAGATTTTGTTGTTTAATCGCAGGATAGAGTGTGACAAGAAATTCTAATGGAGGGACCAAGCCAACCATCGCTTATTCAATATGGTGTAGTAGAAGTTGTATGTGTATGTAGAGGGGCACGCGCAGAGGCCTTGCCTCGAGGGCTAAGGCAAACATAGGAATTGTAAAATCATATTCAAACAGTGAAACTGTAGAAACTAAGGTCATAAGAAATCATTACGATATTTCTTTAGTGTATGAGATTAGTGGCAATTAGGCATAAGTTTTCAAGTTGTTCTTACATGTAATTGAATTAATTATGAATGCATAATAAAATTAAATAGGTTCTTGTAGCATCCAGTACTCTGACTCAGGGATCGAGTTGGGTATGGGGTGTTACAATTCCGCTTAGTAACATAAGAAATCATTACGGTCTTTCTTTAGTGTATGAGATTAGTGGCAATTAGGCCTATGTTTTCAAGTTGTTCTGACATGTAATTGAATTAATTATGAATGTATAGTAAAATTAAACGGGTTCTTGTAGCATTCGGTACGTAGACCCAACGATTGGGTCGGGTATGGGGCGTTACAATTCCACTTAGTAACCACAATATAATTCTTGCTTCATAAGAAATACCTCATACAAAAGCCTTAGGATTGTTAGAAAAATAAATAAAAGGAAAATTAGAACAAGAAAAATAAAATAATGTTATTAAAATATAACGACTTTGAGACGTGTAGAACGTTTTCCTTAAGACTTCTATAAGATGCCTTTTTGTAGGGATATATCTTTTTAATGAGATACCATTCAACAGAATTGTGTTGTTTTACAACACAACCTTACGTAAAATATGTTTATAAGATAACTTTATGTACAAAAATTATGCCTTTACAATACAACTATTTGATCCATAATTATAATTTATTAGAATTTTTTACATAATAAAATATTATTATTACTATCAACATTATAAACTACTAACAAAACCTATAGTAGATTAGTGCCACATAGCAAATTTATCGTAACTGGTAATGGTGATTTTTATATATAACATCTTTTACTTAGAGTTTGAATGAAACTCACTTTAATTGTTTAAACTTTAAAATGATATATAAAACAAAATATTGAAAAGAAACTCATTGTTGTATTGATACAAACATCTAATTAACAAAGTAGATAGAAATTAAATTAATTTGGGACAAAATGAGAAAGGACATGGAAGTTCATGGAGGAAAATGGTAAGAATGAAATGATGAATGATGGTGGCTTGGTTGAAGGTGTGGTAGGGAGGGAAACGGGTAGACCGAAGCATTTTTCCCTTTTTGTTTCTATACACGACAAAATAAACTTCGAGTTTAAATTAATTTGAATTTTATAAATTTGGAATTTAAACTCTAGCTTTTACAATTTTTTTTAGTTTTTAAATTATAACCTGTTTTAGAATCTATTCCAATATTATTATTGATTGAAAATAATCATAAATACTATATAAATTTCCTCTATTAATTATAATTGAAGGACATGTGACAATTTTTTAATACTAATTGCGGAATAGTTAGAATTTTAAAAAATATAGTTAATGAACCCCGTATGATGATATGATGATTAAGGATGTTCACTGCTCTAGGTGTGACTTGAGTTCAAATAATATATAATTAATATATTTAATAATAGTTTTATATTAGTTAAATTCATGATACAAAATTTTTTTTATTCTTTTCATTTTCTTATTTTAATGTATATTTGGTATAATTTATATGATTCTAAATTCCAAAAGAAGATTTGCTAAGAATAGCATAACTATTGTGATTTGCTAATCAATATTACTATCTTTGGACAAGATGGGGCCCGAGGAATTGTCTTCTAGTATTAGAAAATGTAAGATTGAAAACTTATCATATGATTTCGTTAATTGGACTCATAACAAGGATTTATGTTTAATTTAAAATGTTAAATTGAATTTTGTCGTTTTTATACATTACAAGATTTATGATTAACAAGTGAGTCAAAAGTATTTAATTTAATAATATGTGTCACTTCTATATAACTTATAGAATTTGAAATTCCTTTTATGGTAAAAAACATCATTTCTCCCGAAGTAAAAATTAACTTTTGTTTTTGTTTTTATTTCTCTTTTAAACTGAAATTTGTGATCTGAATCTTTCTATTTTAATTTATCGATTTATTTATTTTTATAATGTTATTAATAGGTTGATGTGAACTTTTTTAATCAACTTTAAAAATTTAATTAATATGTAAATTTATTACATTGTCAAACATAATTGATTGAATTTCTACATTATATTTACCGATAGATCAAAGTTTCACATTATCATTTTAACGAAGGATACTAATGATTATATTAATTTGCAATTATAAAAGAAAAAAAATAATCTATGCTAAATTATTAAAAAAATAGCCAACCAAGTTCAAGTTTTGGGAATCTCGTCACCCTTCCTCAAATGTGTAACCATAGAAAAACCAAAATTTTGGAACTAAGCCAATAAAACTTCCGATTCTCGGCTTAGCTGGTTCAAATATAAATAAACTATTAAAAACTCATGAAAATATTAAAACAAATTATAAAGCCTGGTTTGTACCACTTCGTGGATCAATCAATTTTTTCCCATTGTTTTGGACTAGTGTACCAGCCGATTTTCATTTCAACCGGTTCAACAATCTTGAGAAAAACAAATAAAAAGATTAAATCTTAAATTTTAGACGGTAAAGGGACTAAAACCATAATTAAACCTAAAAATCAATAAAAGGTAGTGTGGGGAGAGCAACAAAGGTGGTTGGGAATCAACACAGATAGTTTTCCAGCGTTGCAATGACTCATGAGCTTCTTGCATGTTTGTAAGTAGTAAAAATGACAGTTAGAAGCACCAACATCACCAAGTAATCTCTCTAACAAAACTTTTCTTTTCTATTTTATTTTTTCCCTCTCAAAAATGAGACTCTGTCACGTTAATCACGCTCCTTCATGTTCTTCATCAGTTTTTTTCTTCTTCTTCAGCCAACCATTTCTTTATCTGTCTCTCAACCACTATATATATAAGTAATACAATAGTTATTATTGGGTTAAATTATTATTTTGGGTTGAATTTGAATACTTTTTTTTATATTTGGGCTCAAGTTAGATCTTGAGCTTAATAATTATTTCTTCATTGAGGTCTGAACTAGACACTTGTTCTCAAATTGGGGCTTAAATTTTTTTTGTCCAAGTTAGTTTTGAATTTGGCAATTGTTCCCGTATTGAGACCTGAGCTAGGATAAAAAAAATTTCAAACCCCAATGTAGAACAATTATCAAATTTAGGGTTTAACTTGGACAAAAAATATTTAGACTCTAATATAAAAAAATATCATATTTAAGTCCAAAAGGTGATTTAATCCTTATTATTGTCATGTCATGGAGAAAAAAGAAAGGGGAAAATTCAGAAGAATAAAACAAATGGGTAAAATGATTGCTAAAAGCTTTTGGTGCATATGAGGAAAACATTGGTAGGGAAAAGGAGGAACATGATGTTAAAAGGTGGGATTGGGAGGGGTGGGGGACCTTAGGCCAATAGCAAATTTGTTTAAAAAAAAATTAAAATTTTTGGGTGTCTTTTAGTCATGGCCTTTGTTTAGGTTAACATAAGCCTATAGAATGTTGAAAATTTAATGTTTAATAAAAAGAGTGAAGAAAAAGGCAGACAAGTGATTAAATGGCCAAAAGGGTGTGTTTTTTCAAGGATGGTTTTATGTAATTACATATGATAATAGTTTGTAGCTATTATGTACCCCAAAGACAAATAGAAAGTGAGACAGAATGGTGGCTTTAAAATCAATTATTTTTAAGATAAAAATAGGGTTGCACATATTAAAACTTGATTAAATTAATAATTATTTTTTAAGGTTTGGAAAACTTTAGGTTAAAGAAATGAAAAGTGGAGCTAATTGGTTAAAGATGTTGCTTCTTTCTTGATTGATGCGTTAGAGGAAAAAAGCTTAATGTTTTAGATATGAAAATGTAGTTGATTGGCTCATTGGGATATGAAAAAAAATCATACTGGGAATGATTGTGATTATATAGGAAAAACAAGCTAGCCATTGCATTAGCCATGAAAAAGAAAGTACATGGGAATGACATCTTATTTTTATAAAAATCATGTATTTTAACCTCAAATTTTAAATATTTTTATTTCCATTACATCAAATGATAAGAAATTTAATAATTTTAAATAAATTTAAAATTTTAATATCGTGAAGTGAAAAAAAAGAAGAAGAAGAGAAAACAACTTTATCAATTATTTAAGGATAACATCTCCCTGAAAATACCATAAAAAGCTTAAAACAAAGAATCTTCAAATGTTGACAATCTTTTCATTCAATTCACTTTGAAGCCACCACTTTTTTCTTTTCCTCAAACACCACCGAATTAGACCACACTGCAACTACTTACATCCATATTCGATAATAAATTTACGTTTTCATCGTTTAATTTTAAAAATTTGTATAATGGTATTGAATTATTTAAATATTTTTATTTAAGTTATCGACTTGTTAAAATTATTATTGTATGATTTTTTATTTAATTTGTTTCAAGAAATAATTTTGTATGTCATGAATCTATTAGTTAAAATCCAAACAGCTTTATTCTATGTTCTTTTACTTGTTGATGGATATTGATTCACTGTATCAATTGTCAAATCGTCGTTTGGAACTCGCTTGTCAGACTTTAGAAAAATACTTAACATCCAAATGACTCAAACAAAAACTTTTAAATAGTTCAGTGACTTAAAAACAACTTTTGAATAGTTCAGTGACCTTTTTGTAACTTTTTGGAGTTGAGTGACCAAAATATAAACTTATTAATAGATTAGTGACCCTAAGTCTAGTTTACCCATTCGATAAAGGGAGAAAGTGGAAACAGTGGCAGGCTTAAACACTGCCAAGGCAAAGGCAAAGGAAGGTGAAGCCGGGGCTTGGCCAGCCTACTCTCAGTGGCCGTGGTGTTTCATTTATAAGGTGACAAACTGACAATGTCCAGTAGACCTGAACAGCCTGAAACACAGTTCCTTAATCTAGTAGCTAGAGATATCAAAGGAGACAGTACTGAAACACTGAGAGTTTTGGACACTGACTCAACATACCACAAATAAAACATATGCCATTAAATCCCCCAACATTCAATAACAGTCCAAAATTACAGATCCCAAAGTGATTCGAGTTAAAATTTTGTAACCCATGTCAATTTCTTCAACACCAACAGTATCTAAAGAACAAATACAGAAAGCATATATCAAACGCAAACAGACACAAAATATAAAGCGAGTACTTAATGTTCAAAGAAGAACAAAAAAAGAAAAAACAATCTCTCTTTTTGTTGTACCTGATTCAACTTTTACATGTGAAAGAAAATCCAATGAAACATACTAAACAGATAATTAGCTAAATGGGTTTTTGTTTTGGAAAATATATTAGCCTGTACTTTTTTTTAATCTACCTTTTTAGGGCAACGTAGTGTACTGATTCAAATCATTCCATGGTTGAACTTGAACACCATTCCAGTTGCTTGTATTGTTATTATCATTGCCATTGCTGCTAGTGGTTGGAGTTGCATATGAATTCCCAAAGAACCATTCCTTTGCAGTTTCATTGCTTTTCCTTGGATTCTCCATTGTTGAAACGTTTTCAGGTTTTGAAACCTCTAGGTTTTGAAACAAAATAGGCAATGGCTTTTGTTGTTGTGCTTGGTTTTGCTCTCCGCCATCAAAGAGCATAGTAGCCAACCTTTGTTGCTGCAACTTCCAGTGTAAATCTTGGTTTATGGAACTTAAAGACTCAATTGAAGAAGCAAGGTTGCTATTAACATTCAATGAAGAACCCATGTCTGGAATTGCACCAGTAAGGTTAGTAGTAACCGAAGGAAATGGTTGTGGATAATTACTAAACCCCATCAATGGAGAACCCACCGAGCTGTTATTGTTGCCATCTCCAAATGAAGCAAACTGGTTATAAATACCAGTTGCTGGTGATTGAAACGACAACCCACCGAGCTGAAAATCCATAGCTGGTGATATATCATGAAAGAACTTCAATCCACCACCCATTTCTGAAGTAGAGCCTTTAGGGTCACCTGATGACAGTCTTGAAGATGACTTCATCTTCTTGTTCTTACGGCAACCGCCGCCGATCGGCACGTTACGAAGAGCCCCACCTTTAGTCCAGTACCTCCGGCAAGTCTTGCAGAAATGCCTAGGCTGAGTGAGGCTGTAATTGTTGTAGTAACAGAACTTGGTGTTGGGTGAATCACATCTTGGACACTTTAGGGGTTGATCTTGTGTCCTTGTTGAACTTGTTTTCCGGCTGCCACCTTTTTGAGTTTCTTCTTTAGAACCACCACCACCTGGTTTTGCAGGAGGATTATCAAGAGACATCATGAAAGTGAACTTGAAAAAAAAAGTGAAAGGAAAAAAAGCTAATAAATATCAATTTCCTTTTGCAGAGGCAATAGTGATACTCAATTGATTGGTTTCATGCATGGGTTAGATAGATAGAGAAAGAGAAAAAATATGGGTTTGATTTGATGATCAAAGAAAGCTTTATATACATATATGCTACGGGGTAATCTCTTGAGATTAGATCTGATGGAAAATGAGGAAAGAGTAGAGATATAAAGTAGAGGAAAAGAAACTATAGATGATCTTAAACATTTGGCATAATATAAAGAGATGCAAATTTGGATAGAGACTGCTTGATTTTTTTTTTCTAAAAAATTTCGATATTTAAGTCGCACCCCTAAATATGAACAAAATTATTTCAGACCTGTTTTTTTTTTTTTAAAACTTGAAAGGCTAATTTTTCAAGATTCATGATTATAAATTTTTTTTCTTTACTAATGCAGTGTATTTTGCCACTATAAAACAACACTTATTGGTCCTGTAATTATTTGTGTTGGCAGTACTATTGCCTAGTCTATTTCATGGTACCAATTAAGACAAAGTGATGGCATTGAAACAAGAGGGCTAAAAGTAGGTTGGGAGCAGTATTAATCTTAAGTACTGTAATGAAAATGAAACATAGTTGGTTTTGTGAGAGGAAGTTACATAAAATCCACTCTCAGTTCCTTTGTGTCTTGTCTATTTCCCTTAAGTGAACATAGAATGGGTCAATCTGTTAACCCAAAATAGATATTCAGAAATACAATGAACTCAAAGTATTACAAGTAGCTAGTCAGCTACAGTAAACACCTTATCACTTTCGATTTAATTTGTTCAGAACTATCTCTTCTGATTTTTGACAAGGTTTCATAATTTAACCCATTATAGAAATTACTATTTTAAGAATTCAGTCAGTCATTTATTTTGTTTAAAAATAAATCAATCATTGTTCTCAAAATTCAAAATTCCAACAAAAATGTTCTTTTATTTATTAAATGAATTTTAAATAAAAATAAATAAATTTACCTTTTTTTAATTATTATTTCATTTATTTTTATTAGATTCAACCTTTATATTCAATAATTTTAAAATAAGAAAAAACAACAATAATAAAAGTTATTCATTATAAAATAAAATCAATTTATAACAAGAATTTATCCCAACATAAATCATAATAAATCTATATAATTTCCAATCATTATCGAATGTAGTTGAGATGGGAAAGTGGGCATAGTACAACCGACCAAAGAGCGAAGATGTTAAAGTAACAGTTACAAATTGGTAAGGAAAACGGTTCGATGGAAGGGTCCAGATAGACAAATAGCATCACTTGTCTGATATATACATATGAATATGAATGAAGAAACGAGAGAGAGAAAGAGACAGAGAGAAGGGAGAAGAAACATGTGATTGCTGAAGAGAGAGACAGGGAGGAGGTGGCTGGATTCCCGTGATTACCAAACCAGAAAACCCAACCTCTATACAAATACATACATATGCATGTTAATGTTAATAGTCGGGTCCGGTTAGATTCGACCGAGTGTTAAAATTTGGGTAAATTCTAAAATTAATTATCCAACTATTAGCATGTTTGTTTTGGCCACCAAATTTTAGTTAATAACGTTTTAGATAATTTTTATTTTGGTTGCTCTCCATTAAATAGTTAACGGAAGTGATGATGTAGCCTTTTTTTTTACTGTTATAATATACATTCTACCAATTTGAAAATTTTAATTTTTCTCGTTTATAAATTCTATCAATTTATTTCTCGAACATATATAATTAAATATAAATTATTTATTAAAAAAAGTTCAAAATATAATATTATTTATAGTACTAGTTTTAAATCCCGTATAAGTGGGGATTTACAATTTGATTTTATAATTAAAGTTATTTTAAATTAAATTTATATAACTAATATATTATAGCATTTTAATCATGAAATTTTTTATACAATCATGAAATTTATTTTATAAAAATAATTTAAAATCAATTAATAATTTGTGAGTAAATGTTGAGAACAATATTTTAAATACATAATTTAACATTGCAAATACTTTACCCTTTAATGGGTTATCTAATTAAGTGGATGAATAAAATGAACTTATGAATTTTTTATATACATCAAAATGAATTTTTGGATACAAACATGTATGATCATAAACTTACAAAAATTTATATAAAAAAATTATTGATTTGTAAAAATTTCTAAATTTTTCTTAAATGTAATATAGGAAAACAATTTAATACAATGAAAAAATGTAAAATGATTATCATTTTAATATAAAGATTATTAATATATTAAAAAATCATATTAGTCTATAACTATATATAAAAAGTAAATACATAAACTTAAAGATAAAAATAATAACACAAAACTACTTCTCTTTCTTTATTTCTTTATTCTTTTTTTTCTCTTTTCTTTGTCAAATTACAATGGTAGTCCTTCTATTATGCTCA
This sequence comes from Gossypium hirsutum, assembly GCF_007990345.1. Taxonomy (NCBI): domain Eukaryota; kingdom Viridiplantae; phylum Streptophyta; class Magnoliopsida; order Malvales; family Malvaceae; genus Gossypium; species Gossypium hirsutum. Next base: position 4,032,711 of record NC_053439.1, on the reverse strand, counting down.
AATTTAGGATTAAGTCTCTATAATTTAATTTTTGACATAATTTGGTCTTTTTTTTATAATAATGTTTTTATTACTCCATATAGCTAACAATTTGAACTATTCTGGTTAAAGTAATGTTGTGTATCATTTCTTAAAAACACCCCTTCTAATTACATCATGGCTTAATCACCTTTTAATTAATCATACTAACATAGAATTTTTTTTGTTGGAAAAATAATTTTAAGGAAAAATCCACTTCAAAAATTCAACTGAAATTGTTAACTGCGCTAATTATTTTGATTAAATAATTATATTACAAAAGGACATTAACAAATTATATCAAATTAAGTTATAAGGACTAAATCTCAAATTTGGGTATAATAAAAGGACCAAACGCACAGTTTGACATTATGTTTTTCTTTCTTTCCGTTTCCGCAAATCCCTACTCTTCTCTCACCCAAAGCCCAACCTAACTAATTGAATAAATTAAAGTGTTAAATATAAATTGGTACTTGAACTTTTTCATTTCTCCTAGATTGGTATTTAAGATTTTTTTTGTCTCAGATTGGTACTTGAACTTTTTCTCCGTCAACTAATTAGGTAATTTTCTGTAACATCGTTAAGTGTAGGATAAGTGACAAAATAAGATTGTGACACATGACAATAATGACATCATGATGATTTCATAATTTAAAAATATATTTAAAATCAATAAAAATATTTTTAAATACCATAATTTATTTATTTTTAAAAGTTTTAAAATATATAAAAATGATAAATTAAAAAAAAATCTTTCTCAAATTTTCTCAATAGGATTCAAATAAGCCATCTCCATTAAATTTGTTCCATTTCCCTTTGCTTGCTTTGCCTTTCATCCCCTGCTCCATTTCTTTGCCTTACATAGCTTTTATTATTTGTGTTTGAATTGGATATGTTGAATCAACCTGGGTTTTTATCGATTTTATTTTCATCGACGGTTTCTCTTTCATGTTAAAGGAGAGCATGTTTTGAGAATTTATGAGATTTTGCAAATAAATTTGAAGAAAGTTGGAGAACATTCATTAATAACCCAGTAATCCTTGATTCAAGGTAACAAATAGTTCGAATTGAAGGGTGATATAAAATCGGTCTATTTTCGACATCACATCCATAATTAACGCATTCATCATAATTAGAAGCTCCAACTCCGTATCAAGGACACGATCAATAGCGTCACTAGCATCAATATCGTCACAATCATCAATACCGATATCATCCATTAGAAAACCTTTAAGCTTGTTATCAGTAACTTGTTCAGAAATACTGTAGTGAAAGGAACCTAGGAGTTTGTCACAGACATGCAAACAAATAAAATAAAATTAAATGAATACTTGAAATGGATATTCAACAAAAAAGGGAAAACATGGGCAAAATACCATTAAAAGCCCTTTTTTTTAAATTTACTGAAATGGGCCCGGTATTTTATTATTTACCGGAATGGGCCCTTTTCCCTGAAAACGCGTCCCCCTCAGAGTGATGTCAGGGGACGTGTCAGCAAACGCGTTCCTGGGGGCGCGCTTTGCTTGCGTGGACACAAAGCGCGCTGACGAGGACGCGTTTTGCTGCCACGTAGGCAAAGCGCGCTTCTGGGGATGCGTTTTGTTGCCACGTAGTGCGTCCCTAGGGACGCGTTTTCCCTGCGCGTGAACAGTGCAACGATCATTTTTTTACCGTTGCTCCCCTCCAACGGTAAAAAAACCTATAAAATCCCCCACCCTTTCATTTTTTTCACAAACTAATCCTCTCTCAATTTTTTTCTCAAGTTTCTCTCAAATTGCTCTCAAATTCCTTTCAAATTTCTCTCAAATCCATATTTAATTTTATTTTTCTCTCAATTCCCTCTTAAATTTCTCTTAAATCCCTATTTTTAATTATTTTAAAAAAATTTAATTATTTTAATTCTTTTAAATCGTAAAAATTTGTACGAATTTAGCAATGGCCGGAGAATTGATTCGTCTTGATAACCAGCACATATCCGTCGAACAAATGAAAATGGTAAGTGTTAAATTTATTTTTTAAATATTATTTAAGATTTTTTTATTTATTCATTTTTATATAATTGTTAATTTATTATTTGTTATAAAAGTCTGTAGATCAGATATTTGAATGCTATATCCGGAATATGCATGGTCCTCTATCACCGTTGGTAGAGAATTACCTGCGGAAAGCGAGTTTTTGGCACGTGGCGACGGTAGGCCGGGGATGCAAGTTGGACCCGAAACTTATCAGTGCGTTGATCGAGAGGTGGAGACCCGAGATGCACACATTCCATCTTCCATGTGGAGAGTGCACTATCACTTTGGAAGATGTAAATCTGCAATTGGGATTGCCGGTGGACAGGTACCCAACCACCGGGTCTGTTCAATCTGACGATTGGGGAGCGGTGTGCTACGAGCTTTTGGGCGCTATTCCAGAGAAAATTAACGGAGGTCGGATCGAGATGGGCTAGCTACGAGACACATTCCCGGAGCTATATAATGATTCAATTGAAGTAGAAAGAATTTGATATGCTCGAGCATACATTCCTCAGATAATTGGAGGTTATCTGATGTCGGACTTGTCACGGAACCTCGTACATCTAAGATGGCTACTGAAACTCGTTGATTTTAGAGCAGCTGGTGAATTGAGTTGGGGGTCTGTTGTCTTGGAAACATTATATCGGGAGATGTGCGCGGCGACGCGACCGAGTAAAGCGAAAATCGGAGGTTGCCTGTCACTACTGCAGTCTTGGGCACGGTTTCACTTTCCATTTCTACGTCCTCGAGTGGACCACTCATATACATTCCCACTCATAACGAGATAAATTTTATATTAGATTTTTTACAATTATTATGTAGATTTTTAAAAATAATAGTATGCTAAATTTTTTTTAATTAGGTGGAACCATCTGGCAAGTTATGCTCGATTACCTACCTCTCTTGAAGATATACGGCTTCTATTAGACCAACAGTCAGAAGCACATGTAAGTATTAAATAAAATTTATATTTTCATAATGAGCTAGTCGATTGATATTTAGTATTTAGTATTATGTATATAACTAATATTTCTATCATGTTCATATAGTTTCAATGGACACCATACGAGGATCCGGCAATTCGGGCAGTAATTCTGGATGAGTTCTTACAAAATCCAAACGCTTGGCACGCGAAAGTCGCGTTGAACAACTATGCGACCGTGGAGATGCACCAGTCAGACAGAGTGTTACGGTAATTTGGATGTAGACAACCAATTCTCGTGGCACCTGAGGTGTTTGATGATCACCACAAAATCGACCTACGGCAACTGCATACAGATTGGCCGAGATTCTGGTCCCACTACATCAAAATGTCGGAAGATCGGTATGAGTATATACCTACTATAGAACCGATCATCATTCCGGAGTTAGCGTGCGTGTCGGAATACATGCCATGGTTTAGGATCCATGGCAAGCCGTATTTACTATCGGCAGAGGAGAGGTAGAACCAATTGCGTGTCTAAAGGGAACGACGTGGGCCTTTAAATCCAAGACGAATGGATGACGACGCAGGCCCATCAACAAGGCCCAGAAATTCACCCGGGCCATCATCAGCGCCCGGCACTGACATAGTCACCAGACCCAACAATTCAACCGACAATACCTATGGCACGACCTTTTTAGATGATGCCAGGTGCGTATCCTAGCCCCTTAATGTATCCTAACCCTTATATGTTTCCTTTTTCGAGTCCCATGGCAGGTTGGAGTCAATGGCCCGGTTCATCTCCATTTTCTGTTATGCAGAGTGGACCACTGATGTATAGGCCAGCGTCGCACGAGGGATCGCAAGAGGGGCCGTCGGAGAGCTCTTTTTTTTACCAATCCCCATCACCGTATGAGTTTCAAACACCGTCGTCGTTGGTGATGCAAACACCTCCACATTCACTATTCTATCAAGGTGGCTCATCGTCCCAACACCGACAACCGGAGGAACCAGAATCCCTATCGGAGCAATCACAACCCCCGCCTGAAGCTGGGCAAAGGAGGAATCCAGCGCGTAACCGTTGACGGCCGCCATGTGGCACTGAATCTGGCGGGCACGGAGATTGATTTGTATTTTAATATATTTGTACAAACATTTTGAATATTTTGATATTATTTGATGTAATAAAATAGAAATTTATTTGAGGTATTACTTAAAAACCTTAAACTAATTTATTAAAAATTTATAAATTTATAATTAAATTTATAATTTAATTGACAAACCCTAACAAAAACCCTAACCTTAACCTTAACCCTTAACCTAAAAACCCTAAACTAATTTATTAAAAATTTATAAATTTATAAATTATAATTAAATTTTGATATTAATTGACAAACCCTAACAAAAACCCTAACCCTAACCCTAACACTTTAACTTAAAAACCCTAAACCCTTAACTTAAAAACCTTAACCCTTAACTTAAAAACCCTAAAATAATTTATTAAAAAATTATAAATTTATAATTTTATAAAAATGTGGGCTGGAGGTGAGTATGCTTTGAATCGTGGATTTTCTTCTTCATCTGAACTTCTTTTAGTATATTCAGGTTCTGTTGGAATAGACTCCGGTTCAGAAAGTAAGCCAACTTTTGCACCATCGGGCCTGGGCTCTCCAGGTGGATCCACATCGGAGTCATCTTCTAACCCACCATCATCTGCAGCGTAAGAGGTCCCCTCACCGGTGGACGTCGTAGGGAATACATCATCCCTTCTTCTGGGCATTTCATAACGTCCCCAATTGGATGTAGATTGCCAACCACTAGAACTTGATGCCGTTCCCCAGTACGTATTTCCAACATCAAACATCGAGCAACCGACGTACATGTCCCATCCACCGACAGAGTGTGTTGCAGGGGATGTGCATTCCACACCGCTACCAAACATGGGCTGTTCTGTGTTTTGTAACCTGCTAACCGAGTGTCGGCCAGGGGTTGTGTATACATCTCGAACACCGGTCGCAAGTACATCATTTGGCAATGTAAATTGTACAGATAACTCAATATAAGGTGCTCTACTAGCAAGATGAGTCTGCACCATTTCCTCCAAGCTACGAGCACCTTTTATGTCGAACGAGTCATATGTCATCGGATCAACAGAAGAACAAAATTGATACGTAATAGATAGAACTTTCATTAGCGTCATTCCAAAAATTTTACGCCTAATTATTTTACGAAGTTTGTCAATTCTATGTTCTGGTTAAAAACCAATCGCACTGTATTCTCCGAAAAAAAATAACACCGTTCTCGGTGTGGCAAACCTCACCATCATAGTAAATAACAGCACTAATACCTTCACTCATATTTAATTTCTAACCTTCTTAGCCTCTCTAAATTTTTTGCTCTGTAACTTATGCAATCTGAGAACATTTTTTGCCTCATTTATAGCCTCACACCAAACATGCTACTGTAGCAAAAGCGCGTCCACGAGGGCGCGATTTCATAAATTCTTCTGATAAAGCATCCTGCTTGAAGCGTTTTTTATATTATTCGCTCAGAAACGTCAACTCGAAATTATTTTTTCAGGACCAGTTGTAGCAAAAGCGCGTCCACGTGGGCGCGAAATTCTTCTGATAAAGCATCCTACTTGAAGCGTTTTTATACTATTCGCTCAGAAACGTCAACTCGAAATTATTTTTTTCAGGACCAACTATAGCAAAAACGCGTCCACGTGGGCGCGATTTCAGAAATTCTTCTGATAAAGCATCCTGCTTTGATTTTATCTTAAAAACCCATAAACACAAAACCTAATATAATTTTTAAAAAATTTTAATTATTTTAATTAAGAAACCCTAAACCCTAATCCCTAATCCCTTAATTATTTATTTTTTTTCTCTAAAATTTTAAAACCCTAAAACCCTAACCCTAAAAACCCAAAACCTAACATGGAGAAACGATAAAAACGCGTCTCTAGGGGTGCGCTACATGGCAACAAAACGCGTCCCCGGGGGCGCGCTTTGCCTACGTGGCAGCAAAACGCGTCCTCGTCAGCGCATTTTGTGTCCACGTAAGCAAAGCGCGCCCCCGGGGACGCGTTTTGCTGACACGTCCCTGACATCGCGCTGACGGGGACACGTTTTCAGGTAAAAGGGCCCATTCCGGTAAATAATAAAATACCGGGCCCATTTCGGTAAATTTAAAAAAATGGGATTTTTTTGGTATTTTTCCCGGAAAACATCACTCATTTAATTCCAAAATCAATTAAAATATCAAGAAACAAAACAAAACAAAAAATAACTCAAATTTGGAATTGCGAAAAAAGAAAACCCCAAATTTGCAACAATTTTATTTGCTTACAATAACTACAACAATGGGATGTAAGGTACTTGAACCATCAACCCCTAACCCCCATCAACCAACCCTTCAATCCTTCTTAATACCAAGACCCTCAATCCCTATGGCTGCAGAAAATGATTCAGTAAAGGGCTCAATACCAACCACTATGGATTCAACCCATCAAACACAAGAAACCTAGTGTTTCAGAATTTTAAGGTTAATTTTTTTGAAACCTATTTGAAAGATCGAAGCTGTGAGGAAGTTCATCATACCAAGAAGAAGTCATAGTCAAAGTTACAAGATGGTTCAACGCTTGGATCTTTAGATTGACTTTAGAGAAGTTCAAAAGTTTGAAGGCATTTTTGTGGCTTTTGGTAAATTTTCCAAGAAATATAATTGGAGCATTCAAAATGGGGAATGGAGAGAAACAGTTAAGTGCCACTTTCGGGCCAGAAAAGCGACCAATCATGTTGGTGTGGGCTAGGTGGTGGCTAGGGTTGAGGGAGGAAGAAGGAGAAAAGAGGAAGATGATGAGAAATGAGAGAAAGGAAAGAAAAGAAATCTAAGAAAGAAAAGAAAATAGGTAGTATCATTTTTATTATTTTTGTATATATTTTTAAATTTATTAATAATTTTTAACTTAATTTTTAGATGATGACATCATTTTGATGTCACTAATAACACATGTCGTTGTCTGATATTGCCACCTGTTTGAGACTTAACGGTGTTAAAAGAAGTACTAAACTAGTTGATGGAGAAAAAGTTTGAGTACCAATCTAAGACAAAACAACCTTAAGTACCAATATGAGAGAAGTGGACAAATTCAGGTACCAAATTTATATTTAACCCTAATTTAAATACAAAATGCTAGGTGTCAAACTGTGGAATAATAACTTCTACAATGCCTAATATGTATTTAATTTTTATATATGTTATAGATATATTTATATAGATAATATTATATATGTTTATATTTAACTATAACTATAATGATCAAATATGCATTTAGCCCCCGAATTTGACACATTTTCTCAAGATGATACTTATGATTATTTTCAAGTTGGTATCCAACAAGGGTTTTGGTACGTCTTTGTAATTGTGTTAAATATAGGACACATGTCACTCTTAGGTTGTGACATGTGGCACTAATGATGCCATAATCTATTTTTTATAAGCATATCTAAAATCTTAAAAGAAAATATCTAAAAAATATCTAAAAAATATCTAAAATTTTAAAATGTAAAAGAAATTATAAATTATAAAAATATATGTAACTAAAAAATAAAAATATATTACAAAATAAAAATATAAAAAAATTCAAGTTAGATTGAAACCCCCCCAAAAAGTACATCTTAATAAAATTTATGCTTAGAGATAGGTGCAAATTATTACAAGATTCATTAAGTTGACAAGAATGCAATATATTGTGATTTGAAAAAGGCTTATACAAATTTTTTTCATTTTATTTGTTAATTATTTGGTTTCATAGAAAAAATTAGGTTCATATGTTGAGAATATTATTAGCATAATCTTGGATGAAGTTTATAAAAATAATAAATTTAATGAGTTTTCGAGGGTTCTGAGTTTTTGAGTTTATCAAAATTACAAATTTACATATAATTTTCATAAACGATTTTTATATCTTTAAAGTATCTACATTTCAATTGCTCAAAGATTTTGAGATTCATTAAACTTCTAACTCAAATATAGCAAGTTTTGTTGCACTTTCTCAATGATAAATTGTAGTGGATACTACTAAGTGTCACTTAGAACATTACTTCCCAACTTGCCTCAATAGAATGCATAAATCTATACCATACATTTTGAGTAAAAAATGAAAATGAAAATGAAAATGAAATTTTATTTATAACATTTTGCTGAAAATATGGAATGTTTTGAAAAGTGTGTGTATATATATGTGATACCACTAAATGTAACACTGCATATTCGATCTGATCGTCAGGTCAAAGTTACGTGATACAACATTCATTGCCAAAACAACTACGATCTCAATTTCAATTCAATACTACAATTTATACATACTATTAAGTTCAATATGTAATCACAACATGTTATATAATCAATTATGGGGTTTAAACGAGCTTGTGAAAGCTCTTTTGATAACCCAAGACTTGTTGAGGACTAAAATGAAACACTTTCACATGTTTCGGGTCGATGTCGTGCCTATGAAAGAATCAAGTTGCGACTTCTAGAGTAGAAGCTTGGCGTTGCAACTTTAATAATCCAATGTCACAACTCCGAAAACATATTGTTGACGTCACGACCTCAATAGGGGATGTCGTGATGTTGGGGACTGATGTCAGAACTTTGGCTCTAAGATCTGAATTAACCGTGAGCGTGGAAAGGAAAGTCGAGCTTAGACTTTAAATAAGTGCTTCTTAGGAGGCAACCCGAGTGTTTAAAATTTTATTTTCCTTAATTTTGTTGCGTGTTTAGTATGTAAAAGAAAAGTCATACGGCCGTGTGGGTACTGGAGCTAATTTTTCCAATTTTATTTTGACACACAAAGAAACAGAGAGTTACGTGGTTTGGAGACATGGTCGTTTGTGACACACGGACGTGTGAGAAGCAAAGAATCATTACATATGGCCTGACACATGGCCGTGTGCTACATGGCCTAGACACACGTATATGCCATAGGTGAATCGAAAATTCGAGAAATTAAAAATAGAGTTAAGAGAAAGGAAATTCTTATGGGAGATTCTAGCCTCCAGTTGTCTCGTTCCGCCTTAGGTTCAATCCTCGGCTTTTAGATGATCCTTCCCAAACCGAATAAGCCAGTTATTGTGGAAGAGGACGCATACGACCACCAGCTCCAAGGATTTAGACTTACGATTTAGTGGAACCGGACTCTAGCCAACAATCGCTTCTGTGGGATCGTCTTATGCTAGATCAACGCTTCTCAATGGCGAATCCCATGCCATTTTGTCTCTTGGGCTCGCCAACCTCTGACACAGTAAGCTAACAAACCGACTGTGCAACCTTCCCAAAACATACAAAGCGACCGCCTTTGCATACGTTGAAAAGCTTACTTCTTAAGGGACATGGACGGAAGCGTCAGCCTCGTAGTGCGGAGAAATGATGAATACTCAGCGAGGAGGCTAAGTACGGACTCTAAGCCTCAAGAACCCTTTTTGGGGAATATTGACAACTTTCGGCTAGATAGGTTTAGTGGCTCATGGTTGTGGTGGAAAAGAAAATAAATATAATAAAAAAAGGAGATTTTATTGAAAGAAAATATGAGAAGAATAAAAGCCTAGACTTTTGGGGAGAGAGTGTTTACAGAAAAAGATCGATCTCTTTTGAGTCACTTCACCCCGATTTATAGAGCTAGGGGAGATAGTCTAATCCTACTTAAATTCCCAAAAGATAAATACATTTAATTGAAGATAAATAAAATAAAATCCTAAAATTAAATAATCTTTAATAGTTATCTTAATATTAATTATCCTAATATAATTAAAATAGAGTTTGATAGAATAAAATCTCTTCTTTCTGCATTTCAACCCTTCTGCCCTCCATGCTTGCACTTCTGGCACCAAATTTTCCTTGTGTTGCACATTGGCCCATTTTATCTCTAAATTCACGCTTTTGGCCCTTAATTTTGCTTTTGCCTCAAATTTAGTCCCTATGAGATAAAATATCATAAATAGCTCAAATTAGCAGGATCATACTCAGAATAAATACATAATTAATACATAAAAATACGTTATTCTAGAGTGTTATCAAATTCCCCCTACTTAACCCATGCTTGCCCTCAAGTATGGTTCCTATATACTGTGAAAGGTAAATTCTGCCATAAAAGAAATATCACTCCAAAGTTTTATAAAAATCAGTCAAAAATGCATATGAAAAATTAAGAGGACCCTAAGGTTGCTTTAAGTAAAACAAAAAAAGTTTTCCAATTAAAACACACAAAAATTAGAACCGACTTGAATTATTTGATGAAAATTAGGTAAATTACCAAACCTACCAAAACACCCTATTTGTTTCCTCCTTTAGTCCCCAAATTATATTTTTTCTTTTTATTTATTTATTATTTATATTTTTTTATGCTTTAGGAATATACTGAACCTTTTGACGCGAAGAGAGATAACAGCCAAGCACCCCACCCCGGTTACTCAGCCTAGCAGACTCTTAATTTATTATAATTTTTTCTTAAAGACAAATCAAACCTTTTGACGCGAAATAGGATGACAACCCAAGCACCCTACCCTGGTTACTCAGCCCAACATGTTCTTAAAAATTAATTCCGGTTAGCGGAGTTTTACCTAACACGTCACACAACCTTTTGACGCGAAATAGGATGACAACCCAAGCACCCTACCCCGGTTACTCAGTCAGTCACGTTTTTAAGCTGCACTCATTACCACGGAAACATTAAACAACATTTTAATTATAACTTTTTTTATGAGGACTTTAGAAAAAAAATCAAGTGTCAAAAATAAGTTTCAGTAATTACCTTAATAGTCATGAACATATTTTAGCATGCAAACATATTAAGTATCCACTTTGTATTAAACTTGATCAATTTTACGAAAAGCAAAATAAAGTTAATCTATGAATCATAATTATTTTTAGCCTAATAAGAATAAAATAGTAGAGATTACATTAATTATGGAAAATCCGTAATTTCCTCAGAAAACAAGAATCATGCTTGTAGGTCAAGCAGTAGGAAATTTTTGGCAAGAATCTTGAGCATGAAAAGAGGCAGAAAATATGGACAAAATGGAGCCTCAAGCAGCAACACCAGCCAAAAATAATCACAGCAATAGCAACAACAACCAAAATTACAGCAGAAAATGACAGTAATAACGAAGAGTACCTCCCCCTACTGAAAGCACATTGTCCTCAATGTGGACGAAAAAAATAAATAGGTAGAAAAGTTTAGAAAAACTTTCTGTGTTGTTACTGTCAATCGCATATGATGGCAATGAGCTCGGTCAGTTGCTAGCCGAAGGTTTCAAGACGGGCCTCAATGCGCTCTAAGCGTTGCTTAACGGTTTTCTTCGTATTTTCATTCTGTTTTATCTAAGCAAAAGAAGAAAAATTTATTAATATCCAAATAAGTAATAAATAATAAAATAAAATAAAGTAATAAATAAAGTAAATAAAATAAATAAATAAATAAATAATAAAAATTGGGTTGCCTCCCAACAAGCGCTTGTTTAACGTCGTTAGCTCGACGCCGTTATTGGATCTATGGTGGTTCCAAATGGATTTTCTCAACCGTGTGGGCTTGAAAATTCTCATAAAACGGCTTCAACCGCTGGTCATTGACTACGAACCGCTTTCCAGATTCTTCAGTCTCTATTTCAATCGCTCCATGTGTGAACACTTTAATAACAATAAAATGTCCTTGACATCGTGGTCGAAGCTTACCTGAGAATAACTTTAACACGGAGTTATAAAGTAAAAACTTTTTGTCCTACAGAAAAATGCTTCTGAGCTATTCTCTTATCGTAAAACAACTTTGTCTTGTCTTTATAAATGCGAGCATTCTCGTAGGCATCATTGCGTATTTCTTCTAACTCTGGTGCCTGTATAACAAAAGGTAACAGTTTAGGATTTGGAGATAATAACTCATTAACAGATTCAAATCCATCAAGTTCAGAATTATCTCCATAAATTGATTGAAAATTCTCTTCCACCAAAGAGTCAATTATGTCGATACGATTTACGCTCAAGATTTCGCTTGGATGGCTAATGGAGTCGTAGACATTAAACTTTACGATCTCCCCATCAAACTCCATCGTGAGAGTTCCATTTCAAACATTGATTTTAGTACTAGCTGTACTAAGGAACGGTCGACCCAGCAGGAGATCTGAAGATCCAAGAGTGCTATCCTCCTCCATTTTGATCACATAAAAATCTGTAGGGAAAATAAGCTCGTTAACTTTTACCAGAACATCCTCAACGACTCCTTCTGGATGTACAACAGACCTGTCCGCCAATTGAATGATAACACTTGTTTTTGTAGAAGCCCCTAGATAACACATAGCCTTCTTAATTCCCAGATGGCCTATTTTGCATGGTATTGCAAATATGCCCTTATCCTTGCATTTTGTTGGCATTTTTCGCTGTAACACTGCGAATACATTCTCACCAACATTCACCCTTTCATTTCTTAATTGCCAGATGGCCTATTTTGCATGGTATTGCAAACATGCCCCTATCCTTGCATTTTGCCGGCATTTTCCGCTATAACACTGCGGATACATTCTCACCAACATTCACCCTTTCATTATCTATTAATTTTTGCTTGTTGGTGTAAAGTTCTTTAAGAAATTTAGCATACCGTGGTATTTGCTTGATGGCGTCCAACAACGGAATGTTGATCTCCACATTCGTAAATGTTTCGAGGAATTCCTTACCCTCTTTACCTCTTCGACACTGGTTGAATCGTTCTGGAAATAGAGGTTGAATTTTAGGCAATGAAGGCTTCGGTCGGACCTGTTCGTCTTTCTCGAGTTTTTCCTGGGCGATTTCTTGGCCAAGATTCCTGTCAGGAATTGGTTCCAGTACCTTTCCGCTTAGCAACGTTACTGCATTTACATTTTGTCTAGGGTTTGTTTCTATTTGTGACGGCAGCTTCCCTTGAGAGGTTAATTTCTCGATCGATGTGTCAACTCTCTGATGGACGCATCGGTTTTCTGTTAAAAATCCTTCATCTCTTTTTGGAAATTAAGAGTTTGCTGTTGAAAATCAAGAACATTAGTTGCTAGCTTACTGACCATGGTTTCTAGAAAATTACATGAACCTTGCGGCTATTGCGAAAATCGATTTTGGTATCGATGGTTATTTCGTGGATTGGCCCCATAACTTAAGTTAGGATGGTCCCTCCACCCTGGGTCGTAGGTATTAGCGTAGGGTTCGTATTGCCTTTGTGGTGGCCCAGGGAAATTTCCCACAGCATCCAGATGGGCCATGGTATCATCATACAAACTGGGACAGGCATCAATTACATGATTAGGTGTAGTATATATTTCACATAACCGGGCTGCCTTCACTTTTTCTACAATAAAAGAGTTCATTATATTAGTAAGTCTATCAACTTTATCCTCTAGGGTTGAATTACTTAGCTGGTGAACCCTTCTAGGGGGTTCAGTATTGGCTCGGAACTGCTGAGAATTTGCAGCCATTGTGGAGATCAAGTCTCTCACTTGTTGAGGAGTCATGTTGGCCAATGCTCCTTCACTAGCGGCGCCTATCATATTTATCTCTATAGGCTTCAAACCTTCGTAAAAATATTGGTGGAGAGATTGCTTCGTTATACTACATTGTGGGCAGCTTACACATAACTTCTTAAACCGCTCCTAATAATTATAAAGGGACTCAGCTTCTTTTTGCCTTATTCCAACGATCTTTCTTCTTAGTTTAGCTACTCGAGACGCTGGAAAAAAACCTGTTCAGAAACAAACGAGATAGATTAGCCCAAGTTGTAATAGATCTAGGGGTAAATAAAATAACCATTCCTTAGCGGAATCTGCTAGGGAGAAAGGGAAAGCACACAATTTAATCTGATCCTCAGTTACCCCCTGAGGTTTCATGCTAAGACAAACCATATGAAACTCTTTTAGATGCTTGTGGGGATTTTCATTTTGCAACCCATGAAAAGTTGGCAGTAACTCGATTAAACCTGACTTCAACTCAAAATCAGTATCCATAGTAGGATACGAGATGCAGAATGGAGGTTGTTCTGCCGGACCTTCGGCCAGTTACCGAATCGTTTGAACCGTTGGTTGGTATGCTAGATTCGGGTTTTCGTTAACCCTAGCGTTAAGCACTTCTTCTGGTGAGTCGACTTCTACTTTTTCGCTTTCAAGTATTCGAGTAGGGTTTTCGTTAACCCTAAACTCAGCTTCATCGTCGGCTTCCATTTCTGGCGGTGGGTTGCTTTAAGTTCCAACCACCGCTGACTGCTTTTTTTGTAACTTTGTCTCCTTGCGATAGGCTCTAGCAGTCTTCTCAATTTTTGAGTCGAACGCAAGAGTACCTCGAGTAGATCTGGTCATAAGAAACAAAAAACAAGATTAGTACGTTGCCAGTCCCCGGCAACGGCGCCAAAATTTGATGCGGTCGTTGAAAGCAACAAAAATATCCTATCCCTAGTAAATAATGAAAAAGAATAGTAAAAGGGAAATAGGGTCAAATCCTTAGGGACTGGATTTGCACAATGTCTTGTTCCGTGAAATCCAAGGCAGAATCTTTCCCAAAAAACTTACGTTCCTGGAAAAAAATAAGAAAATAATATAATTAAAGGTTTGGATCAGGAAACAAAAAATAAAATAAAAACAGAATTAAGAATATTGAATCGAAAATTCGAGAAATTAAAAATAGAGTTGAGAGAAATGAAATTCTTATTGAAGATTCTAGCCTCCAGTTGTCTCGTTCCGCCTTGGGTTCAATCCTCGGCTTTTAGATGATCCTTCCCAAATCGAATAAGCCAGTTATGGTGGAAAAGGATGCCTACGACCACCAGCTCCAAGGATTTAGACTTATGATTTAGTGGAACCTGACTCTAGCCAACAAACGCTTCTGTGGGATCGTCTTATGCTAGATCAACGCTTCTCAATGGCGAATCCCACGCCATTTTGTCTTTTGGGCTTGCCAACCTTTGACGCAGTAAGCTAACGAACCGGCTGTGCAACCTTCTCAAAACATGCAAAGCGGCCGCCTTTGCATACGTTGAAAAGCTTACTTCTTAAGGGACATGGACGAAGCGTCAGCCCTGTAGTGCGGAGAAATGATGAATACTCAGCGAGGAGGCTAAGTACGGACTCTAAGCCTCAAGAACCATTTTTGGTGAATATCGATAACTTTTGGCTAGATAGGTTTAGTGGCTCATGGTTGTGGTGGAAAAGAAAATAAATATAATAAAAAAGGAGATTTTATTGAAAGAAAATATGAGAAGAACAAAAGCCTAGACTTTTGGGGAGAAAGTGTTTACAGAAAAAGATGGATCTCTTTTGAGTCACTTCACCCCCTATTTATAGTGCTAGGGAAGATAGTCTAATCCTACTTAAATTCTTAAAAGATAAATACATTTAATTGAAGATAAATAAAGATAAATAAAATAAAATTCTAGAAATAATCCTTAATAATGATCTCAATATTAATTATCCTAATATAATTAAAATAGAGTTTAATAGAATAAAATCTATTCTTTTTGCATTTCAACCCTTGTGTCCTCCATGCTTGCACTTTTGGCTCCAACTTTTCCTTGTGTCGTACATTGGCCCATTTTATCTCTAAATTCACGCTTTTGGCCCTTAATTTTGCTTTTGCCTCAAATTTAGTTCCTATGAGATAAAAGATCGTAAATAGCTCAAATTACCAGGATCATACTCAGAATAAATACATAATTAATACATAAAAATATATTATTCTAGAGTGTTATCAATAGGCCATGTGGAAACTGGGCGTATTTTTCTTTTTATTTTGAAGCATCACACGGGCTAAAAGTGACCACACGGCCTGGCGACACGACCCTATGTCACGGCCTTGACATATGGGCGTGTCTAAGGCTGTGTGAAACTTGGGCAAGATTTTTTTAGGATTTTAAATGGACACACGGCTTGGAAGGGCACACACGGGCGTGTGACACGGACGTTTGACCCAACACGGGGCTTAACACGATCATGCCCTCCAAATTTAACCTAAACCCTAATTTGTTCAGCACTTTTGCTTTGTCTTTTTCCATCAACCGCATCTCAACGCCGTTTGTCCCCAACTAAGCACCAATTTTCATTCGACCACCGTGTCTTCTCGCACCACTGTATATTTCTCCACCGTCAGCCACCGACTCACCATCTCCTTTAAAACCACATTCGAGCTACACCTTTTTCACGTAGCAACCTCACAAGATTCGTCAACCATTTCTCACACCTATCCGACCACCACAAGCTCTATTCTGCTCGTCGAGTAGTCCCTTCGTAGTCACCCCTGCTTGACTGAACTCTTCCTCTCCTCCTCTCATTTTTTCTCCGTCCCTTCACCGATGGCTCTTCCCATCCCCTTTCATCGCCCCTTCTTTCAAAACTCCACTAAAATCAATGTCCCTCCTCCTCGAGTCTACCACACCCAACCACTTGTGCCTCAGTTTTCTTATTTCAACCGTCAACAACACCCCAACCTCACACCTATCCGACCACCACAAGCCCTATTCCACTCTTCGACTAGTTCCTTCATAGTCACCCCTGCTTGACCGAACACTTTCCCTTCCACCTCTCTTTTTTCCTTCATCCCCCTAACCGACAGCGCTCCCCGTCCCTTCCTTCAAAGACTACCAAAACCACTGTCCTTCCTCCTCTCCGAGTCTAACACGCACAACCACCCGCGCCTCCCTTTTCTTATTTCCATTGTCAACAACACCCTAACCTTCCTTAGATCTACACAGTGTGCAACCCACTTCCCCCACAATTTCCTTCACCAGCCATTTCTACTAGCCCACCATTCGATCTTTCCTCTTCGTCAACCATCACTGCTTGCGCCGGCAGCCACATCTCTGTCCATAACCACTACCATCTTCCAACTATAACCCTGAACAGTCCTTTCATTTCCCTTATTTTATTATATTTATTTGACTATTATTATTATCATTATTATTATCAGTTTTATTTTTATTATCTTTAGAATAATGCGTGAGCTTACTATTGTAATTAAAATTTTTAGGTTTAGTTATAATTTTATTATTATTGTTGTTACTATTTGATTCTAATTAGTATTAGTTCTAGTTGATATTAGGAGTAGACTCTTAGTTTGGTTATGTGATTTGGCTTTCGTCATTGGTTGTCGTTGGTTGAGTTGGTTGCCAATGTGTTCTATTTTTTCATGTTGATTTGTCCATGTGCTATTTCATTTGTAGTGATGTTGCATTATTCGGTTGTTATCCATTCTTACAGGTATATTATGACTAATACTAAAGGTAAGGCTAAGACCATCGTCCCCGCTTCAAAAGTGTGAAAGACACTGGGGGAGATTTTATCCTTGGCCACTCATTCAGTCGCGAGACATTTGTGTCTTCAATCATTCTTAGGTTCACATGAGGACCAATATTAGTAGCTGAAGGTGCGAACATTGGGTTTAGGTCATTGTCGAGATTAAGAGGCATTAGAGGTGATCCATTTGGGTGACCGGGTTCAGGCCCTCATCGACACAGCTCCATGGGATGATTTTTCACCATCGTTGAGTTAACTTATTTAGAGCTCACACAAGAGTTATATTCTACATTCTTCCTTCAACAGGCGATGTCGTAGTAAGATGAGCCACCCACTATTTCCTTCAAGCTCGGGGGTGTGACATACTATCTGAGCGTCTCAGGTTTTGAAGCCGCACTTGGACTCTATTATGAGAAATTTATGAGTACTGAGGGGTTCTCCACATTCTACCAGCACATCTATTAGTCACTTTCTCTCTATTGGATTGGCATTGCTGCGACTGCAACACCATATAACCCGAGTTAGTTGAAGGTAACTTCTCTACCTCCAGCACTGCACTACATCCATGTCATTTTGGCGCACACATTGACCGTTTGGAGGGAGAACACTAGGGTTATCGATAGTTATGGTGCTATTTTCTTTGGAGCATGACGATGCGATGCTTATTTGATCTTGCATACTTCATTGCCTTATCTGTTTGCCACCAGTCTGATCGTAGTAGGAAGGGTCCTATTTGTTTGAACCCTTACGTGATTCACCTAGCAAGGTATTTTGGCCTCATTGATACTTCGGAACAGACATCCTCCTTTACACTAGTTGGATGGATGATATTGCAGGGATTATCGATTATGAGTCATATGAGGATGATTGAGTGACAATATGGAGTGGGTCTCTATCAATATAGATGATCTCATTTTGATCGTCAAGATGAGCACGAGGAGTTTCTCGATGATGATCCTTCTCACCATGAGGACCAACCTTATTATCCACCTCCGAGTTACCTGACCGCTGCTCTCGCTATTACACTCGAAGATCTCTCCGAACAGTTTGACCATTTTGAGCAGCGATGCTTTGAATGGTTCGATAGCATCGACGGGACTTTGCATCAGATTCACCAGTACATTCATATCTCTCATTCTGATTATGCACCACACGATCACGACGCCTCTTACAACGACGATCACTATTTTTTTGCTCGAAAACATGCACTTCATTTAGATTTTCCCACAATGCCGGTTTTCACTATTTTGACGATTTCATCCAAATTCAGGGCAGTTTCAATTCTCTCCGTCTCTTTTGATATTGTAGTTATTCTATGCTTATATCTTTTTATACATTGAGGACAATGTACATCTTAAGTGTGGGGCGGCTGTTTGTATATCTATGATAAAATCTCTTAATTATTTGTTTCGTTTAAGTAATTTTCTCATACCCTTCATTAGAGTAAATTATTTTATTTGAATTTGATGATCACTAAACTAACTATAATTACGACAAAGGCAAGCGCACCTATCGAACAATAGTATAGCTATGGTGAGTAATGAATATCGTATCCATGAGGACTAAAAGTACTAGTAATTACCGTTTTTCTATTATTTAACCGATAAATTGAAATAATTATTTTTGATCTAAAATTAACTAAACTAATTTACTAAGAACGCATCAGAGAATGAAATAGGAAAACAATCGAAGATAATCAATAAGATAGAAAATACCCAGGAAAGAATCCACCTAGACTTCACCTATTGTTATGAATCTGAATTAAACGATTTATTCACTTGTATCTTAATTCGTAGAAATCACTAAATTATGTTAATATCTCATTCGAGAGTAAGAACAACTGACTCTAAGTTGATTAATTGAAATCTCTTTCTAATTAAAACCCTATTGTCGCATTAACTCGATCTATAGATTTTCCTATTAGATTTGACTCTAATCCGGTAGATTTATGTCGTCCTATTTCTAGGATTGCATGCAACTCCACTCAATTATATTAAATCTACTCTTAAACAAGGACTTTTTCTCTACTGAAATAAGCACATTAAACATGAATTAATATCCTAAAAATTGGGTTTTTCCGCGTATTTGGGAAACAGGGTGCGATATCGACACGGGCTGGCACATGAGCGTGTGGCCAGCTCGTGTAGAAATGCCCAGGCCGTTTGAATCTTAGAAACAACTCTATTCGTCTGATTTTGGCTCGTTTTTTGCTCATTTCGCTCCCAAATGCTCCTAAGTATAGAAACATGAATTTAAAGGATTAGGAGCATCAAATTCACTAATTTACATCATTAATCATCCAAAAATGCATTAAGAGTGAAATTATAATATGTTACTTTTATAGTTTATCAAATATCCCCACATTTAAGCGTTTGCTTGTCCTCAAGCAAAATCCTCAACTCTCAATTAAAATTAATCTTTCTCAACTCATAATTCTCATCAATGATGTTTCGTCATAATTCAGAAATAATCATACATTGATAATTCAAATAAAAGAGCACTAAGGATTCAAACAATCCAAGTTAAACATTTTTAAAGCATGAAAACATAAGTATTTCCCCTTATCTAAGTAATTACCTTTTATTCAAAATCGACAAGAATTGACATCTACACTAAAGATTCATTCAAATCACTCAAAGTGTTTAACGTTCAAGAATAAACACTCAACAGTCAAACATAAAAAGTCATTACCATAGGCTTCCAACACAAATCAAAAGGTCTTTATGAGGTTGTAATGGGGCTTAGGTTAAGGGTGTGGAGAAAGGCTGAAAAAGTTGGTTAAAAATCGAGATCGAATTGATAAATTACCAAACTAGAAAAATAAACAAATGCTGAATTAAAAAAAATTACATCAATCGAAAACTATTCAAGAATAAAAATGAGCTTCTTCTCAAAATATGAATTCAACTGTTCAAGCTCAATCAACATAGAACTAAATAATAATCAATATTTTTTTCGATTTTTTTCAATAAGAAATAATCAGCAAATCAAACAAAATATTATAATTAGGCAACTAACTAAATCAAATCTCGACAAAAAGGGAGTCAATAAAATGGGAAAAAATTTTAGCGAAAAAAATGAGTTATGGGTTAATATTAATGGGTAAATCAAGAAACGGTGTGTTAGGCTCAACGGGGTTCACTAAAGGTTAATTATGTAGGTAGGTTTTTTATGAGATAAGTGGGTTAAAACGTAAGTGCCTTTATCATCTCAGTATATCAAATTAAAGGTGTGGTATCGACATGCATAATCGAAACAAGTTTTAGAATAACAAATCAAATTGACACACTCATAACCAATAATAAAAATGAGCAAGAAAAATGTATGCTTTAAAGGCTCAAAATCTCACACAAAATTATGGTTTTTGATGTCAAACTTGTAAATTTAAAACTTCAAGGTAATACCTCAATTCAGGGAAACACCATAAAATTTTTAATTCTAAAAATAAACTTATCATGCTTGATTCTCTCATGTCTTAAAGTTTAAAACAACCAATGTACAAATATCTATGAATTTAATCCAAAACACATTAATAAAAACCATAAATCGATAAAAATTCATTCTAAAAGAAGTATAAGAAAATTACTTAAACACAATACATAATTTAGGGATTTTCTAATAATTATATAAATAACCTCTCCACACTTAAAATGTACATTGTCCTCAATGTACAAATAGATATAATCACAGTATAAATAGAATATCATAAGATGGAGAAAACTAAAATTGCATTGAATATTGGATGAAATCCCTAAAATAGTGAAAAGCGAAGTTGTAGTCAAATCTAAATGTAGAGCATGATACCGAGCAAATTAATAAGAAAATAAACACAAATAGTGAAGAAGATTAAGGGGTTTAGAAACAACCATAAAAATAAAAATATAGTTCAAAAGATAAAGACGAAATAAGTCTATAAAAATAAAAATAAACAAAAACATAAAAATAAAAATAAAAATAAAAATAAAAATGAAAATGAAAATAAAATAAAAATAAAAATAAAAATAAAAATAAAACAAATAAGCTTAATGGTCCTCATCATCAGAAGTGTTGGTGTCGTGAGTCGTTTGCACGGAGGAAGAGATATGGAGATGCTGACAGATCTGCTGTAATGTTGCATCAATACTACCGAACCTCTAAAAGCAGTGGTGCTCGAAGTGAGTGAACCATTCGGAGAGGTCCGCTAAAGTAGCCGTAGAAGAAACAGGACGGTGACTCGAAGGGGGAGGATGATGTGGGTCCTCATGATGGAAATGGACATCATCAGTGAAGTCCTCAGGTTCATTCTGAGAGTCAGAATGAAATAATCGGTACTGAGGGGGATCTACTCCACAAAGCCGTTCGATCATCCTCATATGGGTCATACTCGATATTCCCTGTGGGGACATTTGGTCGGCGAGTGTAAGCGTAGAGGACTGCTCTGGTGTGTCGAGGAGACCGAAGTGTTGAGCAAGTCGAGTCACATAAGGGCCTAAACAGATAGGATGCTTCCTGTTGCGGTCTATTTGATGGCGGAAGGCGAGGGCGATGAAATAGGCTAAATTAAAAATATGCTCGGTGGCCATACTCCATAAAAAATTAGCATCGATAGTACTGACGACTCCAGTGCTCTCTCTCCTACCAGTCAAAGTATGAGCTAAAAGGGCATGAATATACCATAAAGTCGGAGAGAGAGAAGTTGCCTTCGAGCGACTCGCATTATAAGGTGTTATACTCGTCGTAAGATCTGCCCAACAACTAGATGACGAGTAGTGGATGTGCCGGTGTAGGTGGAGGAAGTTCTCGACACTCATAAAATCCTCAATGTAGAGTCTCAAAGTAGTGCCGAACTCAGGGACACTTATATGGCGCACCAGGCCACCGAGTCTGAAACTGACGGTGCCCTGCTCGTTATGAGTCGTCATTGTATGCTGGAGAGGAAATGTAGAGCAAAAATCTAAAGTCAACTCCATGTATGTGGGCTCGATGATAGGGAAGAACCAGTCCCATGAGGCTGTGGTAACAAAGGCGCACACAAGATTAGCTAACTGGACCCGTTCCAAAGTGGCCCAATCAATACATCGGCCTAAGCCGTGTGGTCCTAGTCGAAGTAACTGAAATAAGTCATCTTGGGACTCGCTGAAAATCGGAGATAAGGGTGGTGGGCCTTGGCGAAGGCACTCGAGGAGGAGGTCGCGCCAAGTGTCATCCACTTTTTCGAAGTGAGGATGACGACTATGGACTTGCTACGAGTGTTTGTCATGGTGTGCCTGAAAAAGAAAAGAATTCATAAATAAAACATCACCAAATATGTAAACAACAGGCCAAGAAGGTAGAATCCAAGTGGTCAAAATAAGAATCTAATCCTAAAACAATATGTACGAACACCTAATCATTAAAAAAAACACATGAACTTAAGCTATGAAGATTTCAACTAGAAATAATATAGATCATAATGAAGGAATAAATAAAAACAACAAAATGAGAAACTAAAAGACAAAATTTAAAATAATCATAATAATAAGAAATGAAACATTAAAACAAATAATAATGAGAACATTAAGAAGAAAATAATAATAAGTATATGAAGAAAATAGGACAACTTATACTAAGGACAAAAATAACAATAATAAGAATGCATAAATAAAAATTAACAGATACTAGAAAAAGAAACAAAATAAGAAAAATAAAAAGAAATAAAGAAAAAATATAATATTTGAATAATGAAATAATAAAAAAAGAATGAAATAAAAAATAGGAAAGAAAAACAGTGGGGGACTGACGGTGGGTGGCCGGAGCTTGGAGGGTCGCGTGGCATTGGTGGTCGGCGCAAGGGAGAAGGGCTGGGGCGAGGAGGATGTGGTCGGTAGGTGTGTACTGTGCGACAGGGGTGAAAGAGAGGGAGAAGGAAAAATGGGGGTTTAGGGCTGGTGGCACGGGGGTGGAATGGGGTTGAGTAGAGGAGGAGATGAGAGGGACATGAGGGTGTGGTCAGTGGGTCGTGCGGGTGGTTCGACGGGACTGAGAGAAGTCCGAGGGAGAGGAGAGGGGAGGGCAGTGTGTGTGTGCTGTGCGAAGGGGATGAAGGAGAGGGTGGGGGATTTGGCGAGGTAAGGAAGGGGGCGACAATAGTGGTTGGAGTGTGGAGGGTAGGGGAACGGTGGTTGCTAGGGTTTGTGGGAAAAATGTTAGGGAAGATGAATGTAAAAAATTTAGGGTTTGGGGTTAAAATTGGGGACACGGTCGTGTAAGAATTATGTTAGGCCACGCGGTCATGTCACACACCCTTGTGGTTTGTTTTCTTCTAGTGTGCATTTTAAAAATATAGGCCCAGTCTTCACACGGCCATGTGCAACCTCCTTCTCTTCTCCCACTCCTGTCTGCAATTCCACATGCCCGAGTGTCTCGGCCGTGTCTCGCACACGACCGTGTGCCTTTTTCGTGTAACTCTCTGACTTGATTTGAAAATGAAAAAAATTAGCTCCAAGTTTCAGACTGTCTAGAACATGCTTGTGTGTCCAGGCCATTTGGAACATTTTAGGCCGTGTCTCTATCAAATTTTTGAGTAATTAAGTCACAGGATTTACAAGGCTAAGGATACATCCGTGTGTCTAGGTTGTGTAGGTTACACGGCCATGTTGCCAGGCTGTATAACTCACTTTTGATTTTTTTTTTAAATTTTAAAATTAAGCCTTAGGATCCACATGGCCAAGGACACGCCCGTGTGTCCAGGCCCCGTGTAACTCACTGTCGAACACCTTTTAGTGCATACGGCTTGGGACACGCTCGTGTGTCCAGGCTGTGTGGATAAAAAAACACACTTTTTATTAATTAATTTTAAAAATAACATGAAATAAAATTAAGAAAATTAGCAGTGTTAACACTTGGGTTGCCTCTCGAGAAGTACTTATTTAAAGTCTAAGCTCGAGTTACCTTGTGCGCACAACTACGAAGGTTCGCGAAGCTGAAGTTCCTCTCTATCATTCCAAAATTCGGCACCACTATAAAGTTTGAGTCGATGATTGTTTACCTTGAACGTGGCATATGTTGGATGGGTTACCTCTATCGTAGCGTTTGGGAAAACAATTTGTACTACGAATGGGCCTAACCATCTTGATTTTAGCTTTCCAGGAAACAACTTGAGCTTTGAATTTTATAAAAGGACAAGATCTCCAATTGTGAATTGTTTGGGCTGCTTCAAATGAGCATCGTGGCGTCGCTTTGTCACTTCTTTATATAGTCGTGAGTTCTCGTAAGCATTCACTCGCCACTCCTCTAACTCGTTCACCTGCATCAATCTCTTCTCACCTGCAAGTTTAAGATCATAGTTTAGGAATTTTATTGCCCAGAATGATTTGTGCTCGAGTTCAAGCGATAAATGTCAACTTTGTTCATATTCAAATTTGTAAGGAGATGTTCCTATGGGTGTTTTATAAGCAATCCTATAAGCCCATAAAGCTTCATATACTTTTATTGCCGAATCATTTTTATTTGACTCTACAATTTTTTCTAGGATATGTTTGAGTTCTTGATTCGTAACTTCAACTTGTCCACTAGTTTGAGGGTGATAAGGGGTAGCTGTTCTATGATGCAGCCCATACTTCTTAAAAATTTTATCAAATTGAGCGTTACAAAAATGCGCACCCCTATCACTAATAATCGCTCTAGGTTTTCCAAATCGAGAAAAGAGCTTTTTAAGAAATTGAACAATCACTCTTGCTTCGTTGGTAGGTAAAACTTGAGCTTCTACCCATTTTGACATATAATCGATTGCTACTAGGATGTATTTATTACCAAACGAGCTAAGAAATGGGCCCGAAAAATCAATGCCCCGGATGTCAAAAGTTTCACATGAAAGCATATAAATTTGAGGCATTTCATCATGTTTAGAAATATTACCTGTTCTTTGGCATCTATCACAAGAAGCAACATACCTGTTAGCATCCTTGAACAGTGTGGGCCAATAAAAACCTGATTTAAGTGTTTTATTGCTGTTCTAGTCCCACTGTAATATCCTCTTGTTGGTCCTGAGTGACAATGTTCCAAAATTTTACTTGCTTTCGATTTTGTAACACACCTCCAAATTACTTGATCTGTACATACACGAAAAAGAAAAGGATTTTCCCAAAAATAATTTTTCACATCGGCAAAGAATCGCTTCTTTTGATGATGTGTCAACCCTTTTGGTAGGATGTTAGTAGCTAAGTAATTTACGATATCTGCAAACCAATGGACTTCATAATCGGTTATAACCAAGAGTTGTTCCTCAAGAAACAAGTCATTTATCTCATTCTCATTAAGCTCTTTGAAATGTGAATTCTCTAGTCTGGAAAGGTGATCTGCTGCAAGATTTTCATCTCCTTTCTTATCTTGGATTTCCAAATCAAACTCCTACAATAATAAAATTCGTCTTATAAGTCGAGGTTTTGCATTTGATTTAGTTAGGAGATAACAAAGAGTTGAATGGTCAGTGTAAATAAGAACTTTAGATAATATCAAATATGGTCTAACTTTATTGAATGCAAAAACCACAACTAGCAATTATTTTTCTGTAGTAGTGTAATTTTCTTGTGCATATGTCAATGTCTTGCTGGCATAATAAATTGGCTTAAAATGCTTGTCTCTTCGTTGTCCAAGAACTGCACCTAGTGCAAAATCTATCGCATCACACATTAGTTCAAAGGGTAAATTCCAATTAGGTGCAACCACAACCGAAACATTAATTAATTTTTCTTTAAGAGTATTAAATGCTTCTAAACATTCCTAATTAAAATTGAATGTCACATCTTTTTCTAGCAAATTAGTTAAAGGCTTAGCTATTTTAGATAAATCTTTGATAAACCTTCTATAAAATCTAGCATGTCTTAAAAAGCTTCTAATAGCCTTAACTGAACTAGGGGGAGGTAGTTTTTCGATAGTTTCGATTTTTGCTCTATCAACCTCAATCCCTTTACTAGAAATTTTATGGCCCAACACAATCCTTTTTCGAACCATGAAGTGACATTTTTCCCAATTTAGCTCAAGGTTTGTTTCCTCATATCTCATTAGAACTTGTTTTAAGTTTTTAAGACAAAGATGAAAAGAATTACCGAATACCAAGAAGTCATTCATAAATACCTCTATAATGTCTTCTACAAGTTCATCAAAGATGGCCAACATACAACGCTGAAAAGTAGCAGGAGCATTACATAATCCAAAAGGCATTCTTTGATAAACAAATGTACTATATGGACATGTAAATGTCATTTTTTTTCTTGGTCCTCGGGAGCTATCAGGATTTGAAAGTAGCCAAAGAGTTTATCTAGGAAGCAATAATACATATGCCCAGATAATCTTTCCAACATTTGATCTATGAATGGCAAAGGAAAATGATATTTTCTCGTGGAATCGTTCAACTTCCTATAGTCAATACAAACTCTCCATCCTGTGACTGTTCTCGTTGGAATCAACTTGTTCTTCTAGTTGGCTACAATAATCATGCTTCCCTTCTTAGGAACAACCTGCACAGGACTCACCCAAGTACAATCAGAAATAGGATAAATAACTCCAGCATCTAGAAGTTTAATTACCTCAGCCTTAACGACTTCCTTCATGTTAGGATTTAGCTGTCTTTGAACTTGCACACATGGTTTGTATTCATCCCCCATTAAAATTTTATGGGTGAAAAAATAAGGACTAATCCCTCTAATGTCAGAAATCTTCCAGGCTATAACTATTTTATGCTCCTTTAATACTTGCAATAACTTATCTTTCTCATTTGACTTCAAATCTAAAGCAATAATCACTGGTAATTTAGAATTGTTTCCAAGAAACGTATACTCTAGGTGATTTGGTAATTACTTCAGTTCCAATTTGAGAGGTTCTTCAATAGAAGATTTCAATTTTAATTCATCGTTTACCTCAATGCCCTCATAATTCTTCTGTTTCAGTGAAGATTCATTAGAATCTAAATCAATTTTTATCTCACTTATCACAGTAGTATCGTCATCTACCTCCTCTCCTTAGACAAAACACAATTCCAACGTGTCATTATGAACAATTTCCTATAATGAATCTTGAATAACATGGTCTATAGAGTCAATAAAATAACATGAATCATCTTGTTCTCTAGAGAATCGCATGACATCATAGATTTTAAAAATAATCTCTTCATCACCTACCCTAAGCACAAGTTTACCATCACCCACATCAATGATAGCTCTAGCAGTCGCTAAAAAATGGCGACCTAAAATTAAAGGCACCTCAACATCCTCATCCATGTCAAGCACAGCAAAATCAATAGGGAATATGAATTTATCTACTTTTACAAGGACATCTTCAATAATACCCCTAGGATATTTAACAAATCTATCAGCTAATTGAATACTCATCCTAGTGGGTTTTAGTTCCTCAAGACCAAGCTGCTTGAACATTTTATAAGGCATCAAATTAATGCTAGCACCCAAATCAGGTGATGCTTTCTCAATGTTTAAACTACCAATAAAATAAGAAATAGTAAAACTTTCTGGATCTTTCAGCTCAGTTGGTAGTTTATTTTGGAGAGTAGCTTAACATTCCTCGTTGAGTTCCACAGTGGATAGCTCTTCGAACTTCCTTTTATTTGTTAATATCTCCTTAAAAAATTTTGCATATGTGGGCATCTGTGAGATAACTTCAACAAAAGGTAAGTTAATATGCAACTGTTTGAAAAGTTCAAGAAATTTACCAAATTGTGCATCCATGCGGTCTTTCGTCAACTTTACCGGATATGGGATCGGTGGTTTGTATTATTTAAGTACTGGTGTTTGAATCACTTCGGGATTTACCCCCTTGTCATTTTCCTTATCAGATTCCTGTTGCAACTTTTTTTCAGGTTCAGTCAACACTTTCTCATTCCTTAGTGTAACTGCTTTCACATGCTTTTTTGGGTTGGGTTCGGTGTTACTAGGTAAACTACCTTGCTGCCTTTTTGAAACCAATTTAGCAAGCTATCCAATTTGATTATCGAGCCTATAAATTGATGCTTGTTGATTTTTCAAGGTTGTCTCAATTTTTTGAAAACGGGTCTCTGACACCGAAATAAATTTTACCAATATTTCTTCAAGGTTCGATTTCTTCTCTTACTGATAGGGTTGTTGAAAGCCTTGAAGGGGTTGTGGTATTTGGTTTCCTTGACCACCCCATGAGAAATTTGGATGGTTCCTCCATCCTGCATTATAATTATTATTATAGGGGTTATTTTGAGCTCTAGAATTATTACCAATATAATTTATTTGTTCATTTTCCATGTTAGGACCGAAAGGTAAATATTTTGGATTATTTATTCCACCTCCATTTGCATCACATTGCATCACCGGATGTACCTGCATAGAAACACAAACCATCAATTTTTTTATTTAAAAGTTCTACCTGATTCGATAACATGGTGATCACATCTAAGTTAAAAACATCGCTTGTTTTCATCGACTTCGTCCTCATGACTTGCCACTGATAATTATTCAGTGACATCTCCTCTCTAAACTGATAAGACGCTTCAGGTGTTTTATTGTTCAGAGTACCACTGGCTACTGCATCGATTAACTGCCTAGTTGAGGGATTCAAACCGTTGTAGAAGGTTAGAACTTGTAGCCATAGAGGTAACCCATGGTGAGGTCACTGTCTCAGTAAGTCCTTATACCTCTCCCATGCATCATATAGGGTCTCTAAGTCGATCTGAACGAAGGAAGAGATATCATTCCTCAACTTGGCTGCCTTAGCCGGTGAAAAATATTTCAGTAGGAATTTCTCGGTCATTTGATCCCACGTAGTGATAGAATCTCGTGGTAAAGAATTCAACCACTGTTTAGCTTTGTTCCTCAACAAGAAGGGGAATAACCGTAGGTGAATGGCGTCGTCAAAAATGTCATTAATCTTGAAAGTGTTACAGGCTTCCAGAAAATTAGCCAAATGAGTATTTGGATCTTCGTCTTGCAAACCATTGAACTGAACAAATTGTTGTACCATCTAAATAGTGTTCGACTTCAGTTCGAAATTATTCGCAGCAATGGTGGGTCTCACAATACTCGATGCAGCCCCAGTTAGAATGGGCTGGGCATAATTGTACATAGTACGAGGAGCAGGATTTGGATTTGCAGGATTCGTAACAACTGTAGGAGATAGCTGATTATTCTGATTATCACCCATACCCTTAGTAATAATAATAACGTCCTCTTGCTCGTTTACTATACTTTGTCGACTCTGCTTTGCTTCTCTACGATTTCTGTGAGCTGTACTTTCAATCTCACTGTCAAATATAATGGTCCCAACAAGTTTCTTCTAGTTATAAACTAGAAGAACCTGCCAGAAGCAAATAAAAGAAAAATTAGAAAACAAAAATTAAACTAAAAACAAAAACGAAATAAAATAAAAATAAATAGCTAAATTAATAAAAAAACAAGTGTTCCTAATATTTTAGTTCCCAGCAATGGTGCCAAGAACTTGATGGTTACTAAACTAACTATAATTACGACAAAGGTAAGTACACCTCTCGAGCAATAGTATAGCCATGGTGAGTAGGGAATATCGTATCCACAAGGACTAAAAGTACTAGTAATTACAATTTTTCTATTATTTAACTGATAAATTGAAATGATTGTTTTTAATCTAAAATTAACTAAACTAATTTACTAAGAACGCAGCAGAGAATGAAATAGGAAAACAATAGAAGATAATCAATGAGATAGACAATACCCAGGAAAGAATCCACCTAGACTTCACCTATTATTCTGAATTTGAATTAAACGATTTATTTACTTGTATCTTGATTCGTAGAAATCCCTAAATTATGTTAATATCTCTTTCGAGAGTAAGAACAACTGACTTTAGGTTGATTAATTGAAATCTCTTTCTAATTAAAACCCCTATTGTCGCATTAACTCGATCTATGAATTCCCCTATTAGATTTGACTCTAATCCGGTAGATTTATGTCGTCCTATTTTTAGGATTGCATGCAACTCCACCCTATTATGTTAAATCTACTCTTAAACAGAGACTTTTGCTTCATTGAAATAAGCACATTAAACATGAATTAATATCCTAAAAATATTACATAATTGAGAACAAGAATCAAGTATTTATCGCGTAAAAGTGGGAATTAAATAACAAGATTCATCATAGGTTTCATCCTCCATAGCTATCCAGGGAATTTAGTTCATAATTTGGATTGAAAACATCTTAAAGTTAGGATAACAATAAGATATAAAGAAACTCAATAAAACTTCGAAGGAAATTAAATGGAGATCTTCAATCTTGAAGGAGATCCGCTTCCGAGTTGATTTTAATGGCATTCTTCGAGTTTTTTCTTTGATTTTCTCTGAGTACCCCTTCATGTCTTCTTCTAATTGGTATTTATAGACTTCAGAATGCTCAGAAAGCCTAAAAATTGAGTTTTTTTCCTCGTATTTGGAAAGTAGGGTGCGATATCGACACGGGTTGGCACATGGGCATGTGGCCAGCCAGTATGTCTCACACGGGCGTGTGGCCAGCCCGTGTGGAAATGCCTAGGCCATGTGGATCCTGAAAACAGCTCTATTCATCTGATTTTGGCTCATTTTTCACTCATTTCGCTCCCAAATGCTCTCCTAAGTATAGAAACATGAATTTAAAGGATTAAGAATGAGATTAAAATATGTTACTTTTACAGCTTATCAGAATTTTTTATTGATGTTGTTTTGGATTAATTTGTGGATTGTTATGTATTGGTTGATTTATACTTTAAGACATGAGAGAGTCAAACATGATAAGTTGTTTTTCAGAAATAAATATTTTAGGTTGTCTCCCTGAAATAATAAATTATTTTGAAATTTGAAATTGCAAGTTTGACATCAAAATCATAATTTTTTGTGAGCTTTTGAGCCTATAGATCATATATTTTATTTCGTGCTCATTTTATTTTTGGTTGTGAGTATGTCAACTTGATTTGTTATTCTAGAACTTGCTTTGATTATGCATATTGAGACCACATTATTGATTTGATATACTGAGATGATAAAGGAACTTAGGATTTAACTCACTTAACCTGTAAAAAGCTTACCCATTGAATTAACCCTTAGTAAACCTCGTTAATCCTAACACATTTTTTCCTAATCCGATAATGTTAACCCATAACTCATATTTATGTTGTAAAATTATCATTTTTATTGACTCCCTTTTTGTCTAGATTTGATTTGGTTAGTTGCTTAACTATGTTCCATTATTTGAATTGTTGAATTTTATTTTTTTTAAATCAATAAAAAATCAAAATAAAAAGGAGGAAAAAAGAAAAAATATAAAAATATATTTGATTGAACTTGAATAATTAGTTTCATATTCTGTTGAAAAGCTCAATTTCGTTTGTGATTATTCTTGTTGATGCAATTTCTTTTAATTTAGCAATTGATTTTTTTTTCTAGTTTGGTAATTCATGAACTCAATCTCGATTATAGCCAATTTTTCTGACCTTTTTCATACCCTTAATCTAAGCCCCATTACAACCATGTAAGACCTCTTGATTGGTGTGTCATCTCATTTTATAGTGGTGGAGATTTGATTTTCAAGCAAGCATATGGTAATAATATTTCTCGTTTGATTGTTGAGTGCATATAACTTGAACCTTAAACACCTTGAGTGCTTTGAGTGAACCTTAGTGAGGATGCCAATTCTTGTTGAGTTTGAGTTTCAAGTAATTATTGAGATAGGGGAGGTGCCAATTCTTGTTGAGTTTGAGTTTCAAGTAATTATTGAGATAGGGGAGGTGCATATGTTTTTATGTTTTAAAAATCGCTGCTTGGATTGCTTGTGTTCTTTAGTGTCATTTTGGTTGAATTTCCAATGTATGATTATCTATAGGTTGTCCTAAAACATGATTGGTGAAAACAATGAATAAAGAAAAGTTAACTTGAATGTGGGTTGGGGATTTTGTTTGAGGACAAGCAAATACTTAAGTGTGGGGATATTTGATAAATGCCAAAAGTAACATGTTTTAGCCTCATTCTTAATGCATTTTTGGATGATTATTCGATTTAAAATGGTGAATTTTATATTCCTAATCATTTAAATTCATATTTCAATAAATAGGAGAGCATTTGGAAGCAAAAGGTCAATTTTTTTTAACTCTTAAAGGTCATAAATTTTTTTTACCAACTTTTAAGGACCTAAAATTTTTTTTCTACAACTTTTAAAACCTTATTTTATTGTTTTGCCTAGGGCCTCAAAAATGTTAAGGACGAGCTTGGTTACCCCCTAGTAGTGACACATGTCTTAGATGCCTTAGGGAGAATGTTGACGAGTAGGGGAGAGCGAGAAGGACATTGGTTATCTAGACTATACATTGTGGACTAAGATGAGTGACGAGCACGTGTGTACTTGATAAAAAACTAGAGAACAGGCGAATCAGACAATGGTGAAAAGTGAAATCTCGAGTCAAACATTCGATCAAATTAAGGATCACTATATATATGATCTGTTGTATATTTTACAGATAAATTGTAACTTAAATATTATTCTGAAATTTTTTTGATTCATTCTTGGAACGAGAGTCCATAGATATAAATTGTGAAACCGAAATTTGTAAACAAATTTTATTAAATTGTCGTAATTACCATTAAAACATCCGTTGTAACAGCTTATGGTATTGGGAGAGAATCTACAATTAATTTATTGAGCATTAAATTGAAAGATATAAATGTTAACCTCAAATAGCAATTAATTTAATAAGCATTAAATTCAAAGATATAAATGTAGAATAAAAGTATTAACCTCAAATAACACTAAGCAATTAAGTATTCAGATTATAAATCCTATAAAATTCATAAATGATTAAACTTCATGAAAAGCTAAATATAAAGCCTGTTTTTAAGCTATAAAATTGAAGCTTTTGAGAAAGAAAGAAGACAAACAGATTCAAACTTTGAAGAATTTAATTCCAAAAATTAGAGATTCAAACAATGACAAGATTGCCAGAAGAAGTGCAGTCCAACAAGGCTTTTGGATGGGCAGCCAAAGATAGCTCTGGTGTTCTTTCTCCCTTCAATTTTTTCACAAGGTGTTTGTTATTTACTATATGTTATCTTTAAATCTGCGTTTCTTCTTCTAAAGGGTGTTTTTTTTAATGGTAAAATTCTATAAAATAATTTAGGTATTGTATATTTTTAGTGGATTTAGTCCGTTTATCCTAATTTAATAATTTTTAGAGAAAAGGTGTGATGATGTGATAGGATATTTTTTACACTCTTAAAAGTATAAAAGAAAAAAGAAAAAAAATGATCATATCGGTCAAATGTCAATATGTTTATGTAATATTAAAGTAGTTTTTATAAAATAAATCATTTCAAATTATTTGATTGAATTAATGGAAATGAATCTCTAATCTTGCAAAAAAATTCATTTTATTATCCCGAGGTCTGGTTGGCTCCTTTGGTATCACCACCGTGCATGCAGCCAACAACCAGACCGACCTAGCGTACTCTAATACTAGTTCTCAAAATTGGTGGCCATCACCAGCTCCTTTCTCTATCTTTGCAATTGAATGGCATTCTTTGTTTTCCCTATGACATTTGTGGCGGATGCCGGCGTTGATGGCTCGCCGGTGCCTTGTTTGGTGGTTGGGAGTTTGGTTGTTCTGGTGGGGCTCTTCCCATGATGGTGGGCTTCAATTTTCTGGATTTTTGTATTTTGTTCCTCATTGTGTCCTTTATTTGGGTCTTGGCATGTTATTGGATGTGACCCAGTATGCATATTCATGGTTGCATGTGCCGGTGCTCTTTAATATTGGGTCTTCATCTAAAGTTCATATTAACCAGCTGAAATGGAGGATCTTCTGTAGAAGAGATCATACACATTTACTCGACTTCTTTGAATAAATGATTAAAACTTCATTGTATGATAATGATCCCTCCAACATTTCAATTGTTTAAAAGAAGTGATGACACTTACTTTTTTCTTTAGGGTGTTCTCTTGGTGTTGATGTTGCTTTATTGGTTTTAGGATCTTTTTGTATTTCTTTTGATGAAATGAGTCTCGACTTTCAATGTGTCCAAAAAAAAATTATCAAATAATAGTAGAAGGACCAAATGTACTAAAACTACATAATACAAGGACCTTCGTTAAATTTTACCTTTTCTCTATTTGTTTGCTAAACAAAAATGATGCGAGATTTGCAGGGAAACAGGGGAAACAGATGTGACTTTCAAGGTGCTTTATTGTGGGATATGCCATTCAGATCTTCATATGGTTAAGAATGAATAGGGAAATTCCATTTATCCTCTTGTCTCCGGGTAACTCCAATTGTCTCCATTCATATCTTTCATGTTTATTCTACTGTCTATAAAAATTAATTCAAAATCGTATTGCTACTCTCGACAATATGATTTTAAAGTTTGGAGCTGTGTTCTCTCCCTGAAAATACAATGTCCCTTACCATTGTACCAGCACTTATTCCAACACTTGGTTCTGTTAACTCTTTTTTATCTTCGTACATTTTCGTTGCTAAGTTGCATTAGATTTTATGCAGGCATGAGATTGTTGGTGAAGTGACTGAAATTGGATGTAAGGTTCAAAAGTTCAAAGTTGGAGATAGAGTTGGAGTTGGCTGCATGGTTGGTTCATGCCATTCTTGCGACAATTGCATGAATAATCTTGAGAATTACTGTCCCAAAATGATATTCACCTATGGGACAAAATACTATGATGGAGCTGTTACACATGGGGGTTACTCCAACATTATGGTTGTCAATGAACACTTTGCCGTCAGCATTCCCGAGAACCTGCCTCTTGATGCTACTGCCCCTCTTCTTTGTGCCGGAATCACGGTGTATAGTCCGTTGAGATTCTATGGACTCGATAAGCCTGGTTTGCGTGTTGGTGTTGTTGGACTAGGAGGACTAGGCCACTTAGCTGTGAAATTTGCAAAGGCAATGGGAACCAATGTTACGGTGATCAGCACATCTCCTAGTAAGCAAAAGGAAGCATTGGAAAATCTCGGTGCCGATTCGTTTTTAGTCAGCCGAGACCAAGATCAGCTTCAGGTATGTATGGATTATAAAACCCGAGTCACTCTACGAAATTCACTTGAGACAACTTTAGTAAATTCTTCGTCAATACAATCGTGGGACGAACATGAATGAGGACATCTCAACCTCTGTCCTGTTTCTTTGTCATCGCTAGCCTTACATTCTTTTTGTATGTTTAGGCTGCCATTGGCACATTGTATGGAATCATTGATACGGTATCTGCCCAACATCCATTGTTGCCATTGCTTGGGCTGTTGAAATCTCATGGGAAGCTTGTGATTCTTGGTATTCCAGGGAAACCATTTGAGTTACAAGTATTTCCTTTGATTCAAGGTAATTTATATATCTTTAAATTTGAGTCGTGAAATGGTTAATTTCGATGTTAACGGTATAATTTGTGCATCACTAAATGGACAGGGAGGAAATTATTAGGAGGAAGCATGATTGGAGGAATGAAAGAAACTCAAGAAATGATTGATTTTGCAGCTGAGCACAACATAAAAACAGACATTGAAGTTATAGCTATGGACTATGTGAATACCGCCATGGATCGCCTTCTCAAAGGTGATGTTAAATACAGATTTGTCATTGACATTGGTAACACATTGAGGCCCTCCTCTTAAAGGTGTTCCCTTCCATTTAGATATAAAAACCATCGAGACCAGTCCCCGTAGTCTTAAATTCCGGTAGTTTTCATCTCCTTTACTATGTAATAAAATATGTTTGAGTACTTGAATTGTTTTAAAATTTTCATGTTCAGTTATGGATTGAGATAGCCTCTCTTTTTCTAGACATTTATGTGCATTAAAAGAATTCTTATGAACTTATTTCATAAGGTTAATTGTGATTAGAGATGAGCAAAATTTGGTTCAAACTGACTTAATCGATTTAACCAATGGCTTGCTTCAACCATCGAATTATGATGGTTAAGGTGGTTTTTGCAATGGTTAAAATAGGTTACATGAGCGTGTTATCCCAATTAGAGGGTTTGATTACCTAATCTTCTATTTTTGTCTAAATCAACTAAAAAATGCTCAAAACTTTATTTACCAAACACCTTATAATTTAATTCATAAAATTTATATTCAATATACAATTGAATGGTTGCTAAAATCATAGAAACCAAGGCTTGAATTACAATAATATTAAAATTAAAAAAAGAATTAAAAAGAAAAAGAGAACCATCTTAAATTGCACATCTGATAACATTAACTAATCGTTTAAATTATTAAGCCCTTCTAATCGAATACATATACAGGCTTGTCACTTCTTGTCTGAGTTAGATATATTGTGTTGTTCCCTTTAGGAAGTCTATATCCAGGTACTTCAATGCTGTACAATCCGTGAATCTTGTGCCTCGGTACGGCGTTATCGTAACCAATTCTTCTGGTTGTAAAATGAGGTCAACCGGAATTTGGATCGTTGAATCGAACTTTTAGATACCAATTTATGAACAAGTGGTTGAAATAGTGAAAGTAAGTGAAAAAGATATCTCCGATAAACTATGAATGGAAATGTGGGATGAGATTTATGTAACTCTACTTCTGGAAAGAAGCTGCTGCTATTGCCATTTGGAGAGTGTAGGTTCCACTATTGTTTACATCTTGGAGATTGTATTTGATTTGTCATGTTGTTGGTTGGATCCTATTGTTCATGATTTTCCTGTAATTGACAAAGGTAAAAAAACGGATTAGACAGTGGCGTAACATGGTATTAACCTTTCGGGGTTAATGATTTTTTTAAAAATAATTTAGGGTGTATAATTAATTTTCTTCTAAAATTTTGAGAAAACTAATGAAAATTTTCAAAAAATTTAAAACGCTTAATTAAATTTTTTAAAAATTTCAAAGACAAATTAATATTTTTAAATTTTTTTAAATTTGAGTCGTAAAATGGTTAATTTCGATATTAACGGTTTAATTTTGGCATCACAAAATGGACAGGGAGGAAATTTATAGGAGGAAGCATGATTAGAGGAATGAAAGAAACCCAAGAAATGATTGATTTCGCAGCTAACACAACATAAAAACAAACATTGAAGTTATAGCTATCAAGACTTTGATCGCCTTCTCAAAGGTGATGTTAAATATAGATTTGTCATTGACATTGGTAAAACGTTGAGGCCCACCTCTTAAAAGTTTTTCCCTTCCATTTAGATATAAAAGCTATCAAGATCAGTCCCTGTAATTTTAAATTTTCGTAATTTTTATCTCTTTTACCATGTGATAAATTTTGTTTGGGTACTTGAATTGTTTTAAAATTTTCATGTTCAATTCACCAAAAAAATTCATTTTCAGATCGAGATAGCCTCTCCTTTTCAAGACTTTTATGTGCATTAAAAAAAATCTTATGATAAAATAATTTCTTAATGTTAATCATGATTAGAGATGAATAAAAGTTTATTTAAATTGACTTAATTGATTTAACCAACGTCTTGGTTCAATCATCTCAATTATGATGGTTAGGTTGGTTTTTTTCTGTGTGCCTATTATCCATTATCAATTTTCATAACAAACTTAACCAACCAATGCTAAGTAGGTTTGTTGGTTGTTTTCAATTGTTTTAATTGAATTGTTTTTCCCTAATTGTGATCATTTCTATACTCAATCCTTGATCTCTTTATGAAAATTATAAACCTGTTTGGCAATTGATTGATAACTGATTACAGTGGCTAATTTGACCGGTTGATTGATTCTATTAACTGTTTATTTAAAAGTATTTGGTAAAACTTAATTAATAACTGAAAGTTGATATGTAAAATGACAAACAAGGGTATGACACAATTTATTGTTAAGTATTTATTTGTTTATAATACTTTAGTCTGGTGAAATTATTGAAATAAAACACTATTACCGAAGAATTGACATATCCATTATGAAAATTAATTAGGGAATATTTTTGAAAATTTAAATAAACAAATTTCTTAAATTCCTTATTTGCACAAGTATTTTTTTTATTTAAATAAACATTCATTATGGAAATTAATTAGTGAATAATTTTTTAGATATGTCATTTCACATATGTTATTCCCAATCAGTTGTGAAAAAAATTGTCTATCCCTGCGTTTTTTATTTTAAAGGTTTTAGCTCAAAAATCTCTTACAAACCTCTATTCATCATACACTACAATTAGAGGTTTTGAGTATCAAATTCTCAATTCTGTCCAAATCAATTTAAAAAAGCTCAAAACTCTGTTTACCAAACACCCCATAATTTAATTCATAAAATTAATATTCGATATACAATTGAATATTGCCAAAGTAATAGAAATCAAGGCTTGAATTACAATCATATTACCATCTAAAAAAGAATTTTAAAAAACAAAGAACAAATCACATTTGATACCATTAATTAATTGTTTAAACTATTAGGCCCTTCTAACCGAATGTAATCATACATAACAGCTTCAAAAGAGTTGTCACTTCTTGTCTGAGTAAGATATATTGTGTTGCTCCCTTTACGAAATCTATATCCAGGTACTTCAATGCTGTACAATCTATACAATCCATGAATCCCGTGCCTTGGTACGGCGTTGTCGTAACCGATTCTTTTGGTTGTAAAATGAGGTCGATCGGAATTTGGATCGTTGAATTGAACCTGTAAATGCCAATTCGTGAATAAGTGGATGAAATAGTGAAATTAAGTGAAAAAGATATCTCACATGATAGAAATGTGAGAAGAGATTTATGTACCTCTACTTCTGCAAAAGAAGCTGCTGCTATTGCCATTTGGAGAGTGTAGGTTCCTCTATTGTTTACATCTTGGAGATTGTATTTGATTTGCCATGTTGTTGGTCGGCACCTATCGTCCCCGATTTTCCTGTAATTTATAAGGATCCAAAAACGGATTAGACAATGGTCTAATATAGCATTAAGTTGTGGGGTTAAGAATTAAAAAAAAACAATTTAGGGAGTTTAATTAATTTTCTCTTAAATTTTGAGAAAAACTAATGAGAATTTTCAAAAATTTTAAAAGGTTTAATTAAAAATTTCAAAGTTTCCAAAGTCAAATTAAAATTTTCAAAATTTTTGAAGGGCTCTTAAGTTACATCCCTAAGATTAAACTTGTCAATTCTAATTTGAACTTAAAAAGTTTAGTCAATTAATTTGAATCCAAACTTAATCTAATCCAATTTTATTATAAAAGTCTACACCTTAAACTTGATTAGCGCAAACTTAAAAATAATCCAAATGAAAAATAGTTAGAACAAATAACTTAAAATAATCTAAATTCTAGATAATTCGACCTAAAAACTCGATTAGAATTCAAACTTGAAATAATTCGTAAATTCTAAAATTCAAATTAATCTAATACAAATTCATCCTATCCAAAATTAAATCCAATGTCTAAATCAACCATGAAAAACATTCAAAGATGTTGATGAAATTAGTGAGTTAAAAAAAGGGCACCTTGGAACATGAGCAAAGAACCAATCCTTTGAATAGTTGCTTGTACCCACAGTGTAGACAAGGTCACTATCACGATAAATATCCGAGTATCGGTCCCACAATCCATATTGCCTGAATCTGTTCATTGTAATAATAACATTAAATAGTAAGTTAATGAAAAATTGAAAATTCATGTTGAAATCTTAAGCAAAAAAAGGATTCGAATCTTGACCATGGTGTTAAGACATAAAGAGCTTACTTGTCTGCACCATCATTGGTAATTGAATTGACATATTGTGGGTATGGTTCAGGTATGAAGAACTCGGCCGCTGTCCTGTCTGGAATCCCAATTTCCCACAATGTTGGTCCATTTCTTGGTGGATCATATATAAGTGTATCCAATTCGATCTTATTTCCTGGTATTCAAATATTTGTTCAAGGAATTAATTTATAATGAAAGCTATAATTGAAAGAGATCAATAATATATGAAATTAACCTGGTAGGATAGTGATATCGAGATCTAATTTGTAGCTTCCAATGAAACCATGGGCCCAAGCATACAAATTATACACCCCTGGTCGAACATTTTTTATGTTGAAACGACCAATCTCGTCGGTTTGGGTCCAAAATTGGTAGCCCTGTAAACAAAACAATAACATGATAAAATCAGTTGAGTCTTCATATTTATTAGAATATATCTCATACCTTGCTCATACCTTTCCCATACCTACCCATACCTTGGAAAGGTCAAAGTTATGGGCACCAAATATTTATTTAGTGTTGGGCATGGGATAATAGCAATTTTTGGTCCCTAAGTGAATAGGGACTTTGCAAGGTGGCCCTTGAATCTCAACTATAAATAGGCCAACCATTGCTCATTCTCATTATCTCACATTTGCCATTCTCTACTTAAGGCATTGTTCTCTCTCCCTATTTGTAAAGTTTCACTTGTATTTTGGAGTGAAATATATTTGGTAGTGCCCGAGGACGTAGGCAAGATTTGCCGAACCTCGTTAAAATTTTGGTGTTCTTTACTATTTAATGTTCATATTTTGTGAGTGTGATTGTAGTGATTTATTGTGCTATTAAATTACGATAGAGGGATATTCTGGCTAGGAAAGACTTGGTACTTAAGTGATCCTCGTGATTCACCTCTCTTTCCTGGGAATTGAACTTAATGTGATTTTTTAGTACAATAATTTTACTCTTTCACATGCTTCCGCGCAACAATTGGTATCAGAGCCAGGTTCGTACTTGGGGAATACGACCGTTTACGGTACTATTCACGTATACGGTACTATTCACGTATACGATACTATTCACGTATATGGCACTATTCATGTATACGGTATTGTTCACGTATACAGTAGTTGGGATTGAGGAGAAAAATGGCAGCAGCATCATCATCAGCAAGGACTACTGTGACAAATGCAAAATTTGAAGTAGAGAAATTTGACGGTACCAATAATTTTGGTATGTGGCAATGTGAGATCCTGGATGTCTTATGTCAGCAAGAGCTAGATATAGCCCTTGAAGAAAAACCTGACAAGATGGATGACAAGGAGTGGGCCAAGATCAATAGACAGGCGTGTGGTACAATCCGCCTATGTTTGGCCAAAGAGCAGAAGTACTCTGTCATGAGGGAGACATCAGCGAAGAAGTTATGGGATACACTGGAAGAAAAGTTTCTAACGAAAAGTCTTGAAAATAGGCTTTATATGAAAAAGAAACTTTATCGATTCACGTATGCACCCGGTATGTCGATAAATGACCATGTGAACTCATTCAATAAAATTTTAGCAGACTTGCTAAATTTGGATGAGAAATTTGAAGATGAAGACAAGGCATTATTGTTGTTGAATTCCCTTCCTGATGAATATGATCATCTTACCACCACATTGCTTCATGGGAAGGACACGATCACATTTGATGCAGTCTGTAGTGCGTTGTATAGATCTGAGACTCGAAAGAAAGATAAAAGAGATCACAGAGATACAACCGCAGAAGTCTTAACAGTAAGAGGTCGTTCACACAGCAGCAAATCTGGTAGAAGGGGAAAGTCCAAAGGGAGACCCGCCAAAGATGAATGTGCCTTTTGCCGTGAAAAAGGGCATTGGAAAAAGAATTGTCCTAAGCTACAAAAGGGCAAGGCTATTTCTAATGCATGTGTAGCGGAGCATGATGAGGAGTCAGACTTTAGCTTGGTTGGCATGGCAATGGCATGTCAAACGGATGAGTGGATTTTGGATTTAGGATGTACTTACCATATGTGTCCTAATAAGGACTGGTTTTCTAGTCTTAAAGAGCTAGAAGGTGGACTTGTTCTTATGGGCAATGATAGTGCTTGTAAGACAATGGGAGTGGGTACAGTCCAATTGAAGAATCACGACGGCTCAATCCAAGTCTTGACAGATGTTCGCTACGTACCTAGCCTGAAGAAAAATCTCATCTCATTAGGTGCCCTAGAATCTAAAAGGCTCACAATCACTTTGAGAGATGGATTACTAAAAGTAGTAGCTGGGCAACTGACAGTGATGAAAGGCACAAGAAGAAATAACTTGTATTTTTTAAATGTAAGTACAGTTATTGGATCAACATCAACAGTTTCTACAAAAGATGTAGATTCAGAGGCTACCAGATTATGGCATATGCGATTGGGACATGCTGGTGAAAAAGCTTTGCAGACATTGGTGAAGTAAGGGTTATTGAAAGGTGCAAATTCTTGCAAAATGGAATTCTGTGAACATTGTGTTCTAGGCAAGCAGAAGCTGGTAAAATTTGGTCCAGCAATTCACAATACGAAAGGAATTCTGGACTACGTTCACAGTGATGTGTGGGGACCTACCAAAGTAGCTTCTTTGGGAGGTATGCACTATTTTGTTACTTTTGTTGATGATTATTCAAGAAAAGTATGGGTGTATCTAATGAAAAGAAAAAGTGAAGTTTTGGATGCATTTCTAAAATGGAAGAAGATGGTGGAGACTCAGACTGGTCGAAAGGTCAAACGACATCGATCAGATAATGGTACTGAGTACAAAAACGATCAATTTCTACAAGTATGCCAAGATGAGGGCATTGTGCGACACTTCACTGTTCGGGATACACCACAGCAAAATGGGGTGGCAGAACGAATGAATCGAACTATACTGGAGAAAGT
Source organism: Gossypium hirsutum (assembly GCF_007990345.1). NCBI lineage: Eukaryota > Viridiplantae > Streptophyta > Magnoliopsida > Malvales > Malvaceae > Gossypium > Gossypium hirsutum. The sequence goes on along the minus strand of NC_053439.1, from coordinate 3,989,938 downwards.
TCGATGTATGTTGTCCAATGCTGGATTGGGCAAAGAATTTTGGGCTGAGGCAGTTACATATGCGTGCCATCTAATTAACTGTTTGCCATCAGCTGCAATAAATGGAAAAACTTCTATGGAGATGTGGACTGGTAAATCTGCTACTGATTATGATTCTTTGCATGTATTTGGTTCTACTACATATTATCATGTAAAAGAATCTAAGTTAGGCCCAAGAGCAAAGAAAGCATTATTCTTGGGTATAACTGATGGAGTAAAAGGATATCGTCTCTGGTGTCTTGATACAAGGAAGATTGTTTTCAGTAGAGATGTGACTTTTGATGAAACAACCATGTTAAAGTACAAGGATTCACAAAAGGATGGCAAAACTAGTAGTACTTTGCAGCAGGTGGAGCTTGAAAAGGTTAACGATGATCCAGCTAATATTGAAGGGACAAATGATGAAGAGGTTCCTACCCAAGAACCTCTACAGCAACAAGATTCAATTGCATATAGGAGGCCAAGAAGAGAGATTCGTAAGCCTACTCGCTTTGATGATATAGTGGCCTATGCACTTCCAATTGCAGATGATGATGTTCCTTCTACTTACACAAAAGCAATAAGTAACCCTGATGGTGTAAAGTGGAAGCAAGCAATGAATGAAGAAATGCAGTCTCTTCATAAAAATAAGACCTGGGAGTTGGTGACACTACCCAAGGGAAAGAAGGCAATTGGATGCAAATGGGTATATGCAAAGAAGGAAGGATTTCCTGATAAAAATGAAATTCGATACAAGGCTAGATTAGTAGCAAAGGGTTACGCTCAGAAAGAAGGAATAGACTACAATGAAGTGTTTTCTCCAGTTGTGAAGCATTCGTCTATTCGGATTTTGCTAGCCTTGGTTGCGCAATATGATCTTGAACTAGTTCAGCTTGATGTGAAGACCGCATTTTTACACGGTGATTTGGAAGAGGAAATCTATATGACTCAGCCAGATGGATTCAAGGTTGCTGGAAAAGAAAATTGGGTTTGCAAACTAACAAAGTCGCTTTATGGATTGAAGCAATCTCCGAGGCAGTGGTACAAGCGATTTGATCAGTTCATGAAAGGGTAAAGGTACACAAGAAGTAAATTTGATCATTGCGTGTATTTTCAGAAGCTACAAGAAGGAACTTTCATATACTTGCTCTTATATGTTGATGATATGCTAATAGCATCTAAGAGCAAAGCTGAGATTGAAAGATTGAAGACTCAACTCAATCTCGAGTTTGAGATGAAAGATCTAGGAGAAGCTAAAAAGATTCTCGGCATGGAAATATGGAGAGATAGAGCTCATGATAGAGTTAGCTTGTCTCAGAAGCAGTATTTGAAAAAGGTACTACAGCAGTTTGGCATGAATGAGTAGACAAAACCTGTAAGTACCCCGTTGGCTTCTCATTTCAAGCTTTCTGCACAACTATCTCCTTCGACGAATACGGAACGAGAATACATGTTGCAAGTTCCGTATTCTAATGCAGTGGGTAGCTTGGTGTATGCAATGGTGTGTACAAGACCCGACATTTCACAGGCAGTTAGTATAGTGAGCAGGTATATGCATAATCCTGGAAAAGGACATTGGCAAGCTGTGAAATGGATTCTACGGTATATTCAGAAGACCGTAGATGTTGGATTACTGTTCAAGCAGGATAATACACTTGGTAAAGGTGTTATTGGGTACGTTGATTTTGACTATGCCGGTGATTTGGACAAGCGAAGATCAACCACCGGTTATGTGTTTACACTTGCTGGAGGACCAATAAGTTGGAAGTCTACACTACAGTCTACAGTTGCGTTGTCAACCACAGAAGCCGAGTACATGGCTGTAACAGAGGCTGTAAAGGAGGCTATTTGGTTACAAGGTATGGCTAAAACCTTGGGGTTGGTTCAGGAGCATATTAACGTGTATTGTGATAGTCAAAGTGCTATTCATTTAGCAAAGAATCAAGTCTATCATGCACGTACAAAACATATCGACGTACGATTCCATTTTGTGCGGGAAATTATTGAAGAGGGGAAAATTTGTCTTCAGAAGATCAAGACTGTAGATAATCCCGCAGATATGATGACCAAGGTGGTAACAGCAACCAAGTTCGAACATTGTTTGAACTTGATCAATATCCTGCAAGTTTAACAGTCGAAGAAGGCACTATCAAGTATTGTTGTCAAAGGCAAAAAGAATTGTGTGAAGATAAGATTATCCTAATCAAATCTTCAAGGTGGAGATTATTAGAATATATCCCATACCTTGCCCATACCTTTCCCATACCTACCCATACCTTGGAAAGGTCAAAGTTATGGGCACCAAATATTTATTTAGTGTTGGGCATGGGATAATAGCAATTTTTGGTCCTTAAGTGAATAGGGACTTTGCAAGGTGGCCCTTGAATCTCAACTATAAATAGGCCAACCATTGCTCATTCTCATCATCCCACATTTGCCATTCTCTACTTAAGGCATTGTTCTCTCTCCCTATTTGTAAAGTTTCACTTGTATTTTGGAGTGAAATATATTTGGTAGTGCCCGAGGACGTAGGCAAGATTTGCCGAACCTCGTTAAAATTTTGGTGTTCTTTACTATTTAATGTTCATATTTTGTGAGTGTGATTGTAGTGATTTATTGTGCTATTAAATTACGATAGAGGGATATTCTGGCTAGGAAAGACTTGGTACTTAAGTGATCCTCGTGATTCACCTCTCTTTCCTGGGAATTGAACTTAGTGTGATTTTTTAGTACAATAATTTTACTCTTTCACACGCTTCCGCGCAACAATATTAAAGTAACGTTTCAATCAAGTCTTTTTGCGAGTCTAGCTATCGGTTTATATTTGACATAAGCTGGTAGACTAACTAAAGGACCTGACTAGAACAATACTTTAATTTGAGGGTGTACTTGGAAAGTTTTTAAATTTAGGGACTAATATGCAAAATTTGTTCATAATATTAACCTTTCCTTCTTTTTGCCATGAATCAGCTTCTCCAGGGGGGGCCAACCCAACAAAGGCAGATTTTGCCTGCATTAATTGCTTATCCATGTACCTAAACACCAAGAAAATTAAAGTAAAGACAAGCTTCATGCAATACTAAATTGAATTAGATGAAGAAATAAAGGGCTAACGAAACAAATACCGGTCTTGCACTAGCAGTTGTCCATTAACTTGTCCTCGTTGTTGAGAGTGAGGAAAATCTTCTGATTGAGTGAAATTGTAAGGCCAACTTTCAATTTCTTCACTCAACTAATAGTAAAAAATAAAAAAAAATAAAAAATTAAGAGTTTAAATCGTTATTATAATTAAATATGGGAAAATTTTGGTATTGGTCCCTCTACTATGCTCATATTTGGTATAATTTGTGATTTGATTTAGTATAATTTGGTTTCTATAATAAAACATCATTAATTAAAGTATTAACTATTTTGACTGACTAATGAGAATATAAAAATAGAAAAACCAAAAATAGAGGAACCAAAACTAAAATTTAACTATTTAATATGTTGAAGAGAAAAAAAAAACAGGGACTGAAATTAAAATAGCGATAAAAAAAACCTGTCTTTTAGCATCATTCCACAGGATCTTTCGGTGATCATCGTCCTTTGAAGAAGCAGAATTAAGATAGATCAAAACCGGACCAAAAACTTTTTTCCAAGCCTCTCCTTCCTTATAGAATGTGTTGATTTCGGTTCCGGTATAATGCGTACTAACAAACATCTAAATCATGAAATTAAATCGAATCAAATCGATTTTATGACAAACATTATAAAAAGTAAAAGTTTGTATTAGGCTTATAAATAGAATTACCGAAAGAGCAGTCGGACCGACATGAGAAGTAAGGTCCTGTTTATGCGGACCGCCGGTTCGAAACTCATTACTAGGGGTCATTATCCAAAAACCGACGGAATCGTGATCCGATATCCAACCGTTAAGCTTGTTATCTTTATTCTCAGTAGAATATTGGTACTTATCGTCAACCTGTCATTTTTAAGGCACTTAGTTAGAACATTATTTTGCATGCGATTTAATTGTTTTAAAAGGCTCTAAGAAAATTATTACCTCTCCTTTAAGTTTTGGATTTGATGGATTTGTCAGTAAAACTGCTTCTTTGAAGTCAAGAGGCTTACTATGACCTTTGACCCGATCTTCGCTTCGAGGCATGACTCGTTGTATCGTGTCCGATAACGCCATGAATCGGAACCTAATTCAAAAAATAAAAAAATGTCACATACACGTGTACCATATATATATATATATAGTTGTTATCAAGGTTTCATGTATTTTACTTGTCTTCCTTGAGCTTGAAAGCAATCCTTATTTGGTACATATGAGCTTTCGGAAAATCTTCCTGGCGCTCGAAAATGCCGTACATGTAGACCCCCGAGATGCCGCGCCGGACTATGTACCTTTTTTGTATGTTCAAGGGAATTGTCTTTCCATGGTTTTTAGAATTCCATGTTTTGGTAAAGGAAAGCTCTACAATGTCATTAGTTTGTGTTATGACCTCAACGTGTTTGGTTTCTAGTCTGTATGAAACATTAAACAGTTAAAACGAGGGTTAATTCCACATGACAATATCAAATTATAGTTAAGATTTTAAATTAGTTCCTAAAGCAATAAAATGTTTTAATTTCTAAATGAGGATAGAGTATGTAAAAAAAATTAAGAAAATTATTTGGGGTTTAAGAACTTACTTGTCATAGGAATTACCATCCCACACAATGTCCCAGTACCTAAAACATAAAATGTAAGTAATGGAAACAATAAAACAACAACGATAATATTAACTTGCGACCGTTATTTAAAACTCGAGAAAATTTGAATACCCTCTATTAGAATTGTGGTTTCTCCTTTCAAGTACATTTTGCATCTTTTTATATTTAATTCCTATCAAGTAACCAGATGGATTCTCGATAGTGACTTCAACAAGTCCATTATCAATAACCACCTAAAAATAAAAAAAATAAAAAAAGTTAATCATAATAATGAATAAAACAAAAAAAACAAAAACAAATTATAAGAACAGTGTAAGAATATGAATCTTACTAGGCGATCACTTATGTGTAAACGGACATCATTAGTGTTAATGTGGTTGTCCTTTAGGAATTTTCTGCAATTAATCAAACATAATAATAATTTTTAAGTATATGAACAATTCTAAAAAAGGAAAAAGGAATCGAAACGTTGAACTTTAAATTGTTGTTGGAAAAGTATGACTAATGTATGCTATAATTCTCCAGCTCTTTTATTTTACTTAAACTATTATGACGTTTCAAATGTCTTTATTAATATCTACACTTGAATTTGATTTCATCGGTTAAAGACGTCATAAATAACACTAGAAAAATAATTTGTATTAAAAGAAATTGTCAAAGGGATCGGATGTGGAACTGTTGAGATACCAACTCTATTGCCAAGTTATGGTGGTAACCGATAAGAATTTAATCTTGCCTTTGTGGTATAGATTAAGTGTGAAAAAGGCTATGATGTCCCTAAACCTATAGCCCGAAAATTCAGTACTTTGTGAAACAGACGAGAAAACAGCGATTTGGATTAAACCCAAAGTCGAGCAGGAGGCAAAACTCAAACTCGAACCCGAAACAGAAAGTGAAAATGTATGGGTGGGGGTGGGGGCTGGGGAGAAGAGATTAAGGAAGAACCTGGCATGGATTTCAGTAGAGAAAACAGAGAGAAACAGTGATAATTGAATCACCATTACCATCCACAAAACAAGTTTTCTTCTCCAATGGCTCATGTTTACCACCTTCTTATTTACCTTCAATGAATTAATCCAACTGTACAACCACAAAATAAAAACATGCAAACCATGAAGACGAAGATTCCATTATATATCATTTGTAAACGAAAACTAGTTAAGGAAATAACGCTTTACCAGAGTCAGCATAAAACGAAAAACAAATCAATGAATTCTAATATCTGTGTATGTATATTTATAGTTTTTAAATGGCGAAAGAACGACTCCTTGTTCGTTTAGTATTAGAATTATGATTGGTTTTTAATATATTTTTGGTTAGGTTGTTTGATCTTTGACTCATAACGACGTTTTAAACCAGAATGGTATATTCTAGATTCAATTGTTAAAATTAGACTAAATCGAATAAACTTTAAAGCTTAAAATTGATGTCTCTAGGTGAACAATTAGATAAGTGAGACCAAGAGAAGAACCTATTAGGAAACAATTTAATTGTCCCAATTTAGTTTAGTGAAGTTAAGAGATAAACTGGACTAAATCGTCTAATTTGATAAAATGATTAATGAAAGGTAAAATTGGACCAATTAGGAGTGTGAACCCTTTAGATCCCTAATCCAAGAATTAACTAGAAACATGTATGTCAACCAACCACTTTAGCTCTTTGAATTGATTTTTGTGCATTGTTGATTGTTTTGCAATTTAGTCCCTCTAGGAATTAGACAACGTAATTAATCATTGATAATGATTTGTCATATTATAATACTTAGTGAGTAACTGGCTAGACTTCTTATTTGCATGCATTCTCATTGTTAATCACCTTATCATCCGAAGTCTCCCTGTTTCTTTGTAACATAAAAATATTACAACTGACCTATTACACTTCTAGATAATCACTACATTTTTTTATTGTATTTGTGTTGATTCTCTTTCCCTCGGTGCATGCACGCCACTTGAAATTAATGCTAACAATCACCTGATAATTAATTCTAACAACTTTAAGATCAAGCCAACAATGATTCAGATGATTCAATGCAACTAGCAATTTAAGAGCTCCATGAATGAGGATCTTAATAAACACCTTAAACGTTTTTTCTGTAACACCCCTGACCCATCTCCGTCATCAGATCACGGTTACGAAGCATTACTGTACAAAACATAATATTTAACATCGAAAAAAAATTAACGTGCAATTTATATATTAACATTTGATAACATAATTAAATTATAGCATAATTACTTTTTCGGGACTAAACCTAAAAGGCCTTAAAAAAATAGTTTGGAAACAATCAGGGACTTATTCGAAACAAATCAAAAATTTCAGGCCAAACTTGAGAATTTTCAAAATAGGAGTCACACAGACGTGTGAGCATTCGAACGATGGGTCACATGGCCGTGTCCCAGCTTGTGTGTCAAACCATGTAACTCACTGACTTGGGTCACACAGTCGTGTCGTAGGTCGTATGTTAGATTGTGTGAAACTTGCACATAAATTAATATGACACACGACCGTGTGACCCAGGCCGTGTGCAGCAAAAAGTGCCCTTTAAACAAACCATTTCAAATTCAATCACTTGCATACCAATGCACACCATACCTAACCTATTTCACATGGTTAAAAGTACATTCAAAGCATAAAAAACATGTCAAATTCTCATCCAACCTATGACTAACTAATATGTCATCCAAACACTCCAAAACCATCCATGAACTAAATTACAATATCACATCTCAATCATATATCATGAATACCAAAAGATCATTTCTTTTCAAATTATACCATCAAAACTTACCACTTTAGATAAGTAACATTACAATGATAATATCCATAAAAGTCTAAACATATACAAGCCAAACCAAACTATATATATATACTACTAGACACAAGAAGAGTCAAAATACACCATGTGATGAAACTAAACAAGCACTTGTTACATGCCAAATCAAATGTATCATTTAATCATTTCAATGAACTAAACACATATCACTCAAACATTTCTTTCATAATTTCAAAAGGCCATGCCCAATCAGTAAAAAAGGATATTAAAACATACCAAAGTTTGACACAACCCAAAGCATACCAATTTAACATACAACCCTATACATGCCATTTATAACATAGGTTAAAACATTAAAAAAAAAACCAAAACAGATCGATGGATAGTGTAATCGTGTTCCGACGATATTCCCAACTGATTGAGCTTTCTAATGACCTACAAAGAAATGAAATAACTAATATAAGTATTAAGCTTAGTAAGCTCGTATAACATGAACTTAGTCTTACCTAACATACAAAATTTAAACCATTTAAACATGAATTCATTTATATGCCAATTGCACACCTTTCATTTCTATACCATTTTTATACACACATGTTTCAAAGGTTAGCAAATGAATCAATAAGACATATAAATACATCCAATCTTTAACGTGCGTAATAAGCTTTGCCTTCCAAATTCCTTTCAACACTTAATTCACCTTCATCAAATCCTATATCAATTCTTCACAATGTACCTAATGAAATAACATCGAATACATAGAAAATACTCATATGTCCATTTTACTCTTTAAACCCACTGCAAACATAACTAATTAACATATTTAAAGACTCATGAAACATATAATTACAACAATGCATTTATATTATAACACCCTGTTGCGCGGAAGCGTGTGAAAGAGTAAAATTATTGTACTAAAAAATCACACTAAGTTCAATTCCCAGGAAAGAGAGGTGAATCACGAGGATCACTTAAGTACCAAGTCTTTCCTAGCCAGAATATCCCTCTATCGTAATTTAATAGCACAATAAATCACTACAATCACACTCACAAAATATGAACATTAAATAGTAAAGAACACCAAAATTTTAACGAGGTTCGGCAAATCTTGCCTACGTCCTCGGGCACTACCAAATATATTTCACTCCAAAATACAAGTGAAACTTTACAAATAGGGAGAGAGAACAATGCCTTAAGTAGAGAATGGCAAATGTGGGATGATGAGAATGAGCAATGGTTGGCCTATTTATAGTTGAGATTCAAGGGCCACCTTGCAAAGTCCCTATTCACTTAGGGACCAAAAATTGCTATTATCCCATGCCCAACACTAAATAAATATTTGGTGCCCATAACTTTGACCTTTCCAAGGTATGGGTAGGTATGGGAAAGGTATGGGCAAGGTATGGGATATATTCTAATAATCTCCACCTTGAAGATTTGATTAGGATAATCTTATCTTCACACAATTCTTTTTGCCTTTGACAACAATACTTGATAGTGCCTTCTTCGACTGTTAAACTTGCAGGATATTGATCAAGTTCAAACAATGTTCGAACTTGGTTGCTGTTACCACCTTGGTCATCATATCTGCGAGATTATCTGCAGTCTTGATCTTCTGAAGACAAATTTTCCCCTCTTCAATAATTTCCCGCACAAAATGGAATCGTACGTCGATATGTTTTGTACGTGCATGATAGACTTGATTCTTTGCTAAATGAATAGCACTTTGACTATCACAATACACGTTAATATGCTCCTGAACCAACCCCAAGGTTTTAGCCATACCTTGTAACCAAATAGCCTCCTTTACAGCCTCTGTTACAGCCATGTACTCGGCTTCTGTGGTTGACAACGCAACTGTAGACTGTAGTGTAGACTTCCAACTTATTGGTCCTCCAGCAAGTGTAAACACATAACCGGTGGTTGATCTTCGCTTGTCCAAATCACCGGCATCGTCAGAATCAACGTACCCAATAACACCTTTACCAAGTGTATTATCCTGCTTGAACAGTAATCCAACATCTACGGTCTTCTGAATATACCGTAGAATCCATTTCACAGCTTGCCAATGTCCTTTTCCAGGATTATGCATATACCTGCTCACTATACTAACTGCCTGTGAAATGTCGGGTCTTGTACACACCATTGCATACATCAAGCTACCCACTGCATTAGAATACGGAACTTGCAACATGTATTCTCGTTTCGTATTCGTCGAAGGAGATAGTTGTGCAGAAAGCTTGAAATGAGAAGCCAACGGGGTACTTACAGGTTTTGTCTGCTCGTTCATGCCAAACTGCTGTAGTACCTTTTTCAAATACTGCTTCTGAGACAAGCTAACTCTATCATGAGCTCTATCTCTCCATATTTCCATGCCGAGAATCTTTTTAGCTTCTCCTAGATCTTTCATCTCAAACTCGAGATTGAGTTGAGTCTTCAATCTTTCAATCTCAACTTTGCTCTTAGATGCTATTAGCATATCATCAACATATAAGAGCAAGTATATGAAAGTTCCTTCTTGTAGCTTCTGAAAATACACGCAATGATCAAATTTACTTCTTGTGTACCTTTGCCCTTTCATGAACTGATCAAATCGCTTGTACCACTGCCTCGGAGATTGCTTCAATCCATAAAGCGACTTTGTCAGTTTGCAAACCCAATTTTCTTTTCCAGCAACCTTGAATCCATCTGGCTGAGTCATATAGATTTCCTCTTCCAAATCACCGTGTAAAAACGCGGTCTTCACATCAAGCTGAACTAGTTCAAGATCATATTGCGCAACCAAGGCTAGCAAAATCCGAATAGACGAATGCTTCACAACTAGAGAAAACACTTCATTGTAGTCTATTCCTTCTTTCTGAGCGTAACCCTTTGCTACTAATCTAGCCTTGTATCGAATTTTATTTTTATCAGGAAATCTTTCCTTCTTTGCATATACCCATTTGCATCCAATTGTCTTCTTTCCCTTGGGTAGTGTCACCAACTCCCAGGTCTTATTTTTATGAAGAGACTGCATTTCTTCATTCATTGCTTGCTTCCACTTTACACCATCAGGGTTACTTATTGCTTCTGTGTAAGTAGAAGGAACATCATCATCTGCAATTGGAAGTGCATAGGCCACTATATCATCAAAGCGAGCAGGCTTACGAATCTCTCTTCTTGGCCTTCTATATGCAATTGAATCTTGTTGCTGTAGAGGTTCTTGGGTAGGAACCTCTTCATCATTTGTCCCTTCAATATTAGCTGGATCATCGTTAAACTTTTCAAGCTCCACCTGCTGCAAAGTACTACTGGTTTTGCCATCCTTTTGTGAATCCTTGTACTTTAACATGGTTGATTCATCAAAAGTCACATCTCTACTGAAAACAATCTTCCTTGTATCAGGACACCAGAGACGATATCCTTTTACTCCATCAGTTATACCCAAGAATAATGCTTTCTTTGCTCTTGGGTCTAACTTAGATTCTTTTACATGATAATATGCAGTAGAACCAAATACATACAAAGAATCATAATCAGTAGCAGATTTACCAGTCCACATCTCCATAGGAGTTTTTCCATTTATTGCAGCTGATGGCAAACGGTTAATTAGATGGCATGCATATGTAACTGCCTCAGCCCAAAATTCTTTGCCCAATCCAGCATTGGACAACATACATCGAACTTTCTCCAGTATAGTTCGATTCATTCGTTCTGCCACCCCATTTTGCTGTGGTGTATCGCGAACAGTGAAGTGCCGCACAATGCCCTCATCTTGGCATACTTGTAGAAATGGATCGTTTTTGTACTCAATACCATTATCTGATCGAAGTCGTTTGACCTTTCGACCAGTCTGAGTCTCCACCATCTTCTTCCATTTCAGAAATGCATCCAAAACTTCACTTTTTCTTTTCATTAGATACACCCATACTTTTCTTGAATAATCATCAACAAAAGTAAAAAAATAGTGCATACCTCCCAAAGAAGCTACTTTGGTAGGTCCCCACACATCACTGTGAACGTAGTCCAGAATTCCTTTCGTATTGTGAATTGCTGGACCAAATTTTACCCTCTTCTGCTTGCCCAGAACACAATGTTCACAGAATTCCATTTTGCAAGAATTTGCACCTTTTAATAAGCCTTGTTTCACCAATGTCTGCAAAGCTTTTTCACCAGCATGTCCCAATCGCATATGCCATAATCTAGTAGCCTCTGAATCTACATCTTTTGTAGAAACTGTTGATGTTGATCCAATAACTGTACTTCCATTTAAAAAATACAAGTTATTTCTTCTTGTGCCTTTCATCACTGTCAGTTGCCCAGCTACTACTTTTAGTAATCCATCTCTCAAAGTGATTGTGAGCCCTTTAGATTCTAGGGCACCTAATGAGATGAGATTTTTCTTCAGGCTAGGTACGTAGCGAACATCTGTCAAGACTTGGATTGAGCCGTCGTGATTCTTCAATTGGACTGTACCCACTCCCATTGTCTTACAAGCACTATCATTGCCCATAAGAACAAGTCCACCTTCTAGCTCTTTAAGACTAGAAAACCAGTCCTTATTAGGACACATATGGTAAGTACATCCTAAATCCAAAATCCACTCATCCGTTTGACATGCCATTGCCATGCCAACCAAGCTAAAGTCTGACTCCTCATCATGCTCCGCTACACATGCATTAGAAGTAGCCTTGCCCTTTTTTAGCTTAGGACAATTCTTTTTCCAATGCCTTTTTTCACGGCAAAAGGCACATTCATCTTTGGCGGGTCTCCCTTTGGACTTTCCCCTTCTACCAGATTTGCTGCTGTGTGAACGACCTCTTACTGTTAAGACTTCTGCGGTTGTATCTCTGTGATCTCTTTTATCTTTCTTTCGAGTCTCAGATCTATACAACGCACTACAGACTGCATCAAATGTGATCGTGTCCTTCCCATGAAGCAATGTGGTGGTAAGATGATCATATTCATCAGGAAGGGAATTCAACAACAATAATGCCTTGTCTTCATCTTCAAATTTCTCATCCAAATTTAGCAAGTCTGCTAAAATTTTATTGAATGAGTTCACATGGTCATTCATCGACATACCGGGTGCATACGTGAATCGATAAAGTTTCTTTTTCATATAAAGCCTATTTTCAAGACTTTTCGTTAGAAACTTTTCTTCCAGTGTATCCCATAACTTCTTCGCTGATGTCTCCCTCATGACAGAGTACTTCTGCTCTTTGGCCAAACATAGGCGGATTGTACCACACGCCTGTCTATTGATCTTGGCCCACTCCTTATCATCCATCTTGTCAGGTTTTTCTTCAAGGGCTATATCTAGCTCTTGCTGACATAAGACATCCAGGATCTCACATTGCCACATACCAAAATTATTGGTACCGTCAAATTTCTCTACTTCAAATTTTGCATTTGTCACAGTAGTCCTTGCTGATGACGATGCTGCTGCCATTTTTCTCCTCAATCCCAACTATTGTATACGTGAACAGTACTGTATACGTGAATAGTACCATATACGTGAATAGTACCGTATACGTGAATAGTGCCATATACGTGAATAGTACCGTAAACGGTCGTATTCCCCAAGTACGAACCTGGCTCTGATACCAATTATTGCGCGGAAGCGTGTGAAAGAATAAAATTATTGTACTAAAAAATCACACTAAGTTCAATTCCCAGGAAAGAGAGGTGAATCACGAGGATCACTTAAGTACCAAGTCTTTCCTAGCCAGAATATCCCTCTATCGTAATTTAATAGCACAATAAATCACTACAATCACACTCACAAAATATGAACATTAAATAGTAAAGAACACCAAAATTTTAACGAGGTTCGGCAAATCTTGCCTACGTCCTCGGGCACTACCAAATATATTTCACTCCAAAATACAAGTGAAACTTTACAAATAGGGAGAGAGAACAATGCCTTAAGTAGAGAATGGCAAATGTGGGATGATGAGAATGAGCAATGGTTGGCCTATTTATAGTTGAGATTCAAGGGCCACCTTGCAAAGTCCCTATTCACTTAGGGACCAAAAATTGCTATTATCCCATGCCCAACACTAAATAAATATTTGGTGCCCATAACTTTGACCTTTCCAAGGTATGGGTAGGTATGGGAAAGGTATGGGCAAGGTATGGGATATATTCTAATACACCCCAAACCTGGTCTAAACGTTATGACCGAATCTGGCGATGTCACATTGTAACACCCCTTACCCGTATTCGACGCCGGAATAGGGTATGAGGCTTTACTAGAAGACATACATTTGCATACGTATTAAACCGAGTTACAAAATTTCATCCAAATTAAAACTTTCAAATTTTTAACGTGCTTTTATAATTTTTTACAACATATCCTTGAAATATTATATTCATAACAAATAGGGCCTACGAGACTCGATATTTACTAATGTAATTCAAAGCTTCATTTCCATTTCATTCAATTCAAAATTTCTCATGTTCACAAGTCAAATCAATTTCTCAATCCAATATATAAATTTCAATCATCTAAGAATATAATTCAAGTTACACGAACTTACCAGGCTAAATTGCAGAAATACCAAAATTTAGGGACATTTTGGTAATTTTCTATTTTCCTCGAATTTCCACACAATCTTGATATAAATTAATATTTCATTCAATTTATTAATTTAAATAATAAAAAAATTCATTTCATGCAATTTGGTCACTTTTTGACATTTTTACAAAATTACTCTTAAAATTCTACTTTTATTCAATTTAGTCCCTAAACCTAAAACATGTAAATTAGCTATTTTAAAATAAACTCATATTAGCTGAATATTCACATATATTTTTCTTCCTCCTCCACTCCATTCCACATCCTTGATATATACATAATACCACTATTAACTTGTTTACTCATGACAAGTTGTTCACTTGAGTCATAGTCACTAAATTAATTATATCTTAAGCTACAGAACACCGAATTGAGATACGAAAATTTTATCTGAAACTAGACTCACATATATTATTACCATAAAATTTTCAAAAATTTTGGTTTATCCAATAAGTACGATTTATTCTTTAAATTTTCCACTATTTCACTATTTGACAGTTCCGACCCCTCTTCACTAAAAATTAATTATCTCTTTGTACAGAATTCAGATGATGTTCTTTTTTGTTTCTATTGAAAATAGACTCATTAATAATTTTAAACATATAAATTATAACCTATAATTATTTTTTTACAATTTTTAATGATTTTTCCAAGTCAAAACAGGGGAAGCCGAATTCATTCTGAACTTGTCTCACAAAATTTATTATATCTCATGATTTACAATTCCATTACTTACACTGTTTCTTCTCTTAGAAACTAGACTCAATAAAATTTATTTTCATATTTTATTCATACTCTAATTCTATTTCCACAATTTATGGTGATTTTTCAAGTTTAACCTACTGCTGCTGTCCAAAACTGTTTTAGTGCATAATGTTGATTACTAGGTGTATAACTCCCTTATTCCCTTTCTCTATAATATTTCCCATCATTTTCACATATTTCTCTTCACTAATATATAAAAAACATAAGGCCTTATATAAGAAAACTCTACTATAACATTATTTCCATGCTTTTTCAATAATATCAAACTTAAAAATATATTGAAATCTTGATGTTCTTACCTTGTGCTATTGATTTCAATCTTTAACTTGATTTTTTCTCTCCTCCAGCTTCTATTTCTTAAATCTAACTTGATATTCTAGCTCCCCATTGTCTCCTTGTTATTCTTGTCTCTTGGAAGCTATGGAAATTCTTTTGATTTCTAGGTGAAAATGGTAAATTTTTGGTGAAATGACCAAATTGTAAAGAAAGCAAAACTTTCTTTTTTTCTCCTCTCTTCTCACATTAGTTGCATGGAAATATGGTGGAATGGATGATTCTTCATCTTCCTTTTCTTATAGATACTAAATAAAATACTAATAAAATAATAAAATATCATTTAAAAATAAAAATAAAATATTAATAAACTAATATTTATTTATTTAATTAATAGAAAATATCTCCAACATCATCATTATCTTCTAGATTTCTCTCTCTTCTAATTGACAATTTTGCCCTTCATAATCTTTAAAAATTTCATCCTTGAGTCATCACTTAATTTGGTAAAATTATGATTTAGTCCCTCAAAATTCTTCACCTTTTCAATTTGGTCCTAATTCATCCATTTTCCTTAGTTTCTAGATTATTCCACCCTTAAAATATTTTCACTATTGGTCCTTCAAATTTTTCGTATTTACACTTTAATCCCTCAAATTTTGAGTATTTACTCTTGGGCAACAAAAATTTTCTCACTTTTGCGATTTAATCCTTTCTTGAATTAATATGTCATAATATAATTCCCAAAGTTGCCATAACTCAAAATTTCCATTTTTGTCACTTTATTTCCTTATTTTACTATCAAGGATACCTACTTTCTTACTGTAGTAATTTTCGGGGTATTACATATATTCATCACCAAACTATACTAGTCAAACATTCATCTCATATTCCTACTTTTGATACATATCTCACCTGAAACATGTTACTTGATTAGCGAACGATTGAAGGATGAGATACTGACCTTTTCGTTGATATCCTTTTCAACCTTTTCATTTATATCCTTTTCAACCTTCTTCAATGGATTGCTTATACTTAATCAACATGGATCAATCTGTTATTGGCACCTAGTGCCCGACAAATAAACCGTAACAAAGTTTTGCGCCCAACACTAGTTGGATAAACCGACGATAGATGTGCCCTGCACCAGTTGAATAAACCGACAATGTTTTGCGCCCAACGCTAGTCGGATAAACTGACGATATCAAATGTGTGCCCAACATTAGTCAGATAAACCGACAATGTTTTGCTCCCAGCGTTAGTCAGATAAATCGATGATATCAAATGTGTACCCAACACTAGTCGGATAAACCGACAATGAGTTACGCCCAGCGCTAGTTAGATAAACCGACGATATCAAATGTGCCCAACACTAGTCGGATAAATCAACAATGATTTGCGCCTAGCGCTAGTCGGATAAACCGAAAAATACATACGTAATTACATCATTCCACAATCCTTCAATTCATAATTTAAATCCTTTGCATTAATCTTCTATATTATATTTCTATAATTCATTCCATAACCATTTTCATAAATATATTTCCATAACATTACAGTACATTTAAAATATTAATCATTTGAATACATATAATTGACTATCAAATTAACTAATAATCAAACTAATTAAATAAATAAAGTTCGAGTTTAAGGACTACAAACTTACCTAAACTCAAAAATGACTTTTAACATGAACCGACTACTATTTCGCTACTTTGGCTTTTCCGCGATTTGTGTCTGTTCAAGTTGTTTCTTGATCTAGATAAATATTTTTAGTCAATTAATCTCATTCCAGCATTTAAAATAATTAATTCAAGCCTATAACCCTTATCTTTATGAATTTACTAAATTGCCCCTGATATTTTAGCCTTTTTGCAATTTCGTCCTAAATCCTGAAATTCATGAATTATCCACATTTAATCAAAATAATAGCTAGCCCAATTTCATATGATTTATAATCAGCCCATATCCATTATCAATTCCCAATATTTATATGAAGTTTTAGTATTTTAACAAATTAATCCTTAAATATTAAAATCATTAAAAATCACTTAATAAAATAAGCATATCTAACAATCAAGCTTCCAAAAAAACCAATTAGGATCAAAGGCATTCAAAATCATCAATGGTAAATTTCTAAATGTTTGATGGTTTCACAAATTAATCCTCAATTTAGCTAGATATCAAAACAACCCTCACAAATACACAAATTCATGAAAAACAAGTCAAAAAATACTTACATGCAAAGAAAAATAGAAAACCCAAAGCTCTCTCCTTCCTTCAATGGTGTTCGACTAAGGAAATAAAAGAAAGAAGATGATGGATGCTTTTGGTTGTTTTCTTTTATTACTTTAACTTTTGTTTAATTAATAAACATATATTAAATTATAAGTTTTTCTTTTCTTTTCAATTCCTACACCTAGGCCATAATTCATATTATGGTCTAATTGCAACATAAAACCCCCAAATTTAATTATCTAATTTATTTAATTAAGAGAAATCTATAATATACAACTTTTTACGTTTTTACTTTAATTAAATAAACATATTTGAAATTTAAAAATCAAAACCCAACCGCACTTACCAAATAATTATGGCTTAATTGCCACATAAACTCTTGTAACTTTAATAATTTACCAATTAACACCTTTTTAAATAATAAAACTCACTTTTGCAACCTTTACGATCTAGTCTTTTTTAATTAATTAACTATTTAAATGATAAAATTTCTTAACCAAACTGTAATATGATCTTAATAACACTCCGTAAATATTTAATAAAATATTTATGAGCTTGGTTTATAGAAACAAGGTCTCAATACCTCCTTTTCTAAAATCACTTGACTTTAGGATTTACCACTTGAACTTACTTATTCGTTCAAATAATATAAATTATCAAATAAAAAAGTATTATAATACTATATTTGGCTCATAATTATTAGATACTAATGTTTACAAATCCACTTGTCGAATTTGTGACCCTGAAACCACTATTTCCAACACCATTATTTTTGACACCATTGAAAAACGGGCTGTTACATTTTCTCTCTTTGTTATACATTTAAATATAACAGAGTATCTCCCAAGGACTTCCCTCTGAGTAGGACCATGAAGTTACAGATAGAGATTACCAATTTTCAGCAACTAGAAGAGTCATCGTATGAAGCATGGGAGTGCTTCAAGTTAATGCTTGTAAGTTTCCATATCATGGTTTAAAAAATTGACATTAATTGCAGACATTCTATAATGGATTGGAAGAGAATTTACGGTCGAGTTTAGAATAAGCGTTGATCTTCCGTAATTTGATTTGTCAAATTAGGCTCTCCAAAATACTTGAGGAGCTTATTTTCAAGTGATTTAAGTTTCTTTTCCATATTTTTGTTGAGTTTTTCATTTTACCATTAATAATTGTTTTGGTTTAGTTTTACTCATCTTGATGCCTAAACTGGCGAAATAGTGCCATGGGGAACCTAATAGTGCGTTTGAGTTAGTGTAGGGAGACAACATTCAACGTGGGTGTAGCAACAATGATGTTATAGATGTTTGATCTGTCGTAATTCGGTGTAGCAGATTAAACTAGTTTTTACATTTGAGGAGCTTGAATACAAGCAGTTTTGTTATGTTTCAGTCAAGTTTTCATAATTTCATTTACATTCAATAAAAAGTGTAATTTAAGTCTTTTAATGTGGCCTATAGGTGAGCTAATATACTTTGATATTGGTCGTTGTGTTGCAACACGGAGAGTTTGATGTCACAACATAAGGAGCAGAATAGAAAAATTCCAAGATTGCCTTTGGCGTCACGATATTGGTCCTGTACAGGAAACACTTATGAGCCAAGGGCGTTTTGGTCTACACAATCAAATGTTTAACACAAGAATGTTAGCTGACTTACGGTTGAGGATGATGACAACCCTAAATCTATAAATAGGCTTATTTAGCAGTTGTTATGGATGGCTTTTGATACTATTAGTTTCCTTTGAAAAATTTAGTTTTTAGTTTAGTTTTATTTATGTCTTTCTTAGGGTTTTATAATTTATTTTCAGTTATTTTTTATTTTCAAGATATCTAATTTGGGGAGATCGTCAAACTTTGTGATTTCGTAATCAATTCTTAATACAATCAGGCTCTTTCGTAAACTCTATACTGCCAATTTATTTAGCATGTTTGCTCTTTATATTTATCTTATATTGCCTATGGAAGCCATGAAGAACTAATCCCTCTATGGGGGATTAGCAAGTGGAGGTATGATCTATTAACTATTTTGTAGGGTTACTAAGTGGATCAGCTATTTAGGAAAGGAAGAACGTGAAACAAACTTGAAACAAACCCTAGGCCTGACAACCCGGGAAGTTATTAAGGTGGGAATTAACTCAAAATTGGTATGGTCCATCCATGAACACATTCACCCCAAACTGGTCTGGACTGTAAGGTTAGAAGATAAATAGTCATTGTGGATTTGTTATGTTAGTGGAAGATTAGAATATCCTGCTAGGGTAATGACTAGTTTATTGACGAGGAACCCGAAAAGATAGTTTATGGGGATTACCGAAGCGATCTAACACCCATAATCAAGATGTGCTTTACTCTACTCTTTAGTCTCTTGAATTTTTATCGTTTTATGTTATTTTATTTTTATTATTATAAAAACCTTAAAAATCCTTTATTTATGTTTATTTGTAATATAGTTTATTTAAAGTACGAATTAGATCTATTGACGTTTAGGTTAGAATTACTCTAGTACTAGCCTCCCTTGGGTATGATCCTTGGGATACTTACGAAGTGTTTCGTTGTAAAAAAACTATATTACAATCTGACATTTATACTTGCAGACACTGCCTCAGATTCTATATATTTTGTAATAGTATTCACACTCTGGACGTTAGTATGTTCGGAGGCGGTCAAGTTGTTGATGTCGTTGCTAGGGAGGAAACGCTATTAAATTGATTTTAATTTTTACGTTTTAATGAATAATTAGGAATTTTTTTAATTATAGTTATAATTTGTATTTTTAATATTATTAATTTACTTTACTAACTTCTTTCTTTTTCTTTGTTAATTTTAGCATATGCCTCAAAGGAGAGTAAAACTTGTTCAGTCAGTCACTGAACCATATGGACTAATATGAGAAAACCTTTCAAACATGGATGAAACTAATTACATGTGGTTCAATGATAACATGAACTTTGATGACGAAATATACGATGAGAGAGTATATGAAGAATGGGAGATCATGGAAAATAAAATATTGTTCATGATGGAGATGAACCAACGTGGAAACGAAGTCTCAACATATCGAGTAATAAATAAGATATTAATATAGTCGAACATCCATATGAGTTCACTGATAATTTATATGAGGCATTTTAAGAAGATCATGATATGCCCAAACATTCAAACAAGCGTCACTGTGATTTGTATGAGATGCTTTCATGTGAAACCACCAGGATGGACAACTCTGAGGTATTATCACACATGTTAGATATGATCGCGCAAATGATTAAAATGATGCAAGAAATATCCGAAGCGCTGCCTTCCAAGGAATATGACATGTCTGACACTCAAAACTTGGATTAAGAGAACCCTTGTATTATCGATGACCATGATGAGAATTACGGTGAGATTTAACCGAAGCTTGTAATTGAAGATCATGGGGATGAGTTGAACATAGTTGAAACGATCTCTGATCCAATTGACATAGCAGCAGAACTAACCGTAAAGGTAGAAGTGGAAGACGAACAAACCACTAACATGGAGCTTAAACCAGCCGAAGAAGTCAATGAGTTTGATCCATTTTTATTTGGTAAATGCAATAAAGCTCAAGGGATCAAAACTTCACACAACATGGAGGGAAGGAAGCTCGAGGAAGTAATACCCTAAAAAACGATTTGGGGTTGGCTCAGATTTGGTACCAAATGGCTTGTAATGTAGATGTCGCGTTGATAAAAAATAATGCCTCATCGTTGGAATCAGTCGAAAGGGCTGGTCATATACATCGGCAGAGGAACAAACGTCGGATCAAAGTTTCGAGAACCAGCTGGAAGTTCTTCTATGGTGGCGACACGGATTGTCCCATTTTTAAATAACTTTTATTTCCTACTTTAAATTGTTTTAGTTTTATTTATTTATTTATTTGTTTGTTTATTTTATTATTAATTTTAGTTGTATTTAGTTTTTTCCTAGTAGGTGTAAATATCATGGAGTGATAGAACTAGAAAAAAATAAAAAATCGAAGAAATAAGAAACTGGGCTCGATGTCGTGACATCGCACCCTAATGTATCATCATCCTAGACATAATGCACCTTGCAACATTGAAGGCCCAAGTTCATCCGAATATTTGTAGACGTTCTGTCATCCATTATCGACACTTCATCTTTTTATTTTTATTTTCTTTATATTATATTTCATATTTATTTTCATAGAATTTTTTTAAGTACTCTCCGTCCGTTTGAAGCACACAAACTTAGTGATTATCTTAACAACAAGGATTCGACCTACTCATTGAAGTTTTCTTGTTTGCACTTTAATTATTTTACATTAAGGGCAATGTATGTTCTAAAGTGTTGGGGGAACTACATAGAAATAATTTTTTTTGTGTTTTCATTTGTGTGTTTACTCTGATTTAATTGATTATTTATTTAGCAAGAAAATATTATTATTGTTTTTGTTGCATGGCATTTGGATTATATTAATACTGCGAATAGTAGTTGAAAATAATGAAGCATGTAATGATTTTTGTCAAACATGAATTTTTTTATTGATATGAGATAATTTGATTATTTTTAAGGAAAATTGATTAGGTTACCGAGTTAAATTGCATAATAGATTAGAAGTACCTAAGTAAGAATGTTTGATGATGCCATATGAGATATAAATTTTATAGGTAGTCGTAGAGACATGAATGCTTGAATTGATTATTATTCATTCGATTTAATTTGAAGCACGAAGAAAATTGTGTATGGTGATGCTTAGGGATGACCTAAGGCATTTTTTGAATAATTAGTTCTCAAATGACAATACGCTAATGCTATGAATCCCTAGTCTCCTTATTTGAAGCCTGATAACTCCTTTTTGATGAACCTACAAAAATTGAAGCCCAAAGACCATGCATAAATTGAAAACTTGAATTGTTCCCTGCCATTGGTCCTTTAATACATTACAAAATAGACGTCATGTAACAGCCCGATTTCAACTCTAATCAGACATAGTAGTTTCGGGACCACAAGTCCGAGTTAAAAAAATATTTTAATATTATTTTCTGTGTTTATTATGTGTGAATTTACTAGTGTGAAAATTTCGTGCTTTAATTTCGTCGTTTAAGTGTCCGATTAAATAAAAGGATTAAATCGCGTAAAATAAAAATTTAATGGTTATTTCTAAAAGGGCTGAATAGTGGTTATTCTTTTAATATGGAGGTTTTATTTTTCAATTTGACCATTAAAAAGATAATGGACGGCATTATGTGTATAATATATAGTTTTTATATTATTTATAAAATTTATAATATATATTATAATATTATAATTAAACAAATAAAAGCCACTATCATATTTTATTTCATTATCATCTAACCGAAACTAAGAAAAGAAAAGAAAAGAAAACAACCAAGCTATTCGACCATCTTTGAAGCTTGATTTAATGTATGTTTGGTTTCGGTTTTTGATGATTTTTACGTTTTTGTGATCGTTGCTTCGTGTTATATCTAGCCCATGCTTTAATTTTAGAATTTAATGGTAATTTTGAGACATGCCATTTATGAATACTTGAGCTTGGTAATAGTTGATGATGAAATATGAAAGATATGTGATAGATTATAATGTTTGTTCTTGAATTTTTGATGAATTTGATTATTTTGGGTTAATTTGTAAGAAAATATTTAATTGAGGGGCTAAAAGGTGAAACAAATGACATGCAAGGACCTTTATGAGTCTAGGGAATATTCGGCCAAAATATAGTGTGGTCAATTTGGAATGTTTTGTGTTTTGTACAATTTGGACTGAATTATAAAAATGTTAAATATCAGGGGTAAAATGGTAAATTTCCCATTTATGTGTTGTTGGAAAAAATTGAATGGAATTATGTTTGAATGAGTTAAATTTGAATGTGTTTAGATCAAGAATTAAAGAAATCGGACTTGGATCGGGGGAAGACTAAAGTCGTTGACTAATCGTTCCGTTTCGATTATCGTTGTCCGAGGTAAGTTTATAAGCAAATAGACGTTGTAAATTTTAGATAAATATTAATTATATATGTTGAAATGAAATATGCAATATATATATGTGGTAGCCAAATGTGTATATGTTTGAGAAGCAGGGATAGATGTGAAGGTGATTTGTTGATATTTAGCACTGAGTGTGCGAGTATTAAATAGCTACGGCTATATGATTAGCACTAAGTGTGCGAATTAAATGATGAGGTTGAATAACGAGCACTAAGTGTGCGAAATTAAATAATTATGTTAAATAACGGGCACTAAATGTGCGAAACCGAGATCAATTTGGTTAAGTGAGAGAAGAGCACTAATGGTGCAACTTTATTAATGTTTCGATAAATTATTTAGTACAAATTGCACTGATCCGATGAATGATAAATGTGACACATATGTATATGCTGGTATAAATATGTAATATTTAATTAATATATGCTATCAAATTTAGTTGGTTATGACAATTGGGATACAAAAGTA
The DNA here is from genome assembly GCF_007990345.1 of Gossypium hirsutum. Classification (NCBI taxonomy): domain Eukaryota; kingdom Viridiplantae; phylum Streptophyta; class Magnoliopsida; order Malvales; family Malvaceae; genus Gossypium; species Gossypium hirsutum. The sequence goes on along the minus strand of NC_053439.1, from coordinate 3,966,164 downwards.
TGTGGATGTGTAAAAAGCCTATATATATGTATATTCGGCCAAAGGGTAAGTATATGTGTGAAGTCATAACTATGTTTTATATGCATTTATATATGAATGAGTACATTCGGTAAAGAGTGGTATATGATTTGAATACGAAAAAAATAACTATGTTATTACTTAATGTATATTCGGCCAAGCTGAAATTGGTTCATAGTTATATATTTGATATATATAAGATTTGCAAGCTCGAATGTGTATATATGAATATGATTGCATTATTCGGCTAGTTATTGAATTTTTAACGTCATTGAATTGTTTAATTACTTATGACTTACTAAGCTGTGATAGCTTATTATGTATATATGTTTCCTTCAGTTTTATAGATTTTGGAAGCTAGTTATGGGCTCGGGGATCGTCAGCGTAGTCAATCACACTATCGTTCATCCATCGGTACCTATAAAAGTTAAATTTAAAATCTATGGCCTGTATAGGCTATACTACCCCTTTTGAATATATTTTGAATGAAGTGTATATATATAATAAGCCATGCGAAAATGGCTTGTTTATTTTGACATGAATGGTTTCATGCTTTGATTAAATATTATGGTTGATGATTTGGCTATGTTTCTTAAATGGTTGAGACTAATATAAGTGATGTTATGCTTTGGAGGATTTTGAATTTTGATAATTATGAATATTGATTGTGATAGACAGGTAAAGTTGATTGATATGATACGGTATAAGTATAAGCTATGTTTGAAATCATGGATGGAAATATTTTAATTCTCGGTAATTGAGATTGAATTTGAATTATCATTTACTATGTGAAAGTTGTATATTGATTTACTATGAATATAGAGTAGTTGAAATTGGTAAATTGCATAATGAGCATTGTTTATGGAATTGGTCTTGTAAATGACCTTTGAAACATTGAGGGATAAATAATACACAGTAAATAAATAAATAAATATATATATATAGGATCGGTCTTGGTATGTTATGCATGGAATTGTTTGAGTATTGATGAATTTGACATTGGTTAAAGCATAAGTATTTAAGCTTAATTGTATTCGAATAAAGCTTGGGAAATTGGCCATATGAATATTTATTTTATTTATTTGATGAATAAATATTTGTATGCAATTTGATAAGTAGTTTTGAGTGTATGAATAATAATAAGTGAATATAGTATGAAATTATACAAATGCTTATGGCATATTCAGCCCAATGTTTTTATTTGTTTGTATTTATAAGGGTTGATATAGGTACATATGTTAAAATATAATGATTACATGTAAAATAGGTAAAATTTTAAATATGAGTTTTATATACACATTTGTGCCATTGTTTTTGTGTAATTGATTTGTTAGTCGAGTAAACAAAATGAAGTATGATCAAAAGTGGTGTTTGAAATATTCTGCATAATTTTTAATTATGAGTTATGTGTTTACGAATTTGTTCGATGCATGATATGAAATGACTTGTAATAGGTTGATATTACCTTATTGATTTAAGACTTGGTTGGTTTAATAGGTTGAACATGTGTATATATATGATTATTCGAATTTGAATTTGGTTCGGTAATACCTTGTAACCCTATTTTCGGTGACGGTTACGAGTTAAGGGTGTTACACGTCAGGCTATAGATATTGAGGGTTTAGGTAGATACATTACGGCGGTTTAAAAAAAAGAGTGAAAAAGGAAAAAACAATGTGATACAGTGATTATAGGTCGAGCAAAAATGTGCGAAAAAGAAAAAAATCTAGAAAAAGTCAAAACTAAAAAATGAGTGGAAAAAGTATCGAACAAAAGCATTGTGACTGAGAAATGAGTAAAAAGTCAAGGTGACAAAACAAAAAGTCACAAAAGTGAGAAAACTCAGTCATTAGTACATCAAAACTCATTAAGCCGACCATATTCGCTAGTATTATATTGTACATTCCTACAAGGAGAGATAAGGTAAGTGAGTGAGAGAGACAAAAGACGGTGAGCTTGGATTGGACATTAAGGGGGAAAAGAGGGAACAATGTCATATGTCTAACTATTTTTAATGTTTGAACTATTTTGAGCCATATTTTTCTTTGAACTCATACCATTCAAACCCTCAAAACGTTAAAAGCCTAGGAGACCAATGTGACTTAAGTGTTCTCTATGCATAATATTCCGGATTGCTAACAATTATACTCCATGAATTTTTTTTTGATTCACATTATTGTATCTACTATATATTTGTTTGATTTATGTTAATGATGATATTGTTAAATATTTCGTCATGGGAATTACTTCTAATTTGTTAGTAATGTAACTTTGTAAACTAATCCTGATTTGCTTTAAAAATTTTCAAGGCATCGAACTATCAAGATTAGGTTACTTGTGTGAGAAAAATTGTTATACCTTTAATATTTGACAATCATGTTCTTAGTAGTAATAAAATCCAAGGGACGTCTTTTTATTGCATGCTATGTGTCTAGACTTGGTTTGCTTGAGGACAAGCAAAAAGTTAAGTGTGGGGGAGTTTAGGTGTGAGGTTCTTATTTACATCCATCTTCACTAATACTAACTTGTTTAAAGAAAGAAAACAAGTCCATTTTTTTATTTTTTATTTACGTTTTGTCATTCTGTTTACTTTTATTTACAACTAATTTTTGTTTTTGTTTTCATACCTTCTTTTTTTTTATTTTAATTATATGTTTACATTGCTTGAAGATGAGCAATGACTTAAGTGTGGGGGAGTTTGATCTGTCGTAATTCGGTGTAGCAAATTAAACTAGTTTTCACATTTGAGGAGCTTGAATACAAGCACTTTTGTTATGTTTTAGTCAAGTTTTCATAATTTCATTTACATCCAATAAAAAGTATAATTTGAGACCATTAGAAGGCGTGCTAACTCGATACTAGTCGCTGTGTTGCAACACAGAGAGTTTTATGTCGTAACATAGGGAGCAGAATAGAAGAATTCCAAGACTGCCTTTGGTGTTGCGACATGGTCTGAGAATGTCGCAACATACCCTGAATATGAGCATACTGCCCTCGATGTCACGACACAGGCACTAGAGTGTCGTGACATTGGTCCTATACAGGAATCACTTATGAGCCGTGGGCATTTTGGTCTGCACAATCAAATGTTTAACACGAGAACGTCAGCTGACCTGGGGTTGAGGACGACGGCAACCCTAAATCTATAAATAGGCTCATTTAACGCTTGTTATGGACAGCTTTTGATATTATTAGTTCCCTTTGTGGAATTTAGTTTTTAGTTTAGTTTTCTTTATGTCTTTTTTAGGGTTTCAGAATTTATTTTAAGTTGTTCTTTGTTTTCAAGATATCTAATTTGGGGAGATCATCAAACTTTGTGAATTTGCAATGAATTCTTAATACAATCAGGCCCTTTTGTAAACTCTATACTTCCAATTTATTTAGCATGTTTGCTCTTTATATTTATCTTATATTGTCTATGGAAGCCATGAACAACTAATCCCTCTATGGGGAATTAGCGAGTGGAGGTATGATCTATTAACTATTTTATAGGGTTACTAAGTGGATCAGCTATTTAGGAAAGGAAGAACGTGAAACAAACGAGAAACAAACCCTAGGCCTGACAACCCGAGAAGTTATTAAGGTGGGAATTAACTCAAAATTGGTATGGTCCATCCATGAACACATTCACCCCAAACTAGTCTAGACTATGAGGTTAGAAGATAAATAGTCCTTATGGATTCGTTATGTTAGTGGAAGATCGGAATATCCTGCTAGGGTAACGACTAGTTTATTGACGAGGAACCCGAAAAGATAGTTGATGGGGATTACCGAAGCGATCTAACACCCATAATCAAGATGTGTTTTACTCTACTCTTTAACCTCTTGAATTTTTATCGTTTTATGTTATTTTATTTTTATTATTATAAAAACCTTAAGAATCCTTTATTTATGTTTATTCGTAATATAGTATATTTAAAGTACTAATTAGATCTATTGATGTTTAAGTTAGAATTACTTTAGTACTAGCCTCCCTTTGGGTATGATCCTCGGGATACTTACGAAGTGTTTCGTTGTAAACAAACTATATTACAATCTGACCTGTATACTTGCGGACACTGCCTCAAATTCCATATATTTTGTAACAGTATTCACACTCTAGACATTATCACGTTCGGAGGTGATCAATGTTGTGACATTGAGTCCCTTTGCCTTGAGGGTGCAAGACTTGAACGAGAAATCAGGTTGGAGCTGACTGTCAACAAAGTCACGACATTGAGGGTGTGGTGTTGTGACATCAACCCCAAAGTCGCGATGTCACTAGAGGTTGTTGTAGTGAAGAAATCGTAAGCACCAATAGGGATGTCACGACACCGATTAGTGGATGTCATGACATCGAGAACCCTAGAGTAATCAGTATGCCACTGTCGAAGGTGTCACGACACTGAAGCCTGGATACTACTACGTTACTGCCTGAGAGGGTGAAAATTGTTGCAGGGGTAGTCTTTTGTCCAATACCAAAATAAGTCAACACACACATTTTAAGGGTAATTTTGTCATTGTTAGGGTTACATTTATTAGGTTTTAAAAGACTCTTTGGTTGTCAACTTAAAGGAGACAACTTTATTTCATCTTTGTAGCTTATTCTCCATTTTTAGGTTTAGGCCATTTACTTTTCTAAGCTTAGTTGGTTTAGTTGGTAATTTAGTTAGTTTTCTTACTGTAGCTTTTCCTCTATTTACAATTTAGTACTCAAACCAACTAAACTACAGTAGAAAAAACTAACTAAATTACCAACTAAATTGATTTTTTAAAATATTTTAGTATATCTCAGTTTGATTTACTTTCAAAAGCGTAAAAATTTGAACTTTAATTGTGTTTTCACCTCCATTGCTGTTGCTAAGCTTCTTCTAACCTTGTTTTTATGCTTATTGTAATGACCCATTTGTGCATGTGTTTTACTGTTATTTGCATGATGATGATGAGTGGTAACTAAATCTATGGTGGTTGGTTGATGAAAATGTTGCTTGGTTAGTTTTTGGTGCAACGACTAAATCATAAAAATTGGAATAAATCAAATAAACCTCAAAAATTAGAATTTATTACTCCAGGTGAATATTTAGGTAGGTGAAACCAAGAGGAGAGCCTATAGAGAACCAATTTGGTTGTCTCGATTTAGTTTAGTAAGGTAGAGAGATAAAATGAACTAAATCGCCTAATTTGGTAAAATGGTGACTGAGAGGTAAAATTGAACCAATTAGAAGTTTAAGCCTTTTAGATCCCTAATCCAAGAATTGATTAGCAACATAGAAGTCAACAAATTACTTTTGTTCATTGAATTGTTAATTATGTAATTTTAATTATTTTTCAATTTAGTCTTTTTTAGTTTTAGATAGTTAAATAGTGTAATTACCCATTGAATATGTTTTGTCGTAATATGATACTTATCGAGTAGCTAGCTAGACTTCCTATTTGCACGTGTTTTCCTTATTTTTCATCTTATCACTAGAACTCTCTTGGGTTTGATCCTTGGAATGCTCAAAGTGTTCCATTGTAACACTTAAAATTATTATAATTTACTTGTCACACTTGTAGTACATTGCTAGATTTTTAATTGTATTTGTAACAACCCGGTTTTGACCCTAATCGAAATAGTGGTTTTGGGACCACAAATTCGAGTCAAAAAATATTTTAATATTATTTTTAGTGTCTATTATATGTTAAGTTATAGGTGTGAAAAATTCGTGTGGAAATTTAATCGTTTGAATGTTCAATTCGATAAAAAGGGTTTAATTGCGTAAAATAAAAATTTAGGGGTTAAATCTAAAAATACCTAATTGTTGTTGTCTTTTAAAAATGGGGGTCTTAAATGACAATTAGACCATTTAAACGTTAGTGGGTGGCTATGGACAACTATATCCTTATGTTATATTTCATATAAATTATTTATTAAAGGTTAATAAGGTAAATAAATAAAATACTAATATATGTTAATTAAAAACAAAGAAAAATTCAATTGTTATCATCTTTGTTTTGCCGAAACAGAGAAAAGAAAGAAGAGAAAAACACAAGCATAGGTTCGGCCATACTCAAGCTTGATTTAAGGTTCGTTTTAGCTCGGTTTTTGATAATTTTTACATTTTTGAGATCGTTGCTTTGAATACTTCAAAACTCATGTCTTAATTTTGTGAATTGTTGATGATTTTGAAATGTGCCATTGATGAATGCTTGAACTTTGTGATAGTTGATTATGAAAAATGAAAGAAATGTGATAGATTAACATGTTTTGTCTTTGAATTTTTAGTGAATTTGATAAATTAGAGCTAAATTGTGAAAATAAATTTTTGAGGGATTAAAATGTGAAATAAATGAAATGTGTGGACTTGTATGAAGACAAGGAACATTCGGCCCTAGCTTAGTGTGGGCAAATTTTGTGTATTTTGTGTTTTGTGCAAAAAGGACTAAATTGTAAAAAGTGTAAAATGTCAGGGGCAAAATGGTAATTTTCCCATTTATGTATTTTTGGACTTAATTGAATGTTTTGATGAATAAAAAGGTTAAATTTGATTATGTTTAGATCAAGAAACGAAGAAAACGGATTTGGATCGGGGGAAAACGAAAGTAATTGAATAGTCGATCGTGTCCGCTGATATCCGAGGTAAGTCTACTAGCTACTAAATGGAACTAAATTAGTATATATATGTGTGTATGAATCTATAAATTATTGTTGATCTATAATCAAGCCTTCTTTGGTTGAACAGACTTGAAATATGGATAGTAATTGTGTATAAGCTATATTCGGCTATAAGGATATATGTTTATATAAGTTTTGATAATAAATATAATGAAGAATAGTACATAGATATATGTATATACATTGTTTAAATATTTCAATCTATATATATATGTTTATGACTTATTTGAAAATAGTTGATGATATAGGGATTATAAATGCAAAATAAATTTCGAAAATAAGTATATGTACAATTATGTATAATTTTTAAGTTTGAAAAAAAAGGTATGTATATTGTATATGCATAAGAAATTTCTAATGGGTGTTTCTATATGAATTGATGCATATATGTTTATATTCGAATAGGTATTTAATAAAATTCAATGTTAAGTGTTAAGTATATATTTAAATATATATACATATATGGATTGCATCAAATGTATACTTACATATATATATTTAGTTAGGTTCGAATAAGTGTATTTAGGTATCTAAAGTTTTGTATTAAATTTAGTTAAGTAGTAATGTATATGAATATATGTGTGCGCATACAATTTATAGATGTTTGAATTGAATTGAATATAGAATTTTATAAATTCTCTTATGTTTGAATATGATCTTTTACAATTATGTGATTACTTTAAAGAATTATTTGAGGAGTATTTCGTATATGTAAAATTGAAATGTTCAGGTTTAAAACGTAGTAGGCTTAAGGCCGGTGAAATAATTAGGACTTTAAGTCTAGCAGGCTAAGTGCCGGTGATCTGAATCAGGTTATAAACCTAGCAGGCTAAGTGCTGGTGATCTAAATCAAGTTATAAACCTAGCAGGCTAAGTGCCGGTGATCTGAATCAGGCTATAAGCCTAGCAGGCTAAGTGCTGGTGAATATGTTAAATTAAGTGATTATATGCATTTGATATATATATGATTTTGGGTTATATGTAATGGATAAGTATATGAACATTTGTTTATATGTATTTGATGAGCATATAAACGTTTGGATCTTTGTGTTTAGTGAGTAGGCACATATATTGGTTGTTATGAAAATTGTTGAATATACAAGTATGCATTCGGCACATGTGGATTAGAAGTATAGATGTGCATTTGGCTCATGTAGTTGATAAGTAAAAATATAAGCTTTTGACATATGTATTTGAAAGATCATAGATATGCATTCGATGAAATGCAAATGATAAGTATATTAGAAATCAGTATATGCAATTAATGATTATGTCTGTAACTTGATTATAAGCATATAATGTTTATACATATGTTCGTTTATATGTATTTTAGATATGCTATAAACTTACTAAGCTATAAAACCTTACTTTGATTGTTTTTGTCCATTTGTTTTATAGATAAAAACCAAGCTGCAGACTCGGGGATTGTTAGCGAAGATCATCACTCTATCTATTGTTTCGGTATTAAAACGTTTAAATTTTAACTTATGGCATGTATAGGCTAGATAATATTTTGGGAGTCGTACTTTAATGTACTGTATATATATAATTAATAGTCATATGAAACTAGCTTATTTTTCTTATGGTTTAACTAAACTGAAATGTTATGTTTTGTTATAAAAGGTTAAAGTAAAATTTATAAATATACTTACTTCATATTTGACTAATTTAACATAGATGTAAAATTCTTGAATTCTACTGAATGTCTGTGTTAAGTTGCGTTTTATCCGGCAATGCTTCGTAACCCTAATTTATCGACGTATACGGGTTAGGGGTGTTACAGTATTCATGTTGATTCATAGCCTCGACGCACGCACGTTGAGACTCGATCAAGCATTCGTAGGGGCGTTAATGTCTAAAACCTATGCTGAAGGTTGCTAACTTATCAATGACATGTTATTGAATTCGTATATGTGGCTGAATGAGTTTACATATAGAGCTAAACCACTTACCGTCAATGCAATTAGTGGTAAGGTTATTTCAACAAATCCTCGAGAGGCTTAATAACCTCAAACTTAACTCTAATAGACCTCATATTCCCACCCAACCTCATTTCACCGGAGCTCATATAGGTAATCAGAATGAAGGTGCTAGTTGGGGAAGCCATCAAGAATGTAGCTATGTCGAGGTTAACTATATGGAAAATAGAGAGGTGTAACACATCATACTCGACCCGATCGCTGAATCTAAGCTACGAGATGCCACATCTGTTTCCGAAGAAACTATGATTCAATTTGCCCTTTATATAAGCTATTAACCTTATTAATCAATATATATATGATATTCTATCATTTCTAGATCTTTTACGAGCTTACGAAAGCTCTTTTGCTAATATGAGGTCAAATTAGGACAAAATTGTAAAGTTGATCGCCTTCAAACGTACTAACGTCCAGAGTGTGAATACTGCAATAAGATATAGAAAGACAAGGCGGTTTCTGCAAGTATACGGGTCGAGTCGTAATATAGATTTACAACGAAGTAGGTGAGTACTTCAAGGATCGTACCTAAGAGAGGAGAGTGCCAGATCAATTCTAACCTAATCACTAAAAGATCTAATTAGTTATAGTATGAAACTATAAAATAAAAGATTTTTAGGGTTTTTATAATAAGGACAAAGTAACATAAAAGAAATAGACTTCAAGAGATAGAAAAGGGAGAATAAATAAATCTTGCTTATGGTGATTAACTCGTTTCGGTAATCTCCATCAATTGTCGTTTCGAGTTCCTCGTCAATAAACTAGTCACTACCTTAGCAGGATCTTCTGATCTTCCACTAACATAATGAGTCAGCAAGAACTACTCATCATCTAACCTCACAGTCCAGACTGGCTTGGGGTGAAGGTGTTCATGGAAGGGCCATACTAATTTTGGGTTCATTCTCACCTCGATGACTTCCTGGGGTTGTCAGACCCAGGGTTTGTTTCACGTTCTTCTTTTTCCAAACAGCTGATCCGTGGAGTAACCCTATAAAATAGTTAACAGATCATAACTCCACTCACTAACCCCTCATAGAGAGATTAGTTCCCCATGGCTTTCATAGACAATATAGAATTGATGTAAAAAGAAAGCATGCTAATTAAATCGAAAAGATAGAGTAAATGAAAGAGTCTGATTGTATTGAGATTAATCGTGAATCCACAAAGTTTGAATGCTTCCACAATTCAGATCTCTTAAAATCAACAAGAACAACTGAAATAAATTAAAAACCTAAGAATGAAAGAAAATACTAAACTAAATTTTACACAGGGAATCTAGGCCAAAGGAATGGTGCTCATAGCATGTGTCAAAGGAGTATAGATTTTAGGTGGCCGTTGTCCTTAACCCTAGGTTAGCTGACATCCTTGAGCTTTAAGTTTGATTGTGTGGACCAAAATGCCCCTTAGATCGTGTTTTATCTAGTCTAGAGTCGATGTCGCTACACACTAGGACTTGTGTCGCGGCATAGCAATCAGTGTACTCCTCTTGGGATATCTCCAAGGCTGTGTCGCGGCACCCTTAAGCTGTGCCACGACACCAAAGTCAGTCTTGAGGTTTCTCCATTCTACTCCCTATGTTGCAACATCGAACATCCCATGTTGCGACATAGCGACCAGTATCTGTTTAGTACGCCCTCTAAAGGTCTCTTGCACAATCACAAAGTGTGCTAGCTTTCCCTTAAGCCTCATTTGGCACCTAAGGTCAATAAAAAGACTCAATTTGCACATTTTATTGAATATAAAAAAAACTAAGAAAACTTAACTCAAACATAACGAAAATGCTTGTATTCAAGCTCCTTAACTGCGAAAACTAGTTTAATCTGCTACACCAAATTATGGCAGATCAAAAGTCTTCAAATTATCGGGTTGACGTTTCAACTTTGGGGGATCCTCATTGCGATGCAACATATTGACTAAGCTCGTCGTGATGTTAAGGGCCCGACGTTGCGATTTGACCTTTGTTTCCAACAAGGTCCAATTTGGTACCTAATCAAACCATACCAACACCTAACCAATTGTTCAATTCAACCACCAAATTTGCAACAAATGTTAGATCTCATAATAACATGTAAAATCCCTGATCAAATGCACGTAAAGCCCTAGTGGCATGCCATACATATCCTAACATTTTACTAGGTTCACACTAACATCATTTTCGTATATATGTCATTACCAATCTCTGTACATGATATCATATTTCATTTACGAGTCTTGTAATCAATCAATATTCATATTTGTACCCTGTACTATTTCAATATAGCCAATGTTCACAAGACTTTTCAATTCAATCCATTTTAAGTCATATGTGCCAAATTCACTAAATTATACTTAATTCATATGACCTTGATGGGTGTCGATTCCACCAATATAATCCTACACATAATTTGCAAACTTGAGCAGTATAGGGAGTAGGGTCGATCCCTTAGAGACTGGATTTACTAAAAATTATTTCTCTCTTGACCAGATTTATGTCTGGACAGCTTTCGTGCCTAAGAAATTTGGGGGGGAAAAACAGTTAGGTAAGTCTGAAGAAAAATTAATTGAACTTAGCTCAGCTTTAGGCACAAGTTTTTTCCGTCTTTGAACCGATCCTCGAAATTAGATGAACTCCTTTTTTTTCCAATAAGCTAGTTATAGCTACCAACGACGCCTCGGACACCAACTCTTCCTTGTGTAAATTAGTTATGGAACGTCCTATAACTAACCCTTACCGATGGAACAACCAATGAAACGTCCATGGTTTAGAACTCCGGCAGCTTTGCATTCTAGAAGAGCCTAGCTCGAACCAATGTCCTCAACCGCGTGGGACATTTAAATCCAGTTACTACTTCCCTTAACGGAACCAAACATCAATCCCCACTTGGCACGCCAATGTGTTCACGAAAAATCGATTAGACAATCTATCCTTTTGAAATTTCAACTGCACGTCTAACCACACTAATTCAAACGACATCTTTTTTGACTTAGGGTTGGTTTGACTTTGTGAGTTGACGAAGTCATACTCTTAATCCGAAGAAATAATAAGTACTGAAAATTAGGAATTTAATTGCTTGGATTCGTAACTCACGAATCTTGGCGAAGCTAACACCGACCTAAAGCTGAAATGGGTTTAGTTAACTAAGGTTTGGGGCATATTGGACTTGGTCATATCTTGAGTAGGTTGGATGAAAAAAAATATTGAAATGGTAAAAAGTGGGTGGCTTAATGTGTGGAATAGTTTTAGGTTACAGGGAATGAGAAAAAGGTTTGGAAAAGAAAAACGTAAGTAGTGTAAGTTGGGGGCAAGCTAGAAATTAATAAATTGAAAGTAAAGAAACCAAAGACAACAAATAATTTTGAGAGAATGAAGGAAAGATTGCATTCCAAAGAAGAAAGCTTGATTGAAAACTTGATGAATGAATGAACATAGTAGCCTCTATTTATACTAGTGGCCTTGAACAAATTTGCCTAATTAAAGGCCACCAGCCATAGAAAATCAAGGAAAAATATTCTCATGATATCAAAATCCCTACATAATCTCCCACTAAGTCAAAATAAAATTTCAGCTAATTACAACTTGGAAAAATTCTATTTTGGCTCGCCTTCTTTGCTCATTTCTTCAATCTAGCCCAATTGCTTCTCTTTTTTCTCTTTTGACCCCAAATTGCACCCCTGTATAAAATTCAATATAAAATGGAGAAAATCAATGGTGTATTCTTATAAATTGACCAATTAAATTACATAAAATATGTACTTTTCCATTTAATCAAACCTTACCCTTTCAAGTCAATCCATTTTCAAACATAATTCATACATAAAATAAAATAGAGTGGTAAGTTTCATATGACCTTACCCTTTCAAAATATGTAAAGTGGATACTTCAAGGGCTAATACACAATTTTAACTTTTCCTCGATTAACTCCACTTCAATCTGATTCTTATTTTAAACAATCATTCTGTATCATCAATCAATACCAAAAATCTCTATACTATGCTATGATATGCATGAAACTTTATAAACTTGATTTTTCGTTATCCTTAAAATTTTACATTTTATTCAATTTAGTCCCTAAATTCGGGTTAGTCATAACTTTAAATTCCTATCTTCATATTAAAATCTAATTTCATATATTCTCATTACGTAATTTAAACTTTCTATTTTCAACATAATTTCATGAAAATTTTTACATTTATTCAATTTGGTCCATAATGTAACAAAGTTAACAAACAATCTAAATTGACTTTACAATCTAATCTTTTTATATTCTAAGCTTAAAACCTATCAATTTCAAACTTAATTATTTAAGAAATCAACAATGGAAACTTTCTAAAACTTTAATATTTTTACCAGTTGGTACATGAGCTATCTAAATCAAGCCTTCATGACCCCAAATTCATAAAAATGACAAGAAAATGACTTGATTTCAATCCCTAGTTAATGGCCAAAAGTTTGAAACCCTTGAAGATATCTTACTTTCTTTTCTTATGGTGGACAATCACTTGCTTGAAGAAAAATAGAAAATTTTCTTTTTCCACCATGTATTTATACTTTAATTAATGTTTAATTTATCTTAACTAATTATATATAATTAATATTAATCATGATTAATAATTATAGCATCACCGTCCACTACAAATTATTTGGAAATGGTGTATTTTACCAATTTATACCTTTGTTTAATTGCCATTTAGGTCATCAAGCTTTTGGTCAATTAAAAACTTATAGCGATTGGACCCTATGATTTAGTCTTTAAACATTAATTAACTATTAATTTGATGAAATTTCTTGACCAAAATTTGATGTAAAAATGTTAGACACTTAATATTTAATATTTATAAACTCGATTTACGGAAATGGAGTTTCAAAATCGTAATTTTTGATACCACAGAAAATCAAGTACCAAAAAAATGAGTTGTTACAGGATTATACCCTATAATTATTCATATTTATATATCCATACCCTGTAATCATTTACATTTACTTGTCGTACACTGTAATTAGTCACGTTTACATTTTCATATCCTATGCACTATATTATCACATAACTATCATTTATCACATTTTAATTCAATCCAATTCATATATATAATATCATGTTCAATTTCACAAATTCATTCCAATTCATCATCAACACAAAATTAACTCATATAATATAACTTATTCAATTCATTATCATATTATATATCATATTCCCAATAAATCATAATACTTTTCATTTCATTCAATTCAATCCACTATCTCAATAATCAATATCAACCATAGCAAATCAATTCATACGGTCATTTATAACTCATTTTGATATTCAATAATACAATATGACATGAATATGCAAAGAAAATGGAATTAAATTAATTGGTCTGTGAATTCATTGAATGTAGAAAAAATTAAATATATTTTCTCATAAATTCTTTTACGGTAAAGTTGTCATGATTTTAACGGAATTAGAATCAAGTTGAAAAAAATTATTTAATTGGGAAATTAATTATGTTTATTTTGGAAAATAAAAAAACATGTATTGGGTTGGATTGAATTATAAATTGCTGGGTTAAAAGTCTAGGAAGCACTTCTAATTGGATACAATACGAGAGTGGCCCAAAAGCCCTTCATGTTGGATACATGGGACGACAAACCCTAGTATATTTAACTAGGGTTGCCACCTCTCTTGTAATAGCCCGTTTCAGTGATATCGGAACTGTGGTTTTATGACCATAATTTCAACGAGTAAATTATTATTTTATTATTATATTAATGTTTACGGGATTATATTTCATATTAGAATTTCGTTAAGAAATGTTGATGTTTAAGTAGTTAATTACGTAAAAAAGACTAAATTGTGTAAAAGTTGAGTTCTATTAGCTAAAAGGATCAAATAGTTATGAAACCTTAAACTAAAGGACTTGAATGGTAAATAGACCAATTGAGGTGATAGTGGATGTTTATGGACATGGTTTTGATTAAATTATTATAGTTTTTAAAGGTTAAAATGGTAATTAGGTAAATTAAGCTTAAACTAAATAAAACAAAATTGTTTCATCTTTCCTATTCAACACCCAAAATCTATTTTAGCCATTAAAGGAGGAGGATAATTCAGCCAAGCTTATTTCCTTTGCATGGTCTAGTTTTGAGCCTCATTTTTAATGATTTTTATGTTTTCGAGTTCGTTTTAGCTTAATCCAGCTAGCTTGGGGGTCAATTTGTGAAACTGTTAAAATTGAGGGTTATTCCATTTATGTTTTTGAGGAGGTTGTGATGTTAAATGATAGATTATGAACTCTTTGTTGAAAAATAAATAAGTTTTGTAAAGTGATTTTTGTTGAATTTTGGAATTAGGGACTAATTAGTTAAAGGTATAAATTATAGGGTTTTATTTTGAAATGATGGTAAATATAAGTTGTTTCAAGGTCCCTTGCATGTTTGGTTAACATGTAATTAGATTAAAATAGTTAGATTTTAAGTTATAAGCTTAAGAACTAAATTGTGTAAAAGTTAAAATGTTAGGGGCAAATTGATAATTTTGCATAAATATGAAATGTGGATTGAATTGAATGTTTGAGTTTAATTGAATTACTTAATTGAATATAATTATCTATTTAGATCAAGATAAACCATGAACGGACCTAGATAGAGGAAAAGCAAAAGCTTCGGATTAGTTCGATCAAACTACTATGCCTCTAGTCATCGAGGTAAGTTCATATGAAAGTTTATTATGTTATTGTTACTTAAATTGAATGATTTGCTATGTTACTCTTAATGTAATGGATCGATATATATAAACATATCAATGTTATGATGAATTTACGGTTATTGAGTCCTTGTTGAACCTTAGGAATTCTTAGGATAAGAATGACATGTCATTACAGATTTCATATTTTGGGTTCTGGTCTTGAATGTCCTACTAATGGTTGAGGTTCTATAGTTGTTGTGAATACTCCACAGCTCGTGTGAGCAGCATTGTCTAGCTTACATTCCGACCCACAGCTCATGTGAGTAGGCCCATTTCACAACTTGTATGAGCAATGATGTAAAAGAAAAGTTATGGTTATATGTACAGGCACACTTTGTGTGAGTTTTCCCATGTATCTGATGTAATTTTAGATGGTTCAAAAGGTAAGAAAAAAGAAAGGAAAGGTAAGTATGTAATTGGATTGAATCACAACATTATGGAACATTGAGGGTGCAAAATGTTATGTTTATACATGACGAATCACATATCCTATGGATGATTTCATATATATATTAATAAGGGTAATAACTTGTGAACTTTATGTTGTTGTTAGGATATATCAAGCTTATGGTTATGCTTGATTTTATGCTTATGCTTATATTATGCAATTGATATGGTAAGTTAAGTTTGGTGTATACGAGCTTACTAAGCATTCTTTGCTTACGTAGTTGTTTTTCCTTTGTTTTATAGATTATCGGAAGCTCAATCGGTTTAGAAGCTCGTCGGAGATCTATCACACTATCTAGAAATCTTTTCGGTAGTTTTTGAACATTTTGGCCAGTGGTTTATAATGGCATGTATAGGGTGGTTTGTAATGATATTTTGATGAGTGAGATGTTGGTGCTTTGGCATGTTTAAACCTTTGGAAGTTATGTTGATTTGGTACCACTTGATGCCTTGTCATTTTGTGTCATTTTGGTTACCTTATTATGTATGTTTATGTGGCTTTTATGGTATATTTGATATGGTATGATAATGGTCAAGTTTGTGGCATGTTTTGGTAAGTTTTGAACTAGGATGTGATGCTTGAAATGTGGTAGCATTGGCATGTTTAGGTTGGTATTGTTTGTAAGAAATTGAGGTGAATTTGAATGGCACATTGATTAGTTTATTTATGATATTTAAATGGTACTTGTCATGCAGGTTTGAATGATGCTTAGGTACCTTGAATGTAGGCTTAAATAGGTTGAATGTTATGCATGAAATGGTAATGTAATGGCTTAATTTTAGGTATATTTTGATTCCACGCAGTCTTAGACACGGGCGTGTGACTCAGGTGTGTGAGACACACAACCTAGTGACACGGTCGTGTGTCATTTGAGGATTCCTTTGTATACAAGTCAGTGAGTTACACGGCCTGGCACACGGGTATGTGGGGCAACTCAGAGAGTTACACGACCTGGCACACGAGCATGTGACATGATCGTGTGACCCTACTCAGAGAGTTACACGAGTGAGGACACAAGCTGGGACACAGTCGTGTGTCCCTAGTTCGAAGGTTACACGGCCTGAGACACGGGCGTGTGTCTCAACCGTGTGAGGCACACGACCTTGCAACATGGCATTGTGACCCCTATTTTGCAAATTTTGCATCTTTTTCCTAAACTTTTCAAATTGTTTCCAACTGGTCTCGATTTGATTCTATGATATTTTTAGGGCCTCAAAGGCTCGATTTAGGAATGATATGTACGTGTTTGGATGGTTGATAATATATTTACGTTATTGATTGATATGATGGTTCGCATGTGTGAACTCCTTATAACATAATACAAATATTTATCATAAAATATGAAAGATAAAATAAGAAACTTACACTCGGGACTTAGGTTGGGTGTTTTAGACCAACCTAATCTCTCATTTAACACAATGGTTCGCGCATACTAGTAGCGACCCCCAAACACTCACCAGTTCACAAAAAAGCTTAAGTAAGTTCCACCTTGTTGGTTGAAGGTTTAGTTAAATCTGTAGCTTCACAAATACGTCACACAACAGACAGAAGTTACTAACAATCAAAACACAATAAAATTCATACGTAAACATAATAAATCCTAAGTTCACACAGACCAAAATCCTTATTGGACTTTAATGAGCTTGCTACGAACTTACCTCTAAACTTCATGACACTATGGAGAAATAGTCTTACCTTAAATCTTAAGAGATGGGATCTAGGTTCTTGATTTCTTAAAAACTTGACAAGAAGAGAAAGAAGTAATCGATGAAGAAATTTGAGAGAGCTTTGTCGCTCAAAAGAATATGAAATTTCAATGAAAAGAACTTAATTTGTAGGCACTAAGTGTTTTGATGTTCTTAGGATGCCCTAGTCGCAAAAGAAGTAAAAAAGAATCACATGCATGAGTGGTCACATGCATGAGTGGTGTTTTGAAGAGGAAAATAAGTTGACTTCCTAACTTTGATATAATTGCCCTTTGGCTACTCCTAATTTTAACCTTTTTTTTTCCATAGTCGAGACCTACTTTCACTCTCAAACCAAACCATCAATCGTAACTCGCCAGGCCCACTAGCGATCCAAGTTTGTTAAGCCCAAACTCCTAAGCCCTATTGCGGGGTGTTATAATTCTTCTCTCAAAAATTTTTTATCCTCGAAATTCACCTTAGTCAAACAAATGAGGATACTGAGCTTCATTGCTTCCTCAGTTTCTCAAGTTGCATCGCTGGTTTTATGGTTTCGCAATTTTCACTAGAGGAATTCTCTTGTTACCTCAATTTCTTCCACTGTCACAATTTGTAAATTTTTTTATTAAACTGTGGTAATTACCATTAAAACATCCGTTGTAACAGCTTATGATATTGGGAGAGAATCTGCAATTAATTTATTGAGCATTAAATTGAAAGATTGAAATGTTAACCTCAAATAGCAATTAGTTTAATAAGCATTAAATTAAAAGATATAAATGTAGAATAAAAGTATTAACCTTAAATATCACTAAACAATTAAGTATTCAGATTATAAATCCTATAAAATACATAAATGATTAAACTTCATGAAAAGCTAAATATAAAGCCTGTTTTTAAGCTATAAAGTTGAAGCTTTTGAGAAAGAAAGAACAAAAACAGATTCAAATTTTGAAGAATTTAATTCCAAAATTTAGAGATTCAAACAATGGCAAGATTGCCAGAAGAAGTGCACTCCAACAAGGCTTTTGGATGGGCAGCCAAAGATAGCTCTGGTGTTCTTTCTCCCTTCAATTTTTTCACAAGGTGTTTGTTATTTACTATATTTTATCATTAAATCTGCGTTTCTTCTTCTAAAGGGTGTTTTTTTTAATGGTAAATTCTATAAAATAATTTAGGTATTGTGTATTTTTAGTGGATTTAGTCCGTTTATCTTAATTTAATAATTTTTAGAAAAAAAGGTGTGATGATGTGACATATATATTTATTTAGATATTTTATACACTCTTAAAATATAGAAAAAATAAAAAAAAAGTATCATATCGGTCAAATGTCAATATGTTTATATAATATTAAAGTAGTTTTTACAAAATAAATCATTTCAAATTATTTGATTGAATTAATGGAAATGAATTTCTCTAATCTTGCAAAAAATTCATTTTATTATCCTGAGGTTGGCTCCTTTAGTATCACCACCGTGCATGCAGCCAACAACCAGACCGACCTAGCGTACTCTAATACTAGTTCTCACAATTGGTGGCCATCACTAGCTTGACTGGTATGGCATTCTTTGTTTTCTCGATGACATTTGTGGCGGATGTCGGCATTGATGGCTCGCCGGTGCCTTGTTTGGTTGTTGGGAGTTTGGTTGTTCTGGTGGGGCTCTTCCCATGATGGTGGGCTTCAATTTTCTGGATTTTTGTATTTTGTTCCTCATTGTGACCTTTATTTGGGTCTTGGCATGTTGTTGGATTTGACCCAGTATGCATATTCATGGCTGCATGTGCCGGTGCTCTTTAATATTGGGTCTTCATCTAAAGTTCATATTAACCAGCTGAAATGGAGGATCTTCGTGTAGAAGGGATCATACACATTTACTCGACTTCTTTGAATAAATTATTAAAACCTCATTGTATGATAATGATCCCTCCAACATTTCAATTGTTTAAAAGGGGTGATGACACAGACACTTACTTTTTTCTTTAGGGTGTTCTCTTGGTGTTGATGTTGCTTTTTTGGTTTTAGGATCTTTTTGTATTTCTTTTGATGAAATGAGTCTCGACTTTCAATGTGTCCAAAAAAATTATCAAATAATAGTAGAAGGACTAAATATACTAAAACTACATAATACAAGGACCTTCGTTACAATTTTACCTTTTTTCTATTTGTTTGCTAAACAAAAATGATGTGAGATTTGCAGGGAAACAGGGGAAAAAGATGTGACTTTCAAGATGCTTTATTGTGGGATATGCCATTCAGATCTTCATATGGTTAAGAATGAATGGGGAAATTCCATTTATCCTCTTGTCCCCGGGTAACTCCAATTGTCTCCGTTCATATCTTTCATGTTTATTCTACTGTCTATAAAAATTAATTCAAAATCGTAGTTGCTACTCTCAACAATATGTCTTCAAAGTTTGGAAATATGTTCTCTCCCTGAAAATACAATGTCTCTTACCATTGTACCAGCACTTGTACAGTTCTGTTAACTCTTTTTTATCTTCGTGCATTTTCTTTGCTAAGTTGCATTAGATTTTATGCAGGCATGAGATTGTTGGTGAAGTGACTGAAATTGGATGTAAGGTTCAAAAGTTCAAAGTTGGAGATAGAGTTGGAGTTGGCTGCATGGTTGGTTCATGCCATTCTTGCGACAATTGCATCAACAATCTTGAGAATTACTGTCCCAAAATGATTTTCACCTATGGGACAAAGTACTATGATGGAGCTGTTACACATGGAGGTTACTCCAACACTATGGTTGTCGATGAACACTTTGTCGTTAGCATTCCCGAGAACCTGCCTCTTGATGCTACTGCCCCTCTTCTTTGTGCCGGAATCACGGTGTATAGTCCGTTGAGATTCTATGGACTCGATAAGCCTGGTTTGCGTGTTGGTGTTGTTGGACTAGGAGGACTAGGCCACTTAGCTGTGAAATTTGCAAAGGCAATGGGAACCAATGTTACGGTGATCAGCACATCTCCTAGTAAGCAAAAGGAAGCATTGGAAAATCTCAGTGCCGATTCGTTTTTAGTCAGCCGAGACCAAGATCAGCTTCAGGTATGTATGGATTATAAAACCCGAGTCACTCTACGAATTTCACTTGAGACAATTTTAGTAAATTCTTCATCAATACAATCGTGGGACGGAGATGGATGAGGACATCTCAACCTCCGTCCTGTTTCTTTGTCATTCGTAGCCTTACCTTCTTTGTGCATGTTTAGGCTGCCATTGGCACATTGGATGGAATCATCGATACGGTATCTGCCCAACATCCATTGTTGCCATTGCTTGGGCTGTTGAAATCTCATGGGAAGCTTGTGATTCTTGGTATTCCAGGGAAACCATTTGAGTTACAAGTATTTCCTTTGATTCAAGGTAATTTATATATCTTTAAATTTGAGTCTTGAAATGGTTAATTTCGATGTTAACGGTATAATTTGTGCATCACTAAATGGACAGGGAGGAAATTAATAGGAGGAAGCATGATTGGAGGAATGAAAGAAACTCAAGAAATGATTAATTTTGCAGCTGAACACAACATAAAAACAGACATTGAAGTTATAGCTATGGACTATGTGAATACCGCCATGGATCGCCTTCTCAAAGGTGATGTTAAATACAGATTTGTGATTGACATTGGTAACACATTGATGCCCTCCTCTTAAAGGTGTTTCCCTTGCATTTAGATATAAAAACCATCGAGACCAGTCCCGCAGTCTTAAATTCCGGTAGTTTTCATCTCCTTTACTATGTAATAAAATTTGTTTGAGTACTTGAATTGTTTTAAAATTTTCATGTTCAGTTATGGATTGAGATAGCCTCACTTTTTCTAGACATTTATGTGCATTAAAAAAATTCGTATGATATAATTATTTCATAAGGTTAATCGTGATTAGAGATGAGCAAAAGTTGATTCAAACTGACTTAATCGATTTAATCAATGGCTTGCTTCAACCATCTCAATTATGATGGATAGGGTGGTTTTTGCAATGGTTAAAGTAGGTTACATCGGCATGTTATCTCAATTGGAGGGTTTGATGATCCAATCTTCTATTTTTGTTCAAATAAACTAAAAAATGTTTAAAACTCTGTTTACCAAATACCTAATAATTTAATTCATAAAATTTATATTCAATATACAATTGAATGGTTGCTATAATCATAGAAATCAAGGCTAGAATTACCATCATACTTAAATTAAATAAAAAAAATAAAAAGAACAAAAGAACCATCCTAAATTGCACATTTGATAACATTAACTAATCGTTTAAACTATTAGGCCCTTCTAATCGAATGTAATCATACATTACAGCTTCAAAAGGGTTGTCACTTCTTGTCTGAGTTAGATATATTGTGTTGTTCCCTTTACGAAATCTATATCCAGGTACTTCAATGCTATACAATCTGTACAATCCGTGAATCCCGTGCCTTGGTACGGCGTTGTCGTAACCGATTCTTCTGGTTGTAAAATGAGGTCGATCGGAATTTGGATCGTTGAATCGAACCTGTAGATGCCAATTCGTGAATAAGTGGTTGAATTAGTGAAATTAAGTGAAAAAGATATCTCCGATAAATGATGGAAATGTGAGATGAGATTTATGTACCTCTACTTCTGCAAAAGAAGCTGCTGCTATTGCCATTTGGAGAGTGTAGGTTCCTCTATTGTTTACATCTTGGAGATTGTATTTGATCTGCCATGTTGTTGGTCGGTACCTATCGTCCCCGGTTTTCCTGTAATTGACAAGGATCAAAAACGGATTAGACAGTGACATAACATAGCATTAAGTTTTGGGGTTAAGAAAAAAATTTAAAATAACTTAGGGAGTTTAATTAATTTTCTTTTAAAATTTTGAGAAAACTAATTGGAATTTTGAAGAATTTTAAAAGGTTCAATTAAAACTTTCAAAGATTTCAAAGATAAATTAAAATTTTCAAAATTTTTGAGGGGGCTCTTAAGTTACATCCCTAGGATTAGACTTTGAATCCAAACTTAATCTAACTTGATTTTACTATAAAAGTCAACACCTTAAACTTAATTAGTTCAAACTTAAAAATGATCCAAATTAAAAATAATTAGAACTAATGACTTAAAATGATCCAAACTAAATGATTTGGCCTAAATACTAGATTGAAATTCAAAATTGAATTAATTCGTAAATTCTAAAACTTAAATTAATCTGATATAAACTAATCCAATCCAAAATTAAACCCTATATATCTAAATCACCTATGGAAAACATTCGAAGATGTTGATGAATTAGTGAGTTAAAAAAAAGGGCACCTTGGAACATGAGCAAAGAACCAATCCTTTGAATAGTTGCTTGCACCCACAGTGTAGACAAGGTCACTATCACGATAAATATTCGAGAATCGATCCCACAATCCATATTGCCTGAATCTGTTCATTGTAATAATAACATTAAATAGTAAGTTAATGAAAATTTAAAAATTCATGTTGAAATCTTAGGCAAAAAAAAGGATTCGAATCTCGACCATGGTGTTAAGACATAAAGAGCTTACTTGTCTGCACCATCATTGGTGATTGAATTGACATATTGTGGGTATGGTTCAGGTATGAAGAACTCGGCCGCTGTCCTGTCTGGAATCCCAATTTCCCACAATGTCGGTCCATTTCTTGGTGGATCATATATAAGTGTACCCAATTCGATCTTATTTCCTGGTATTCAAACATTTGTTTAAAGAACCAACCTGTAATGAACGTTATAATTGAAAGAGATCAATAATATATGAAATTAACCTGGTTGGATAGTGATATTGAGATCTAATTTGTAGCTTCCAATGAAACCATGGACCCAAGCATACAAATTATACACCCCTGGTCGGACATTTTTTATGTTGAAACGACCAATCTTGTCGGTTTGAGTCCAAAATTGGTAGCCCTGTAGACAAAACAATAACATGATAAAATCAGTTGAGTCTTCATATTAAGTTAATGTTTCAATCAAGTCTTTTTGCGAGTCCAGCTATCGGTTTATGTTTGACATAAGCTGATAGACTAACTGAAGGACCTGATTAGAATAATACTTAAGTTTGAGGGTGTACTTGGAAACTTTTGAAATTTAGGGATTAATATGCAAAATTTGTTCATAATATTAACCTTTCCTTCTTTTTGCCATGAATCAACCTCTCCAGGGGGGGCCAACCCCACAAAGGCAGATTTTGCCTGCATTAATTGCTTATCCATGTACCTAAACACCAAGAAAATTAAAGTAAAGATAAGATTTATGCAATACTAAATTGAATTAGATGAAGAAATAGAAGGGCTAACTAAACAAATACCGGTCTTGCACTAGCAGTTGTCCATTAACTTGTCCTCGTTGTTGAGAGTGAGGAAAATCTTCTGATCGGGTAAAATTGTAAGGCCAACTTTCTATTTCTTCACTCAACTAAAAGTTTAAAAAAAATTAGGGTTTAAATTGTTATTATAATTAAATATGAGAAAATTTAGGTATTGGTCCCTCTATTATGCTCATATTTAGGGTTTAGTTGTGATTTGATTTGGTACAATTTAGTCTCTATAATAAAACCTTTAACGTACGGATAGTATAAAAGTAGAAAAACAAAAAACAGAAAACAGAGGAACCAAAACTAAAATTTAACTATTTAATATTAGAAAAAAGAAAACAGGGACTGAAATTAAAATAGCAAGAAAAAAACCTGTCTTTTAGCATCATTCCACAGGATCTTGCGGTGATCATCGTCCTTTGAAGAAGCAGAATTAAGATAGATCAAAACCGGACCAAAAACTTTTTTCCAAGCCTCTCCTTCCTTATAGAATGTGTCGATTTCGGTTCCGGTATAATGCGTACTAACAAACATCTAAATCATGAAAATTAAATCAAATCAAATTGATTTTATGACAAACATTATAAAAAGTAAAAGTTTGTATTAGGCTTATAAATAGAATTACCGAAAGGGCAGTCGGACCGACATGAGAAGTAAGGTCCTGTTTATGCGGACCGCCGGTTCGAAACTCATTACTAGGGGTCATTATCCAAAAACCGACGGCATCGTGGTCCGATATCCAACCGTTAAGTTTATTATCTTTATTCTCAGTAGAATATTGGTACTTATCGTCAACCTGTCATTTTTAAGGCACTTAGTTAGAACATTATTTTGCATGCTATTTAATTGTTTTAAAAGGCTATAAGAAAATTATTACCTCTCCTTTAAGTTTTGGATTTGATGGATTTGTCAGTAAAACAGCTTCTTTGAAGTCAAGAGGCTTACTATGACCTTTGACCCGATCTTCACTTTGAGGCATGACCCGTTGTATCGTGTCCGATATCGCCATGAACCGGAACCTGATTCGAAAAATAAATAATGTCACATACACATGGACCATATATATATAGTTGTTATCAAGGGTTCATGTATTTTACTTGTCTTCCTTGAGCTTGAAAGCAATCCTTATTTGGTACATATGAGCTTCCGGAAAATCTTCCTGGCGCTCGAAAATGCCGTACATGTAGACCCCCGAGATGCCGCGCCGGACTATGTACCTTTTTTGTATGTTCAGGGGAAGTGTCTTTCCATGGTTTTTAGAATTCCATGTTTTGGTAAAGGAAAGCTCTACAATGTCATTAGTTTGTGTTATGACCTCGACGTGTTTGGTTTCCAGTCTGTTATGGAACATTAAACAGTTAAAATGAGGGTTAATTCCACTTGACAACCTCAAATTATAGTTAAATTTTTAAATTAGTTCCTAATTAAAACAGGACAACCTCAAATTATCATTAAATTTTTAAATTAGTTCCTAAAAAAAATGTTTTAATTTCTAAATGAGGATAAAGTATGTCAAAAAAAATTATTATTTGGGGCTTAAGAACTTACTTATCATAGGCATCATCATCCCACACAATGTCCCAGTACCTAAGATATAAAATGTAAGTAACGGGAACAATAAAAAAAAAACAACGATATTTATTTAAAACTCAAGAAAATTTAAATACCCTCTATTGGAATTATGATTTCTCCTTTCAAGTACATTTTCCATCTCTTTATATTTAATTCCTATCAAGTAACCAGATGGATTCTCGATAGTGACTTCAACAAGTCCATTATCAATAATCACCTGAAAAATGAAAAAAAAAAGTTAATCATAATAATGAAATAAATAAAAATAAAAATAAAAAAACAAATTATAAGAACATTGTAAGAATATGAATCTTACTTGGCGGTCACTTATGTGTAACCGGACATCATTAGTGTTAATGTGGTTGTCCTTTAGGAGTTTTCTGCAATTAATCCAACATAATTATAATTTTTAAGTATATGAACAATTCTAAAAAGGGAAAAAAAAAGAATGGAAAAGTTTTAACTTTAATTTTTTGTTGGGAAAGTATGACTAACGTATGCTATAATTCTCCAGCTCTTTTATTTTACTTAAACTATTATGACGTTTCAAATGTCTTCATTAATATCTACACTTGAATTTGATTTCATCGGTTAAAGACGTCATAAATAACACTAGAAAAATAATTTGTATTAAAAGAAATTGTCAAAGGGAGGATGTGGAACTGTTGAGATACCAACTCTATTACCAAGTGATGGTGGTAACCGGTAAGAATTTAATCTTGCCTTTGTGGTTTAGATTAAGTGTGAAAAAGGCTATGATGTCCCTAAACCTATAGCCCGAAAACTCAATGCTTTGTGAAACAGATGAGAAAACAACGATTTGGATTAAACCGAAAGTCGAGCAGGAGGCAAAACTCAAACTCGAACCCGAAACAGAAAGTGAAAATGTATGGGTGGGAAGGAGGGAAGAAGAGATTAAGGAAGAACCTGGCATGGATTTCAGTAGAGAAAACAGAGAGAAACAGTGATAATTGAATCACCATTATCATCCACAAAACAAGCTTACTTCTCCAATGGCTCATGTTTACCACCTTCTCCATAATGGATTAATCCAACTGTACAACCACAAAATAAAAACATGCAAACCATGAAGACGAAGATTTCATTATATATCATTTATAAACGAGAAACTGTTAAGGAAATAACGCCTTACCAGAGTCAGCATAAAACGAAAAACAAATCAATGAATTCTAATATCTGTGTATGTATATTTATAGTTGTTAAATGGCGAAAGAAGGACTCCTTGTTGGTTTAGTATTAGAATTATGACTGGTTTGTAATTTCCTTTTTGTTTGGTTTGTTTGACCCTGGACTCATAACTACGTTCTTAACCAGAATTGGTCTATTTTATATTACTTTTCTTATAAATAAAGTATATACGAAATTAAATAATAATAAATATGAATGTAAAAACATATTTATTCTCCTTTATGGCTTTAATTAAAAAGGGATTTCTGAGTCATTAATGTAGAATAAGTCATAAGAGGAACCTTATGTTAAAGGAAATTTAAGCATCGCATGGGACTATATATAATATTCAATGTTATTTGTTCTTCGGCTTTGACTATTTGTGTTTTTCGTTCACCAAAATTTAGGTCTAGAAACAACATTTTGATCCAAGGACGAAATTGAATGGAAGGTGAAAATAGGAAAAAGAAAAAGAAGTCAATTATCAAACTATAAATGTGAAAATAGGGTTTTTATTTTTTATTTTTTGCCTATTGGGAGTTAAATGAAGTTGCTGATCACTAATATTAGACCACAAATTATGGAAATAAAGTTATTGGTCCATAGATTTGATATTGAATTGAACTATACTTTCAAATTTTAATTTGATGAATTTTGAGGTTAATTCTTCTAATCAAGTTATTTTTTTCTTCACCGCTGCCTAATTTTAAGGAATTAATTTGTAGATTAATAATTACTTAAAACAACTTGCTTGTTTTTCCTCTTCCTTGCCTTTTTAGTCATTTTGATTTCGTTAGCCTTAATTGGATATGGAATTACTTGCTAATGGACTTCGAATTGCAGTCAAGACCATGAAGAGATTGTTTTCCCAAAATTACTGATCTAAGGAATGATGTATTTGGAAAATTTTCAGGTTTTGGATTTAGCTTAATTCTTTTTTCTTTAATAAGTTTTTACTATTATAATTACAGTATAAATTACAAGGGCGAAATCAAAACTTGTTATTTGAAGGCTCGAATTTGAATTTTATAATTTTAAAAGAGAGCATACCATAATTTTAGCAGTTTTAAGCTCGCAGCCTTGTTTAACACTTTATTTATATTTTATTTAATAATTATTGATTCTATCATTAAAAAAAGTATAATGATATTAAATTTAATTTTTAGTTAAATTTCTCTATTAATCTTTCATAATCAGTCAAATTATTTTTTTAACGATTTTGGCATGGGAACTCGAATGATAGTCCACGTATACTTCATACTAACATGACACTACTTATATTATTTGTTACGCCAACAAATAATTTAAATTTGATAAAAAATATAAAAATTCAAAAAAATTAATATGAAGTACAAGTGAATTGTCATAAGCGTTACCATGTTTAAAATTTTATTATTTTAGTTAATTTTTTATTTAAGAAAAATATAATTTTGGCTCTTTTTGAAAAGTTTATAATTAAATTTGACTATTTTTAAAATATTTACGTCAAATTTAACTTAAAAAGCAATAAGAATCAATTTGATAAAAAATATAAATATTAAGAATTAAATTTGTTGTTATCCATGGTAAAAAAGAGAATGAAATTTCGTAATAAATTTGGCAACCAACCCCGCGGCGCGTGGATGTGCGCTGCCGTGACAATTACGATGTCATGGCGCGGTCGTGCCGCACACGCCCAAAAGAAGTATAAAGATATTATCCTGGGCACTGGGCAGCCTCCATCTCCAGGGTCTTTTTCCATGACAATTTTTATGCCTTCTCCCGCATTACCAGAACCACGACTTTGACTATTCAATACTTCCATTTTTAAAACAATTCTCTAAAATTTTACAATTTTACTATCACACAAATGGTGGAATCGAATTAATTCGAAACTGTCAGGGATCGAATGGGTATTTACATCAATTTGTTAATTCAAGTTACTTGAATTATTCGAGTTATAAAATTCAACTTGACTTGAAGATTATTTATTTGAGTTTATTCGGAAAAACTAAATAATTCATTTCAATTAACTCAAAATTTAAATTTTTTTTATTTTTTCGAGTTTTGCTCAGCCTTACGTTATCAATATATATAATATATATAATTAACTTTATAAGTAATATAGTGTAGTTCCTAATCTGACAGCTCCACAAAATCAACATTAATAAGGGGAATCAACATTAGACATTTCATTTTAATTATTATGAAATTAATTGATTAATGTAAAAAATAATAAACAAAAAAGAGTTGGATTCCATCTTGACGATGACGTTGAATCAATGTCAAAGGCTGTTAATAAATCAAAATTGCGAGTTAGTTTATATATACAGTTTATAAGGTTTTTTTAATTATACTTAAACTTTTATTATTTATCTTATTAAATTATATCATAAGGTTATTAGACAATCCTTCTTAAAGTGGTATTCTTGATTATTTTAATTATTATATCCACATGCTAATGTCAAATACGATTAGTTAAAGTGGTTGAAATTTTTGGGGGGCCATATACGTCAAAAAGTCGTTAATCTAGTGGTTGAAACTAAATTTTATTTTCTTTAAAAAATTATTAAAATTTTGGGTTGTTTCAATGGTTTAACTAAATCTTGAAACTTGAAAAACCTCTGTAGCATTGGTGAAACTTTAAATAGGATGTGATGAATTGATGGAATTAAAAATTGGTTGAGTGTGGGAGTGTAGGAAAGAGGAATTAAACTAGTTGACTCGTTTCGGTTTTATTTATTTTTTAATAGAAAACGGATTATTTAGTCCCCTATAAAATGATAAAACTATAAATTAATATATGATAAAATTATGTTTTGACCTCTCGAAACTTTATAATTAAATTTAAAACCTTTTAAGAAAATTTCAAATTTATTCCTAAGTTGAATCAATTGAACTAAAAATCGATGATTTGTTGTACTGATACGATTTTGAAATCTTTGGTGAAAAACAGGACATCAAAAACCCATTTTTCTTTTAATATATAAACAAATTGGGGCATATTCACTTTCTCTATTCAAAACTATTGACAATTTAGGGCAAGTGTGCCAAGCTTTCTAATTAGTTTATGAACAATGTTTCACAAGTCAGTCATGCTTCATTTGAAAATTTGATTGAATATATTCGTTTTATAATTATTTCTTTTATGTTAAAGTAAATAGATTTTCATTGTTCATATCTTCTAGGAGCTTATTCTTTTTGACAAGTTTGTAGTTTATGAAAACTTAATTATGGCATATAAGTATAACCATATGCTCATTTTCAATTAATTGTACTACATATATTTTCATTATGTGTTCAATTAGTCTAAACCAGTTTATTTATTAGATGAGCTTCCATTGATGAGGAGCCAAATGAGCAATCACTATGTGCAATTCAAAGTCTTAATCATTAATTTTGTAAAACGACATTTTATATACTTTTTTATGATAGAGTTGAGAGATTTAAGAGATAATTTCGAACGTATTAAAAGATTCGTTGATTGTCCTTATTAATAATATTATTCCCAAAATCTGAGTTAATTTTTTTAAAGAAATACAATATACTTTATTATTAGACCCAATATTTATTTATTCATACATACTACTTTACTATGCGTACTTCCATAATTACCAAACAGAGCTGCAAAAAACTCCAACTCATCCTAATACTTTTCTTAATAAATCTATGGATTGGACCGACTATAATTGAATAATCTGTTTCTCTAATTTAACAAATAAATAGACAATTTTTTTTACTTTTCATTTTTAAATTGATAATAGAATAATTTATTTATCTAGTTTAATAAATAAAATTATAAAATGATAGTGACATTTTTAAAATTACAGAGTTATCTAAGTCAATTATTCTTATAAAAGGACATAAAACATTTCATTTCTAGTAAATGTATCATAGAGGCTCCTATAATAGGAGTCAAATTGCATTTTACTTCTTCTACTCAAAAAATGAGAAAATTAGTCATTGTACATTAGATCAAAAAGCAAATTAGTCATTCTGTTAAAAATTTCATCCATTGTTGTTGTTAAAAATTGGCCTTTGTGCGTTAGCATGACATACGTGTGGCACAACACATGTCACTATCTAATTATTTCGTCAGGCACACCAATTTTTAACAGTACGAATAGATAAAAATTTTAACAAAAATGATTACTTTACTCTTTAATCTAATGTACAAAGACTAATTTATCTATTTTTTAAGTAAAAGGGGCAAAATGCAATTAAATCCTAATATATAGACTTTTATGGTACTTTTACCTGTAATCTCCACATATAATCTTTGATTTTTCTTCATATTTTTTTTGAACAACCTAATGTTATATTACACCATTATATATATATATCCTACCTTTTTTTAAAATTAAGATATTCTCTTTGTCAATTTTACAATTTACAAAAATT
Source organism: Gossypium hirsutum (assembly GCF_007990345.1). Classification (NCBI taxonomy): domain Eukaryota; kingdom Viridiplantae; phylum Streptophyta; class Magnoliopsida; order Malvales; family Malvaceae; genus Gossypium; species Gossypium hirsutum. The sequence continues at coordinate 3,935,253 of NC_053439.1, read as the reverse complement.
TATTTTTTTGTGATTCATAATTATCTCTATCAATAATATTATTTTGAAAATTTAAATTCAGATTCTACGGTTAAAAATGTGGTATACATCAACAATTTTGAATACATAGATGATACCTTACTATGCCTACATTGCTACTTCCACAATTAACTAATAGAAAAGCAAAAAGTTCCAACCCATCCTAATACTTTAATTAATAAATCTATTGGTTGGGGTGGAGGACAGACCATAATTGAGATTTAAATAAGATATTACGAGTACAAATTTATATTTATTGAATTTTTTTACATGCAATCTGATAAATTTACTGCCAACTTTTTGGCCTAAATTTTTTATATCTCATGGAATTGTACGGTCACCAAGTCCCTAAAAGCGGCTGCTAATTGTATTATATTTCTTCCCAAAATGAAAATACACAAAAAGTTGGTGAAGATCCAATTAAAATAGCCAACGTGTAAATAAACCTAAATTACCTTTTGGACCAACCTACCGTATATCAATTTTGATTGAAATTGTTTCACAAGGTTTCAATTTCCAAAATAAATTATTCAATAGAGAACCTAATTTAGTTAATATATTAGGCAAAAAAAATTTCCTATACATATATATATTAGGCATAAAAGCGTTTTTACACGTGAAAGATACTTGTTTCCATTATAATGTTTTTAACCTAAGATTTGTACATGCCAATATCATAGTTTCATATGTTGTTGGTAGAATATCAAATTCTTAATTTTAAGAATGTAAAAGAATTTGGTAAAAGATTATAAATTGAAACAAAAAAATTAACACTTGTTGGTATTAATTGTTGAACTTGTTTGAATCTTGTATTACGGTTGTAATTATAATTATATTTGTTAGATCCTTCTGTTAAGAGGATACGTGTCAATTCAAGAAATACCGTCGCCTATGCATTGATTTCTTAAGCATGATCATCTGTCCCACTTCAAATGGAACCTATCATCCGAGCTTCAAGGAGAGCGGTATTTTAATGTGAACACACTTCCAAGTCAATAAAGAGTCTATTTAGACTTGACTACCTCATATTAATAGAATCCTATAATATGTGCCTATGATTATCCATTACGCATTTAACAAGATTAAACGTTTATTTAGCCAATATTATACCAATGGATAAGGATACCTTTCCTATAAATACCCTAAAAAACTAAGAATAGGAGATAAACTTTTCAGTACCCTAAAGTCACTCTCAGCAATTAACCTCTCAATTAGCCTATCCTCTTGTCCTTGTCCCGACTTTCAGTCTTTATAGATGAATCAGCTTTCATTATGCCACCTTGATCTCCTCAGTCATTATTATCCTCCATTGTTGTATCTTGTACCCACAATTGGTGCAATGAGTGTGGAACGAAAAAATGTCTCAAATTCAAAATAATGCTACCTACAACCCCATTAACAAAAAAAACAACACCAACTTTGCCCATTCTTCCACTCCAATGAATGACAATGACGCTACCAATATTGAACTTCCCTCAAACTAAACCAAAACATCAACTCGCCCAGCAATGACAGCCATGGAAACCCTAACCTAACTCTTAAATGCCCTCAACACTCATTCGATCAACATTGCCACAATGGCATCACCTTCTATTCCCAACACAACATCTTCCCCTATCACCCCACAAGACTCCAAAAGTGATCATTTGATACAAATCCTCTCTTGCCTAGCCCCGCAAACTCAGCATGATTCGATGTCTATATAAAAAGAAAGATTACAATGATAATGAGGTGTTGCAATATCTTCATTTGGAATGGAAGCTTCGAAATAGGTTTATTCTTATTGAAGATAAAATTGTAGCGCTTAAATTGAAATTTTTACAAGAGGCTAAAGGCCTCTCCTCCACGAATAGGGGATTCTATGGCCGACTTCAAAGAAAGAAAGAAAGAAAGAAAAGCAAGAAAGAAAATTTACCTAGAGTCAAAAAGGAAAAACTCACGATAAAAAAGAGAAGCAATGAAACAACAAAGGAAAATAGCAAGAAGACACGAGGAATATTAATAAAGATGAACAACAAAAATGAAGTAATATAAAAGGCTTTTATAAGGTAATGAAAGAAATACGAATTGTTGTATAAGACAACCTCTCGACAATAGTACCTAATAAGAAATAGATACATATCCCATTAAGGCGTGACAAATGCTGCTTCATCATTAATATCGATTCCCTAAATAAAATTGTCAGTCCACGCAAAGCTTCAATTTTCACATACCACTCGAATATAATAGATGGTCTCACGAACACCTCCTATTGGTGACAATGTGTGGTGTGTCGTTGAAAGCACCAAAAATAACCTATCCCTATGAAATAAAAAAAAAGAATAGTATAAGAGAAGTAAGGTCAAATCCTCAGGGACTGGATTGCTACAACTTCTTGTTCCTCGAAATCCTGGGCACAGTCGTGCCCAAGAAAAACGACGTACCTGGGGAAAATAAAAAGAAAGACAGAATTAAAAATATGAAGGGTTGAAATTATATAAATTGAAATTGTATTTGTAAAAAAGAAACAGAATTTAGGAAATGAATTCTTCAATTTGAGGGATTCTAGCCTTCGGTTATCTCGATCCTCCTTGGGTTCAATCTTAGGCTTTTATGTGATCCTTCTCATGTCAGAATAAGCCAGTTATAGTGGAAGAGGACATCTACAACCACCAAATCCGCTTAGATTTTAGACTTACGATCTAGAGGAACCTAACTTTAGCCAACCGTCACTTTTGTGGGACTATCTTACACTAGATCGTCATTTCTCAATGGCGAATGCCACGCCATTTTGTCTCTTGGGCTCAACAACCACTGACGTAGTAAGTTAGCGAACCGGCTGTGCAACCTTCCCAAAACATGCAAAGTGGTCGTTCCTTGCACAAGATGAAAAGATCACTTTTGGAAGGACATGGACGGAAGCCTCAGCCCCGTAATGCGGAGAAATGATGAATACTCATTAAGAAGGCTAAGTGTGGGTTCTAAGCCTCATGAACCTTTTTTGAGGAATCTCGATAACCTTTGGCTAGTTGAGTTTAATGACTCATGCTTTCGGGAAAAGAAAAATAATTGTAGTGGAATAAAATTTTATTGAAAAGGAAAAGAAACAAATAGGCTAGAGCCTTAGGGGAAGGAGTTTTTTTTACAGAAAATCATGAGTGAATATTTATGTCACTCCATCCCCTATTTATAGTATATAGAAAACTTAGTTTGTTCCTATTTAAACTCAAAGATAAATAAAAATAAAATCTGAAATTAAATCTAAATAATATCATAATAATCCTAACAATAATCCTAATAAAATTCAAATTTAAATAAAGTCTTATGTTTATAAATCTGTTCTTTGAATTTTTTGCCCCCAAGTCTTTCACACTTTGTATTTTCGGCACCACTTCTTTCCTATTTCACATGCTGACCCATTTTGTCTTTAAATTCAAGCTTTTTTCCCCCAAATTTCCTTTTGCCTTCAATTTAGTCCTACAAGATAAAAAACTATAAACAACCCAAATTAGTAGGATCGTACTCAAATATATATGTAATTAATACATAAAACTATGTCATTTTATAGTATTATCAATGTTCTAAATAAAGTGTGTGGGTGGGGTGACAGATTTTTCAATTTTGGTTTTTTTTTTCTATTTAATTTTAGCAATTTTTGAGTTTTTTTTGTTTGTGCTTGAGTTTGTAGAAATACAAGTGATTGGTTATGAGCATGTACATAGGTTGTTTGCTTAAACTGTAAATTTAGCCTAAGAATAAATGAATTTAGATTATTTTCATTTAGATTAGTTAGTTCAATTTGTTAAACTGTAAATAAGAAAAAAAAAAGAGTTAAATTTACCAAGTGACATAGGTATTTGCGAGTAGGTATATATGTTTGTTGAATAATATGTTGTTTAAATTCGAATACTTAGTAATTAAATCCATGGTTATTGAAACGATATAGTATAATAAGTATAAAATCCTTACAAGTATGTACCTGAAAATAAAAAATTAATGTGTGAACAAAAACATTGTGAGGGTTAAAAGCAAAGCGAATGTGATAAAATCATAGAATGGATAAAAGCTGAGAGAGCGATAGTGATCACAGTGAATTAAATTGAAAATATGAGAAATTGAGAAAATCTCACTTATATTGGCACAAATAATTGTGAATTTCTTCTACTTATAAATATTGTATTAGAGTTCAAAACATGGATAAAAGAAACTGAGTAACTAGAATTTGAATTGTATGTATTCTTCAACCGTAAATGCTATACTCGTATATATCTTTTGATGGAGCCGTATGTTTGACTTACTTTGTCTTGTTTGCTTTGTAATATATTGAACTAGCATGTTTGAATGTGAAAATTGTAAGTTGTTTAAACATCTAGCAAGAATTATTTGTTTAGCAAATTTTCCTATTGTTATCACTCCGATCCAATCTCATGTACCAAGCATGCTCAAGTATTTTAGTTTTAGTTATGTGTTTTTTAACACCCATCTCCGTTGCTGAATTAAGGTTATAAAGTGTTATCGATCAAAACAGAACATTTCACTTTATTTTAGAATAGTTAAACAATTAATTTATAAAAATATAACAAACAATATCTATTCATGGTATGAATACAATTATGGGCCTTGAATCTAGCTTATGGGGCCCTAAAAATAGTTTAGGAACAATTCGAGATTAAATCGAAACAAAATAGAAAATTTTAGAAAAAATTGAAAATTTGAAAAACAGGTGTCACACGGCCGTGTGACATAACTTAGACCGTGTGAGCATTCAAAATAAGGACACACGGCCATGTCCTAGCCCATGTGTCTAATCGTGTAACTCACTAACTTGGCACACACGGCCGTGTCGCAGGCCAATGTTCCATTCATAGACACCTCAATTCATAACTAAATATTCAAATAACCTAACAAGACTTTGGCTAGTATCAATTTCCAATTTAAGCTCCCAAAACTAACCATATTATTATTATTATTATTATTATTATTATTATTATTATTATTATTATTACATTTTGAACATGCTACAAAGTTTACCAAATAAACATCATGATTTCCATTTATACATAAGATTTCATATTCCAACATTATAAAACATACTCAAAAGAAGCTAACAAATCTTCTTAATCATCCATTACCATTAACATTAGCAACTTACAATCAAAACCTATATACACATGCCATAACCCAAAAAGAGATACAAAAGCTACCAAAAATGACTGGATAATGTGAGCTTTTCAATCGATCCGTCCAAATAGTCTCCAACTGATAACTACAGAATAACATGAGAAAAACAAATAAGCTTAAATAGCTTAGTAAGATCATAGTATATCATCTATGTACAAGCCCATTTGCCCGGGCCCAACAAACAAAACAAAAAAACACCCAAACCCAACTACCAATACACCACAAACCAGGCCTACTACCCAACTAACCACAAACCCAATGCCCTAGGCCCAAAACCATTTTGTCAAACTAGGGTTTCAGCTTTTCTGAAACCCTAGTACTGCCACCGCACCGCACATCACCTCAGCCATCTGCTTCAATCACCGCAACTTGTACCTGCAAACAATAAAAGAATAGTAGTACCAATAGAAAAAATAGGGAAACTAGTTGTAAAATGGCTATAAAGCCATAGCAAAAATGAAAAACGGGGTTCAGCCTCTATTTTTCTACAAAGAATAGAAATAAAAAAAAGGTTGAACATCTATTTTGGCTCGTTTTTCCTTTTTTCTCTTACTGTTACTATTGTTTTTTTACAAGTTTATTTCATTCATTTTTAACACAAAAATATATAAAAAAGAATAAAAAGGAGAAGCCTTTTACCTTTTTTGCCGTCACCGGAGCGCTCAGGAGGCCGAGGAGAGTCATTGGAGACCGAGGAGGCCGAGGTAGTTTTACCTATTAAAATCCCCTCATTGCTTGTTGGAGGGATCCAATCGTAATGTGATCAGTTGGCCCTAGGAAAAGGGTTAAAAGCTATTCATCAGGGTCGGATGTACCAAAAATAAATGATATGAGCCTATAATAAATAGGCTCGTCTCAAAGAATTCCACGAGAGGGTTGGATGTTGAAAAAGATTCTTCCTTAACGAAATGATTCTAAAGGGAAATGAATGCCAAACCGGGAATGTCCCTATGTTGTAAAGAATACCATTTTCAGAGGAGCACTGATCCTGAATGAGATTGCTAATCCTATAAACTCGGATCCAGTTAAGAAACACTTCGTTTAAAGAAGAAGGAAGGACCAAGGTGAAAACCTACAAATGGCACTTTGAGTCAAACAAAAAAAATAAAAAAAATAAAAAATGAAAAAGTAAAAATGGAAAGGCTAAGGGGAAAACCCGCAAATGGCACCTTAGGCCAAAGGGGATTTGAGTTGAAAACCCGAAAAGGGTGGCTCAACTTTTGGATCAAATTAGGGCATGAGGTGATCAGAGCAGCTCAAATTTTGATCAGATCGGGCATGTGATGATCTTGCTATACCTGAATCAACATGAAGGGGTAGGCAACATCTTGGGGCATTAACAAAGTCTAGTAGATCTCCTAAACACATGTCAAACTCAGAAAGGTCTTCAGAAAGTTTGTACAGAGAAGTTCAAGCTGCGATATGTAGGGCACCTAACCTCCATACTATTTATATATTAAATTTTTTGTTCTTGGAATACTTCATTCTTTTTCAAGATACGTGTTCCCAATTAATTCCCTTTTTATTCTTACTATCCTTGATAATTTATCCACTTCGGGCTATGCTCTCAAATTAATTCTATTTTATCCATCGTTATGTTCTTTTTGCAAGCATGTTACATTAGAATAATGATTAATGGACTAATAATACTTTCACAAGAGAAGTTTTGCATATTACTCTAGAAGTTTCTAAATAATATAGGAACCTGAAGCAGGGCTATTGTTTAGAACACACCAAGTTTAAAGGGTGAAATATCTAAAAAGGAAGAGTCTAAATAAAGACTATCCTTTCAGATTTTGTTGTCCAAATATTGATTAAACAAAATCACAAGATGCCAAGGCTTCAATGAACAGACAAGAAATGATCACCGAGTGATGAGAAGAGGATTTCTCGGAGAATTTTTTTTGCAATTGTGCATAAACATTTGGTATGACACCCTGGGGATGGTGTAGGAGGCCAAAGAGTTTCACATTCTGTATCATTGAATTATGATAACAGAGGATCGAGAAAAGGCCAGGTCTTTCTATCCTTGGGTTATAGAGGGAGAAAGATGATTCAAATTTTGCATCCAGTGGCAGTGGGGGCAATCTGACCAAGTAAGAGATGAGCATTACCAACCGAATAAGATAACATTCGGACGTGTTGACAATAAAGCCTAATTGAGCAATGGGCAATAACAACTCAAACACTGAAAGATCATTGACATTTTACATTCATGCACCCACATTTAGCCAGGATATTTTGATTCATTTTGATCAAAATCACTAGGCATAAATAGGGTCATAAAATAGATTATATAGGTCATGTTCCCTAAAGAAAAGATCAATGAAGATGGCAGGTCTTTCCTTCCTAAGTTGACAGCGAAGCAGATCGAAGAAACCATAGATTGCAATTAAAAAGACTGAGGCCACAACAGCAAATCTTACTTACCAGGTGGTGCAGCAGAACAGATTGAAGCTACAACGGTGAATCTTGCTCCCCCGATATTGCAATTAAAAAGATTGAAGCCACAACGGCGAATCTTACACCTTTAGCGGTGCAGTGGAACAGATTGAAGCTACAACGACAAATCTTGTTTCCCTAACATTGCAATTAAAAGATTGGAGCTACAACAGCGAATCTTACTCCCTTAGCGGTGCAGTGGAACAGATTGAAGCTACAATGACAAATCTTGTTTCCCTAACATTGCAATTAAAATATTGAAGCCACAACGATGAATCTTACTCCCAGGCAGTGCAGTGGAACCGATTGAAGCTACAACGACGAATCTTGTTTCCTCGACATTGCAATTTAAAAGATTGAAGCCGCAACGACGAATCTTACTTCCCTGGTAGTGCAGTGGAGCAGATTAAAGCTACAACGGTGAATCTTGCTTCCCCGACATTGCAATTTAAAAGATTGAAGCCAAACGACGAATCTTACTTCCTAGGCGATGCAGTGGATCAGATTGAAGCTACAACAGTGAATCTTGTTCCCCGGTATTGCAATTAAAAAGATTAACACTACAACGGTAAATATCACTTCTCTGGCAGTACAGTTGAGCAGATTAAAGCTACGACGGCGAATCTTGTTTCCTTGATATTACAATTTAAAAGATTGAAGCCACAACAGCGAATCTTACTTCCTTGGTGATGTAGTGGATCAGATTGAAGCTACAACGGTGAATCTTGTTCCCCGACATCACAATTTAAAAGATTGAAGCTGCAACGGCAAATCTTACTTCCTTAGCGTGCAGTGGAACAGATTGAAGCTACAACGGCGAATCTTGTTTCCCCGACATCACAATTTAAAAGATTGAAGTCGCAACGGCGAATCTTACTTCCTTGGCGATGCAATAGGACAGATTGAAGCCGTAACGACGAATCTTGTTTCCCTGACATTGCAATTTAAAAGATTGAAGCCGCAACGGCGAATCTTACTTCCCTGGAGGTGCAATGGGATAGATTGAAGCTGTAACAGTGAATCTTGCTTCCCCGACATTGCAGTTAATTAGACAGAAAAACCAATCCTATCTCCTTGAAGTTGCAGTGGAGCGGATTACAACTACAGATCTTATCTCTCTGAAGTTGCAGTAGAGCAGATCGCATCTAGTCTTATCTCCCTAAGCAGTAGTGGAGCAGACGAAAGAAATCAATCCTATCTCCCTGAAGTTGCAGTGGAGCGGATTAAAACCATAGATCTTATCTCTTTGAAGTTGCAGTAGAGCAGATCGCATCCAGTCTTATCTCCCTAAGCAGTAGTGGAGTAAACGAAAGAAATCAATCCTATCTCCCTGAAGTTGCAGTGGAGCGGATTAAAGCCATAGATCTTATCTCTCTGAAGTTGCAGTAGAGCAGATCGTATCCAGTCTTATCTCCTTAAGCAGTAGTGGAGTAAACGAAAGAAATCAATCCTATCTCCCTGAAGTTGCAGTGGAGCGGATTAAAACCACATATCTTATCTCTCTGAAGTTGCAGTAGAGCAGATCGCATCCAATCTTATCTCCCTAAGCAGTAATAGAGCAGACGAAAGAAATCAATCCTATCTCCCTGAAGTTGCAGTGGAGCGAATTAAAACCACAGATCTTATCTCTCTGAAGTTGCAGTAGAGCAGATCACATCCAGTCTTATCTCCCTAAGCAGTAGTGGAGCAGACGAAAGAAATCAATCCTATCTCCCTGAAGTTGCAATGGAGCGGATTAAAACCATAGATCTTATCTCTCTGAAGTTGCAGTAGAGCAAATCGCATCCAGTCTTATCTCCCTAAGCAGTAGTGGAGCAGACGAAAGAAATTAATCCTATCTCCCGGATGTTGCAGTGGAGTGGATTAAAACCACAGATCTTATCTCTCTGAAGTTGCAGTAGAGCAGATCGCATCCAGTCTTATCTCTCTAAGCAGTATTGGAGCAGACGAAAAAAATTAATCCTATCTCCCTGAAGTTGCAGTGGAGCGGATTAAAACCACAGATCTTATCTCTCTGAAGTTGTAGTAGAGCAGATCATATCAAGTTTTATCTCCCTAAGTAGTAGTGGAGTAGACAGAAGAGACCAATCCTATCTCCCTAAAGTTGCAGTAGAGCGGATTAAAGCCATAGATCTTATCTCTCTGAAGTTGCAGTAGAGCAGATCGCATCCAGTCTTATCTCCCTAAGCAGTAGTGGAGTAAACGAAAGAAATCAATCCTATCTTCCTGAAGTTGCAGTGGAACGGATTAAAACCACATATCTTATCTCTTTGAAGTTACAGTAGAGCAGATCGCATCCAGTCTTATCTCCCTAAGCAGTAGTAGAGTAGACGAAAGAAATCAATCCTATCTCCCTGAAGTTGCAGTGGAACGGATTAAAACCACATATCTTATCTCTCTGAAGTTGCAGTAGAGCAGATCGCATCCAGTCTTATCTCCCTAAGCAGTAGTGAAGCAGACGAAAGAAATCAATCCCATCTCCCTGAAGTTGCAATGGAGCGGATTAAAACCATAGATCTTATCTCTCTGAAGTTGCAGTAGAGCAGATCGCATCCAGTCTTATCTCCCTAAGCAGTAGTGGAACAGACGAAAGAAATCAATCCTATCTCCCTAAAGTTGTAGTGGAGTGGATTAAAACCACAGATCTTATCTCTCTGAAGTTGCAGTAGAGCAGATCGCATCCAGTCTTATCTCCCTAAGCAGTAGTGGAGCAGACGAAAGAAATCAATCCTATCTCCCTGAAGTTGTAGTGGAGCGGATTAAAACCACAGATCTTATCTCTCTGAAGTTACAGTAGAGCAGATCACATCAAGTCTTATCTCCCTAAGTAGTAGTGGAGCAGACAGAAGAGACCAATCCTATCTCCTTGAAGTTACAGTGGAGCGGATTAAAGCCATAGATCTTATCTCTCTGAAGTTGCAGTAGAGCAGATCGTATCCAGTCTTATCTCCTTAAGCAGTAGTGGAGTAAACGAAAGAAATCAATCCTATCTCCCTGAAGTTGCAGTGGAGCGGATTAAAACCACATATCTTATCTCTCTGAAGTTGCAGTAGAGCAGATCGCATCCAATCTTATCTCCCTAAGCAGTAGTAGAGCAGACGAAAGAAATCAATCCTATCTCCCTGAAGTTGCAGTGGAGCGAATTAAAACCACAGATCTTATCTCTCTGAAGTTGCAGTAGAGCAGATCACATCCAGTCTTATCTCCCTAAGCAGTAGTGGAGCAGACGAAAGAAATCAATCCTATCTCCCTGAAGTTGCAATGGAGCGGATTAAAACCATAGATCTTATCTCTCTGAAGTTGCAGTAGAGCAAATCGCATCCAGTCTTATCTCCCTAAGCAGTAGTGGAGCAGACGAAAGAAATTAATCCTATCTCCCGGATGTTGCAGTGGAGTGGATTAAAACCACAGATCTTATCTCTCTGAAGTTGCAGTAGAGCAAATCGCATCAAGTCTTATCTACCTAAGCAATAGTGGAACAGACAGAAGAAATCAATCCTATCTCCCTGAAGTTGCAGTGGAGTGGATTAAAACCACAGATCTTATGCCTCTGAAGTTGCAGTAGGTCGGATTAAATCAACCTTAACAAGTCTTATCTCCTTGACGTTGCAGTGGAGTAGACTAAAACCACGAACCTCACCCCCTGAAGTTACAACAGAGCGTATTAAAGCTACAAGTCTTGTCTTTTTGAAGTTGTAGTGAAGTGGATCGACGCAATAAGACACAGTGGACTAGAATGAAGCTACTTAAAAAGAGAAGCGTTAAATAAGTCAAGACTCGGCGAGACCGGGTAAATTGGTCTTTCTTAGTCTTTGCTCTGTTCTCGTTACATGACAACGAGCAAAGAGGGGCAGCTATACAAGCCCATTTACCCGGGCCCAACAAACAAAACAAAAAACACCCAAACCCAACTACCAATACACCACAAACCAGGCCTACTACCCAACTAACCACAAACCCAATGCCCTAGGCCCAAAACCATTTTGTCAAACTAGGGTTTCAGCTTTTCTAAAACCCTAGTACTGCCACCGCACATCTTTTCTGCCAATGCTGCCACCGCCGCGCCGTACGTCACCTCAACCATCTGCTTCAATCACCGCAACTTGTACCTGCAAACAATAAAAGAATAGTAGTACCAATAGAAAAAAGAGAGAAACAAGTTGTAAAATGGCTATAAAGCCATAGCAAAAACGAAAAACGGGGTTCGACCCCTATTTTTCTACAAAGAATAGAAATAAAAAAAAGGTTGAACATCCATTTCGGCTCGTTTTTCCTTTTTTCTCTTACTGTTACTATTGTTTTTTTTACAAGTTTATTTCTTTCATTTTTAACACAAAAATATATAAATAAAAAAGAATAAAAAGGAGAAGCCTTTTACCTTTTTTGCCGTCACCGAAGCGCTTAGGAGGTCGAGGAGAGTCATTGGAGAGAAAAGGGGAGACTTTTGGTCTCCCTGCCGCCGTGCACGGCGGCGCCAGCGTCGGCAGACGGCGGCCGATGTGGTGGCTCTCGGCCGAACTCTTGGCCGGTTTCTGGAAAAATGGGGGAGAGTTGAGAGAGAATTTTGAAACTCTTTTTTTTGAAGAAGAAGAAAAAATGAAAAATCATCAAAAAATTTGGGATTTATAACAAAATGAAACGGTGCCGTTTTGGGTAGGGGATCCGCGCGTTGACCCGACCCGACCCGGGGAATCCGCGTGTTTTTAACTTTTGGGATATTTTCACGCGCAGTCCCTCCAACTTTGCAGTGCGTTGCAATTTGGTCCTATTTCGTCATTTTCTTTATTTTTAATTTGGCCACAAATTTTTATTTTTGTCTCAATTTGGTCTATTACAACACAGCGTTCTGGGGTTTTGGGTTTATTTACATTGTTGGTCCCCCCTTTTTTAGCGCGCATTACAATTTAGTCCCTTCTGTTTTTTTTATTCCGAATTCGCTCAGTATTTTTGTTTTTACTTTGATTTAGCCCCACTTTAGCATTTTCACTATTTTGTTCATTATTTTAATATTATTATCATTTTCATTATTATTATTATTATTATTATTATTATTATTGTCATTACTAGTAATTATCATTAGTTTTGTTTCCTTTATGCCTATTCGTTACTGTTTTGATTAGTATGTTAGCTAATTTTATTCAAATTTTATTTTTATAATATATGTATATATATACCTACGTATATTTATATATATATATGCACTCACGTTTTTTTTATACTTTATAATATTCATATACTTATATATATACATATTTTAATTTATTCCTCTATATATATATACATCTCTTTACATTTACAATTGTATTCACTATTTATTTATTTCATTTTCATTAGTATTTTGAATGAAGGATTTAATTGTGTTCGTTTATATATTTTATTGTTTGTATGTTGTAAGGTTGACTTTTATCTATTTTATGTTGTTATCGTTGTTCATATCATTTTTACACTTTCATATTCATTATGGTTTTGCCATGCATAATAAAAATGTAATTTGCTTTCACATTCTTTACTACGATTTCGTGTTTTATTTTACTCGAAATAATAAAATTTGTTTTGAATAAATAATATTTCGTGTTTAGATTCGAGAGGATCGTACCCTAACTTACTGGGTTTCGATTTTCACAATAAATCTAAATACATGAATCTTTTCAAACTCAAGTTTTTAAACGATCTCGGGAATTAAGAAAAGATCGTGTCCTAACTTACTGGGCATGATCCCTTTTCTAAACCCGAGGTAATAAAATATCTTTTAAATAAGTAAAATTTTGGGCATTCATTCGCATATCGGGAATTTGAGACTTGTATCCTAACTTACTGGATATGATGCCTTTTTTCGATTAAAGTGAAATGTGCCCCTTTTCTCAAATTTTCATTTTAATACAAGGATCGTATTTTTAATTTTTCTAAGTTCTCAATTTTCGACATCAAGACATTAGCTAATCAACTAGGCACCAATTTTGGGCGTATCGAGGGTGCTAATCCTTCCTCGTGCGTAACCGACTCCCGAACCCGTTTTCTTGAAGTTCGTAGACCAAACTTGTTGTTTTAATAAAATCAAACCGTTTATTAAAAAACAACCACTTTTCGAGGTGATTCAATCACACCTCATTAAAAAGGATTGGTGGCGACTCCCATTTTTTATCGTTTTCGTCAAAATCCAAGTTGACCCCGTTTTCAATCAAAAAAATGGTGTCAACAATCTACTTAACTTAATTAAAATAATCAATTTAAAGTTATAACATGCTCATCCTAATCTTCAAATACATGGCACGTTTACTTTCACAATCAACCAAATCAAAGTGGACATCTTCTCTAGAAATTTATGATAATAGGATTTTACCTATTCCATGTAACAATTCATAAATAAACCTTACATACACATATATAACTAGTCCGTAGGACTCCATAACATTTAGTCTAAATCAGTAGTACCCGATTCACATACTCAATAATTATTCCATTTTCAGAGACATCATAGATGCAGTCAGGGGCACTGATGTGCAAACAGGGGCAGCGAAGTGTGTACATAAATAATTGCAATTCATATGGTTATATAAATAACCAAAATAATTTCACATTTATATCTATATCAATTAACTATAAATCAATAATCTAAAACACAAATAAATTACAAATCTAAAGAAAAAGATTCTAATCTTACCTACGATCCATTCCCAATTAAAACAGGGGCAGCGAAGTGTGTACATAAATAATTGCAATTCATATGGTTATATAAATAACCAAAATAATTTCACATTTATATATAAATCAATTAACTAGAAATCAGTAATCTAAAACACAAATAAATTACAAATCTAAAGAAAAAACATTATAATCTTACCTACGATCCATTCCGAATTCAAACGCAAGGACTACTCCGCAATTTTTTTCTTTTCTCGATTATTGTCTTTATGACTTGTGTCTTGATCTATACAGTAATTAAATACATTCTATTAAATTCACATACATTTCACACTCAATTTAATGCATAAGACCCTTAACTTTTCGTTAATTACACATTTTCCCTAAACTTTTACATTTTTTACCATTTAGTCCCTAACTTAAAATCTCCCAAATTTAGCAAAATTTGCCAGATACCTAAGCTAGGAAAATTTATTTCCATATTATTACAGTCCATAATTATTCAAAATTCACAAGATTACTATGTAAATTTTAACATTTCAACAAATAAATCCTTAATTCAAAAACTAAAAAGATTACTTAATAAACTACTTTTAATTAACAACTAAGACCTCAAATCATCTATTTAACATCATAAACAATAAGAATTCTTCAATGGTAATAGTTTCAAAAACGAAGCTATGGGTTAGCTAGACCTAGTTGCAACGATTTCAAAAAACATAAAATTTACTAGAAACATATTTAAAATGAGCTCACATGCAACCCAATAGCTATGGCCGAACCTGAAGCTTGAGAAAAATGGTGTTTTACCCCCCCCCTTTTGGTTGCTATTAGAGAAAGATGATGATTCATCATTTGTATTTTATTTCTTTTAGTTTTATTTTATAATTACAATTTTATAGTTAGTTCTAAACTTACAATTTTAACAATTAATAGGCCCATAACCATCCACCTATTAACCTTGTGGCTTAATTATTTCATAAGCCCTTTTCCATTAAATAATTAAACTATTAAGTTAGTGCAATTCAATAATTACTAAGTTTTGAGTTTTCTACAATTTAGTCCTTTTATTCAATTAACTAATTAAACATTAAAATTTCCTTACCAAAATTTAATACGACCCTAATGTAACTTAATAAAGACTTCACATATCAGAATTGTGGTCCCAAAAATCATTATTTTCGACACCACTGAAAAATAAGATATTACATTTTTTTTGAATAAGTACTTGTATTTTTTTATATTTTTATTATGTCTGCTTTTGTTTTCTTTTCCATTTGCTTGAGGACAAGTAGCGACTTAAGTTTGAGGGTATTTGACCTGCCACAAGTCATAGTGGCAGTTTATGTAACACCCCTTACCCGAGACCGTTGCTGGAATCGAGCACGAAGCGTTACCTAACTTAACTTACTAATTCGGAGCATAAAAATTTACTTTTAAAATTAATTCGCTCACGTTCAATCAATATGTCCCTAAAAAGGATCCTCGAGACCGTAAAACATGCAATGAGAATGGTTCGGGTCCAAATAGGGAACATTAAAAATTTTCCAAATACTTAAACAAATTAAAATAATTTATTTCACTGTTCAAAATAAAAACTGTCCAACTGCACAGCAGTCACTAAATTAATTATAACTCGAGTTACAAAACTCAAAATTTAAATCCGTAAATTTTCCCTAAAACTATACTCATATATATTATTATCATAAAATTTTCAGAATTTTTAGGTTTGCCAATTAGTACAGTTTATTAGCTAAAGTCTCCTCTATTTCACTGTTCGGCAGTTCTGACCTCTCGTCTCTAAAAATTTATTTTCTCATTGTACAGATTTCATATGGTGCTTCTGCTTGTTTCTACTGAAAATAGACTCACCAAGGAATCAAGACATATAAATTATAACTCATAATTCTTTCTTTAAAAATTTTAATGATTTTCTAAATTCAGAATAGGGGACTTCAGAAACCATTCTGGCCCTATCACACTAAAATTCAAATATCTCATAATATAAAATTTCTTTGCCTGCACTGTTTCTTTCATATGAAATTAGACTCAATAAGATTTAATTCTATATCTCATTCACTCTCTAATTCCATTTCTACTAATTTTGGTGATTTTTCAAAATCAAATCATTGTTGCTGTCCAAAAACTATACCATTGCAATTTTTTACTCTTTTATTATTTCTTTGTATTAACTATCATTTAGGCATACATAACATCAAACATGCTCCTAATTAGCTATTTCATAAAGACATACACACAAAATGACTAAGTCCCTATACATGCCATAACTTAAAACGTTTGTAAATGAAAATACTCAATTGGTAACTTGATAGTTGATAGTGTGAATCGATCTTCCACGACCTCCAACCCGAGCTTGTTTGATAAGACTCTGGAACAAAGGAAAGGAAAGAGGTAAGCTTATAAAGCTTAGTAAGTTCACATGTAAAATAACAATCATTAGTAATGAATTTAGCTTATTACTAAGCTTTCATAATTTGCATAAATAATGCTAAGTTCATACTTTCCCATTTTACTCATCGGTAACCTTACCAAAAGCTCAGAATTAAAAAAATAAAGCACCTTACTTAATAGCTTGCTTATGTACCTGCAACATCTCATTTAACACATTAATACTCTTTCATAATATATGCATATTGCCAATCATGTCACAAAGCGTCATAAGTATAACTGAAAACTTATAACTTATTTAATACTTGAATATACTTATTAAAATACTTTTAATATCATCAACTTATAACCTCAATATTATTAAGCCTTATGTACATACCTGTGCCTAGTCATAATACTCACATATCCTACTCTTACTTATCTTGAGCATACTCCTTGAACTTCTCGTTGAACTACTTGTAATATTAGGGATGTTCGAGATATTTCGTACACCTGGTAGGACGCCAATGCCATATCCCAGATATGGTCTTACATGGGATCACATATCGATGCCGATGCCATGTCCCAGACATGGTCTTACACTGGCACACTTACTGCCATGGTTCAACCATGGTATTTTCCGTCAATTCTTTCTTAATTGCCATGTTATAAACATGGACTTTTCCGTCAATTCTTCCTTAATTGCCATGTTATAAACATGGACCTTGAGATATCAATGCCTTGACAAACCATAGCCGAAACATACTTGCTCAAATTCTCAAGGTCAGTCACATAACTCAATAATAATAATAATAACAATAATAATAGCAACAATTGCATAATAGTAAAATGCTACTAAACTTACATACTTACATTCTCAATCTCATCATATCCTCAATTTATCTTACTCTCCTCAAATTATGCTATTCAATACTTTCTTGATCTTATACAAAGCCACATTACAACTATGGCCTTATATGTAAACTTATTCGAATTCTCATTTTTAATGTCGAATCACTATCGAACATTTCTCAACTATTATCATTATATTCAAAAATCAATACTAAAGCATTTATAACTAATATATCAATTTAGCATTGAAACATGCTTAATTAAATGCATATTAAACACATGAACTTACCTCGATACCAAAACGACCATTTGATCAACTTTCCCGAATTTCAATTTTTTTCTCCCGTTCTAGGTCCAAATCTCGTTTTCTAGGATCTAAAACATCATATTTCACTTATTTAATCAATTTACTAATCATTTCAGACCTAAAACATATTTTGACAAAATTTACATTTTTGCCCCTAAACTTTTGCATAATTACGATTTTCCCCTGGGCTCGGAAATTAAACTTTATTCCTTTTTCTTATGTTTTATGACATGATGAACATTTTTCCCTTCTATGGAAACATCAAATTCTTGCTCTAACATGCAATTATGAACAATAATATTTTTACCGATTATGTCGTTTCACACGTTTACACTAAAAATCGCTTAGCAAAAATTGTTTAACATAATTCTAAGCTTCATATTCTATCATGAAACATCAAAATACACACTTTTCATCTATGGGTGATTTTCCAAATATAAATCCTAGCTTTAATTAATGGTAGAATTAGCTTAAGCGAGTTACTGAGATTCTAAAAATGTAAAGAACATGAAAAACGAGGCTAGAACGGACTTACTATGAAGCTTGGAAGATGACCAAACCCTAGCCATGGTGTTCCTTTGATACATTCGGCCATGGAGAAAAGAAATGAAGAAGATGATAGCTTA
The DNA here is from genome assembly GCF_007990345.1 of Gossypium hirsutum. NCBI lineage: Eukaryota > Viridiplantae > Streptophyta > Magnoliopsida > Malvales > Malvaceae > Gossypium > Gossypium hirsutum. The sequence continues at coordinate 3,916,818 of NC_053439.1, read as the reverse complement.
TTTCATGTTATTTTGTCTTTATTCATTAATTAAGGCATTTTACCAAAATGCCCTTAAATACCTTACTTACTAACCATGCCTATTTTTGTCCATCAAACTTTAAACCCCCATTTCAATTAAGTACTTTATGAACTAGAACACATATTTTGCAACTTTTGCAAATAAGCCCTAATAGACAAATTAAACATGCAATCTATAAAATTCTTATCGGTAGTCTAACACATGCATCCAATCAATCGGTAAATCATGATAATTCATCGTAATAAACTTTTCTATTTTAGATTTGTGGTTTCGCAACCACTATTTCGTTTAGACCCTATTTTGGGATGTTACAGTTTAGGTATTTTTCGGCACTTAACAAGCTTGTTTTCTTGTCATTTTAGTATTTTTTATTGCATTTTCAATTTTCTTAGCTTAGATTCAAATTATTGCAAAATAAATATTTTTACGCAGTATTTGGAGTTAGTTGACCTATTGGGCCAATACAGGCCTTAAGGTAGTTTTAATCTTTTCATTGAGTGTGCAGGACATCTAATTTTAGGCCCTAAGGCATTAGGAACAACAATCGAGTCGCAACACAAGCTTCCGGTGTCGCAACACAACCAAGCCAATTCAAGATTTTACATTTGAAGTTGTGTGTCGCGACATAGGTTTGATGGAAGGCAAAAATTAATTAAGGGTATTTCGATCTGCACAATCCATATTTAGTGTGGTTAAGGCTTTTTGACCTAAATTAGGCTACTAACTTTGCCTATAAATAGTTAAGCAAGGTTAAGCTTGAAGAGTTTTTGCCAAGTCGTTTTAAGGTTTTAGTTTAATAGTTTAGGATTTTAAATTAGTTCTATTTTATTTTAAAAACAATTTTATTTCTTGTTCTTCGACTTGGATTTGATTTGACTCCAAGTCTTCATTATTTAGTATTTTCATAATTTTCCTTTACGTTTCTCTTGCAAATGATGATATCACGATAATTGTTAAAGGATTTTGCAAATCTGAGCACATCAAGATTCTCAAACGGACCAATTTCTATCTTCCTCTCTTTTAATTTATTGTGTTCTTGCATGATTAATTTAATTTTAAAGAAGATGGTTATTGAATCGATGAATGACTAAGTTCTTTAGAGAGATTAACGAGCTGATGTGAGGTGGTTAACGAAAGAATGAGGGTTTCCCATACGAATTAGTTGGTGTAAATTTATATGTGCTTAAACCATAGGATTGATGACCCTAGGAAGTAATCTAGGTTTAATTAGGTCAAGAGATAAGTTTTCCAAGTAAATCGTGATTTATCCCGATCACAAAAGTGAGGTTGAGAGATTAGTGAGTATTGGTCAATTAATTAATTAGTAGAGGCCGAGAGGTAATACTAGTTAGTTAATAACTAATTCACTAATAAAACCCAAATTCTGAAGTTAATTGCAAAGTGAGTTAATCTTCTGCTTGTTATTCAAGAGTTGTTTTATTTGTCAACTTCATTTTAGTAGTTTTGCTTTTATTTTATGACTTTAATATTTATTCTTAATTGTTGTAAATATAATTTTTAGTGACTATTGTTTAGACCTGCTATTGTAGAAGACATTTTTAGATTTAATTCAACCTCCCTTAGGTATAATCCTCAGAATGCTTACCAGTGTTCTATTGTAACACAAAGCTATATTACAATTTGACATGTTTACTTGCAGATATCGCATTTCATTCAATATTTTATTTGCACTATTTTTACTCTAAATGCTCGCACATTTGGAGGCGGTCACTGCTTCAAGTTTGGTCTCAAATAGGCACCCTGTGTGGAGACACGAGAGGAAATTGCCACTTACAGTTCAGAAACCCACATAATTTGAAAAAAATTTAAGGGCTCCAAAAAATAACCTCAAAGATATTTGGAAATAGCATGTCTCAAGTTATACGGCTTGGAGTTCTCGTGCTGTATCTATAGCCCAACATCCCTCAAAGCTCTATCAAATTTGGAAGGGTGTTCCTCATAGCCCTCTTGTTGCGAAGATAATAGCGAAACTTCCCACGAAGGGAAATGTCATGAGGGATAACTAAGAAGACATTATGATTCAAAAGGTTATAAATATTCTCCCCATTAAGAACATCCTCCCACCAAGGATGATGAAGAAAACAATGGGGCATAGGTCTTCTCCATTTAGTAGGAAACCGGAAAGAATTCCCAAACTTTAACTATACCAAAATGTACTTCTTGGGATTTGGGTTCAAACTCCCCACTCCTCTATAAATGAGTTGTTCAACCCCCTCTCTTCGAACTACGAAGTATACCTCCTCATACTCTTCATTTTCTTGAAGGGTGTATATATACTGGAATTGTAACGCCCTGATAAATTTATTTTTGTATCTGTAAATTCTAACATAACTATGTATCTACTTCAGTGGTTAGGTGTTTTGGGTGTGTATGTGATGTCTTGGGTTCAAGTCTCCCTTTTGCCAATTTTGTTATTTTTCTAATTCAAGCCTCACCTTTGAGGAGTGGGTTTACATAAAATTGTTTGTTAATCCATATTAGAATGAGCCTGCTGGTTCAAGTGGTAAGGGGATACCTGTAGTAGGGGATACCATAGTGACTTGACTTTGGGGTGCTTTCTCCGTGGACAATGCCACCTTAAATCATTTTTTTAGTCTTTATCATTTACTCCCCTTTATTTTGTAGGCGCCAGTCTTCTTCATCTGGCCGCATTGCATCAATATGGATCAAATAATCCATTGGGTGTACAATCAGAGATGGATAAAATTTCTTTTTACCCTTATTTTTATGTAAAGGATCTAGTAGGTTGGGTAGCTTTTGCTATCTTTTTATTTTTCTTTTCCAAATTTTAATTAATTTTTTCCATTCTTCCAAAAATTTGACTTTAATTTTTGTTTCTCCATTTTTCTGTCGAATTCTCTTTTCTTGTTCTTCCTGTTTTCGTCTTCCTGTTAATTTCAGTGCTCTTAGCTCATTGTTTTCATGCATTGCGGCAAGTGGTGGTAAGGTTTTGCTCGAGTTAATAGGGGGTTTTCTTTTAGTGCCGTTCTAAAGATGTTGTTTTATTTTCATTAGTTTAATTTATGGGTTTTGGCAACAACGAATCGCGAAGAACGGGGCTCTCCTTTTGCGGCATCGTAGTGAAATCGTTCGGGGTGTTGGGGTAAGTAATGATTATGTGAATTGAACTATTTTCAGTTTTATGGTTCAAAATAATCTTGAATTAAGACTGATTTTGTGAGTTGATTTGTCGATTCTAGGTTCTGGTGGTTTCGGGGGTGTTTTTGCATCGAAATCGTGTCAGGTGTGTACCTGGAACGTAGAAAATAGAGCTTCGGTGAAAGCTAAAAAACCTTACTGTCGACGCCACACAGGCGTGTGCCTGGCCGTGTGGTTGGCCGTGTGCGAGACACGGCCGTGTGTTTGACGAGGGCATGGCCATGTGCTAGACATAGCTATGTGACGATGTAGGTGTGGCTGTGTGGGCCATATGGGCTAGGCCAAGTTCGATGTGTGAGCCCACACGAGCATGCCACACAGACGTGTGGTTTGCGCCAGACCGTGTCAACTACACGGGCAAGGCCAATCTGGGAGTATGGGCTACACGGTCGTTGGGCCCACACAAGCATGTGGGCCCAAAATTTTAAAATTTTCCCTAGGGTCGCACGGGTCATTCCGACCTACTGTGGGCCTACTGTAGGGTCGGTAATGGCTAACCAAACCCTAAAACTATGTGATCTGTTAGTCTAATATTTTGTTCTAAATATGATACTGTTATGCATGTCTGATTAGTCTAACTATATATATCTGATATCTATATATGAGCATGTGAGCATGATAACTCTGATTATATATATCTGATTGGGGTGGGATTTGTATATGTGGAGGAAGTGTTCTGTATGGCTATCATCGTCTATATTCTGGCAGCTTGGCTGCACATTATCTGACATGTGTCGTAATGGCACGATGTGGTGTGTAGGGATGGGTGGGTGTTTTTAACCCCACATGGTGTGATGGGATGGTCAGAGTTGGTGTGTAAAGGATGGGGATAGGATTCTGTATTTTTTATCTGCATATTTGTTCTATTATTTGAATCTGTAAAGGGCTTAGGTCCGAATCTAAATCTGTATTTGACTGTGTATGAGTTTATTGTATGTATTGCATGTCTATTTCTGTTGGGTTACACACTGAGTTTACGAAAACTCACGTCTGTTTGTCTGTACTGTTCAGGTAATCCACAGACTTAGACAGGTCGTTGCGACGGAGGCTCAGCGGTGACCACCTGATCGAGAACTATCTTACTTAGTAAATTACATTTTTACTTATAATTTTGGTTTTATTTAAGATTTTGTAATTTTGGGGGCTCTCTGGACTGTTGGTTTTTATTTCGGTTTTGGATGCAGTTTTTGACTCTTTCATTGCAATGCATGATGGAAAACACGATTTTACGAAAACAAAGGTTTTTCTAAAAACACGAACTGGATTTCTAAAATATAACGGTTTTAAGACTTCCACTGTAAATTATGTTTTGGTAAATAAATGAATTAAATAACACTTTCGAAAATGGTTATAAACGAATACGAACTATGAATCTTGAATTATTTGACGAAACAACCCTAGTTTCAAAACCTTACCTTGTGACAACTCCGAATTCGGCCATCACGTTTAGGCCGTGTTTGGGGTGTTACAAGAACAACAACACAAAAGGCCATATCCCTTTCTACCTACATTTGATCATAAATCCAATTATTAACCACCATAAACCCCTAACCAATTGCTCGAGTGCCAAACAATAGGAATTCAACAAGTCCATGACAAATTGGTGAAGCGGCAAGTGAACCCTGCTTCTAACAAGAATAACGACAAGTGAAGTCTTTGTCTCCCCCAACCAAAATGAGGCCTAAACATAGAACTTAAGTTATGATTCCCCACATGAACACTAAACTCGTACTTGGGATTCCTTGTAAGAAGCAACCTACTGTACCTACATCTTAACGCCCTTCGTATCTCTTGCTATTTTAACACCAATCTTATTCTACAAAGCCTCACTTAGTAAATGATTTTATTCAATAATTTTCTAAATTACTTATTGGCCAAAACCCAATCTATCTTTAGAACAATGATAATTGCAACCCAAACAATGAACCAAATTTTTACAATCATTCACCTCAAACAACCTCAATTACATCAAGGTTTACTCTCCAATAAATACTAGCACAAGAGCACAAAAATACAAAGCAAAATATCAATAAAACAATCAACAAAAGCATTCAAAATTCACCCACGTATGTGCTGTAATGCAACCTATTTGTATGTTAAAAATCAATAATTTCTCCAAGTAATTTTGATGAGATAATTCAGCATATTAATCTAAAATAATAATCCACAAAATCTTCCCATTTAATTTTCGAAAATGTTTGTAAATCTGATCAACTTTATCTCCAAGGAAAATAAATTGATTTAAGCCTTAATAAATAAGAATAACATTTGCATTTAATCAACCTCTCTTCTATTTCTTTCATTCCAAATTAAATCAAGAGAAAAATAATTGTAACTTCAAATCAAGAATCATTTCTTGATAGAAAACTAACCAAGATAAATCAAATAAAAAATACTAACAAACTTATTGCACTTTAATTGTTCCAATATACAGTCCCAAATCGAATAAGGAATGAAACAAGCTATCCCAAGTATTGTCTCAAACAATGTGGACTGGATAGTTAAAGTCTCAACAGCCACCATGGCTAATCTTTCTCTATTTTGCAGGCCCATCATTTTCAGCCCTCTTGAAGCCCAGTTCACCGAAACCCAGTCCAAAAAGAGCACAAAAATTGCCCTGTAGTTTTGCATACAGCTTTAATCATTTAATGTTTACTGGTGACATTATACTAAAAAGTAGAGGACAACCGGAAACTTTTATAACTTATTGGATAATATATATTTGAAATGTTTTCAATTAAAAGAATACAAAGAAAGTTTAAAATTAAGCAGCTTTAGAGTTGTTTAAAAGATACTTATGATACCAAGAGAGGGGACTGGGAGTGCAAACTATCTATTTGGGCCATATGTCAGAATCATGACTGTATAGGCCCAAATTTGCCCGGGCCCATTAACCCAAAAACAGTAGGCCCAAAAAACTAAATTGGCCCAATTGGGCCCAAAAATTAAAAATCAGGGAACCCTAGGGTTCCCTGCCTTCTCCAGCGCCGCATGCCAGGGCCATGTGTGCCGTACGCTCCTGCCTCTGACGCCGCACCTACTCCTGCAAAAACAGAGGCCAAACAGAGAGAAACAAGCAAAGACCTAAAGGACAACAGCAAAGATTGATTTTTTATTTTATTTTCTTTTGGGTATAAAAATCAATTTGTAAACCGAAAGCAGGGGGGCTTCATCACGGTAATCGGGTCTTTTCTTTTTCTTTTGTAACATTTTCACAAAAATACAACGAATTAATAACAAGAAGATCAAAAAGCAAAAAAGGTTGATCTCAGTCTATTTTCTTTTCTGTTCTTGCGTTTCTTTTTTGTTTATTTTCTTCCTTTTTTATTTATTTTCTATAACTTTTTAAACGAAACAAAAGAGAGAAAGGATTCTTACCGGTCTCGAAAGTCTGTCCCCGGAGACCGTCTTCGGTGCTGGAATCGGACCGAGAAATGGATGAAAGGTCTCTCCTTTTTTGGCTCGTTGCGTCTGGAGGATCGGGCCTTAAGGTGGAGGTCGAGAACGGGGTTCAAAACCCCTCTTTTCTTGCTCCGACCACCGCCCGTGACGGAGCCCCGGCCTCAGAACGGCCGCTCGCCGGCGTGGCCATGTTTGGCTGCTGGAAACTTTGAGGGAGGGAGAGAGGCTTGTTTTTTAGTTGAAATTAAAAATGAAGCAGGAAAAAATTTGGTTTTAATAAACATTTCAAAACGGCGCCGTTTTATCCCCTCCTACCCGCGAGTTGACCCGACCCGCAACCCAGGGTCCGCGCGTTTTTGTGCGAGTGGGTTATTTGCGCCTTCGATCCATCCGCATTTTCTATTTATTTCGATTTCGTTCTTTTGCTTATTTATTTATTTTATAAATTCGGCCCGTGAGTTTAGCTTCTGTTTCGATTTGGTCCTTAGACCATATGCTACCCTTCGGTTAAAACACAGCGTATTGAGACTGGGAAATATTTCCTCGCGAGTCCCTCATGCTTTGAACGCGCTTTACTTCCGTCCCTTACAACCTTATTTTATGTATTTGCAACTTAAGACTCCAAATATTACTTTGAAATTCAATTTAGTCTTTCACATTTTGTCTTTTTTATATTTCATTTAATATTGATGTGTTTAATGTTATTTATTGTTTTTATTTATCCTGTTACATTTTTATATTTCATTCCAGAATCTTGTTTTATATATATATATACACATACTTACATATTTTTTATAATTTATATATATGTACGTACTTATATATTTTATACTTTACAATTTATAGATGTACATACACATATATATATACGTATATCCTTGTTGTCTTTTTGTTATATTTTATAATTTTCACATACATATATGTACATGTTCATACTTTTATATTACTTTGTTCATGTTCATTTTATTTATTTATTCACGTTTTCACTATTATTTTTAAAAGACTATTTCAATCTAATGTGTTCATATGTTTATTGTTCTACATGTTATTAATTTGTCCTCTTTGTCCATTCATTTTTATTGTTGTTGCTTGTAACCCTTTTACTATCACATTCAATATTGCTTTGTATGCATATTAATCTCATGTTTCACTTCTATCATTTCAAATTAGATTAATTCATCTCAACGCATAAGTTTCGACTTTCAAAAAAGTAAAATCTCGTATTTTAGATTCGAGAAGATCAAGTCTTAACGTATTGGATTCTGATTTTTTTCGTTGAATCAAAATAATCGAGATTACTCTTTTATAAAAAATATAAATAAAAAGCTCATTATCGAGAATTCAATACGTCGTGTCCTAATGCATTGGATGTGACACATTGACTCCTCGAGATGAAGATTTTTAAAATAAATGCAATATTCAATGTTTAATATTTTGAAAAATTGTGTCCTAACGTATTGGGTTGTAATTTCTTCATTTGATTTAAACAATTAAATATTATTTTAAATTTTATTACACGAATTTTTTTAGCTCAAGTTTTAAATAATATCGGGAATTAAAAAAGATCGTGTCCTAATTTAATGGTCGTGATCCCTTTTTAAATCCAAGATAATTAAATATCTTTTAAATAAGCATTTTTTTATTCACGTATCGAGAATTCGAGACATTGTGTCCTAACTTACTGAATATAATTCTCTTTCTCGAATAACGTGAAATATTCCCATTTTCTCAAAAATTTTCAACATTTTAATTCAAGGATCGTATTTTTAAAATTCTTCAAAGTTCTCATTTTTTGACATTAAGACATTAAGTAATCAACTAGGTGTTAATCCTTCCTCGTGCGTAACCGACTCCCGAACTCGTTTTTTTGAATTTCGTAGACTAAACTTGTTGCTTTAATAAAATCAAACTGTTTATTAAAAACAACCACTTTTCGAGGTGATCCAATCACATCTCATAAAATAGGATTGATGGTGACTCCCATTTTTTTGTTTTCGTCAAAACCCAAGTCGACTCCATTTTCATCCAAAAAAACTGGTGTCAACAATGATTATTATATATTTAATAAAAAAATTGTAAGTGTTTTAAAAAAAATTTGATTTATAGTCGATTGAGTTTTAGTTCGATTGGTATGAATATTATTAGCAATATTGCACCATGTTTTATTTATCTAGTTTATAGATATATTTGTATTTAGTTTTATAATTAAAATTATATAAAAAATATTACCTTTATATATTTTTTTAAGTTGATGTTTTTCTTAATTTTTGGGTACTATTTGAAGTATCGAAATAACATATTTTTGCAATTGATTGAGTTTGATGGTATTGATCTATGCACCAATAATTTGAAGTATATCCATTTATCACAATTTCCAAAAAGGATATATTCTACATGAACATAACACAGACTTACATGTCATGCTATATTTACCTAAATTTGTATGAAATGGAGATTTACAAATGAGATACTAATTACTCTTTTGAGAATTTAAAAGAGCTGTCCCAGAGCTTGTTGATGTTGTTGAATATGCACGTTTAGAACAGCTACTACAAGAACATTGAGTTCGATCTTTCTCTGAATCTGTGACACCAGTTGATGATGTCGTGTAAGAAAATTTGCAGAGATCTATGGGAGGTGCGTAATACATCGGCACTGGTAACTTTGACGGCAAGCTAGGCAATGGAGCTTCAAAGTTCAGGACATTTATAACTTGCTTTATCGAAGGCCGAAGAGTATAATCAGGATGGCAGCACCATAGCCCAATAACCATCAAACGTTCAATTTGCTGCTCGTCGAAGTCGTCGCCGAGTCGATTATCCACGGCTTCAAGAAGTTGGCCTTTACCGTAAAGGTCCCAAACCCATTCTACCATCCTTACTTTGCTCGGTTCTTGCCTCGTTTCAACCGGCTTTCTTCCGCAGGCAATCTCAAGGGCCACGACTCCAAAGCTATAAACATCTGATTCTTTGCTAGCTTTACCCGTAGTGACGCATTCGGGGGCTAAGTAACCCATGGTGCCGGCCAAGACAGTTGTTTGTGAACCCATGTCATGGTCCACAAGTCTTGCGAGACCAAAATCCCCAAGCTTTGCATTGAAATTTGAGTCCAACATGACATTGCTAGATTTTATGTCTCTATGTACCACACATTGTTCCCACTCTTCATGTAGATACAATAAAGCAGAGGCTAAACCAAGTGCAATTTTGTACCTTACGGTCCAAGTTAACATTATTTTACCCCCAATGAGATGAGAATCAAGACTTCCGTTCGGTAAGAATTCATAAACAAGGAGGAGTTCGCCTTTCTCGTGGCACCAACCGAGTAGTTGAACCAGATTTCGATGTCTCAGACGACTAATAATCTTCACTTCTGATATGTACTCTTTTTTCCCTTGCTTAGATCCTCTCGAGACCCTCTTTACTGCTACTTCTGTGTTTGACTCGCTTAACAAGCCCTTGTAAACCCCTCCAAATCCTCCTTCTCCGAGCTTTCCGACCTCAGCGAAAGCGTTCGTCGCACGACTTAGTTCACTATACGTGAACCGCTTCGGTCCCGTCCCTTTCTCGAATTCATCATCCATAGTGACATCGATGGCCTCATCATTGTCGTTCAAACGTGCCCTTCTTCTCCGCATGATGAAGAAAAACAAACACAACCCGCCACCCAATAGACCAAAACCGAGTGCCAAACCAAGGATCAACCCTAAATTCTTCCCTTCCCCTTCACCGGTCTCCAAACTCGAATCGAAACTCCAATTGAGAATATTGTGAATTTCAACTTGACGACCCGTGGATGCCGAGAAACCTATTCTAACCCATTCCGGTAAAACATCCCTCAAATCAACAGTAAGTGCAAGGCTAGAGTTTCCACTAAAAACTGGATTATCAGCATAAGTTAAAAACACACTTAGATTTGTTGTGGTAGCATTATAACTTACCCATGCGTTAGCCCTTCTCCCATCTTTAATGCTACTTTTCCATGTTACATTTGTAACAGATATGATGGAATTGACATTGATGCCTACATGATCATCACTTGGATCCCATTCATTTCGGAAACTATCGAACTCCACTGCAACGATGTTATTTTCGGAGAAGTTAGAGGTAGCCATGTCCGGATCAAATAACGCAAGGTACCCGTCACTCGAATTCCGGGGCATTTCAGACTCGAACGGTGCCATAAAGAAGGATAGTCCATCACCGTATTCGCTAAGATTGACGGCTTGTATGATGAAGGTGAAGTGTGTGGTGAAGTCTGTTAGCCTTCGGTTACTAGCGTCCCAAAGACGAACCGGTTGATCGTACGAGGCACGTCCGATGCTACCGGTAAGGCTCTCGATTGCATTGTTCTTCGTGAGCTGAAGAACGTTACTGGACGAGAAAGCATCGCCTTCGAATCGAATGCCTTGCATATTGGGAGAGAAGCTAGGGAAGTTGAAGGAAAGCGGATTGACATAAGGGATTATTAGCAAAAGAAAAGCAAAAAGGATCTTGGAAGCCATGGTTGAATTGAAACTTGAAAGGCATAGAGGAAAAAGAATGGAGCTGAAGATGCTTTTTCATGGCCTATTAGAGTAGTTGAACTATATTAATTATTAACAATTTATTAATTTAATTAATGTATTTTTAATTGATAGGTTTGATTATTTTAACAAGGTGATCAGCTAAAGAATTTATCTGCTGAACTCTTCCTCGTTCAAATTTGGCATAAAGAGAGATTAAAATTGAATAAAAGGTAATTGCTATATATATACAAATAATCCAAAATTTTAGGGTTAAATTATCTCCAAACTTCAAAATATTCTGATTAAGTCCTCAAAGTATCTCTATTGTATCAATCAAGCTTTTCTATTAGTCTAATTCTAACTTGGGCATTAAAATCTGATTTGAATCTTACATAAAGCATATTTCAAGCATATGTATGAAATTTTTTCTAATACATCAAATCCAAGTTGTACATGAGATATGCATATGTTTATCTCTTTTGAATTTGATTAATTTGTTTTAAATATATTTAGCATTATATTTAAGCTAGCATTTTAAATTCTATGCCAAAAGCTATATGATAAAAGGACTTGATTGATACGATATTAATATTTTGAGATTCAATTAAATTATTTTAAAGTTTAATGGCCAATATTAAATCTAAATCCTTAGTTAAGAGATGTTTTTGTGGAATTAACCCAAAAGTTTAATTAATATGATGTCAGTTTTAACAGAGTTTTGCACGATACCAAAACAGCTAATTTAGAATTTTAATTATTTAATGATGATGAGGCCAAGGCGGCCTGCGTTAAAATCCAAGTTGCTTTTGGTAATTTCGTAAACGCGGTTCTATCTGCTCCAACTCAAGAATTAAAATGGATGTTCAAACTTAATATTGTATTTTATTTATTTTATTCATAAAATTAGTAAATTAATTTTTACACGTGAGGCTAAAGGGTAAATTAATCTTTTTGTTAAAAATTTCATCAATTTTTACTGTAAAAAACTGAGACTAATGTGTCATTTTTTAGTAGATGACACAAAATATAATCTAATTCTTAATACAAAAGCCTCCATTATATTTTTACATATATATATATTTATATATAAGAAAATTATTTGGTATACTGTGAGTATAGTTTTTAAATTTCATGAGAAAGATTAAGAGGTTGATAAGTATCCTATAGATATAATAAAATATTAAAATATAAATATTTTAAAGAAAAAATACATGTCAATTTTTAAAATTGTTTGACCAAGCACAAACCCTTTTATATATTCTACCAAAAAATGGTATATACATAAGGGTAGGCGATGATTCTTTCAGCATAAAGTTTTGGTTCCTTGTGTTTGGATTTTGTTGTGATGTTACTTAGAATAGGATTCGCGAACAAATGAATAAACAAATGGGCATTAAAAATTATGTACAAAGGAAAAGTATAAAAATTTGTTTGATGTTAATATTAGTACTAAAATTTCGTATTTAATTTCTTTTAAAAAGTTCAGATTACAATTTTATGCTTTTTATTTGCTCAAGTGTTCTAAAATGTGAACCTTATTGTTATGCCAAGACTCGGTTAGCATGTTATTGTGCATATTTTTATGTTTAGTAATTAGCGTATCATATTCATTGTAGACCAAGTCTTACGTACGTAATGATTCTATTTAATTGCTTAATTTAACACTTTTTTTCCCTTTAATATTGAAAATATGATAAAGTTTGTCATGTAGACAAGAATAGGGAATAATACAAATACAATTGTCAAGGCATTGCTAAAGTTTACATATTCGTTCATTATTGATAAGTATTGCGTATAATAGTAAATCACTTTAAAATAAAGAATGTATGTTCGAATATTAAAGAAGATATTATTAAAAGGGTAACTATGAATCCTAATCATAGATTATAAAACGGATGTGAAAGATTAAAAAAAAGTCCCCATTCTAGAAATAGGACTTCCATATTATTTATATCTATATTGATTAAGTTAATTTCATCCATTAACTAGTTTTAATTCAGTTGTAAAATCATTAAAAGTTAATTCTTTTATATCTTTCATATCTGTTTTAACAAATTTATATCTTTTATGTTTTAACAAAATTTAAAAAATGCATGCACGAATCATGAAATTTAAACCCACAATGTAATAGTCTTTCTAGCAAAGGACAATCGAAAATTTATTGCTCTTCTTTGACTATCTCTAAGTTTAATTGTCACAATGAACGCAAATCTTTCTTCTTTGACTCTCTCGAAGTCCCTCTACTTTTCTCTCTCGTTTTGTATTCCTTAGGAAGAGCTTTTTCCATCGGCCACGTCCATTTATTCAGCCAAGGTCCTTTGCTATTACTGATTCAACCCACCACCACCCATTCCTCTACGCCCCTAGCCTTGCACCACCAATGTTGCTGCCCTCTTTGGTCACCACTTGATTTAAAACATTTAAAAATTTTACAAATTAATCCTCAGGTTAGTTAAATTAAATTACAACGATGTCAAAAATATAAAAACAACTAAAAACAGATAAAATTATATACCATGCAAGGTGGTTTAACTTGGCCGAAAGCTTTATGTTTATTTTCATGGAGGAATCAATTTTTGGCCAAATAAAGATGTTTAGATAAATTAATAATTAAATTACCTTTTTACCCTTTTAACTTAACAAAAATTCATTGATGAACCAAACCAAACCGTCCATTATCTTTATATATGGTTTAATTACCTATTAAGGCCCACAATTTATAATTTCATAAACATTTAACATAAATAAACTAATAGCAATTAACTTTTGCAATTTTTACGATTGAGCCCTTTATCTTTAATCAACTATCCAAACGTCAACATTTTTGGACCAAAATTCAATACACCTATATAATTACTCTGTAAATATTTAATAAAAATATTTACGAGATTAATTTATAGAAACGAGGTCCCGATAGCTTATTTTCTAAAACCATTTAACTCTAGGGACAACTACTTGTACTTAGCACTTCTTTCAATTTGCAAAAATTATTAAATCAACATTCAATATAATTTTATAATTGACTCGTAAATATTAAATAATAATATTTACAGACCCACTCGTCAGATTTGTGGTTCACGAAACTACTGTTTTTGACACCACTGAAAAATAGGATGTTACATACGTTGACCCGAGTTTGACCTTTACTTCCGTCGGAACATCTGCTGTCCGCCTAAGAGCTCTCTTGTGTCCATCTCAGGGTCAGCCTTCGAATAAGAATGAAAGGTTAAAGATACCGGCTACCTAGAAATAGAGAAAAAAAATTATGTTGACTACATCGAAAGGCCCTTCGTTTTTCCTATGATTATGGCCTCAATCTTATGTATGGTATATATAATGCATCATTTGCAGGTATCCAAAATGCTTGAACTCATGACCGTATAACGGTCGATGACTGGGACCTCCACTTAGACTTCAACCCGTGACCATATCAAGTACTGCCACCCTGAAACCTGACTTCCATAGGATGGGTTTCTAAGGTACTAGTCTTATCCCTACATGATATATGAAATGCATGTGTTCTAAGAGGCGTTATCATTTCCCCAACCCCTCAAATCTACTTATAAACTTTCACAGTTTTACTCTTAAAACCCTAAACCAATAAAACCCTTAACAAATCAGTGGTCAAGAAGAGAGAGTGTGAAAGCACGCCCAATTGGACGCACTTTCACACACTCTCTCTAAACTTGACTTATTTTCCTAAGTCTTAAAAAAATGGTCTATTTAACCAATAAAAAATCGACATATATTCCCTATTTAGCCCATATTGTGAATGTGCCATGCTTTAATATATATTCTTAAGGTTTTGAACTTTTGATGCAAAAAAGACAACAATATTGAATGACATACTTAAAATTTTGACAAGCAGATAATGTTATTGCATGAAACATCAACAACTTTTATATTAAAATAATATTTGTCCCATAATTGAAATTCAAAATTAGAAATATACCACAAACCATATAAAATGCAAGGAACATAGAGTGACAAGTCTTGAGATAAAGAAAATCAAAGTTAAAGTATTGAAAATTCAATCCAGTATTTCAAGATTTATGGACTTGTCTCGAGATGTAGGGGTCATTGTCTCAAAATTTCAGACTTTGGAGCAAAAATTGTGAAACATAGAGGCTTGCCTCAAGGCATAAGCCTATTTTTTGATATTTTGTATCAAGAATCATAACTTAACCCCAATTTTTATTGACCTTGATCACGGACTTTTATGTGTGGGCTCAATTAGTATCTTGCTGATACATTTAACATTTTATTTGCTCATTAATTTATATGTCACTTTTTTTGTTTGGCTTCAGTATTATGATTTATTACCTATTTGAGTTGCTTTGGTGACAAACGTGACATCCTGTATTATATGATAAATTTAGTTTTTAATATTTATATTTTTTTCAATTTGACACCTACTCTTTTATTAAGCTAAATTTAGTCATCAACCTTTTAAGATGAGTCAAACCACTTTTTAACATAAATGTTGGCTAAAATATTAATCTTTTAACGATTTTGGCGTGGCTAAAATACTTAATGCTAACATGACATTATTTGTTTTACACGTCACATCAACAAATAATTTAAATATATATAAAAACATTCCAAAAATAAAAAAATCAAAAAACCCTAAACCAATGAAAATTCTAATTCTTAAATAGAAAAAACCCTAATCCTAAAAACCCTTAACAAATTGATGGCCAAGGAGAGAGAGTGTGAAAGCGCGCCATCTAGGCACACTTTCACTCTCTCTCTCCAAAATCAGCCTATTTCCTAAATCTTGAAAAAAAATGACCTATTTTTTTACCAATAAAAAAATAGACATATATTGCCTGTTTAGCCCATATTGTGAGTGTGCCATAATTTAATATATATTCTTAAGGTTTTAAACTTTTGATGCAAAAATGACAACAATATTGAACGAGATACTTAAAATTTTGACAAGCAGATAATGCTATTGCATGACACATCAACAACGTTTATCTTAAAATAATATAAGTCCCATAACTGAAATTCAAAACTAGAAATACACCACAAACCATATAAAATATAAGAAACATAGAGTGTCAAGTCTTGAGACAAAGAAAATCGAAGTTAAAGTATTGAAAATTCAGTCTAGTGTCTTGAGATTTATGGACTTGTCTCAAGACATAAGGGTCATTGTCTCGAGATTTCAAACTTTGAAGCAAAAACAGTGAAACATGGAAGCATGTCTCGAGACATAACCCTATATTTTGATATTTTATCTCAAGAATCATAACTTAACCCCAATTTTTATTGACCTTGATTACAAACTTTTGCGTGTGGGCTCTATTAATATCTTGTTCATGCATTTAATACTTTATTTGCTCATTAATATATCACGATTTTTTTGTTTGGCTTCGGTATTATGATTTATTGTCTATTTTTTAGTTACTTTGGTGATGAACGTGACATCCTGTATCTAAATTCGTTGGTCGAGTCAAGGGTAGGGTGTTGTATGATAAATTTAATTTTTAATATTTTAATTTTTTTTCAATTTAACACTTATTCTTTTATTAAGTTAAATTTAGTCGTTAACCTCTTAAAAAGAGTTAAATCACTTTTTAACAAAAATATTAACTGAAACATTAATTTTTTAACAACGTTGGCGTGGCAAACCTCGTACTAATCTATGTATACTTAATGTTAGCATGACACTATTTGTTTTACACGTCACATCAATAAATAATTTAAAATATATATATAAAAACATTCAAAAAAATAAAAATTCAAGAAAATGAAATTTGATAAAAGAAAAACATCAATTACACATGAACTTTTATACGAATTGCTATATTAAAAAAATTAATATTTTATCCCATATTTTTTTATTAAAATAATAATTTAATTCTTTTTTTAAAATATTGACGATGAAATTAGATTTTTTTTTAAAAAAAATGACAATCAAATTTAATTTTAAAAAATAAAAGTAAAATTGACGAATATTCAAAAGTGGTAAATTTATAATTATTCCCGTAAGAATAGAAAGATAGTTTTAAATTTAACTGCTAACTGGAAACTGAATGAATTATTCATGTCTATTTCATGAATAACAATCGGGTACGCAAAGCTTTTGAATAGAGAAAGAAATTTTAGATAATTAAATAGGCGGATAATGGCAACGGGATGTGGGGGCAATTCAAGGCGATAATTACACGTCGGCCAACTTTTAAAAACATCAGTCTCAGCTGCTAAATCATCAATCTGGGAGAAGCAGACTTGACAGGATCTTCGTGTAGAACCAGTTAGATTTTTATTGCAGCTCCTGATTTAGCTGGAAAAAATTATTGGAAAGAGAAAACAACATAGTGAAGAAAAAAGGAAAAGTAATTGGAATGGAAGGAGTGTGCTTTGTTGAACTAAAACTAGTGTTTATATAGCAAACAATTCAACAACTATGGACTAAAATAGGCTACAAATGGAATCACAATCTTTAAAATACCTCTAAAAATCAAAAATAAATTAACGAGTTATGATTATATCTAAAATTAGCTAGATTATGTCTAAAACACTTATTCCATCTCTCCCATTTCCTTTAAATACGCCATTAGTACCCCAAGTCTATTTCAATTTTACATCTTGTAACGCCCCAAAATTTTAATTTTGGGTATTGTGATGTGACACAAAATATATTTCTGCTTTAGTGATTATGTATTTTGAGTGTGTTTGGAAGGTCTCAAGTTCAAGCTAGGACTTAAGCAAATTTTGGTATATCTTTGGTCAGTAGGCTTTTAAGTAAAAGTTGGCAAATAATTAACAAAATGGGCTTGCTTGTAATAGCCCGATTTTAGGCCTAGTCGGAACAGTGGTTTCGGGACCACAAATCCTACGAGAAAAAAAAATGTAATGGCCTGAATTTTTAGAGGTGTCGGAACGGTGATTTGAGATCACTAAATTCGACAAATGGGTAGAAAATATTATTAATTTAGTAAGTATAAGTTAAATGTGAAGTTAGGAAAATTTTTGAAATAGTGAATAGTGCACTAGAAATAAATATTAAAATAATTAGAATCGAAATGAGGTATCAAGACCTCGGGGATTTTAAACCGAACCATAAATATTTTTATAAATATTTATGGAGTGTTAAAAAGTTAGTATTAAAGTTTAGTTAAGAAATTTTAAAGTTCCGATAATTAATTGAACAAAAAGGACTAAATTGTAACAAATGCAAAATTTTGAGAAATGATTAAATAGCTTAAATGATAAAAGGAAGAGGGCTTAAAAGGAAAATAGACCCAAGGTCTATTTGGGCTGGACGGCAAAGGCATGAAATCAGCAAGAAAGTAAGAAGAATTAAGGGCAAAATTGGAATATTGTAAAATTTGCTTAATAAAGTTAGGACCAAAGTGGAATTATCTAGATTTCTCTTCATTTTTTTGAATTCTCATAAGCTAAAACACCATGGAAGGGCTTCTTCAAGCTGGTTCTTCATATTTTTATTACAAGTAAGTTCAATTCTTGACTATTTCTTGAAATTTTTGTATTTTTATGACTTTTACAACTAGGCCCACTTGTTAAATTCATTAGTTTTTGATTTTATGAAAGAAGTTGAAAGTTGATATGAATATGTGCTGGAATTATATGATGATTTATCATGAAATTAAATCTTTAAATTGTTCATATGCTGATTTTATTGAAAGAATTGAATAGAAAGTGAATGTTTGGGACCTAATAGTAAAAGAGTTTGAAGATAGAGTTATATGTGGAAATTCTGAATTTCAATAGTTGTGTAACAACTTATAATGTCTAGGTAAAGTATTAATTGAGAAAATTAGATTAATTGTGGGGTTAATTGAGAAAGGACCGAATTGTATAAACTGTGAAATTTGGGGCAAAATGGAAATCAACATTTTGCACAAAAGCAGTTTTGGACAGCAGCAGTAGTGTAACTTTGAAAAATAACCAAAAATTGTAGAGATTGAATTAGAGGATGAATAAAATATGAAACTAAAGCTTATTGAGTCTAGTTTCTTATAAAAGAAACGGTGTGAGCAATGGAATTGTAAATCATGAGATATAATAGATTTTGTGAGACAATGTCAGAATAAACTTGGATTCCCCTGTTCCGACTTTGGAAAATCATTAAAAATTGTAAAAAAATGATTTTGAGTTATAATTTATATGGTTAGAATCCTTAATGAGTCTATTTTTATAAGAAACAAATAAAAACATCATCTGAAATCTGTACAATGAGATAATTAATTTTTAGTGAAGAGTGGTCGGAACTAGCAGACAGCGAAACAGGGGAAAATTTAAAGAATAAACTGTACTATTTGGCTGAACCAAAAATTCTGAAAATTTTATGGTATGAAGATATGTGAGTCTAGTTTCAGGGAAAATTAACGGCTATTAATTTGGAGCTCTGTAGCTCCAGATAAAAATAATTTAGTGACTCTGACTCGGATAAACAGTTTTGAATATACATGTGAGTGAATAGTGAAATTATAGCTAATGTTGTTTAAGTGTGTTATACATATTAAGGATGTGGAATGGAGAGGAGGAGGAGGAAAATTGGGAAATATATGAATGATTTGTGTATAATTGGTCATATGCTTGATTTTAATTGATAAACGATGAAATAGAAATGATGCTTATATTTGTGCATTATTGGTCATGGTTTAAGCTCATGTGTGAAAATAAAAGTTTCATAGTATGTGTATGGTATATTCGGTATATGATTTGGCATGAAATAATGTCATGAATGGTTTATGAATTAACACATGTTGGTAAGCCTGACACATAAATAAATGTTGTGCTCATCCATGCTTATAATGCTTATGCTATACGTGTATTTGGCTAACATATTTGGTGTATATGCTTAAACTTTGGCCAAGTAGTGGCTAGATTATGCCACGTTAAATTTATAAGTTATGCATTGAAATGGTTTATTGTGTGGTTAGTTCCAAAAAGAGTCATGTTTAAATACACTAGCTTGCAACTATGGTTGAATGATATGCTTATATCTTGTGTGATGTGCATAGAAACAAGTGTGGAAAGATAATGAAATAATAAGTTCATATGGCTGAAATTTAATGATTAAATGTTAATTTCATGAATTATACAATGTATGATGAAATGTATTCATTTTTGAAATGAGAGTAAAATAAAAATGCGAAAATCAAATAAATGATCAAATTAAGCGGAACGCCGGATTTGAGTACTTCTGATCAAGAGATAAAGTGATAAGTGGTAGCTTTAGCTACACTTATCTAATCAAGTGAAAAAGTGATAAGTGCTATACTTATCTGATCAAGTGAAAAAGTGATAAGTGCTATACTTATCTGATCAAGTGAAAAAGTGATAAGTGTTATACTTATCTGATCAAGTGACAAAGTGATAAGTGTTAGCCTTAGCTACACTTATCTGATCAAGTGAGAAAGTGATAAGTGGTAGTCTTAGCTACACTTATCTGATCAAGTGACAAAGTGATAAGTGGTAGCTTTAGCTACACTTATCTGATCAAGTGACAAAGTGATAAGTGATAGCCTAGCTACACTTATCTGATCAAGGACAAGTGATAAGTGATCATACGTAAGACCATAGTTATACTATGGCAAAGTGAAAGTGAAGTACTCAATTTTCCGTAACCATTCCCTAATTTGATTAAGGATGGTAAGTGACAAATGGACCCAAAAGGATTAAAGTAAATGGATAAGTGGTAGTGTATTTATATCAGGACGATGTTGTTATTCAAGCTAAAGTGATATTTTCATTGCAAAATTGAGAATTTCATAAATGTGTTATTGAATGGTATAATCAATAAACATTGAGTTAAATGGTAAATACGTATTAGTGTTGAACTTGATGTCATTGAATTGTACGTGAATTAAATGGAAATTGCTAGTGATATGATCTAAATCGTGAGCATGAGAAATTGCGAATTGAAGGAAATGAAAATGAAGCATTGAATTGCATGAGTATGTATCGGGTCTCGTAAGCCCTAATTATTATGATTATAACATTTTGAGGATATATTGTGAAAAGTTATAGGAGCATGTTAATTATTTTGAAAGTTTTAATTTAGATGAAATTTTATAACTCGGTTAAATACGTTTACAAGTGCATGTGTTTTAGTAATGCCTAGTACCCTATTCCGGTATTGAATACGGGTAAGGGGTGTTACATTGCTGGTCTGATGGATAAGTGGAGTGTTGGTGTGAAGGAGATCCTGTGTTTAAATCTTGACGTGGGCATTACTTTTGCTCATGCGTCCAGGAGAGTTTATCAAATATTCTGTTCATCTTTTTTTTTTCATTTTTTTTACTTTCCCCAAAATCCCTCCACCCTCTTACCATTTTTCTCTTCATTGCTGCCGAATTTCTGCTCTCTTTCACCATTCATCTTCTTGATTTTTCTTTTCCCACTCTGCCTCGTGTCGCTCCACGTTTGCCTGCGATCGTTCGCTAAGTTTTAGATAAGTGATTTGTCTCTATTTGTTAACTTTCTTCTAAAGTGTTTTGTTTATGCCAATTAGGGGACGATTCAAGGGCTCATAATCACCAATCGGAGTCTTAGTTTGTGTGGAAATTACTGTTCATCGGTTGAAGGTAAGGTTTAGTCGCTTATGGGTTAAAACCTCAATACGAGTTCGATTTGGGATCACATTATGTGAGATTAAATTAGTGTTATCTATTCAATTATAGGCTTTGGAGTGCTCGGAGACTGTTTTAGAATCAAACAAAATCAGGTGTGTACCCGAAACGCAGAAAATGAGATTCAGCGAAAAGCCGAAATTGCTTGCTGTTTGGACAGCAGCAGTAGGCTAACTTTAAAAAATCACCATAAATTGTGGAAATCTAATTAGAGGATGAACAAAATATGGAATTAAAGCTTATTGAGTCTAGTTTCTCATAAAAGAAACGGCGTAATTAATGGAATTTTAAATCGTGATATATAATAATTTTTGTGAGACAAGGTCAGAATGAATTTAGGTTCCCCTGTTCTGATTTTGGAAAATCATCAAAAATTGGATAAAAATAATTAGGGGTTAAAATTTACATGTTTAAATTATTAATGAGTCTATTTTCAATAAAAACAAATGGTAACATCATCCAAATTTTTTACTAAGAGATAATTAATTTTTAGCAAAGAAAGGTTGAAGCTATCAGACAGCAGAACAGGGGTAAGATTGAATATGTTACTGTACTTATTGGCTGAACCAAAAGTTCTAAACATTTTATGGTAGAAAGGTATTTGAGTATAGTTTCAAAGACATCAAGCAGACCTTAATTTGGAATTCTGTAGCTCAAGAGATAAATAATTTAGTAACAATGACTCAAGTAGACAGCTTTGAAAGAACCACTACACCAAAATAGGCTTTTCGCGGCGTTTTTAGCGGCGGTTGGATAAAAAATGCCGCTAAATATCGATCATTAGCGGCGCATCACGGAAAACACCGCTGAAAATAAGCATTAGCGGCGTTTTCCAGAAAGCGCCGCAAAATACCTAAGCCCAACGATGCTGTTTTTCGAGCTTTCGGGGATTCAGCGGTGTTTTTAAGAAAGCGCTGCTAATGCTCAGGGCTTTAGTGGCGTTTTTAAAAAAGTACCATAAAAAAACCTAAGCCCAACGACATCGTTTTCTGAGCTTTCGGGGATTCAGTGGTGTTTTTAAGTAGCCGCTAATGCTCAGGGCTTGGTGTTTTTTGGGAAGCGCCGCAAAAATACCTAAGCCTAACGACGCCGTTTCCTGAGCTTTCGGGGAATTAGTGGTGTTTTTAAGTATGCGCCGCTAATAGTCAGGACTTTAGCGGCGTTTTTGTGAAAGCGCCAAAAAAAACCTAAGTCCAACGACATCGTTTTCTGAGCTTTCGGGGATTTAGTGGCGTTTTTAAGCAAGCGCCGCTAATGCTCAAGGATTTAGCGGCGTTTTTGAGAAAGCGCCGCAAAAATACCAAAGCCCAACGACGCCGTTTTCTGAGCTTTCGGGGATTTAGTGGCATTTTTAAGTATGCGCCGCTAATGCTCAGGGATTTAATATAATTTAAAATATTTGTTAAAAATGGTAAAAATTAGTTTTTTTGGATACATTACTGATTTTTTTAGTTTATATATTAAATAATTTCTTATATAATCGTAAAAGAGATAGTATTAATTTTAAAATATTTAATTTAATTATTATTATTATAGTTTAGGGTTTAATAAATATGGTTTAAGGTATATATATATGGTTAATTTAGGATTTAAGACCGGTTTAGGAGTTACAATTTTAAGTTTTATAGATTATGGAATTAGGGATTATGAATTAGGGATTCTGGTTTAAGGGTTAATGTGATTTAAGGTTATGGGTTAAGGGTTAGGGGTTAGGGATTATGGGTTAGGTTAGGGGTTAAATGTTAAGAGTTAGGGATTTAGGGTTTATAAATTTGGTGTTAGATTAGAGTTTAGGGTTTAGATTAATTAGTGTGTTTTAATTATATATTAAATAAGGTTTAGGGGTTAGGGGTTAGGGGTTAAGGGTAGGGATTTAGGATTGGGTTAAGATTTAGGATTTAGATTAATTAGTGTTTTTTAATTTATATATTAAATAAAGTTTAGGGGTTAGGGGTTAGGGGTTAAGGGTAGGGATTTAGGATTGGGTTAAGATTTAGGGTTTAGATTAATTAGTGTTTTTTAATTTATATATTAAATAAAGTTTAGGGTTAGGGATTCGGGGTCGGGTTTATCTTAAAGACAAAAGCAACTAGGGTTAGGGGTTATGCTTTAGGGGTTAGGGGATTTAGGGGTTAGGGTTTCAACGCCGCAAAATGTTGAGAAAAATCCATCATTTTATTTTAAGTTTTACGGTTTAAAATTTAAGATTTAATGTTTACGGTTTAGGGTTTAAGGTTTAAGGTTTATGGTATAATGTTTATTAATTTGGGTTAAGTGTTTATGTGTTAGAGTTTGAGTTTGGGGTTTAAGGTTTAAGTTTAAGGTTTTAGGGTTTAGTTTGGAAATTGAAGAACATTTGGATTTTACTGGGATTCATTCCATTTTGTACTACACCCATATTATATAATTAATAATTTCAATTTATAAATTTTGTTTTAATTTTGGATCAATTTGACTTCAATCTTGGAGGAAGGCATTAGCGGCGCTTCAGCAAAAACGCCGCTAAAGGTGATGTATTACCGGCGTTTTATGAAGAAACGCCGCAAATTTCCTTTAAGTGTAACAAATACGGTGCCGTTTTTTTGTTTTCTTTTAGTGGCGCATTTCAAAAACGCCGCAAATATTTATTACGAGTTGAGGAAACGGCGTCGTTTCCTATTTTTATTAGTGGCGCTTAGCTAATATGCCGCAAAAATGTTTAACGTTATCTTATAACAGTGCCGTTTTGTATATGTTATTAGTGGCGTTTTTAGCGTAAGCGTCACAAATATTTAATAGGGGTTGAGGTAACGGCGCCGTTTCCTATTTTTATTAGTGGCGCTTTAGATAAAACGCCGTAAAAATGTTTAATGTTACCTTATAACGGTGTCGTTTTGTCCATGTTATTAGTGGCGTTTTTACTCTAAGCGCCACAAGTTTTAGTTTAATGTGTGTTAAACGACTGCATTTGTATTGATATTAGTGGCGCTTATTTATAAGAGCCGTAAATGATTTCATTTTCATTAAAAAACGTCGTCGTTTTTTTCCCACACATTTTACCGAAACTTCAACCCCAACTATCATGACTTATCCCCCAAAATCCCATTCTCCCCAAAATCCCTAAAATTTCCCCTAATCCATATTTCCCATTCCCCCTCAAATCCCTACAATTTCCCTTAATCCATATTTCCCCAAACCCGATCTCTTGTAACATTGCTGTTTCCTCTGGCGCATCACTGTCTCCGTCCGTCAATCTCTTCTGCCGCAACAATCGGTAAGTTTTTGTGATATCTTTTGCTGCAACAATCTCCGTCCATACTTGCTTCTTCTTCTTCCTGCCCCAATTATGATATTTTAAATTGTTGTAATTTAATTTAATTACTTTTAAAATGTAGATTATGTAACAGATAAGCTATGTATGTATACATGTCATGATTTGGGTCATGAGATTGGAGAAGAGAGTAGAAAATTATGACCCTATTCTTTTCGTGACCAAGGAAGTTAAGAGAGCAGTGAAAATCATGACTGTACCTATTGTACATTAGTTTCTGACGATTTTTTTCAGTTGCATTTACATGGCAGTAATTAAATGGCTTTTGATGAAAATCATAACCAAAGTATTTTAATCGGTATTTTACGGTGTTAATTATTTATTTTAGCAATGCAAATAATTATACTAAATATTAAATATCAATGTTAAACACTGCAAAGGGATTAAAATTGGAATTTAACCTAAAATTGCCATGTGAATTCAGTGTTGTTAAAATTCAGTGAATTCAGTGTTGTTAAAATATGAGTGTTTTGACCATTGTTATGTAATGACAAAGTTAAGTTTATAGATAATGGCTTATGATTACTTCTAAGTTAGCTATCGACATTAAACATAAATTTAAAAAAATACACAGACAAAGATAACATAATTACAGCAGGAAGCTATTTTGACCAATTAATTTATATTTTTAGGTGAAAGCCCATCAAATATTGAAAACTTGACCACTCTCGAAGCTGCGGTTAGATAATCCATAACAAGTTATCAGGTATAATATCATTTTTCTTCTTTTTGTTCTTACATTATGCAATATCGTTTTTCATAACTTGCATAATTTGAGCATCATTTTATGATAAATTTGAGCTTTGCTTTATGATAAAAGTTGCAAATTGAGGGGATGTGGTTTTTAAAAAAAAAACATGAAGCTTTAGGCAAATGGTTAAGAAAATTAAATTATACATTTTGTTGGTGCAACAATAGATGGTGTGCTTTTCAATATAATTTCAAATGTTGACACATCTTTTTCCATGTACCTTGTTCAAGTGAGTATAAATCGAAATATTTTTTACATTATACAAGATAATGTCACATTTCATTGAGACTTCTTTAGTTGATAATGTGATGGTTATTTCGGCTACATACTTTTTAAAAATAATCATAGTCAATAGTGATCATCTAAATCAAATATTTAGAGATAATGCCATGTTGTGCGAATGTCTATGGCTATTTCGTTCGCGCTCCCGAAGAACACAACATCGAGATATCAATAAGTTGTTTACAGAATCTTTTCATGAATAGTTAAGCCAAACGGTATGCAGTTGGAGCTTTCGCTTACAAATAATAATGTTTTCTCATAACATTTTTAATTACTCAGTTTACTTTCCATTCAATAGGTTTGGAGTGGGAAGAACGTAAACGACGAAGTTAAATGGCTCTCCCAAGGTCCAAATCGAGTGGTTAAAAGATATAGTGCGTTCCTCATCAACGGATCCAGATTTCATACAAAATATCGCGAGAGGTTGAAGAGAACGCAAAATTGTGGAATAGTTGTTAATTCCTCAATTACAAGTTATGCTAGTGCTAGGGACAATAATCCTGTTGAAGGAAATGTGGAATATTTCAGACTTCTTACTGACATAATTGAGTTGGATTACTACGGCAAATGGAAAGTTGTCTTATTTCGAGGTGATTGGGCCGATGTTAACACTACTCGTGGAATTAAGCAAGATCAATTTGGTTTTACAATGGTGAACTTCGCCCGATTGATTCACACAGGACAACAACTGATAGATGAGTCGTATGTATTCTCATCTCAAAAGATCCAACTAATGAGGGTTGGTACGTTGTACTCCGTAACATCCCTAGAGACTTGTTTGACATGGGCAGTGGAAGTAGAGATAACATCGACGACAGATCAGAAACTTTTCCCTTTCCAGAACAAAACTTAAACGATAATATCCCCAGTACTAGTGCACAATTTCAATGGGTTCGTCAGGATACAGATGAAGATATTTACGAATAATGATTTTACGATTATTTAATTATATGTAATATCATAATTTAATTCTTGGTCTTATTATATATTTCAACTATTTTATATGTGCTGTTATTGTTGTAATTAGTTATTAAGTTTTCAACTATTTTATGTGTATTGCAGATAAAATGCCTAGAAGAAAAATTCTAAGGGGAAGCATTGTTCAAAATGATCCAAACTCGACAGAAACAAATAGTACTGAACAACAGAAAATAATTGGATCTTCGAATGTTCTGATTACAGCTGAGGATCCTACAGAAGTTCAAAGTAATTTTACATTTAATTTACATGCGTGTTGGCTTATAATTGATTTATTTTTCAAATTCTTATATTATAATATACCATTTGTAGCTGAAAATGGTGGGACGCGCAGAGGTCGAGGATGTACGCTACTTAAAGAGTTAAACGAGTTAGATCCAGTCGAGCGTGTCAAAGTTGGACGAAGCAGTTTTGGTCAGCCTGTTGGATCAGAAGCTCGACTTTTAGCATGATATATGGGCATTTTAGCACGAAATGCGAATATGTTGCCTATCAACTACGAGTCATGGCATTAAATGCCCGATAGCAACAAAAACCAAGCCCTCGATAATATTAAGGTAACTTAAGGTTAATGTCATCTGTAATGCTTGGGAAATAGTTTCATTTATATTTACTTTATTAACTTGTGTTTTTTGTAGGCAAGGTTTACTTTAGAGGTCTCGGATGCTTATGTAAAGAAGGCATTGGGAAAAAGATGGAGATACCATAAAAGTACTTTAAAGAAAGAGTATTATAAGACAAAAACAACCCTCGAAGAGAAATTGCAAAATTTCCCGCCGGGTATGCTGAGGTACCAATGGGAAGATGCGGTTAGATTTTGGCATTCGAAGAAAGGCGAGGTATGATGTAATTCCAAACTATTGTAATTATTTTGGTTTATAGTATTTACTATTTACGTACTAAAAATTTCATAACGTAGGATCGTGAACGAGTTGGAAAAAGCAGCAGACAGAAACAAAAATTCACTCACACAGTCGGGTCGAGAAGTTTTGCATGTGTAGCTGAGGCAGAGGTATTTTTAATTTTTTTAATATTGTCAAATATGTATAACTTTCCATTAAATAATATTTTTACTACTATATTGTAGGAACTATCATCCGGTCAAAAAGTTGGACGCCCTCAACTTTTTGAAATTACACATAGGAAGAAAGATGGATTTGCTATGAATCCTAAAGCTGGTGAAATTATGGTACGTTTACTTAATACGATTTGACTTGTTTTAGTTATTTATAGTGTTTATTTTCTAATGGTTTAATTCATTGCTTGTAATACGACTATTGTTATGTTGCATTTGTTTTTTTAATATATATTGCGTTCCTAACTATGTGATTTATTTATTAGGAAAAACTAAAGGATAAAAAGGCGGAGTACGAAGCGTTTGCTGCTAGTGATAGTTCTGTTCATCTTGAAGACATTGATAACCGGATTATTACTGAAGTTTTGGGTCCTGAAAGGTATGGTCAGTTCGATTTCAAGGATCTTTTGTTAGCCCAACCCAATATTTTGGATCCAGCTCGCAGTAATACATGGCTTCGAAGAGTCAGGCTCAAGTGAAGTTTAGAGGTTAAAAGACCAGATGGCTCAGATGCAAGCGACCACAGTTGAGGTTCAAAGGAAATATGAAGAACTCCAGTTACAACTTAAAGTAGAGGTGGCAGCGAGGAAAGCAAAGGCTGCAGCGAGAGAAGCAGAGCAGAGCAAAAAGTACGACGAACTCCAGCAGCAGCTTCAGACTATGATGAAGATGTTTCAGTCGCAACTTCCACCGCCATAGTGTATTGCATAAATATTTTTATCATTTTAACTTTATAACATTTTTGCAAAAACAATATGAATTCACTTTTATTTATTGATATCAATATTATTTTATTCGTTTAATTTGAAATATTATATAAATTTATTGCTTTTGGCTGGTTTAGATCTGATTGCTTTTGATTTGTTGCTACAGGAGGGCTGAAAAAGTAAAAAAATTTATATAAAAAAATATTCCAAAAATAGTGGCGTTTGTGAATAAAGCGCCGCTAAAGAACATTTCTTTAGTAGCGTTTTTTTTGAAGCGCCGCTAAAGAACATGATCTTTAGCGGCATTTTTTTTGAAGCGCCACTAAAAAACATGAACTTTAGCGGCGTTTTTTTTTTAGCGCCGTTAAAGAACATGATCTTCAGCGGCGTCTTTTTTAGAAGCGCCGCTAAAGATCATGTTCGTTAGCAGCAGTCCAAAAAAACGCTGCTAAAGATTATGTTCTTTAGTGGCACTTCAGAAAAAACGCCGCTAAAGAACATGATCTTTAGCGGCGTTTATTTTTGTAAACGCTGCAAACGTTAGCGGCCTTTTTTGCGGCGCTTAGCGTCGCTAAAGGCCTAAAAAACGTCGCTAAAAACCTGTTTTGGTGTAGTGAACATATAAGTAAATAGTGAAAACATATATGAATATTTAGCTAGCACGGGTTACATTAAAAATGAATCACACGGCCAAGGCCAATTTGGGTCGAGTGGGCCACACAGGCGTGTGGGCCCACACTGGCAGACCACATGAGCGTGTGAGCCCATTTTCACTGAATTGATTGCTAATGTTGCATTGCATGGGGTTGGGTTAATTATATTTGGAGGAAGTGTACTGAAAGGCTCTTAAGCCTAACATACTGGTAGCTCAGCTGCAAATTACTGTTTTGTGCCGCATTCGGTACTACCTGGAGTGTAGGGATGAGTGGGTTGATTTGATCCCCACATAGAGTGTGGGGTTGGATGGAGATGGTGTGTAGAGGTTGGTTGGGAAGGACTTTGTTACTGAATACTGCATGGCTGCAACTGATACTGTGATGGGCTAAGGCCCTACTGCATATTTGATACTGTAGTGAGATGGGCTAAGGCCCAAACTGTTACTGATACTGAAAAATGGCCTAGGCTCAAGACTGATTTAATTGTGCACTGTGATTTGCTATTGTTTGTTTTTTGTGGGATTACACACTGAGTTTTCGTAAAGTCACCCATTTTATTTAAATGTGCACAGATAATACCCAAATCTAGACAGATTGGTGCGGCGGAGGACTCGACGGTGACCACGATTTTGGACTTTCATGGTTTTTAACCCATATTTTTGATAATTGGTTTTATTTCTATTCTATTTTTACTGGCTAAGTTTTTGGGTTGTAATTGGACTTTTGGAATTTAGTTTTGGGTTTTAATTATCTTTACCTTATGGATTACAACTGTTAGTAGTAGGAAACCTCAGTTTTTAAAAGAAACAAATGTTTTTCCTAAACGCACACTTGTTTAATCTATTTTAAAAGCTTCCGCAAACGAATAACTTTTTGAAACTATCGATTAAATGAGTAACACAATTTTGGAACTAATAAGATATTAAGATAATGAATTCGATGGAAATGGTTTTAACGCGACGACACGGTTTTCAAACACCCTATCATGTGACATCGCTAGATCCAACCATAATGTCTGGGCCGAGTTTGGGGTGTTACACATATCCTTTCGCATTTGGCTTTGGTCATGGCTCGAAGTTTTCTTCAATGGTTTAACCTAGTTGTGATCATTTGGCTTCAATCCATAAATGAAACTAACTCAAAATTCAAAGCTTATTCATCCCAACTCAAGCATCTCCTTTCCATTTCACAAATTCAACTAAATAATCGAGGATAAGGACCAACCACATGGGCAAGTTGTTGGCAATGCTGCCTAAAAGCCACCCGAACAGCTTACCGACATCAGAGGCAAAGGCAAGGTTATTTAGCTGAATTTGTGAAATGGAAAGGAGATGTTTGAGTTGGGATGAATAAACTGGGAAACTTGAGTTAATTCCATTTATGAATTGAAGCCAAATGATCGCAACTAGGTTAAGCCATTAAAGGCTTAAAAGGCTAAAAAGATGAGAAATCTGAAGAGTCCAATTAAAGGCTAAAAAGGGTCCTTCTGAGATGGTGAGGCTGAAAAGAGGAGTGAGGTGATTACAAGAGAAATGGCTAAACATGGGAAGAGAATAGTGTGGGCATTAAAGCTATGTGTGGAGATGAGAAGTGATAGAAAAGACTGCAGATTTAGGATGAAGACGTTATTAGTTGAAGAAACAACGACTGAGGAGATCTGACTCAGTTATGAGCCAACCATGGGGTTGTGTTGACTATGAGTTTTGATGGGTTGCTACTACTAGCAGCTAAATCAGGAGCTGCAATGACAATCTGACTGGTTCTGCACAAAGATCCTGTCAAGTCTGCTGCTCCCAGATTAATGATTTAGTTGTTGAGATTGATGTTTTTAAAAGTTGGCCGACGCGTAATTATCGTCCTGAATTGCCCCCACATCCCACTGCCATTATCTGCCTATTTAATTATCTAAAATTTCTTTCTCTGTTCAAAAGCTTTGCATACTCGATTGTTATTCATGAAATAGGCATGAATAATTCATTCAGTTTCTAGTTAGCAGTTAGGTACGCCTTCTTGGTGCATTTTTGAATGTCCCAAAAAATAATAAGGAAGCTGATTAATTAGCATTTTAAGGGGGAGAAAAAACAACAAATGAATGACTACCAACCACAACTCACAATATACAAACGTGTAATAAGTCACTTTCACAAAAGATATGAACTTTTATTTTTGATGAACTTCCAACTTCTCCCTCTCCTCCTCATTTTTTGTAATTAAGTTGTAACTTAATTCAATGCATTATTTTCATTTTCAGCCTCTTTCTTTTATTTTATTTTCACTCTTTTATTTCTAGTAGGTTACTGTGGGAGTTTAATTATTTTAACGCAGAAGTCAATTTGGCTAGAAAAACATACCCATGGAAAGATTCAATTCATGCAATAGAAGTCACTCAACATTCGAGTAGAATGAGTAATAATAGAATGCTTTACAAATGCCTTAAATTTAGTTACTCAAATTTGTCGAAAACCGCCAATTCAGGGGTTTCAACTTGGGTTTTAGTTTGGGGTTTAGATTTAGTTTTGATTTAGAGTTAGGGTGTTCAAATGGTTAACCGAACCGAACTAATATTTACCGAATTAACTCAACTTTTTATCTTTTAACAGTTAACCGAACCGAAATTTTTTCAAAAAAAATTACCCAAATTATTATTTTTGGTTAAAACAAGTATAAAACATATAAATTTTTTTGATAATGTTTATTTGATCAAATTATCCGAAACTAATAATAGCCTAATACATATAATATATAATATTATTTGCTAATTTCGATTAATTCAGTTAATTATCCAATTTTAAACCGAATTTACCGTTAATTGAAATTCAAAAAAAATCTTTAACCGACCTCCGACCGAACTAGATCAGTTAACCGACTGAGTAACCGAATTAGATTAGTTCGGTCGATTAATCTATCATTATGAGTTTTGATGGGTTGCTACTACTAGCAGCTAAATCAAGAGCTGCATTGGAAATCGAACTGGTTCTACACGAAAATCCTGTCAAGTCTACTGCCAAGTTACAGTACTGCCTAATTATGGTTAAATAAAATTATCAGTATTTATTTATAAGTCCTCTATTTTTGTTTAATTTAATTATGATGCGTTTTGTTATTTTTCACCGTGGTGCATGAGACTTATGTACCTGCATCAAATATTATTACTATAAAATAAGAAATTATTATTTAATAAAATTAAATTTAGAATTCATTTTTCTACTGAATAAATTAATTAATTAAAATTTTAACTTTTTTAATTTATTAAGGGTGAGTTTGGATGGGCGGTGCGTTTACCTGCGGTTAGTGTAAAAACAGCGGTGGCGGTGAGATTAGATACTGTAGCGATACTGTAACATGAGAAAAAAAGTAAGCTAAACACACCGCACCGCACCTAATCGCCCATCCAAACCCACCCTAAAACAATTAATATTTTAATAATTTGTTTTATATAGTTACTTGCAGGTTGATTTATTATTTGTGTATTATTATTTGGAGCAAATTTTTTTCATTTTTTTAGTGATACACGAATGAATTTAAAATCTCTACATAATTATAAATTATATAATAAAATTTAATTTAAACTATTTTTTTATAATAATTACTTTCTACTATAAAACAACAAATAATATTAGTAAAATTATTTAAAAAGTTAAAACAATTAATGAAATTAAAAGGAATGCTAACGTGAAAGGGGCACCAATATTCGATTAAGTAACTCATTTAAGTTACACTCCCAACTGAAAAGCTCATGGAAATCTCATTTATGCAGAGCTTTCCTTAAACTTTTTCGGAAATAAAGGCGGGCTTAGATCACACGTTATCATATTTTTATAATTTTAGAGTTTCTTTAGATGAGCGGTGCGTTTATTTGTGATTAATATAAAAATAGTGGTAATATTAGATACTATAACGATACTATAGCGTGAGACAAAAATAAAGTTAAACACACCGCTCTAAAAGTAAATACACATCCAAAGGAACCCTTAATTTTGAGATATAATTTTATGCATAATTAATCAATCATTGTTGATAATATATCATTAAAAATGAAGTTAATTAATTAATTTTAAAATTTTACATAATCATTTGATTAATTGATAGTGATCTGAATGCATTGAATATTAATCCTTTATATATATTGAGAAGCCTAAAATCAATGGTAGTTACGGGAATAAATATTCGATATATTTATTTTAGGTACTTAATTGGAATAAAAGAAAAACTTAAATTTTAAATTGAAAATTAAAATCAAACTTAAGTACTTATATGGGACAAGGAAAAACACAAGTATCAATTTGAAAATATTTTACTACTAAATTCAATATAAAATTAAATTCAAATAGCGAATTGAAACAAAAAAAACTTATATCAAATTAAACATTAAAACCAAATGTGCTAAATATAAAATACTAACTAGAGGTGTGCATGGGCTGGGTCAGGCCAAGTTTGGGCCGGGCTCAACTAAAAATTTAGGCCCGTTCGCTAGGCCTGGCCCAAAAAATAGGCCTAAAATTTTG
Organism: Gossypium hirsutum; assembly: GCF_007990345.1. Lineage (NCBI taxonomy): Eukaryota > Viridiplantae > Streptophyta > Magnoliopsida > Malvales > Malvaceae > Gossypium > Gossypium hirsutum. Next base: position 3,882,834 of record NC_053439.1, on the reverse strand, counting down.
TCCAAGCCTGACCCAGATAAAAATGTTAAAACCCAGCCCAACCCGGCTCGCCCATATTACTTTTTATATTATTTTTATATAATTTTAATATATATATATATAATACATCAAAAATACTAAAAATATCAAAATAAATATTTCTCAACAAATCGAAAATAAATTTTAACCTCTAAAATAATAACAAAATTAAAAATAAAATAAGTTTTATACAATATCTAAATAATAACAACAAAATAGTAACAACATAATAGTAAAATGGTTGCAACATAAGGAGAAAACAACAAGAAAATAATATAAAAAAAAACAATTTTTTTTGTCCTTTAGTGAATTTAGGCCGGGTTGAGCTAGACTCAGGCCAAAATGCTTTATTCGAGGCCCGGCCAATTTTTTAAACGGGCCTTATTTTTTTGTCTAAACCTATTTTTTGAATTTATATTTTTATTCAAACCCTCGTATATTTCAGGAGGACCTTAGGACCGGGCCAAATGACCCGACTCATGAACAAGTCTAATCTAACCAGACAGTGTGATATAAGTTCGTTAATCCGAATAAAATAGATTTTATAGCCGACCACATACATTTTTGGATACTTTAATTTTGAAAAAAAAGAAAATGATAATTGTACTGCACATCTGAGTTAGATGTAGTAGTACCAAGTACCAACTGAGCTCTCTTCACTTCACAGGCGTTTTCGTACACGAAACAAATCAACGTCATTTTCCTCACCCTGACAGGCGGTTGGTTCCACCGTTGCTTTCATTTTTATTTATTTCTTAAAATCCTATTTTCATTTTACCATTTATTATACCCATTTTCCTTTTGTCTTGTTTATTATCCATTTATATTCGCGATAATAAATAAATAAATACTCATTAAGAAAAATTGAAAAATAAAAAATCGATTCGAATGGGAGTGTTTAAATGATTATTTAATTTTTGAAAATTAACATTTGCGTATATTTATACTAAACAAATGTTATTAAAAAATATGAGTGTCAAATCTTTAATAGTCATATTTAACTTCAAGTTTGAAAATAGTAAGATTTCCGTTGGGCATTTTCCTTCTTACTTCATGGAAAATTCAATAAAAAATTATATAAAGATGTAAGAAACAGAACATCATTAGAAAATTTCAATGCAAGTTGCAAATCCCTATCAATAGCTTACTAATCTTTGTTTATTCCTTAATTTACTATAAATTATTCTTCTTTGATATTATCCATACAAAAGAAAATAATATTTAGAGAAATAAAAATATTATCCCATTGGAGACCCTACATAAAAGACAACCCTTGCTTTTATATCCTTGCTCAATCATAATTTTTAAAAATAATATATATAAAATATTAATAAATAATTATAAATTATAAATGAATATTGAAGAATTAATTTTTTTTGAAAATAAAATTTCAAGTGATAATGTGACACAATTTCAAAGTATTATGTCATCATATTTTAACAGAATCTAAATTTAAAGACCAAATTGAAAAACTATCAAATTTTGAGACTAATATGGATAAAAAAAATTTAGAGACTAAACGGAAAATTTGCTAAATGTTACCTTGTCCTCAGTTATATTATTCTATATCACGTTTCAGAGAAAATAAGAAGAAGATTAAATTTTGCTATTAGTCCCCATATTTTATGTTATGGATTTGATCCCTTACTTTAATTTGGTCATTTTTTGTCTTTATATTTTTTAATTTTTTAATTTCAGTCCTTACGAAAAGATAATTGTTAAATTCATTTAGTTAAGTTCTGTTATTTTCAAAATCTGATGTGGCAAACATATTATCATATGTGTACTACTATGTCAGCTTGTTTTTTCCACACACTACACACTAAAAATCTAGTTAATGGATTAAATACTGTCATCTGTGTCAAGATTGAAATTTCAAAGCTCAATAAGTATAAGGACTTAGAATGATCCAATTGGAGAATATGGACTTACAACGATACACGTTGTATAGAACTAGTAATTGAATTTAAACAAACAAATTTAACTGCTACTATTTGGTTCAGGACTAAAATTTCAATATCCGAAAAGTACAAAGACTAAAATTGATTACACTAAAGTACAAAGACTAAATCCACAACTTTCACAAAGTACGAGGAATAATAGGAAATTTTAACAAAAAAATGAAAAGGACATTCTGGTCATTTTCTTTGAACTTCAGTTAAGAGTTTCAGACAAGAATCTCCAATATATAGCTCGACAGATATTGCGAAATATCACAACTGAGAAAAGCAATGACAAGCCAAGTGAAATACGTTTCCGGTATTCTTCTCAATCTGTTCATCATCAGTTATGAACAAAAAAAATCAGTTATAATTCTTATGTCATTTTATTAATTTCCTTCTTTGATTTTGTTTTTCTATTAATGGGATTCTGTTTCTATGTGGCAATAGAAGAGATGGAAATGGAGAAAGAGCAAGGACTGGAATGGATCGAAGCTCAAAAGATCGAAATTAGTTTGAACCTTGCAGGTGCTGCCAAGAACCAGCTTGAATTCCTCGCTGCTGTCGATAGGAACCGTTGGCTCTACGATGGCCCTACTCTCCATAGAGCCATTTACAGGTGATCACTTTCACAGCTCAATTTCTTGATTGTTGCTAAAATCATCATTTTTACCATTTTCAAATTCTGGGTCTTTTTGGGGATTTCATTTTGTCTAAGTTTCTCCAAGTTTTGCATTTGATTCCTAGCTTAAACCCTTTTAATTGATGTGCATTTTGAATCAAAATTTGGGTTGTTGATTTTTTTATATATGCTAATTTTTAGGTACAATGCTTACTGGCTTCCCTTGCTAGCCAAATGTTATGAAGAACCCATTTTGGAAGGGCCTTTGGTTGTTCCTCTTGATTGTGAATGGATTTGGCATTGCCATAGGCTAAACCCAGTATGTCTCTAAGCTGAAATTTTTTGCTTGTTTTATTTTTTGTAAGTTGAAGTTGGCATTTTCTTGTCTTTTTAAATCAGGTTCGTTACAAGTCTGACTGTGAAGAACTCTATGGGAAGATCCTTGACAATACTAATGTTGTGTCTTCCCTTCGAGGCGCATGTAAACGGCAAACCGAAGAAATTTGGAACAGGCTTTATCCGAATGAAGCTTATGACTTTGATTTCACCAAAGCCTTGTCTGAAAATGCCTCTGAAACACTTTCTGGACTTGAAAAACACACTGAATATGATCTAGTTTCAGCTGTTAAAAGGCAGAGTCCTTTCTTTTATCAGGTGAGTCCGGGAATGATCTAAATCGTTATCTTTTTAGTAGCATTCTTCTTTGACAATCTGCCTAATCTTGTTTTCGGCTCTAGGTATCCAGAGCGCATATGAATAACAATATCTTTATCGAAGAAGCTGTAGCTAGGTATAAGGGTTTCCTTCATCTGATCAAGAGGAATCGAGAGAATTCGACAAAGCGCTTTTGCGTTCCAACCTATGACATCGACCTTATCTGGCACACACACCAGTTGCATCCTGTCTCTTACTGCAAAGATTTGAATACAGTACTTGGTAAGATATTGGAGCATGATGATACAGACTCAGACAGAACTAAGGGGAAGAAGCTTGATGTCGGATTTTCGGGGACTACTAAACAGTGGGAGGATACATTCGGCAAAAGATACTCGAAGTCGGGGGCCATGTATAGAGGGAATTCTCCATCTCCTCTTGCAGCTATTCCTTGCATTCCCGACATTTTACCTAAGAAAATAGATGCAACAAATGAGTTTCCGAACATTATTAAGCTTCCTGAGATGAGGATTGTAGAGGTAGTTTACCTATATTTAACCTGGACCACGGTACCAATGCTGCTTTCGTATTTTAAAGGTCATTTCTCATTATGTTTGATGCCTTTTTTCAGGTACTTTTGGAGATTGTTGCAGTTAAGAACTTACCGGACGAAAAGAAGGGGAATCTCTTTGTCTTGTTAAGTAAAACTCAACCCGATGTATTCTGTAATACTAAGCAGAAACTGACTATTTTATCTGAGTCTGGGAAGAAACAGGTTCTTTTATTTCAGTGTGAACCTACTGGTGAACTGCATTTCGAACTCGTATCAAATTCAGCTTCCACTTTACCAGTAACAAAGACATGCAAAACTCTAGGCACTGCTTCACTCTCCATAGAAGAGTTTCTAGATCCGGTTTCCAAACTTGCTGTGGAGAAATGGTTGGACTTGGTACCCCCTTCTGGAAATGGATCTTCAAAACCGATTGGCCTACGTGTTGCTGCTTCCTTCACAGTTCCTACAGCAGCACCACATGTGCTTCACATGGTTCGATCCCATCCTTTTTCGAAAGGTTCTTGTTTTCAGCTCCCTCTTACCGGAACTGTCCCAAGTGGCAAGAGCTATACCCGTGTCATTGATGAAACTCAAGCTGAGGTCATAAGACTTCAAATGAGGTATATACATGCATTCACACCAAGTTAAATGTTGGCAATTAACTTTAAGCTTACTTCCGAGTATTTTTACAAGTTATTAAATATTTATATACCGTCTAAGCCGAGTGTTTTTGTGTCTTTAGCCCGTGCTGTTTACATATGATAATTCTTTGGAAAACAATTATAGCACCTATGCATCTTTCTGTTTTCTCACCACTGTTAGTTTCAAGACTTGTAAACCTTGGAATTAATTTGACAATTTCGGGGCTTGATTATAGGGAGTTCGGGAAGGCAAAGATGAAAGAGAACAGCCTCTCGAGTAAGCAAGTAATTGGTATCACAAAGCATGGAGAAACTCATACAGTAGCAGAGTTTCTAGGGACTCATTGGAATTTGATGAATTCCCAATGGGTTCTTCACAATGCAGAAGTCGGTGAAAATGGTCATCTCTTTGATCTCAAAGGCAATAGGACGGTATGCATCCATTTATTTTCACATCATATATATAAATCTCTTATGATATTGTAAAGTTTGTTATACATGATGAACCTTCATTTACGCAAATAAAGCGTAAAGTAATAGAGATTGTTGTTTTTACCTTAACTTCCATCCTGACATATCTTGAACTTGCTAGGAGTTTGTTTCATTGGCTACATAAATCATTCTTTCACCTCTTACACAACGCTCGGGGAGATCATACTCCAGCATCTTATTGTTACTTTCTTTTGATTTTTGCTGCCTGAGCGTCTGCATGTTTTAGTTGTGCATATATATATATGATTAGTGTTAAATTTCCCACTCTTTTGATTATTGAACAGGTAAAGGTTTTTTCTGGTAGAAAACTGGATTACGAACCCAAACATTGTGAGAAGCAGAAGAACGAAGGTGACTTTATGACTGCTGTTGAATTTTCTGTTGAACATCCATACGGAAAAGCTGTTGCATTGCTTAACTTGAAATCTAGATGCTTGAAGGTAGGTTAGCTATTTGCCATTTATTAGACATGCAACTATACAATTATAAAAAGATGAAATTTACTTACTGGTTCCACTTTTTAATTGAAAATGAATAGGCAAAGGAGGGATGGTTTGTTTTGCCCGGATTGGTATCGATGTTTATACTTTCTCACATTTTGAAGAAGGAAGGACGCTTTGGCTTCACTGTTGATGGCAAAAGTACGAAAGAGATAGATGGTGCAACACGAAAGGTAATTGTTGACAACGACCAGCATGCCTCCATGGAAACTGAAGTCCATTCGGATGTGACATTAGAAAATGCAGTGATACCTAAAAAAGATGGTTCATGCAATGGGGACTGTGGAAGTGAGAAAGGCAACACGGTAAGCAGTGGTGGCTGCGGTGGTTGTGGTGCTGGATGTGGAAACGTGGTGAAGAGTGGTGGTTGTGGTAGTGGCTGCGGTAGTGGATGTGGGGGTGGTTGTGGAAGCATAGTGAATAGTGGCGGCTGCGGTGCCGGTGGTTGTGGTGCTGGATGTGGAAACATGGTGAAGAGTGGTGGCTGTGGTGGTGGCTGTGGTGGTGGTTGCGGTAGTGGGTGCGGGGGTAGTTGTGGAAGCATAGTGAATAGCGGCAGTTGTGGCTCTGGCTGTGGTGGGTGTGGCGGAGGTTGCGGAAGCATGGTGAATAGCAGTGGCTGTGGCTCTGGCTGTGGTGGGTGCGGCGGAGGTTGTGGAAGCATGGTGAATAGCAGTGGTTGTGGACTCAAGGAGGAGAGCGGTGGCTGTGGTGGTTGCGGTGGTTGTGGCGGTGGGTGTGGCAACCTTATAAATACCTGTGTCGGAACCGGAGGTGTGGTAAAAAGTAATGGGTGTGAAAATCCCACATACATGGAGGCGGCTATAAAAGCTTGATGGTCCATGGGGAGTTTCACCATTATTCATAATGATGGTCCAGTAAATCATTGCATTTATTGCTGCTTATTTCCATTTCCTCCTGGTGAATAAGTACAGCTATTATTATATGAAGTTTGTATATTTCGCTTGTGTTTCTTTCAGATTCTGGCTTTGCATATCTATTTTCCTTCAAAAATAAACTTTCCTGGAAAAAAAGTAATACAATACTCTGTAATACAACTATCTAAAAGTTCTTGTTAATGTCGAATTTCAGTGAATTATCCCATACTGTTTCTCTTTGAATTTATTATCTTTAAAAGCGTCGAACATGTTATGCTTTATCAATAGTGTTATGAGACTTGGAAGTGAATTCCTCCAAGTATTTGGATTTGTTATTATTGAAAATATTTTACCTAAATATTGTTCTAGCCCGAAGAAGAAGAGGACACTTGTAGTTGTCGGAAAAAAACAATGGTTGCTTTGTGTTCAGGTCATTACGAACAGTATTGATTTCAAATCATACCATCTTTAGCCTGAACAAAATGACACTTAAAAAAAAAATGGTTTTATGTCAATATGAGTTTCAAGCTTGAATTCATCCCAAACCATATAATCCTTAATAAAATGAGGACACTTATAGTTACAAGATATTGACTTTGTGCCAATTTCAGTTCGGGTCATTACAAGCAAGGTTAATCTCAAATCATAAAATGTATGGCACTTGTAGTTATGTTCAAAAAAGAAATTGCAAATCAAGTTGACTTTGTGCCAATTTTAATTTCAACTTCAACTTGTTCTGTGTTCGAGTCATTAGAATTTGGATTTAGAATTCAAAATTTTAGTATTAAATCATTTTAAATTATTTCAAATTTAAATAGTTTCGTAAATGTGCTAATTTGAGTTTATGTAAATTTAAATTTTAAATTTTTCATCATCACGTCATATTAGTTTAGATTCGAGTTTGAAGTTGAATTTCATAGGGAGAAGTGTTGTTTGTATGTACAGCTTAAGCACTACAACACCCTTAAAACATGTTCATCGATTATGATCTTTAATGGTGTTAGGTTTTATGTTTTTTTTTTGAAGGATTTATGTTCTTATATGAATGTCCTTATTTGGGTTGTTTGATCAACTAAGGTATCTTACTCATCATTCATCCTTTAAAAAAGACTCCATTATTAAACCATAGAGATGGAACCAAGAATATAACTTTATGATAATAATTGTAATATATACCTAAACATGGGGCCTCTCTATCTCACATCATAACTAATGTGCAAATATATTATACTTTGTGTAGTAAATCTTGCGAGCCTCACAAAACACTTATAAAAAGCTTAACACGTGTCTTTTAATGGAACCAACGATACCGCGAACTCACAGCTAGTTCGCTAACCATAACTTGATGAACTTTAAAACTGTGCACTTCCGTTAAGGCAATATGAGAACTACGTGGAGCCTCAAAGTAATTGATTGCTAGTTGTCCTAACATGTCTCGTCCTAGGACGTCACATCACCGCCACTGCAAGGGTATGAAATCAAACTTTCACACCAACAATCTTAGGGCACGTAGCTAAGTCTGCCCCCACTATAAAAGGGTCATACAAACAACTCACATAGTTTTATTCTCATATACTTCCCACACTAAACCTCTAAACTATTTCCACGAGATAAAAAATTCTTTCAACCTTTATACTCCCTCCTTCTTCATCAACCATCATCCTCTTCCCTTCTTAATTCATTGGTCGACAATTGGTGTAGTAAGCGTAGACAAACCATGTTAAATTCAGGAATGATCATCCCAATAGAGGTTTGACCTAGCTAATAGCCAAGTTTCTAATCCCGTCGGTCACAACATAGAAGCAAATGTTAACCAAGCTAGAGCAACCCAACATTCAGATTCATTGCATGGCAACAAAAACATAATCCCGCAATAATCAAAATAACCCACAAAGCCAAAATCAAAAAAATCCCTACTAGCAAAATCCATGCCAGTGTTTTCATCAATATCCTTCACGGTATTGTAATCCCTAAAACTAGCACCATACTGAAGCATCACCGACGAGTCAAGGGTCTCGGCATTATCAGTCTGATAGTCAATAATGTTTGGACATGCAAGAAAGATTAAGGATTATGAAGGAGCAAATGCCTTCTAAACAAAATAAATATGATGAACAACAAAAATTCATCTAGGAGCATATGGAAAGGCAAAAGCAGGTGAATGAGAGAAATGAAAGTAATAAAAAGCTCATTAAGGAGCTTAAAGCAAATAGGAGGAATCAAGAGTAAAATCCCAAGCGTAAAAAGGAAAAATTCATAAATTATGGGCAAGACCGACAACATGCCGACCAATGTAATGAAAATTTAGTAGATAAGGTGTAACACCCTTAAACCCTCACCGATGTCATATTAGGGTCACGGGCATTACTAACCAATTAGAGCATTTAATTTCATCACAAGCAATGGTGCAAGCTAAATATTAACATCACATGATACAGGAGTAATGTATGCTAATTTAATATTTCTATAATCGTGTCTATGCAATTTAATAATGAATTATGCTATATCATACCAATACAGAGTAAAAATTACTCTTACAATCCTTAATACAAGTTTACAGGACCTTAAAATAGTCTAAAAACAGGCAGGGACTAATTTGAAACAATTCTAGAAGTTTAGGGTGAAATCTCAAAATACCTAGAAACAGGAGACACACGGCCGTGTGACTTTCAAATTTGGGACAAACGGCCGTGTCCCAAACTGTGTCTCCGCCCATGTAACTCACTGACTTGGATCACACAACCATGTTGCAGGCCGTGTGGAAACTACACTTATGTTGTTATTCTACACGTTCAGGGCACACGCTCATGTGTGTTGCCCGTGTGTGACTTACAGCCATGTGTCCTTAAATGTACCTTAAAACTCAAGTTTATCAAATTGTGTTTACTTGGACACTAAGCAACCAATTCACCTGTCATTTAACCTATTCAAAACTCAATTAAATATGCTCAAAACAAGTCAAAATAATCATCCTAAGTGTCTAACCAATGTACCCTCATTGGTACCACATTTTATATCTTCCAACATATCAACAACACATCAACCATTCAAGGCTTTCATTCATACCAAATTTGCCAATATTGAACTAACATCTAGCTACTTAGGATATCAAGCTTTAAGCTACAAACACAGACCAAAACCTTAAGCCAAGCTAACATATCAAATATAGCTTCAACCAGAATCATATATATATAAATGACCATTATCGAGCTAGAAAACCAAAATATCAACACATTATAAACAACGTCAAAAAAGGACCTTCTAGGTACATGCCATTACAAAATAGATCATCACCACACTTGAGTCTGGGATGCATTGTTGGATGTTGAATCTGAGGCAAATTGAAAAGTACCTAACCTGCGCACGGAAAACAAAACCGCACGCTAAGTAAAAACTCAGTGGTATTTCTATAATCGAACAATAAAACATATTATAAAGGTTATAATGCATTTTAATATGTCAAACTACAAGTTCTATTACATCATCTAATTATTCAATCTATTTACGTATCTTAAACTGAGCTTATAAACTAATATCCATTATCAACCCTTGTTTCAATTTCATTATACTCAAGTTCTCAGTTCTACAATATAATTTCATCAATCAATCATTAAATCACATATGTAACAGAATAATTCATCACTAATTGAACTCAATTACACAATTGTAATATTATATCATATTTTTCAAATCTATTCAATTTAGTCATTATGTCAATAAGTAATTCGAATCAGTTCAATTCAGCTCGTTCTAACATTTCCACCTTACCATATGTCATTATCATGCAACGCAGTTTGTGAATGTAACAATTGAAAAGATCTAGGTTATAGAAATACAAATTGTAATCTCTGAGCTTTTCATCGACGACCCTGCATTTTCCCTTTTTTTTTCGAGGAATTTGAGTCGACATTAGCTACGGAAATAAATAAACCATGCATATCATTTATATACAAACAATTTCACATTTAATTGCTAATTTATATAACTTTTACACTTTATTCAATTTAGTCCCTAAAGTCGGGACTAACTTAACTTCTACATTTAACCCTAAATTTTAATATCAAATTCACTCTAAGCTGAATTTAATTCCCTAATTCTTATTTCTACCCCTAAATTTCAATTTTTTTTCACAATTTAGTCCCTATTGCTCAAAATCAACAATTAATTCCATAATTTAGTTCTTTTCCACTTCTAACTTAAAAATCTATCAATTTAATCCCTAAAACTCCAACTAATCAACAATGGTAACATTATCAATCTTGAACAATATTAAAAATTTCAACATGGGTCAACTACCCCTAAATACCGAGATTCTAAAAACGTAAAAATTATAAGGAAAGGATTAAATTAAACTAACCAATTTGAAATTGAAATGCTTGAAACCCCTAATGTCTTTCAACTCTTTCTTTCTTCTCTTTATGTTCCGAATGCATGCAAAAGAGAATTGAAAATTCTCTTTCATTCCACTTTCCTTAATATTCTTTTCATTTGTTTTCATTTTATTTATTATTAAAACATAAGTTTTATTGTTTAATTTAATTAATATTATAACACTATCATCATCAACTGCCCCACAACCATCCAACATCATTTAATTAGTGGTTTAATTACTACTTTAGTCCCTTTTATTTATTTAAACTTATAATTCAACTTTTCACATTTACGTGATTTAGTCCCTGTATCATAATAGTTCCTAATTCATGCAATTTACTTATCCAAAATTTAATTCGCCTCTAATATAACTCCGTAAATATTTTTATGTAAATATTTAATAAAAATATTTACGAGTCCAGTTTACAGAAACAAGATCCCGATACCTCAATTTCCAAAATCACTGACTTTAGAACCGATACACTTGTACATTGTCTAACTTTCCAAAGAATTAAAATTATTAGACCAAACAACAATATAATACTGTAATACCCTCATAAATATTAGTAAATAATATCCATAAATTCTATCATTAGAAAACAACATTTCGAAATCATCGTTTCTGACTCCACTGACTTTCGAGTTGTTACATAAAGATGTTGATATGGATGATAAAGATAATGATGAGGATTATGATGATAGTTGTAATTGTGCTAGTCAAAATACTTTGGAACAAAAAGTAGAGAAGTTAGAAAAACATTTACATGATTTTCAAAAAATGAAATCCTCTGGGTTAATGATGAAGTATAAAAATGAGCCCCTAGAACATGCCAAACCGAGCATATGATAAGATACGAGCTTGATGTGTCACTACTCAAATCGGACTAACTTATAGCAAAACAATTTGGCAGAAACTTTATAAAATTATTACAAAGTTATACATATAAACATATGATAGTTGTGGTTTTACTGAAGTTTAAATGAAATCATTAACAATTTGAAATAGCGTTCAAGCCATTTGGCGTATAAGTTCAAATATAATAGTTCATTAAACAGAATGCAATAATTCACAACCAGACATTGATACTTAATAGAAATCTTGTAAAAACATATTTTTTTCAAAATATAAGTTATTTATACAGTTCATTTCCAAAATACATTTATATGCCACCCTCAAAAGTCATGCATGATATAGAACAAAATAGTCAGCTCACAATAGCAGCAGCACTATGGCGTAGTCCTTTTAACAAAGTCTTCCTTCAGTCAGCAAGCTTAAGAAGGAAAAAGTAACAGAGTAAGTTCATATGAGCTTAGTGAGTTCCAAAAAGAAATCATACATAACATTACTTACAATACAACCGAACCTTTCAGAGACACTTACACACAATGAACATAGTACGCCTAATGGCGTATACCGAAAATAAACAGACTGGGTACGCCAACTTACTTAACACATGGGAGTATACTATTCACTAACTTAACATAACTTAGACAACACATCTTCATGCCAACCATGTATCAAGAATTCAAAATCACAAGCATATTATACATTCTCATTTTCATACATTCACCTCCTTAATATCTTATATCATTTTCATTCAGAATAGCATGTTTTATCGTTACCTGCCAATCCGGTTTGCAATATAGCTGTCCTACCGGAGGCTACACAAACATATCTCATCTTCTCCAGCACCACAAACCAGATCATATCATGCATTTCAGAAGAAGATGGTAATGGCTTAAGCATGAAGAACGACACTTATTTTATATCACAAACTGACTGAACTCAGACTGATGACTTTGGATATCCATTATCCACATATACTCATTTCATCCAGTACAGATGAGGATTAATTACCTTACATGAATTATTTAAACAAGAAATTTACAATACATGGAAGTAAGAAGGAACTCACCAAAAATTCTAGCACAATCTAAAAAGCAGGTCCTTTGCCTTTATCACTTGGACCCTCGTTAGCTTATTGAGCTAAAATAAATATATTTATGCATATCATATCATCAATCTATCAAATTTGAACATGCATGCAAGAATCAACAACACTTAATCCAGAATCAAGAAGTTTCATTCCTCACACACCATTCTAGCGTCTAAGCATGCAGTACGAAAAACTCATAAATGACTTCAATGATAACCTAAGGGTTCATCGAAAATTATCAGTGAGCTGGTACTAACGTATATGTTGACTAGATACTGCAAACCTTCACTTTGAAGAAGTTCTCTAAACTTAAGCTTTTTAGAGACTTTCAGAAGAAAATCAAGAAAGAATAAGACATAAAAGGTGTTCAGAAAGACAAGCGCTATCCTTGTATACTTAAGCAGAGAGACAAGAATTAGTGGAAAAATCATATAATTCCACTAACTCTCTTAATTCACGTGATTGAGTGCACTTAACAAAATTTAGGTCTTATCATATACAATAGTCTAGTTCTATTCTAACTAGACTTCAACTTGACTGACTAAGAGCCAGTTCTTCATTGCTTTTGAAAAAGTGCTTTTGAAAAGTGTTGTGGAAAAATGCTTTTGAGAAGTGCTTTTGAAAAGTTTGGTTTAAAATTTGAATGTTTAGCATTGCTGTCAAAAAGTGCTTTTAAGAAATAAAATGTCTATTTTAGACATGTTTTTATCAAGTAACAAATATGCATTTAAATAATATTTAAATTAGTTAATATTATTATATTTTAGTAAGAATATAAAAAAATTATTATAACTTGTTGTTAATATTTTAATATATGAAATATAAATTTTAAATATTTTTAAGCAATAAATATTAATTAATTATAAAATTTAATTATAATATATAAGCTATATTTTAAATATTTAAATATAACCATTAAATATTTGTAATTATTATTATTTTTTAAAAAATTTATTTTTAATTAATGATTTTAACACATTTGTAATTAAGCACCAAGAAAAAAAAGGAAAATACTATGTTATTGGAGGGGTGAAAAAGTAATTAAGCACCAAAAGTGCTTTTGGGAGATTAAAAGCTAAAATTTTTAGCTTCTCCTTTTCATAAGTGCTTGTGAAAAGCACTTCTGAAAAGTTAAAAATTTTAGCCAAAAGCAGCTTGTTCTTCACAGTTTTTTTTAAAAGTGCTTTTGGAATCAGAAGTGCTTTTTTTAAACAATGAAGAACTGGTCCTAAATCACCATACAAAAATAATAAACAAAACTAAACAATTGCGAATTTAATGAGGTCGCCCAAACTATCTGGGTTGGGCAAATACTTAACAAAAGAGTCCGCCAAACCTTAGAGCTCGCCAAACTAAGATTTCATCAAATGGCGTATTACCTTAAAAGGTAAAGCCACTTTAAAGAAGTGGGCTATCTAAGTTCGTTTTAAAATAAGCGTGTTACCTTAAAGAGGTAAAACCACTTTAAAAAAGTGTGTTATCTAAGTTCGCTTTAAAGAAGCATGTTTAAATAAGTGTGTTACCTTACAAAGGTAAAGTCGCTTTAAAGAAGTGTGCTATCTAGGTCCGCTTTAAAGAAACGAATTACCTTAAAGAGGTAAAGCCACTTTAAATAAGTGTTATCTAAATTCACTTTAAAGAAATGAGTTATCTTTAAGAAGTCAAGCTAAAAATAAATTTACATTAAGAAAGCAAATGAATAGATCGATTGAAGAAAATCATTTTAATTACAAAATAAATCAAAGAGCTCTTAATCCTCTCCACCTCCACCTCCACCTCCACCATCTATTTCTTCCTCTCCAAGGGTTGAGTTAGCACGAGTACCAGGAGGAAACAATACAACAGCTCTTAATCCTTTCTAAAAGCCTCCCATTAAAGACCAACAGGATTGAGTATATCAAAGTTCATTATAGTATCGCAAAATTTACCCAATAGAACATTGGAAACATTGAGTGGGTCATGAGCCACTTGAATGCCAAGTGTAGCACCATGCTGAGCCCATTTGAATGTGCTTTTAACTTTAGCTTTTGCAGTAGTTATGGCTTCCTCGATGACTTTGTTTTTCTTTGCCTTACCTAAAGTGACTTCAATATCTTTCTCCTTTTTGAGAGCTTTAATGGCAGCTTGAAGAGATTCGATTCAACATCTTTTTTCTTCAAACTTTTCTTTATATCTTCTTTCATGACATTCATATTCGCTTTATATTCATCCCTAAGTTGAGCAGCTTCGCCGTTGTGAGATCTCTTCAAAGAAGCAATTTCATTCACACACTTCAAAGTCATCTCTTTCATGCGAGCTTCAAATTCAACTTTCTCCTTCTTGAAAGCCCTCATTTTCTCCTGTCAGCTTCGTAGCTTCTTCCTTCAATTTCATATTTAATTCTTCAAAAGGTTTAATTTTTTTTCTTTTAAAATGGCTTACCTTGAGGTGACTTCATAAACTAATTTCTTCAAAACCTCATTCTTAGTATTTAAGTTTTACAGTTGAACTTCTTTTTGCTTTAAAGATTTACTCATATGTTGGTGCGCAAAATTCTTCTCATATTCTTGAATGTCAATTTTCTTCCATAAATCCATAGGGTACATTACAGGTGGGCCCTCAATCTATTTTGAAAGAAACCATCCCAACATTTTTTCGGTTGCTTTGTTAGGATGAAAGAAGATGCATGATCCTTCAAATCCTCGCTAAAGAAAATAGCAGGAATAAGGGCTTATAAGACTCTCCATTATCCCACCAGGTTAAATCCCAGAGGAAGTACTGCTCATGGCTGGAGAACTTTGAGAAGGTCCTCTAGATGTAGAAAGAACGCCAACAGAAAGAGAGTTTATTCAAGTTATTGAAACACCAATAGAATGAGGAATTGATAAAGTTAAAAAAGTTGAATAAAGAGCAACTGATGATGCAGATGAGCTTGAAGTTGTGTATTATGGTGGATATACTAGGGAAAGAACCTACTAAAAGAGAATCAAATTAAGTTGTTAGTTTTAAATAAAATAGTGGGTATACTAATCAAGAAAATAATGCATAATAATAGACTTATTACCGGATATATTTAAGGAAACAAAGCCACTAAATAAGCTCTGCGAACTTGAAGATAAGCCAGTTAAAGGAGCAGACTCGTTACATAAACTCAATGGAAGAGAATGAATAATATGAGTGATTTCGCTAGAGTTACTTGAAGAGGCGGTGAAAGGGGATTGATTTTGTGTGGTTGAACTCCTAGAATAACAGTTTTCTGCTTTTTCTTTTGTTGTTGATCCTTGGAAGGAATAGGAGGCCTATGATTTATGAGTTCACTCTTTACAGAACTTAGACTTTTATTAACTAATTCCTTAATGTTTGAGTCTGAAGTGGCTAAAATTGGTGAACTAAAGACAATCGAGGCAGAAGCAATTTAAGTACAACTTGTTGAGGCAATTAAAGAAATGAACGTTTGAGTTATAGGAAATGTTGAGGCAAGTGCTGTGGACATGTTGAGAGTAGCAAGAACCTCAAGGTTAATAGAAATACCCTTATTATCTCTTGCATGTTTATAACTCCAAAAGATATAGACTTTTATAGCCTTTTCAAACTAATAATTCATGTAAATTTTCAAGTGTTTTTTATCATATTTTTGTAATTTTATTACATAATATCTAATTTGGAAAAAATTAAATCTAAATCTCTAATTTTAATTATTTATATGCTAAAATTACATATTTTTTTCCAATTCGGAGCAATTTAGTGCATTTGAAGAAAGGACAGTCTTAAAGGTGGTGTTTTGAAACTCAAATATTGTAGCATCCCTATAGCACAAGCCATGCAAAGGAGGGATGATTAATAATTAGGTTTTGAAGCCCCAATTAAGGGATTAATGGACATGCTTAACCCAACTCAGAATTTGGGGAGAAAAATTAGACAGTCTGCTACGAAGAAAAGAGCTCGAATTTCCTATTAAGGGAGAGAGGCCAAATTGTCCATCAACGAGCCCAAATCAACCATCCAAGGCTGATTAAAGTATTTAGAAAACAACCAAAAAACTACCTCATATTTTTGTTCAAACCCCTTCCCCTTTTAAAGCTTCTTCTCTCATTTACCAAGCTAAATTTAGCAAAGCCATTAACTTCATTCCCTTAAAGCAAGGTTCGGCCATGGGGGAGATACTTTCAAGGCTTCAATTTGCTAAAAATAGCCACTCCCTTCATGTATAAATAGGCCCTATCTGATCACTCAACTCATCACTCACTCACTCATCATCTATTTTCCTCTCTTTCATTCTTCTACTTCCCATTTGAGAGAATAACGTAGAAAGTTGAGAGAAGAAATTCCAATGCGTGTTGGGAAGAAAATTTTTGACATTCCTAAGGAGATTTGTGCAATACGAGCAAAGCAAAAAGAAATAAGGGAGCATGAGCAAAAAAACATTGGATTTGTCTTCTTGTTCTTCCTATTTTTACTTTTACTTTGTTTTTCATTGATGAACATGTTTGTCAAATATTTTTTTCAGCTTAATCATAACGACTTAAATTTATTATTGTTACATTGATTATGTTTTTTAGCTTAGATTTATTAAAATGTTGTTAATGATGTTATGTGTCTTGGCTGTTCACTCAGTCAAATAAAATCATGACATGTTATATGTGTATTATGAATGTGTGGGTGCAACTGAATTAATAATTTAATCAGACCTAGATTGAAATTAATTGGCACACTATCTAATTTATGCATGTTTGATCTTATTTATGATAAAATAGGTTAAATTAGTAATAATATTGAAAAAACTTATTACCTTTCATAACCCTAGAATTAATGTGATTAAACTATTTCAGCATAGAAATATTTCGTTACCTCACTTAATATGAATAATCGCTTATGAAAATTACCAAGTTGATTTAACATAAACTTGTGTTATAAAAATTTAATAATTTAATAAGTATGATTTCATGAGTTAATGAACAGTCGAGTTGCCATGGGTTTTTTTCTGTACGTCATTACTAGGTTTTAATAACTCATAGTTAAATAAGATAATTAATCTAGCACATTTATGTCATTGATGTTTGTTTTTGTGAATTGTTGCTTTTATCTGTGTTTTTCTTTCATTTAATTTTTCTTAGGTGATTTTTAGTTAAACAGAGTAGTTTGTCTAATTGACCCTTAATTATTTTCAATACCAATTTGCTAAGTCTTATTTCACAAAATTTTCTTATACAATCCCTATAGAGATGATACTCTTTACTTATCACTTTATTTCTTGTCAATGGTTGTATACACTTGCATATCAATCGAATTATCTCAAGACACAAGTAAACTTTCTCCTCCACATAAGTTCTTCGCAAACAGTTAGTACTCTAAATTCTAGCAAAAAAATAAGTAATAAAAGCTACACACACCGGAACTACTACTAGAAAACCAATTAAAACTTTCACAAAGAACTTCATCAAAAATCTCACAACCTAATGAAACACTTAAGGGATAAATCTTAGCTCCAGATACCTTACTATGACTATTCATCTTTAATGAGAATGTTTCACTTGGTTACAATAGTTCACTTGCCTAGAATATAAAAAAAAAACCTGCGAAAACAAATGCAACAAATTAGAAAGTTTGAAGTAATACCTCCAATACTAGATTGTGTATTAAAGTCTGCATGAGACTTGGTATCTTTCATATTCTCGCTTGAGGGACCTTCACCAACAAAAGGAAGAGAATTTGAATATGGATCTCTTATTCTCTTTTTACGAACCTCCAAATTAGGTCCTTCACTCCCCTCAGCTGGTTCTTGAGTAACATCAACAATTTTAACTCCTTAAATGGTTTCAATAGCTCGTGAAACTTCAATCACCTACGCAGTTTTCTTTCTTTTTATAGCTCTTGGAACCCTCGTAGCTACACATTTTCTTTCTCCTTTCTGGCTTCAATAGTCTCATCTACACTATTGACAAAAGGCATACTCAAATAACCAATTTTTGGGTTCTTTAAATAATCCTAAAAGAGTTTATGCTATTACATTGTTATACCCATATATGTTCAAGCCTCATCACATGGATTTGTTCCATCAAGTTGAGCTTCACTGAGGGTATTGAAGTCCACATCATCTCAACTATTTTGAATTTTCTCCATTAAGCTGAATCGCCAAACGTTCCTCAAGCTGTGAACTTGCTTATACCTAATTGGCGGACTTATTTGCAATCTTTTGAATTGAGCCTCTTCTACTGCATTTAACTGTTGGATCATCATTACGCCCCATGGCGCGGCGGAAAAATTATTCTGGCGATCGTCAACCAAGGATCCATGTACGAGGAACAAATCAAGTTGAAACAAAGGTTGAAAATATACCTTTCAAAAACTGAAAAGCAATGAATGACGTTGTTGATAGGATCCCTTTCGGAGATGGCGATTCCAAGTCGCAACAATAACATATCGGCTTCTACATAATCCATCAAGAGACCTAAAATATTGATCCCATTATGTAAGAGGGATAAATCATGTCTTGATCAACCATATCCCACTAAATGGATTGTGGTATATCCAAGATCAGTTTTATAGTACAACTTGTTAAGGTATATGTTTGATTGTATCAACATATACGACTCACGATGTTGAGACAATGATGATCTCAAGTCTGAGGGTCATATACATAGTTATCACTATGAGTAATATTAGTGGCTATTACATAATAATCCAAGAAACATACTCATGGCAGGTTAGTCTAGTATGTTTTTCTCTAACACATACACATATATTGAGTTTGACGTCCCTATGTCAATGACAACACTTTGTCATCAATCAACTATACATTAGTCTCAATGCATTATCATTGTCCAAGCCCATAATAAAACTTGACGAATGACCTTTTTAGAATATGATACTTTATTATTAACTAGTTTATTTATACACACAGAAAAGAAACTGAAATAACAATGGCAATGCCTTGCATTAAAAATAAGGTAAAAACGAGTATGTGATTACAATCATCTTATGATTGGTCTTTGGGCATACTCTAACATTAACGAACAAGGATCTCAATTGCTTTTTTCAGTGGAAGGTTTAACCCAGGCCAAAAGAAAAGGGAATTCCCCATAAGTTCACTTAATTTCAATATATATATCCCTCGCCAAATGCAAGTTGTTGGTGGTGTTATCTACAACAGCTTTCCCTCCCCTTAGAGTGGCAAACATTACAAACCCTTTTTTATTGCTTTCACTAGCAGGGGTTACAATGTATATTCTTCTGAATAGATTTACAGAAGTTTATTCTCCATGTAGCTGGTAATCTAATAAATACCCATTAAAGTCCACCACAAGGAACCCATTAATTGCCCAAGAGTCACCTCGTATGAATTCAACAATTCTACAAAGAAAAGATACAGAGACATATGAAACCCTACTTCAAAAACGTATAAGGGCAAAAGAAACCAACGATTTTCTCTCTTACAATTTTTCATATCACTCAATCGAATGTTTCCCCTTCAAAATGTAAAATTTGTATCTAAAATTACTAAAACACGTAATTACCCTACACTCCAACAATTTTCACATCTCATCTACAAACGTTGTACACTCAAATTCCTTACTTTCAGCAGGAACACTAAGCAATCTCGGAACCATGTTTTGCTAACAATAAAAAGGAAAATGAAAAAGTAATATAAAGAAATTGAAGTGATTAGAACCTATCAAACTAAATTGCACCAAGAACACAGAAGAAAGAGGAATTGTAGAAATTTAAAAACATAGAAAGCAAATGGTGATGAGGCTTAAAAATTTATCCATATTTATAAATAAGGTGAAACCCTTTGATTACTATGAAACTTCTTAGGTAAGTTATCACGTGCACATGCATGCACCATCACATGTGCACAAGAAAGGTCCCTCCAATTAACACACAGCATGTGTATCTAAATATTAAAGATGATGACGATTTCATTGGAAATTCAATCAACACATCGTTACACATAGCACATTTTGCCAAATTCATCATTCAACTCAAATGAACAAACAAATAACAATCATTTATCCCACTATAAATTTAAATAGTTTAAATTTTTCAATTTTTTAAAATTTAAACTACAAATTTAAAATATATATATTCAAACTTAGAATGAGAACCCCTATACAATGTATAACACTTCATCATAATCTTTAAGACGTTTCCATCATAAACACCCATGCTGAGACTTTTTCACCAGGCTCACGAAGGTCACTTTATAACCTTCACTTGCCTGGGGGGAAATTGTTGCACCTTGTCTAGCGAACCTTGCGAACCTCACAGAACAACATAAAGAACTTGACATGTGTCTTCCAATGGAACCAATGGTACCACGAACCTAAAGCTAGTTTGCGAACCATAGCCTGGCGAACTTTAGAACGGTGCACCTTCGCTGAGGCAATATGAGCACCACATGGAGACTCAGAGTAATTGATTGTTAGTCGTCCTAAAATGTCTCACCCTAGGACGTTATATCACCACCATTACAAGGATATCAAATCAGAGTTCCATGTCAACAAACTGAGGGTACGTAGCTAAGTTTGTCCCCACTATAAAAAAGACATGCAAATAATTCATGTAAATCTATTCTCAAATACTTCCCGCACTGAACCTGTAAACTATCTCCATGTGGCCAAAATTTCCTTCCAACCTTCATACTCCCCTCTTCTTTATCAAACCATCATCCTCTTCCCTTGTTACCTCTCACTAATCAACAAGACTAAATAATATATTGCCATTATCGGAATCGAATACCCCCCCCCCCTTTTCATTTTTAAGTGGCTTACGCCTCATTACAACCGGTTTAGCGCATGCATGACGATTGGCCACGATTGAACAACCTCTTGGGAGTACAAACTCCAACACATTCTTAACTCAATTTCGTCTTATAAAAAACCCGAAATCATCCGAATCCATCCCGCTTGTTAACCTTTATTAATTCCCAAAGTCCAACCTTTTACACTCATTTAAAGTTCAAAGTGATTTGATTCAATCATTTATTTTTATTGACATTTAAATCACTTTAGGACCAAATAGGTAACTGCACAATTTATGAATTGGTTTACAGCTCAAATGAATCTGAACCACCAATGTCCTTTTCATTAGCCACATAATTAATTAATTGAAAAGAGAAAAATAAAATAATTACTGGAAATTCGCTGATTATTTTCTTCCATTGCTTAAGAAAATTACAAAGATGAAGAAAAACAGAAACTTAAAGCAACAAGTTCTTCAAACCACAAAACACAAACACACCCATCATCACTATCTATAAATTATAATTTTATTAGTGTTAAAAAGATTAATCCTCCTAAGAATTTAAACCTAGCATCACAATATATATAGTGAGATTACAGAGAATATTTTTGTTTATTCTCAGCTGATAAAGATGATGGATGGATCACAGCAACATTCATCAATAAGACAACAGCAACATAAAGCTGCAAGACTGCCAAAAATAAAATATATAAATTAATTAAATTTACACATTAAAAGAATAAATTAAAATTAATTCAAAAATATTGCACCATACCAGCCCTCAAGGAAACCGGGTTCTCTCCTAGGTGGTGGAGCTGCATATTGCGGTGGTGCCATCACTGGGGGACCTTGATAATAACCTGCTAACCAAAAAAATTTATAATACAAAATTACACCAAAATCTACCCTTAATATTTCCTTTAATCCAAAGGGAAAATCGGCCAAGAAAAAACACAAATCACCCTAAAAATAAAACCCCATCGCCATAAACAAAGGAAGTTCTTGAGAAAAAATAAAAACAATGGCCAGTAATGTAAAAACTGAGAACTTAAGTAACTTGCAGAGGCTTTATAAGGGGAAATTTACATAAAAAAACAAAGAAAAGAGTACCTTGAGCAGGGTAGGGATAAGCATATTTGGGGTCACTCATTTTTTTTTTTTGCAAACTTGCAAAGCCTCTAGAAAATACCAAGAAAAAAAAAGGATAGATGGGACACAAGTTTTAGCTTGGAATTATAGATTATATAGTGCTGAATATGGTTTGGTATAGATTTATTATATTTGGACTTTGGGTGTTGGGAATTTTATTTCTTCTCCTTTCTCTTTCTTCCTCTTTCCCTTTTTCTTTTTGATTAATTTTGAAATCTAGTTAGGTCTAACACCTAAACGGAAAGTAATATTTTTTTAATATTATTTTTTTACTAAACTACTTATTATCCATAAATTTTTATTTCGATTACTTAACTTTAAACCAGTTACAAAATAATAATTAAACTATTCGAAAATTTTGACTTAAGTAACTGGACTGTTAAAGTTATTATTGTATGATTTTTTTTATTCACATCGCTTATACTAATCGAAAAATTTTATTTCCCTTTTTTTTCTACGGTTCAATTGTTTTTCATAAAAGAGTTTTAAATGTCATGAATCTATGAGTCAAAATATAAATATATTTTTTCCACTCTTTGATACTAAGCATCAGACCAATTTAGATCTAAAGTATGTTTTCTATTCATCGATGGGTATTGATCTTTTATATCGATCATCACTTGAAACTTGCTAGTTAAATTCTTTTTTTTTTTTGAAAATGAAAACATAAAAGTCTAATAATTTAAATAAAATATTTTGAGTAGTTCAATTACTTATACGAAAACTTTTGAATAATTTTATAACTATTTTTTAATATTTTAAAATTAAATAACTATAACATAAATTTACTAATAATTTAGTGGCATTAACTAGATTTTAATTTTTAATTTTCATTTGTAGAATTTAAGCTTTAAAAATATAAATATATAACTTGTTACTATTCGACTGTTTTGTTTATAGAATTTTAGTCAATTATTCTCAAGTTCAAACTTTCTCACCGTCTATGTCACTTGGGTTTTTATTGAAATTGCTTAGGGCACTCCTTTAAACTCAAAGCGATAACGTGCAGCTAGAGAAAAAGGTTTGCCTCTGCTTACGCGAAGTGATGATTTTCTGATAGGTGGCCGTTGGATTGCTAAAAGAAACGAGTGGAGTGGCGTAAGCAAAAGTTCTGGATTCCTGAGACAGCTCAGCATTTCGTAATCATCTTCTAAACAAAGTAAAGAAATTTAGGTAAAGAAACTGTGGGATTTCGATATTAAGTAAATTAATTTGATTCAAAAAATTAAAATAATTTATTTTTTTTAATTTTCGTTTTCCATTTATTTTTCCCTACGTGAGAAAAAGAAAAAATATTAATAATAATTCAAGTGTCGAATTCTTATTGGTCCGTATAATTTAATTTTTAATCTTTACTTTCCTTCAAATAAAAACTTAAATAACAAATAAAATAAAACTTCCCCAAGATCAATTTTCGTTTTACCCACCCAATTCAAATCCAATAACCCTGAACTACTGAAAAAAAAACCCAAACATCGAACGCGCAATCATCATAAACCCATAGGAAGCTGGATTGGAATGATCGAAACAAGTTCCTGGTTAATGATTTTCAAATGCTCAAGAGTATAATGCGTGAAAAAATATATTCTTCATCCCAGTATAATAATAGAAAAAGGTCCCTTGAAAACCAACAATAGATTTGAACAGATTTTAATGTTAGATTTTGAAGCTTATGATGTGGGTGGACACTTCGCTGTATACATTGCCTAAAGTAAATGTTATGAGTAGAATTTAAATCAGGAAAATATGATGTATGGGATGAAACGGTGCGTTAGAATTAAGGGGTAATGTCTTTAGTGAAATGGTGGCAGCATCAACGGACTAGCTGGCGATTGTAACTAACTTTGCCACGTTTACTTTCTCTTTCTTTTAAACTCTAGCTGTAAGGAAAGGTGGTTATCAAAATACATACACAAAAAAGTTGCAGAAAACTTCTCTCCCTTTCTCCTTTTTTTTCTTTTGTTTTCCTTAATGTTATGGGTAGAATTTAAATCAGGAAAATATGATGTATGGGATGAAACAGTGCGTTAGAATTAAGGGGTAATGTCTTTAGTGAAATGGTGACAGCATCAACGGACTAGCTGGCGATTATAACTAACTTTGCCACGTCTACTTTCTCTTTCTTTTAAACTCTAGCTGTAAGGAAAGGTGGTTATCAAAATACATACACAAAAAAGTTGTACTAAACTTCTCTCCCTTTCTCCTTTTTTTTCTTCTTCTGTTTTCCTTATTGCTCTAACTCAGATTTTAGAGTGTATCAAAAGTATCAGAGCTCACTTCAATCCCTACTATGGCTGGAGATGGTGTTTCTACTATCTTACAAAAAGAGATCAGTGGAATGCAGTAAGAAATTTCCAAGATTCAAGAGGAATTGGTTCGACTGGACAATAAGATGGACACTAAATTCCAAGAGTTCAAGGACAAGTTTAGAGGGGACCTTCAAACCTTTCTTGGCCAATATTTTGGACCACCCACTACTGGAGTCATTGGCAAGGGAAAGAGCGTTATGGGGGGAGCACCACCTGGTTTTTCTCCTAAAGATTTTGTTGTGCCAAATGCTAGTCAAGTTACTGCTGGGGTAAGTGTTGCTCTACCTATTGACATAGGCAATTTCCACCTGCAGAATTACTCGCCTTTGGTTGATGGATCTGACAGACCTAGTAGGCTCGAGTGTCCAAAGTTCAATGGTAATGATTTTAGAGGATGGTGGCCTAAGCTGGAGCAATTCTTCAAGGCTAAAGGAACTCCTAAGACAAGCAAAGTTCATACAGTGATGCTAACTCTGGAGGGTCGAGCCCTAGACTGTCACTATTTTTATTCTCAAAGGAATGGTGGCTTACACATGTTGACTTAGGGCCAGTTCTTTATTGCTTTTGAGAAGTGCTTTTGAGAAGTGCTTTTGAGAAATTTGAGTGTTTGGCATTTCTGTTAAAAAGTGCTTTTGAAGAATAAAATGTTCATTTTAGACATGAGATTATAAAGTAACAAATATGTATTTAAATAATGTTCAAATTAGTTAATATTATGATATTTTAGCAAAAATATAAAAAAAATAATTTATTATAACTTATTGTTAATATTTTAATATATAATATTAATTTTAAAAATTTCTAAGTAATTAATATTAATTATTTATAAAATTTAATTAGAATATATAAACTATATTTAAATATTTAAATATTTAAATATAAAAATTAAATATTTGTAATTAGATATTGACACGATTATATTATTATAAAAATTATTTTTTATTTTTAATTAATGCTTTTAACATATTTTATTATTTTATTTTAAAATGTATTTGAATATATAACTCATATATATACTAACATAACATAGAAAACATAAACCTAACGAATTAAAATATTACATATATTTGGATTAAAGTTTTAAAAAGGGATAATATTTATATATCAAATATAAATACTAAAAATTTTACAATAGCATTTACAATTTAAAGTGAATTCATTAAACTAGAAGCTATAGCATCTCTTGTTAATTCCATTTCAAAACCACTTAAATTGTTTGATTCACAGTCATCATCACCATCATCGTCATCGTCGTCGTCATCATCACTTTCTCAACCATGCGCATTTTCTGAATCAATAATATTCTCATATGCCCAGTCTTCGTATTCCATAAAATCTGCATCATTTCGACCGACATGTTTTCGGATAAAATTGTGTATTGTCATTGTAGCAACAACGATCATCGTTTGCTTCTCAAAACTATAACTTGGCATATCCCTTAAAATGACCCATTTTTTTTCAAAACACTAAAAGTTCGTTCAATCACGCTACGTAATGATGAATGTGAATGATTGAATATCTCTTCTTTACCAGATATTGGTCTACCTCTACGAAAGTCAGGTAAATGATATCGCTGACCTCTATATGGTCCAAGATAACCTTTCATTTGAGGATATCCAGAATCAACAAGATAATATTTTCCTACAAGTCATAATATAACAAACAATTAATCATATTACTTTATTAAATTTATGAATTAAAGAACTTATACTTTGTTATTTAAAAAATCACATATAAAAAAATCTAACCATTTGGTGGGTGCGGAAATTTGTATTTCGGATCTCGAATTGCATCAAGAAATATTCTAGTGTCATGTGTCGATCCTTCCCATCCAGCCATGACAAAGGTGAAACACATATTAAAATCACATACTGCCATAACATTTTGAGTCGGGATACATTTTCTTCCAATATAGGGAATTTGTTCATTTGGTGGAAGAATAGCGGCAATGTGAGTACCATCAATTGCACCAATGCAATCCTGAACAAATAATCATATTACCCTCGTGCATATTTTTAATCAACCAAAAATATTAAAATATAATAATATAAAATTAAATTTTAACCTTAAAATGCGGCATATATCTAGAATCATTGCGTATTTGTTCGGGTATTGAGCTAAAAAAAAGATCTTCGGGTGCAATTAGATCAGTGGCCATCCTTGAATCTTTCTCAAGTACAGTTGCAAAGTGTCGACTTACTGTTGATCCAGACCTCTGAAATCTTTCTCGACATTGGGAAACTTTTGCGCCGGTGCCCAAGATGTATAAAAAAATTCCCAACATTTCACTAGAAGATATGTTTCTTGAAGTTTGCAAGTTGTATCTTGTCTCCAAAACTCTCAACAAACTTGTGAATACCATTTTAGACATCCT
This sequence comes from Gossypium hirsutum, assembly GCF_007990345.1. Taxonomy (NCBI): domain Eukaryota; kingdom Viridiplantae; phylum Streptophyta; class Magnoliopsida; order Malvales; family Malvaceae; genus Gossypium; species Gossypium hirsutum. Next base: position 3,855,675 of record NC_053439.1, on the reverse strand, counting down.
AAAATTAATCATACAACGTGATTCATGACCGTCGAGGATCTCTCGGATCCATGTCTCACCTGATTGTTTTGAATCCATGCATGGTTGCCTGGATACATACTTCTCGTAATATAATTGCATGGAAGAAGATGCAGCAACAAATAATCGATTAAAACATTTCATGCGTTGTAAAATCTCTTTCTTTTCCCTTTTATCATCATTTTCATCACCGCTGTAATTCTCAACTATACTCATCACCTGTGAATAAATTTTATACCCAAAATCATATTAACAACTATTGATAAAACTAATTTAGTATAAATAAGTAGAACATAAATTCAATATCCAAAGACCAAACATAAACAACTATTAATAAAACTAGATTACACATAAATAAATAGAACATAAATTCAATATCCAAAAACCAAACATAAATAACTATTGATAAAACTAGTTTAGCATTGTTGTTTAGTCACATAATAGATATATCTAAACCCTAGAGAGAAGCACATGTTCAACTATCCTCCATTTCCGACTTAAGCCACAAAGCTCTAATCTTGGGATTAATTGATAAAAACATAATTCGCTTGTCCATATTAAGCAATAATTTAAGTGCGAAAAAGTATAGCGGACTAGCTTCTGGAACTTCTTCCGACATGCTGTCAAGCACTTTGACTGCTTGCAGAATACCATATGGATCCATAACAGGAGTCAAATTAGATGTGGCTTGACTCATATCGTCAGCTGCATTGCATAATTTTTCTATTTGACTAGACAATCTTGCAGCCCCTCCAATTTGCTTTGAGGATTTCTTTCTTCCAGTTTTCAAATGTGAACTTGATATCTCAGGGTTTTTTCTTTTTTGACCGTTCCCGTTAATTTGAACATCATTAGAAATGTGAACATCATTTCTCATATTCTCTTCTTCATTCTCTTCAGGTATTTAGTCGGTAACATCCTCAAAAAAATCACTCCGGAGTGTACCAGAAGAAGGTGCCCATGCTTTATCTCCTGTTGCAACTATCCCCATGAACATTTGATCTAACTTCCCTCCAAATTCGGGATCAATGCCCGAAGTTTGAAATTTTTGAGCTTCAGGCACAACCTATATATAAAATGATAGTTTAATAACAGTAATTATCAATAACCTCATAAATAAGAAAAAATAAAAATATTCAGAATTATTAATGTACCTGTAGCCTACTCTCTCACTCATCATCCGATGCATCAACAATTCTTTTTATAGGATCCCACCCTAGACCAGTATCTTCGCCTTTAAGTTTCTTCCAAGCTTTCCATTCTTTTTTAGGGCATCCCACCTATTTTTAAGTTGTCTTTGTGAAAAACCCTTTCCCGTTTCTTTCTTAAAGCTGGTCATTATTTTCAACCATCCATCTTTTGTAAAATGAGTACCAGGCCTATTGCCTTTCAATATCTCTTTAATACAAATATCAAAAAATATTTCTATCAATCTCTTATCCCACATTGCTTTCACCTTTTCACCACTAACTTCAACCGCCGAAGTACTCATCTATTGTGTATACGAACATATTCGTTGAAGCCAGTAAAGCAATCAAGAAAATCAAATGTCACATAAGTATATTTGTTTACATGTGTATGAAAATATATATTCTAATATTAATTTTACCAAAAAATGGACCCGACTGCAAACAACAATGCCAAATAATGAAGCTTTTCATGCTACAATAATTTACTGTGAAAAAGAGAAGATAAATAAACAAACTTAAAGCATGCAGTCATCATGCTACCATATTTGTCATCATGCAGTCATACTTGTTTAGGACGGCAGTGGATTTGTAACTCATAGAGCATAAAAATTCATAGACAAGCTTAAACTGAACCATTCGGCATATTTCTAATTTTTTTTCATTCGGCAGTGTAATGAAATTGTTTAACATGAATAACTTATATGCCAATTAAAATATATTGCATCATAGAACTTATTTAACATGAATAAGTTAGCCAAGCGCTAGAACTTTTACTAGTACGTACGCCAACATTGCTAAAAAACTGGATTAAAACAGATTAGGAGGAAAACAAATTAGAACTTGGTATCCCATGAGTAATGAACGTATATTCTAGCAATAGATTCCAAGGACATGTTAAACATATACAGAGAAATATCTACTAACCTTGTGCAATACAATATCAAAAGGACCCTGGTCTGAAAGAGTTCTATTTTGATCAATTGCAACAAATAATATCCCCTTACTTCTGCACCATTTTCAACATTTTACTCTGTTACTAAAACAACAACAGCAGCAGACCATTTTCAACAAATAACATGAAAGAAAGAAACAAAATAGCAACAGCAGCAGACCCTTTATGCTAACCGCAAAACACAAGCTTTTTCTCTTATCAGGGTACACAACAAACATTCCCACATTTCTTAAGAAAAAAGAGTCGATTCCAGTTTAGCTTAAATCAGGTTTATCCAACTTCTTCCAAATTGAACATTCAATGGAAACAATAGTATTGATCATAAAACAATTAACTACAGTAGAATTAAAGTATACGGTGGTTCAAAAGAAATGAATGAAACTAGTAATGGTAAAGCTTTCAGCCACCAACAGGAAGCAGAAGATGCAAAATATTAGAAATGCTATAAAACAGAACATGATGGTGCAGAAAGAGAAAGCAGGTTACAGAAAATATAGAATGGGCAAGGCATAACATACAGCTGTTGTTATTAATCTTATCTTCAACAAGCTTTTTTCCTTTGCGCAACCAATCTTCCAGTTTCTCCTGAAAAAATAAATGATGGGTTAAAACCAATCTTTATGTGAAATTACATCAACGAAGCTAATTTAACATGGTACATGTACTGCTAGCTGTTCCATGCATTAGTGGATAAAATAAGAGAACAATGATAACAAATCCTGATTAAAAAAATTATTTCCAACGATCAAAGAACTACTGCAAGGTTTACTAAAAGAATAATGTATACTATATAAATGTAGCTTAAGGGATAGAAAACATAGGTGAAGATTATATTAACCATTAGCTTTTGATGTAATTCAATAATCAATTATGTCAGTTTGAATTTTATTTACAATAAATGTATTTAATTAATTGTCCTAATCCAGTTATGCCGGAATACAAACTTAGAAAAATTTATAATTCTTGTCAATCAAATAACTAACCATAATTGAAAATTACATAGATTACTCATTGAAGGAATTCCCATCTTATAAAAATAACATTTAAATAGTATTATTTTAGTAAAATAATTAAAACAATAAATAATGCAATTCACATGCAAATCACATGAAATTAACTGCAAACTAATTACGAAAGGTCAACCGGTTGATGCATATCATTATACTTTTAGTAATAAATTACCCTGATTTCATGGATTCATTAAATATTTTAAATGAGTAAAAGAAAGGGAAAAAATCTTCAAATAGTTAAAAGTCTGTCTACCTTAAGGTAAATTGTAATTAGATGGCCAGACAGTAAAATTTCCTGATTTTGCAAAGAATCTGAGTTATCAGGCGCAGAAGTTTGATCTACAAGCGAGAAAAGTTTCTGCACCATAAAGCTGAAAAGAAGAAGTTAAACAGAAAACAAAAAGGTACAAAGAATGTGTTCATGGAGCAACAGTACGTGACAAGTTTACTCTAAAATATTAAGTTGAAGCTAGGGTAAAGAGAACCTCTATAACTTACATAAGCAGATTAAACTTGTCATTGTTGTCATTCAAGTGAACAAATATGTGATTCCTCAGCACTCATTCAGCAACCTACGTATATAATAATAGAGAAAATAATAGGGCATTAAATGTCTCAGAATTCACTCTAAAAAGATCTCAAGGGAATCAACTTGCTTCTGTTATTTTTACACCATAAAAGGGGACATTTTACAGACAACAAATACAAATGGAGCTTTGAAAGAAAATTCAGCGAAAGAACAGAGTATTTTATAACAATGAAGCATGGCAATCAAATTCAAGCGAAAGAAAATATTAAACAGAAGAGGAACTAATTAAACAGAAGAAGAAATATAAAAGAAATTCTAACCTACTGCGGAAGAGAAACAAATAACAAAAAATAGAGCTTTGAAAGTCGAAAATGAGGAAAAGAAATTGGGTATAAAGCTCCGGCTCACCAGCAGAGGGGAAAAACGTTTGGGGAGAATATAGGTTAATTTGGTCAATTTTCATCAAAAAGCAGTTCAGCCGAAGGAAAAGGAGATTTTTTTAGCTTCTCCGTCTAGAGAAAAGCACTTTTCTGATGGAGAAATTTTAAGAGAAAAGGAGGCTGTTCTTTGCTCCTTTTAAGAGAAAAGGCCGTTTGAGTGAAAAAGTGATTCTGAAACGGGAAAAAGAACGAGCCCTTAGGCAGCCTATGCTAGAAGCCTACAAGATCGATTTGGATCCAACTTCTTTTGTGATCCTATGAAGGAGTTGGTTAGTCTAAAATAACAAGGTACAGTCGAACAATACCAAGATGTTTTTGTTAGCTTACTTAACCAAATGCATCTTCCTAAAGCATATGCTCTTAGTATTTTTATAAGTAATTTGAAGGTAGAAATTGGCCACTACCTTGATCTGTTTCAACCATCAACTTTAATGGAAGGGTTCCAATTAGCTAAGAAGATTGAGGGGATTCTATCCTATTCCCTAAAAAGGACCTTAGTTCCTTTGAATGTCTCTCCTAAATCCTTCTTTAGCCCATTTGTTGCATCAAGGAAATCTTCAACACCTGTGAAATCTGTCTCTACTTTTCAGACTTTATCTGTGATGAATGTTCCAATTAGTAAACCTACTTCTAGATCCATTTCACCTGCTGTGATGGCTGAATGAAAATAGAAGGGACTTTGTTTTTTGTGTGGAGCCAAGTATCATGTGAGACACAAGTGTGTCAAATTACAGTTGTACCAGTTCCTATTCGAGCCTATTTCTGATAGTGAGATGGAGGAATTCTAGGAATGTTCTGGTCAGCTAGAATAAGGTGTTTCTAAAGATAGTCCATCAAAATCTCCTATTATTTCCTTACATGCGGTTACGGTTTCACAAGGCCACAACACTATACGAGTAGCTACTCAAGTGGGTCTATCTGGGATATTATTTTGGTAGATTCAGGCAGTACTTATAATTTCATATATGTGAAGTCAGTGCACAGGCTGTCATTTCCTTTGTTGCAACAAGATCAGTTGAAGGTCACTGTGGCAAATGGTAGTTGTTTGTTTATGAGAGGGCTGAGTAAGAGGGTCAGATGGTAAGTCCAAGGTTCTTGGTTTGACACAGATTTCATGGTGTTTCCACTTAAAGGTTATGATATGGTGCTAGAAGTTCAGTAGTTACTGGCCTTGAAGGATATAATCTGGAACTTTGACTCTTTAACCATGCAACTTTTTTTAAGGGTAAACCATACATTATTCATGCAATTGTCCCTAGTTCATTAGCAGTGGAAACCATTGGTTCTAACTCTAAGTGTTTTATGGTGGTTGGTCAGACATTGAGACCTTGTACCTTGGTGATGAGTTCTCCAAACCAAGTCACCCTTTCCACAGAAGTATCTGCTGCCAATGATGAACAACTTCAATGTTTATTGGATGACTTTGTTGATGTCTTTCAAACACCAAAAAGACTACCACCATCTCGGTTGCAAGACCATAAGATTCCCTTGCAAGACCATAAGATTCCCTTCCATTCAAAAAGGAGAAATAGAAAAGCTAATCCAAGAGATGCTCCAAGCTGGAATAATCAGGGACAACAACAGTTCTTTTGCCTCTGAAATTGTGATGGTCAAAAAGAAAGATAGAAGCTAGAACTTGTGTATTGATTATAGATAAATCAATCAACATACAATCAAAGATAAGTTTCATATTCCCATAATTGAGGAATTGTTGGATGAGTTGGGGGAGGCTAAGGTGTTCTCCAAGTTAGACTTAAGGTCTAGATACCACTAGATCAGAATGTGGGAACCTGATGTACACAAAACAGCATTCAGAACGTATGAAAGGCATTACGAGTTCTTGGTAATGCCCTTTGGCCTCACTAACGCCCCTTCCAGTTTTCAAGCTCTTATGAACTCAGTTTTCAAACCCTTGTTGAGGAAGTCAGTGTTGGTTTTTTTATGACATCTTGGTATACTCCAACTCTTGGACAGGCCATTTGCAGCATCTGAAGGCAGTCCTCCTCATTTTAAGGAACCAATGGTTGTTTGCTAAAAGAAGTAAATGTTGCTTTGGTACTTCACAAATTGAGTACTTAGGACATGTGATCCATGAGGGAATAGTGTCCATGGACAAATATAAAATTGAATGTATCTTCTTATGGCCTATTCTACAATCTGTTAAGAAATTGAGAAGCTTTCTTGGCCTCTCTAGAGACTATAGAAAATTTATTAAACAATATGGATATTTGGCTCAGCCTTTAACAGAATTGTTGAAAAAGAATGGATGGTGTTGGACTAAGCAGGCTGCAGTAGCATTCCAGGCTCTGAAAGAAGCCTTATGCTCTACACCAGTATTGGTGATATCGAATTTTTAGTTGGAATTCACAGTGGACACAGATGCAAGTAGCTTTGGGTTGGGGCAATCTTGCAACAACAGGGTAGACCAGTGGTTTTCTTTAGTAAGGCTTTAAGAGTCAGGCACCAAGCTCTCTCGATCCATGAAAAATAAATGTTGGCAGTATTACTAGCTCTTAGAAAGTGTCATGCTTATCTAGTTGGGAGACACTTCAAGATTAGAACCGATCACCAAAGTTTAAGATTTTTGTCCGATCAAGTGGCCATAACTCCCTTCCAACAAAAGTGGGTAGCTAAGATGTTGGGGTACGATTTTGAGGTAACTTATAAGAAGAGCATCAACAAAAAGGTGGTTGATGCTCTCTTTAGGCAACCTCAATTTGAACAAGGACAACTATTTCAATTATCCAGTAGTTCTGTTATTTCCAGTCTTTTGGGAAAGGTACACCAATCCTATCAATCAAATGACAAGATGGTTCAGATCATATAGGGTGTACAGCAGCAAAGTCTACAACATCAAAAATACTCGTGGGATGGACGTTTCTTAATAAGGAATGGGAAGATTGTAGTAGGGAAGGATGAGAGCTTGAGGAAAGAAATGTTCCAGCACTTTCATGCTAGTGTTGTTGGGGGTCATTTAGGTATTCACGAGTCGAGGAAACATTTGTCTAGTTTGGTGTATTGGAAGGGGTTAACACCAAATTGCAAGCGTTGGTCTAAGGAATGTCTAGTCTACCAAAGATGTAAGAATGAGATAGTAGCCTCACCAGGCATTTTACAACCTCGACCTGTTCCAGAAAGAGCCTGGTATGTTATTAGCTTACACTTCATTGAGGGTTTGCCAGTTTCCAAAAGGAAGAACTCCATATTAGTTGTAGTAGGTCATTTGACTAAGTATGGTCATTTTTTAGCTTTATCTCACCTTTTTACTGCTAAAGAAGTAGTTCAATAATACTTGAACCATGTGTACAAAATTGCATGAAATGCCTGACTCGATTACCTCTGACAGAGACAGGATTTTCATAACTGGTTTTTTACAGGAATTATTTAGAAAAGCTGGTACAAAAATTCTCTTGTCTACAACATATCATCCTCAAACAGATGGTCAAACCAATGTACTTAATTGTTTCCTAGAGAATTACTTAAGGTGTATGACTGGAGAATCACCTATTGATTGGTCAAGTTGGTTACCCCTTGGGAAATTGTGGTTAATTCATCTTTTCACTCTACCATTTAGCTCACTCCATATGAGGCTTTGTATGGACAATCCCCACCACAACATATGCCTTATTTGGTAGGAGTTTCACCTGTGACAGTGGTGGATAGAAGTTTACAACCTTGAAAGGCTAATAGGAAATTCTTGCAGTTTCACCTCAAAAAAGCTCAGACTCGTATGAAATAGTTGGCTGACAAACATCAAATTGACAGGAGTTTTCAGATTGGTGATTTGGTCTACTTGCGATTGCAACCCTATAGGCAACAAACAGTAAAAAAGGTCATTCATTAGAAACTATCTCCTAAGTATTATGGTCATTTTTGCCTATGGTTAAGAAGGTGGGATAAGTGGCCTATACACTCCAATTACGCCAGGATCACGCATTCACCCAACTTTTCATGTGTCTCAGCTGAAAAAACACATCAAATCAGCTCTAGTTCAGGTTCAACTACCTTTGATTGATGATCATGGGGACTTGAAGAAAGAACTAGTGTGAATTTTAGACAAGAGTATGGTGAATAAAGTGAAACAGGTAGTGACTGAAGTCCTGGTGGAGTGGATCAATTCTTTCCTTAAAGATGCTACCTGGGAATCCTTGCAGCAGTTTCAAGCCAATTTTCCTCATTTTGGTCTTTAAGGACAATGATATTTTCCTAGAGGGCAGTAATTGTTATGGGGTAGAATTTCAATCAAGAAAATATGATGTATGGGATGAAACGGTGCATTAGACTTAAAGGATCTTAAACAGTGTGTTTTGCTTTTAGTTAAATGGTGCGTTGTAAACACAGAATAAAACTTAGTGAAATGCTGCGTAATGTCTTTAGTGAAATGATGAACAGCATCAACAGACTAACTAGAAATTGTAACTAACTTTGCCACGTTTGCTTTCTTCTTCTTTTAACCTTTAGTTGTAAGGGAAAATGGTTATCGAAATACATACACAAAAAAGTTACAGAAAACTTCTCTTTTTCTCTTTTTTTTTTCTTCTATTCTCCTTATTGTTCAATCTTAGATTTTAAAGTGTATCAATGAAATTAGTGTTGGCACACACCCTTAGATCTCTCAATAATCCACAAAATAAAAAAAAACAAAAAGAGGAAATTTTTTTATTCCCAGTGTTAATGATAAGGTTGAGGTTGAGAAGAATATGAGTCTCTAAGCTGCCATTAGTTTAGACAAAAATCTCAAACCATTCGAACTGTTGAATTTTAATAGTAAAGAAGGAGAATTTAAGATCTTTTTTACTGAAAAAAGACTTATCATCATTTTCATCATACTCTTTAGAGTGTATATAGAAGAACAAAAAAATCAGTTGTAACAATTTTGCAGATTTTTAAAAGACTAACTACTTCAAAATACTAGTACTCTTATTCAACAAATAACCAATAAATTAGGATAATTGTTTCATATTAATTTGACTAAATATCCTAACTAAGATAACAGAAAAACAATATAATTAACACCCTCCCTTAAACTGATTTTTGCTTAAAACAGTTTAGGATTTATTTGTTTTGAGAAATCCTTAATCAATGCCTTAAGGAGAACAAACTCCAAGCATCTTTCTTATTTTTTCAAATGCTTTTTGTTTAAGTGGTTTGGTCAAAATATCAACAATCTATTCATTGCTCTTGTAGAACTACAACTCTATCTTCTCTTCCTTGCATAAATCCAACAAAAAATGAAAATGAACATCACTATGTTTGCTTCTCCCATGCATCACTGGATTTCTTGACAGCTTGATAGTTGGCATATTATCACAGTTTATAATTGTTAGACCTTTTTGCTCAACTCTAAGTATTTTGAACATATTTCTAAAATACAATGCTTGACCCGTACTTGAAGTTGCTGCCACAAATTCAACATCGGTTATGGAAAGTGTAACTATTTGATGCTTCTTTGACAACCATGATATTACACTTGAATTAAACATGAACACATAACCGGAAGTGCTCTTACGATCATCAATATCCCCTGCATAATTACTATCAATATACCCAAAAAAATTAACCCATGCATAATTACTATCAGTATACTCAAAAAAATTAACATCAATATCATTTTTGTAAAACACACCATAATTAACTATACCATTCACATATCTCAAAACTCTTTTAGCTGCATTGAGATGCATTTCAATCGACTTTTCCATGTATCTACTAATTAAACTCATTGCATACATGATATCAGGCTTGGTAGATGTCAAATACATGAGGCAGCCAACTATTTGCTTAAAATAAGTGTTGTGTACTTCCTTCCTTCATCATCTTTGTGCAGCTTCAAATTAGGTTCAATTGGTGTAGCAAATGGCTTGTAATCTGTCATTTTGAACTTTACAAGAATCTCATGAGCATATTTCTTCTGATAAATAAAATTACCAACAGAAGTTTGAATGATTTATAATCCCAGAAAGTATTAATCCTAGATTGATCATTTCAATCTCTTTCATCATAGACAGCTTAGACTCATTAAACATATCAACATTATTACCAGTAAATATCAAGCCATCAACTTAAAGATAAACAATAAGCATTTTACGTCCATCAGACTTGGCATAAAGGGTATGCTCAAAAGGAAATTTCTCAAATCCCTACTTTGCAAAATGAGCATCTATGCGACTATACCAAGCTCTTGGTGCTTGCTTTAGCCCATAGATAGCTTTCTTTAGTCGATAAACCTTCTGTTCTAAACTTATCCTCTCATAACCAGATGGTTGATCAACAAACACTTCCTCTTATAAGTTGCCATGCAAGAATACAGACTTAACATCTAATTGAAGAATCAACCATGAATGTTGTGCTGCAAGCAAAATCACTAATATGTTTGTATTCAGCCTTACAGTTGGAGCAAAAACTTCTTTATAATCAATCTCATGCTCCTGCTTATAACCTTTTTCCACCAACTGAGCTTTGTGTTTGTCAATTTCACCTTTCTCATTCAACTTCGTCTTGAAACCCCATTTAACACTAATGTATTTTAATCCTTCGGGTAGATCTCTCAGCTCCCAAGTGTGATTTTTCTCAATGGACTCAATTTCTTTATCTGTTGCCTCATGACATTTCTTCTCTTTTACAGCATCATAAAAAGCGATTAAATCACTGACATGCATCGCGCATGTGCAATAAAATAATGAACTTAAAAAATAATTTTTAAAGTCTGATTTTCTACAAGCGTACAAGTCAATTGTAATATTTATAGTGTTATAATGAAACACTAGAGCATTCCAAGGATAGCTAGGATAACCAAGAGAGGTGGCGATTAAGTGATAGCTAGCATACACTATCGAGTCTAAGGGGCTAATAATACGATTTTATAGTATGACAATTCATTTCAAGAAAAGATTGCAAGAAAATTAAATATGCTACTCTAATGACTAAATTGTAAAGAACATAAAACTAAGGGAATATTCAGTAAATAACTAATAGTGGTTGATTGATTTCGATGTGGTTCACCGGCCTTCAAACAATAGACTTAAATCTTGTAAATTACTAAATGGCTCCATTTTATTTTCTGATCTCAATTTTACCAACTAAGACGAATTAGCTCCGATTTATCTTTCGATCTCACCGGTTAATCTGGGATTAATGAATGGGTGTGCGACAAGATTACCTTCCAATCTCACTTGCCTCGATATTCCCTTAGAGGCGTCACTTTCTAAGTTTTTAGGTCTATTCAATTTAGTCTAATTTATTATGATTTTGTCTTTTGTCCAAAGATTTCGATTTACCCACATCTCCATTTACCAACCCCTTTGATGTTTAGCTACTCATGCTAAAACTAAAAGAAATGAATATGGAGATGGAAAACGAAACAACCACGAAAGTAAAACTTAATAAAAACATGAAAGTCGATATTTTTATGAAGAAAACTTAAATAACATCAAACTAAAAGCATTTAACAAGAAAATCTAAAGTAAAAAACATAAACGGAACAAGTTTTAATATATTTAAAGTAAAAGAAACCGAAATACATTAAACTAAAGCTTAACATGTCTTGAAACTAAGGTACATGGACTGAAAATGTAAATAAACCTTAGCTACAGTGATAACTAACTTAACTAACACTAAAAACATCAATAACAAGAAGTAAATGTAGAAAAATAAACTCTAAACTAAGAAAGAAGAAGAAAAAAATAAAAACCCTAGAAAAAGTACAGAAAACTAAGAAAAACCTAGAGAAAACTAAACCTAAAACTAAACAAGTATGTATCCTCCTCAGCCAATTTCAGTTGTTTTAAGCTGTCACCTGATACTTTTTTATTACCAAAAATGCCCCTACACAGGCCTTATATGATTGGTGGATCGGGTGGACAAAGGCTACATTTTTTGTCAAAGTTTGTCCCCCTAACAAAGACAGTGTCACGATACCCAAAATTGGATATCGTGACATCTCAGGCAATGTCGAGCCTTGGGGTCACCTTTGAATGGTGGATATCGTGATACCCAAAGAGGATATTGCAATACCATTGATGGGAGTCTTTCTCTTCCATATTGTTAGAGATATTGCGATCCCAAGGTGTGGATATCACAATATCCTTTCACTTGGTATTGTTCTCACTTGTTTTTTACCTCCAACACGTCTTTACACCACTCAATCACACATTAGACCTCCCAATAGCACTATTGGCCAAATTGGGTAAAAAAATGGGAAAAAACGAGCCATTTTCACTTGTTAACTAGAAATCTAAAAATAATAAATATAAATATATAAAAGACCTTTTTCTTGAGAAAAAGCTCCGTAAGTATGTCAAAAAAGCCTGATTTGCCATATCAATTTGTGGCAGATCAATCACTATCAACATATAATACACAATAAGCATCATCATCTGTACTAATATCATCGCACATCACCCATGCATGCCTTTTCCTTGAGTTTTCATCCCTCAAATTATATCTCATTTCTTCTTCTTCTTCTTCTTCTTCTTCTTCTTCTTCTTCTTCTTCTAAAATTTTATCAAATTGAGCTAGAATTTGAGGTAAAGTTGATTGTTGCTCATGTGATGCTAGTGTTTTACCTTGAATTTCACCAGCCTCTACCTCATCAATTGAAACATCCTCATTCGGTATTAAACTTGGAACTGAATTGTCATCAACCCAATCCCATATAGCTTATTCATCAAATACATGTCTTTATTGATTATCACTTTCTTCGTTGAGAGATTAAATAACTTGTAAGCTTCCGAAGTTTCGCTTTTGAAGTTTCACTAACTCCAAGGAATACACATTTCTAACTTTTGACATCAAGTTTCATTCTTCTTTCATCAGATATATGTGCATATACAATGCATCCAAATATTTTAAAATGATCAACAACAGGTTTCTTACCACTCTATGCCTCTTGAGATGTCATGTGTTTCACTGCCAATGTTGGACTTCTATTTAAAACATGAATTGACCACATCACTACTTTAGGCTAGAATTTTTTTAAAACTCCTTTTGTTGCGAACAAGTTCCTAACCATATTGAGAATGGTCATATTCTTTCTTTCACATATACCATTATGTTGTGGTGAATATGGAGTAATCAATTGTCTCTTTATGCCATTAGATTCACAATATGCAACAAATTCGTTATAGTAGAATTCCCCTCTATGATCTATTTGTTTTGATTTTTTTATCAACTTGATTTTCAACAAAATCTTTAAAACTCTTGAAAGCAACAAATGCTTTAGATTTTTCCTGCATAAAACACATCCAGGTTCTCCGGCTAAAGTCATCAATAAATTATATAAAATATCGTTTGTTACTATTGAAAGTTAGATTGATTGGTCCACATAAGTCTGAGTGAACTAATTCAAGCACAACTTGAGCTCTTTCAGCTTTTTCGCTTGGGAAAGAATCCCTATGTTGCTTTCCAACAATACATTCTTCACAGGGCTTTGATGAAGGAATGATTACAGGAAACCCAATAACCTTTTGCTTTTGCTAAAGAGCCCTTAGGTCATTGAAGTTCAAATGACCATATCTAGAGTGCCACTTCCATGATGAATCATCTACTTTAGCCAGCAGACAATCATGAACTATTTTAATCTTCAAAGGAAATAATATGTTTACACTCATTTTAACAATAGTAATAGACCCTCTTTTTTTTTTAATATTACACCTCACATTCTCCATTGAAAATCGTGATCCTGTATCTTTTATCTTGTAACTGACCAGCACTCAAAAGATTAGCTTTCAAACTAGAAACATAAAAAACATTTGAAATTGTTTCAATAAAATCATTCTTGGTTCTGATCCGAATATCACCTTTTCTCATCACCTGAACAGTTGACTTATCCCCAAAATTCACGACTATATGAAAACTTTCATCTAATTTAGTAAAAGAAGACTTACAACCAGTTATGTGATTGATGTAGCTTGTATCCAAATACTAGGTTTGTAACACCCCAAACCCAGCCCAGACGTTATGGCCAAACCTGGAAATGTTACAAAGAAGGGTTTTGAAAAAATAACTTTCAAGTTAAAACTTCTCGTATAAATTGTTCTAAAAGGTATCACATTTTCAGAAAAAAAAACTTATTATTATTCTCTTTAATGAATCCGTTATTTATTTCCCTTTTAAGTGCAACATAAATTTTACAGCGGAAATTTATAAGACATTATAGTTGAAAACTGAGCTTGATTTCAAAAAAATATTTGTTTGCGTAAACCATTCTTTTCGTAAATTATTTTGTTTAAAAGTCGTGGAATAATAATCTAAACCATTTCAAAATCCCGAAATTAAAACCAACAGTCTGAAAAGTCTCAAAAATTACAAACTCTCAAAATAATCCAGAATTTAAAAAAAAACCAATAATTAAATCAGTTCATGAACTAATGGCCACCGTTGAGAATCCGTCGCACCAACCCGCTTATGTCTGAGGATTACCTGAACAGAACAGACAAATAGATGTGAGTTTTCATAAACTCAGTGTGTAACTAAACAAAGTCATACATGCACATAAACTTAGATTTTTCGAATACAGAACAGATATAGATACGGACATAAGTCCTCAACAAAATCAGATCAACAAAATCACACAGATATGCAAAGTCTTACCCTCATCCTTTACACACCATCTCCGACCATCCCAACACACCATGTGGGGTTTAAAACACCCACCCAACCCTACACACCACATAGTGCCCGTACGACCCTTATTAGAATAATTTACAGCAATGCTGCCAGAATAACAGCGAATTATCGCCTCATAGAATACTTCCTCTAATAAACAGATCCTACCTCATCCATAGATACAAATAACAGATATAATAGAATTAACATGTCCCGCATGCTTATATACAGATAACATACATTTTATTACGAACCAGTCAAATCATACATATCAATTTCTAAATACTTAAACCAGTCTATCAAAATATCAGATCTCATGCATTAGGGTTTATTTTGCCCATACCAACCTTACGGAAGGCCCACCGTCGATCGGAACGACATATATGACCTTAGGAAAGATTTCAGAATTTTTGGCCTATATGCCTGTCTGGCCCACACAACCCAACTTAGCCTTGCTCGTGTGGCCCACACGGCCTAGCCCACAGTTCACACACCCGTGTGTCATGCCCGTGTGGGCCCACACGCCAATGTGTCATTCCCGTGTGGCCTACACACCCAAATTGACCTGGTCCGTGTGTCCCACACGGCCACACACTAGCCTATCACATCACACGACACACGACCAGGCACATGCCAGTGTAGCGTCGACATGCCATATTTTCAACTTTCGTCGAACCTCGTTTTCTCGTGTTTTTGTTACACACCTAATTCGTTTTTGATACGGTAGCAATCCTGAGACCTCCGAAACTTAAAAACAGTACCCAAACACCGATTTAGCAAACAATTACGAATCTAACACAATTTAACCAACTACACATACGGACTTACTGCTAACAAATACGACCACAACCCCAACCAGATCGTTAGAGTGAAATTTGCTGCTGCACCACTTTCACCTACGCAACAGATTCGTAGAAAATCAGATTCCCTGACTTCACACCACTACGCCATTTCAGAAAAAAACTCTACAATTAGTTAACAGAGATTGAAAGTGAAAACAGAAACAACAAGTCACACACCACTTACCAAACCGAACGAAGGAACCATGAATTCAAAGCAAAGCAATATGATTAAAGAATTATGCCAGAACCAAGGAAGAAAATCGACAGAGCGCAATAATGGGAAGAAAGGAAAAAAAAGTCAGAAACCAATGATTTTTGGGAAAAAGAAAAATAAAAATTAAATTAAATTAAACTAAAAGAAATTATCCTAACTTCCCACTAATACCTAAATCCCCCAAAATTCTACCCACTAACCACATCCAATTACCTCAGAATTCCACTTCCACCGAACTTATATCACACAATCGCAACAAAAATTATCACCCACGCTCGTACAAAGATTCAAACACAAGACCTTAGGGTAAGCTAACACCTTACCACTTGAGCCGGCTAATTCTAATATGAGTTCACCGAAGATAAAATATAAACCCAATCACCAAGGAATAAGCTAGGGTTAAAAATAACAGAATTTTCCATAAATGGAACTTGAACCCAATACCTCAAACACACATCCATATCACTAAACCACTTAAGCAAATACTCATTTATGTCAAAATTCACAGAAACAAAATTAAATTAATTAGGGCGTTACAAGGTTTCTTGATCAAACTCATTTTATTACATGAAAGGCCATCAAAAGTGTCTCATCCTCCTTCGGTTCAACAAAGTTGGACTTTTCTTCCTTTTCTTTTGGTAGCTTTGTGCAGCATTCATTCTTGTAGTGGCCATAATTCCCACATCTGTAACATTCAGTCTTAGATTTGTCAAAATACCCTATTCCTTTTCTTTGGGAATCTTCTCTTTTAGAAGCAAGAGTGGAATTATCATATCTGCCATCTTTATTTCCACAACCACCTCTTCCATGACATCTTCCTCTTGTACTTGAAGATTCGGTGTAGGCTTTGAAAGTTGTTTCCTCGTCTATAATGTTAGGTTAATTAACTTTGGGCTCATGACAAATTAAAGAGCTTTACAGCTTATCAATGGACAAACGACTAACATATTTAGATTCTTCAATGGAACAAACAACATAATTTCATTTTGGAGTCAGTGATATCAGTATCTTCAACACAATTTTAGCATCTTCCATGTCTTCACCATGAAAGCGCATCTTGTTTGCAATTCCCATTGTTCTCCGAATGAAATCCATGACAAATTCTCATGATTTCATTTAAAGCAGTTCAAATTCTCTTGTCAATGATTAAAGCAATGCTTGCTTAACCCTATTTGATCCTGAAAACTTCTTTTTCATTGAATCCCAAATATGCTTGGAAGTATTCTTTTGGAGAATTATTTCCAAAATTCAATGATCAATTGCTTGAAATGAGTAGTTTTTTTCTTTTAAATCTTTTAGTTTTCGTGCCAAAGCCTTAGCTTGTGCTTCAGTAGGCGTTTCTCTTGTTGTTGATTCAGCTACACCACTCTCCACAATATCCTAGTATTCTTTAGACCTTAAAGAAATTCTCCATCAGCATACTCCAATGATCATAAAAACCATCAAAACAAAGAATTGATAGTTGTACAAAGCCATTGCTATCAGATGCCATCTGCTTCAGGCTTTGATACTAGATGTTGAATTTTAATAATAAAGAAGGAGAACTTTAGATCTTTTTTACTAAAGAAAAACTTGTCCTGATCATTATCTCATTATCAACGTACTCTTTAGAGTTTATATAGAAGAACAAAATAATATGTTGTAATAGTTTTACAAATTTTTATGAGACTAACAATTTCTAAAGACTAGAACTCTTTACTCAACAAAATAACTAATAAATCAAGATAATTATTTAATACTAATTTGAATAAAACTTCTAACTAAGATAACAAAAAAAATCTAATTAACACAAACATCATCATCAACATCTGGGTACTATGGGCATTCCATTTTTACATAGCACCAAACAAGGTTAAATTTCCAAGAACTGGGGTAAGAAATATATTCAAACAATCAGCATCTCAGAAAATAATGAAGAAATAGATTAACCCATTTGCTTCTTCTTCTTCTTTTTTCCATTATTTTCAATAGTTTAAGGTATGAGATTTAAATTGGGGTAAATCGAGTTTCATCACGTGTAGATTTTATCTAAATTTATTTTGGTTTAAGTCAAAAATTATATTTTAATTATCAATTCATTCATTTATAAATTATAATAACTTGATTTTGATATTAATTAAATAAATATATTGATTGTAATTATAATTATATTTATATTTATCTATTCTATTAATAATATGTATTACTTGTAATTGTGAATTATGGTTGTTGATTGAGAAAAAAGTCCAAAAATTAAATTTGATATTAGAATGAATTAAAAACTTAATATTTTCTCGAAAGATAACTTGAATATAAACTAATTATCATTTTATTTGTGATTCAGACAACCGCATCATTAATAAATTATATGATTTTATTTTATTGTTCTTTTAATTCTACCATTTCATTGTTATTTTATATAAAATATAATGTACTATAATTTAGTTATAATAATATACTTAACTAACAAGCATATAAAATGATAAAAGAATTCTATTAAAATAAGACAACATATTCCTTCCCTATAAAACTACTTCCCCGGAAACAAAACAAAAAGAAAAGCCTTAACCACGGTCGGCAAAAGAATGACTATTATTACTTGTCATATTCTCTCTTTTTTCCTTTCTAAAATAATACCACCTGGCTTTTTTACCAAGGTTTAAAAAATTTTACAAATCAAACCATGTACCTTGAATTAAATAAATATATAATTAATATTATTATCATTACATGTCTTGCGACCCGGTCCAAATGACGACTTGACTAAGGAAATCTACACAACTCCGCCTGATGTCCGCCAGATGGCCATAGCTCGCCATCTCCTTATTCGTACACCCGCAAGGATACCTGTAAGGACTAGAAGGGATAACATGTCATCATGCATGGCACCTAATTATCCCCTAACATATCCCGTCAAATAACCGTACCTTATAAAAAATCCCATGAAAGGAGAGGAGAGGAAAATCATCAACAAACACTAAATTTATTTTATTAACAAAATCAGAAAAAAAATCAACCTAATAATATTAACAATTAAGTTTCATCAAATCAATACTCAAAACTAAATTAAACACTAAAAAATTAAACACAAAATTATGTATAAGCATAACAATAACTTCAAAAAAGTAAGGTCCAAAATCAGTTGGGAGTTTATTGGCTAAATTTTACCTCTTAATACTATTTATTGCTTTGAACCTCAAAAGCCCATCTATAATTTCATATTACCAGTCCGCGAAACTGGGCATCCCAACAGTTACCAAAAATCGTTGATGGTCAGCTTAACTTAATTTAAATAATAAAAATATTTTTAATTTAAATTCAATTTTAAAATATTAATAATAAAATGGGATATTGGGTAAATTGCTATGAATGAGCATCTACTGATTCTATTTTAAAAGTTTAAATAAATTGAACGTCCCTGAAGTTATGTAAATTTGGGCTTTGTTTTGAAATTTAGTTTGGTACAACAATTGGGTTGGGTATGGTTAATATAGAATATTTATTTTTATCAAATTCTGATATAAGTCTATGTACTCTGCATAAATTGTTGATTTAATCCGTCTTTGTAGTTTTTGAATTGGCCAATTTTAGTTATTTTACTTTTCAAGTTTTAACATTTCAGTCCTAACTAAATGGTAGTAGTTAAATCCGTTTGGTTAAATTTTGCTATTAGTCCTACACTATGTCTAAAGTTGTAGATTCAGCTCATGTTCTCCAATTAGATCATTTATTAATACCTATATTTTTCAAATTTTGAAATTTCATAATTGACTTTTTTGTGAGTAATATATGGAAATAGTAAGCTGACGTGATATTATATATATAATAATATGTTTGTCATATCAGATTTTGAAAATAGTAAAATTTAAATTAATGAATTTAACAATTATTGTTTGGTAAGAATTGAAAGAGAGCAAAGATGACCAAATTAAAATGCATAAATTATATCCCCAACTTACACATAATACAAAGACTAATAACGAAAATTAACTTTTATTTTTACATGATAATAAATTCAACATATAATTTAAGTCGATTTGAATAAGGTAATTTTATAATTTTATCCAAAACCGACCAAACATCATCAGTTTGGATTGATTTTGGTTTTTCAATTCTTTTTGTAATTTACGACCCTTCTATTTACTAATCTTTATAATGTAGACGCTAATCCTATGAAGTATATTCCTGTGGCCGAATTTCCTACAAACAAACAAAGCCTAATTAGGCATAAGATGAATTAGTGCATTGTCGGCCGAACAAATTTTTGGCTGTTTTCAATTAATGTTTTTTGTTTTATAAGTTATCTAATTATGTAAGGAATATTTAATAAAGATGCTTTAATTTCGGGAAAAAGCCGATTTCTGAAACATTTTAATCCATTGAGGTTAATCAACTGAATTAATCGGTTGTTTTATAGTTGATTTTTTGTATATTAAGCTCTCGAGTTTGATTATTTTTTAATATGGTATATGCGTTATTTTTTAGTTCAATTTGGTACTTGTATGTAACAAAAATTATATATTTTGGTGCCCAAAGATAACTATGTTAATCTTTCAATGTTTAATTCGGGTTTTAGCATTGATTTGATGAAAGTTAATTGTTAATGTTATTAAGTTTGGATTTTTTATGATTTTATTAATAGAATAGTAGAGTTAATTACAAATTTGTTTAATCTTACGTTTAATTTGTCAAATATAGTTCGACGGATATGATTTAATTCTGATTTTAGGGTTGATTTGATTAAAGCTAATTGCTAATATTACTAGCTAATTATGAATTTTCATCAAATCAATTCTAAAACCTGAGTTAAACACTAAAAAGTTAATATTGTTACCTTTAGGTACCAAAATATATAACTTTTGACAAATACATATACTACATTGAATCCAAAAATAACACATATACCACATTAAAAATTAGATATCAAATTATACATTAACCCTTACAAAATCATAGCCCTCTTCAATAGTCCGCGATTTCTACTATTATAAAGTAAACACAACCTTTTTTTATTATTATAAAAACAAACACGACATCATAACTTATTAAAAACCTAAATACATCTAAACTTAAATTAAAAATCCACGTAATAAAATTAAAACCTAATTCCTCAAATTCCAAAATTTATAATTAAAAATTATATTATAAACTTTCGAAATAATTCATCACCCAATCTAAACAATAAATAATACATATTTTATATATTTACATCAATATACTGAAATCCTAAAATTTGGAGTTTATGTTACGATTAAAGTCAATAAACACTTAACATGTGCTTCAAAGAGCTTTGAAATTCTTGAAAGATTTGATAAACTTTTACTAAGATCAATTGCTTATGGCGGAATATTTTGTAATTTTCGACATGTGACTCTAAACTAAAAGACATTGAAGTTTCAACCACAAGAATAAAGTAAGATTCAGTGAGTGATAAAATGACTATACATATATAATTTACATAAACCTGACAAATGCATGAACCAATTCGTGGCTTTATAATTATATAATGATTAAATTATTATTTATTATTATAATACACAAATCACAGAATACATAATTTAACATCTTGGCTCAAATTTAAACATAAAACTCGAAACATTAGTTTGTGCCAACAATATTAAATTTTTATTGGTTTTTATGTCTCCATGCAATTAATAATCATAACATAGAATTTATCTTTTAAAACAAACTTATAAATATAAGTAGAAAGAAGGGTAAAAATAACAGTGCAAAAACAATTTGATTTTCAAAAATAAAGTGCAAAACATTTGACTTTTTATACTGTCTTTTTGATGCTCAAAAGAAAAGAAAAGTTTGATTCCTTGGCCATAATTAGCATAACTCAAGTGGTAGTCATGACATTGCTTAATTAATCCTCAATTTCGTACCAAAAGATTTCAGTTCTCTTCATCATTGTAGGGCAGAGTCATGTTAGATCCTGGCGGGGTCTGAAATTTTATCATCATTTTTGCTCCCCCCACTTGCCCCACTACACCTAAATATTTGCAATTTATTATAATCTGAAAATAGATCTGAAATAGAGTATTTCGATAGAGTAACTAAGGTGACGGTTTATACCATGGTCTCTCTTGGCCTTCACAATTGCTGCTACTACGACCATATGTGGGGATCCAACTATTCTTTGCACGGGATTGATCAGGGCAAGACCTCTACCTATAAGATTAATCAAGGTATACGGATATGTATTTTTATTAAGAGTGCAACGTATTTTATTACTACATCATCTTCCATTTTTAAAAAACTGATTTCATGATTCATGAACAGTACTGCATTATTGATTTTCTTTGTACAACGTATACATTCTCAACAAGAGCAAATACTATCACGTATACATTACGACTCAGACTCATACTTTAGGTTACTAATAGACCAAACACGAGATTCACCGCATGATTCATTATATAACCTAGCCGTCTCCATGGTGAAATGAACTTTGAAGGTTAAAAGAGACACTCATTCACCCCCATTTATGTATTGCATGAGAAAAGAAAAAAAGGGTACATGACGTTTATAGAAAACAAGAATCTCAAAAAGCAACGATAGATATCTGATAAATACTGAGCCAAAAAAAAAAACAGATGAGTGTAAATAATTCAAGGCAGAAGTAACTCAACTACAACCGTGAAAAATCCTTATCAAAACAGTGGAAAAAATTCTATGACAAATTGTCATCTTTCATTTGTTGTTACATCAAACAAGTGAGACCCCCATAAATTCCCTTTACACCTTTCTTGTTTAAATATGCAAAGGCCTTACAAAGATATTATGTATTTTAATTATTTTTTTATTTTGAGGTTTCAATATTTACCTTAATTTTAATCTGTTAAATCCATTAAATTATATTATATTATTTTAAAATTTTATGCTGTAAATATATTATCACATTTGTAATATCATGTTAGTTTTTACAGAAAGTTACGTTGTTTTAATCGATTTATATAAGAGCTATATTGATTTAGTATAGAGAGTGAAAAGGTTTAATTGTTAACACCGTTAAAATTCTTCTGTTAAACTTTTTTTGTTATAATAATAAACATTGATAATCGCGGTAGAACGATCTCAAAGCAATAAAAAAATTAATGTTAAAAAACGACTGATACAATTTCACAAAAAAAAATGAATGATACAAGAAGAGTTTCAACTACATCTATTTAAGGGTTGAAAAACTCTATTCTAATCGAAGTCAAATAGAAGAATAATAGTTCTATAGAGATTCAACTTGTGTTGTATGGTCCGTACCGCAGAGGTGAAACTCCAATCCTGTTTTGTGCTTAATGGAGATCTATGGCAAGCTCCATCTATGAGCCTTCACCTCACAGATTCTCTTATTTTGTCACTGTATTTATTTCTTCAACAAGTGACTGGATTCGGGTCACGCAAACTCTAACCTCTTTAGTGTGGCATTTTGAAATAAATAAAAAATACTCATTTAGAAGTTATGTAGCAAAAAAACAATGGTAAAATGAACTTAAATTTAACAAAAATAATTTTAATTATATTTTTAAATTTAAAAAAAATAGAGAAATTAAATTTTAAAATATGCAAAAAAATATAAAAGTACATGACATACTTTAACCATATTAAAAATGATCAAATTAAAAAACATAGGCTACACATGGTAGAAAACTAATATCAGATTTTAAGATATACTATATACTTACTAAATTCACAAATCCAGCAAAATTTAACTTTAGTGAATCAATCAACCATATCTTTTGCAGCAGTTGAATTAACAATGAAACGACCGAAGTTAAAAGATGATAATTTACTTGGCAAATTGTGAAAAAAGATTTGAAACCAATCGATTTTTTTTTTCTTATTTTTGCAAACCAATGAACAAGTTGATTAATTGTTGGTACGTGTTAGTGAAATTACACGACTTTTGATGGCACCCTTTGTCAGTTTTGAGTCATTTTCATGTGATGATTTGACTGGTTAGGGGATATGTCATCGTTCGTCACCATTTAATTTTCTTTTTTCCATCTTATTTTTTATCTTTTTCAATTTTCCATTTGAACCCAAACAGCTCAAGAACCAGAGTACAACATGATAGCCCTTTCATTCTTTTTTTCCATGTTACCTCACGTTCTTCCAATGGCTTATTGTTTCATCGCTCTCACCGTTTAGCATTTTACTTCGTCATAGGATTTATACATCACACGAGGTATTAAAGCCTATAAAAAAATTCAGACCCTAAACTTTAAACTCAAATTTATATGATTATACCGAGAATCATAAGTGAAAATAGTTCATATAAAAATATCGGGAGCTTAAAATTTTGGTGTGGTCATGATAAGAGTCATGAACAGTTGTGAACAAATTAAACTACAGAAATTGAAGAGTTTAAGCATGGCAACTAGGGCGTAAACAAAAGGGATACTAAAAATGGTAAATCTGCCATTTGACCTCTTCAAAAATAATGGTAACTCTCAAAACATTTATGATTGATTTACGCTCTTGGCTTCGCCCTGCATGGTGGTTGCACCTTCTATATGCTAAAGGCATGATATGCAGCTTCTTGGATTTCCGTAATTTAACTTGTTTAGAGTTTATAAAAACATTCTCGTGATCTATAAGATAGGACAAATTCTTAAGAGTATAGGTCCTTATAAACCCATCTTTAAAACAAGTATACCTAAAAATTTTAAAGGTTAAATGAGGTTTGAATTTTTTTTAAGTTATTTCTTGATTTTTTTTGTTTAAATTAATTTTTTATATTTTCTTGAAAATCTTAAAGTTAAAGTCCTAGCGTGAGAACAAATACCAAGCTTAAGGATTAACTAAAAAACATTCAAACCCAGTATGAAAATATTTGTCAAATGCACTAGTGATTTAACCCAAATTTTAATATTAGCACATCAATAATACTCTTTATAATTTTAATATTCAAATCATGTTAGAAGTTTTTTTTGTTTTCGTGCTTATGATTTTTAGTCAAGAGGTTGAATGTTATAATGCACTACTGGTGAAGTTATTTCTAGTTGGTGGGGGAAAAAATAGCAGTTTGATTGAGTTAGATTTGTTGCATCAAATCCTGAGAATGAGGTGGAGAGTGAGAATCCATCATATTCTAAGAATTCATAATGAAGTGGCCGATCATATGGCTCAATGTTATATTCCTGGAGTTTCAAGTTTGCAAGTATACGATGATCCCCGAATTCAGTGAAAAGTTTGCTATTAGCCAATTTAACTCGATCAATGGCGGGTTAAGATGTAACTAGCCAATATATCGCTTTATGTTGTTATTTTCTACCATAAAAATATAAATTAATTTCAATTGTTAATTACAGTGAAACTTATTTTAATGAAATTTTTTTATAAGATAAATTATACAAATTATCAATCAACTATTAAAAATTTTCATTTTAAACTTCTAAATAAATATGTTTACAATTTAAATACATAATTCGATCATTTGAACCACTTGTTAAAATGGAAATCTTATATGGATTTTTTTAAATTAAATCGATATTTAAATTTCCATGTCAGCTTTTAATTTCTAACCAAAACCAATAAAATTTAAACACGTAGCTTTGTCTTCTTTGTTTCATCATCATCATCGTCCTTCGTCAGTTGAAACCACCACCGTTGGCATCTTCTTCTCCGAACCGACCTCTGGCACCAGCCTCCAAGATCTCTCTAACAACTATGCTTCTCCAATTGTTTCTCCGCCGTCAACCACCATCTTCACCCCTTAAATCTTCTCCCACTTCCTCTCTTTCTGTTTCTGCAGCAATGGTTTCAAAGCACACTAGGCACAGTTTCAAGTTTCAAGTACTAAAGGAGACATTAAGAGTATAAGCTCGTGGGTTTTCTCTAACAAGTGTCCTAATGATACTACAATTAAATGCAGCAGTTGACAGGTAATCTTAGCGATTTCAATGCATTGAATTGAAGAACATATTTTTTTACTAACTTTAATAATGCCTTTGAGATGCTTAACAAATTCAGAGTCTGAGGAAGGTTCATAAGAATGCTCTAAAACATCCCCACCAAAGAAAAAAGGGAAAAAAAAGAAGTGAAATGATAGGAATATAGAGATAGAGTGGAGCTGAAAAAGTTACCAGGGGGATTATAAAGTCCAGAACATGGTGTTGGTGGGTTGGTCTTGAAGTTGTTCGATGGAATTACTAGGAGGGATTTGAGGTCGTAATGAACAATAAGAGAAAGCAGAGCATTTCCAATCGCTAGCGAGAGTGAGTGCCTGTTCAAACCCGCAACACTTAGAGGATTCATAAGAGATGAAGCCAACCATTGTTGGAGAAGCAGAAAGAGAGGAAATTGGAGAAGACTCAAGGGGTGAAGATGGTGGTTGACGGCGGAGAAACGATTGAAGAAGCATAATTGTTAGAGAGATCTTGGAGGCTGGTGTTGGAGAAGAAGATGCCGATAGTGGTGGTTTCAACTGATGAACAGTGATGATGATTGAAACAAGAACCAAAGCTACGTGTTTAAATTTGGTTGGTTTTGGTTTAAAACAAAAGCTGACATGGAATTTTTACTTTTTTATAAAAAAATTTAACCATTTTAATGCATAAGAAAATTTTTTAAGAGAATCTAGAATTAATTTATAATTTTTTTGAGAAGTCAAAATATAATTTTATCATATTTTAGTTTATAATTTCATCATCTTTAAAATAGCTAAACAAATTTTTTTGTTCATTTTTAAAAGGTTAAATTATAAATTTATAATTTAATAGAGAGGGCAAGACTAGGGGTGAGCATTCGATCGAATCGAATCGAATCGAATCGAAAATTTTCGAGTTAATCGAGTTTTCGAATCTTATTTTATCATCCTAACTTTATTTGAAGTTTTCTCGAATCGAGTCGAGTGAGATGGAATTCTAATTGAATCGAATATATTTGTTCGAGTTAAATTTTAAAATATAATTTTGGGTCCTTGTAACCATTGTCACCCATCGTAATAAAATTTGTCCACATTAATCAAATTTTTTATTAACTTTCATCACCTTATAATTTATTTATTAATTTTTATATACTGGTTAGCTTCTTTGCTTGTTTAGTTGTTTCAATTATCTTCAGATTCTTGTCACTATGTATTTTGGAATTAAAAAATATATTAAATGTAAAAATATGATTTTTTAATAAAAGTTATTTTACAAATAAAATGTGAAATGGATACCAATATAAAATTTTAACACGAATATTTTATGGCATAATTAATAATTCAATTTTAATATAAATATTCAATATGACTAAACAATTCAATAATATAAATAATATAAAATGTGAAATTTAATTTAATAATATAAATAGTATATATAAATAAAATTATTACTACTTATGTTTAGTGATTTTTTTTGGATAATTTTAATTTTTTATTTGAGAGTAAAGGGTGAGAAGTAAAAGTTTAGGGGGAAAATAAAAAGTTTTGGGAATAAAAGTTTTGAGGGAAAGTAAATAGAGGAGTAAAATTTTGGAGGAAAAGTATTTAAAAAAATTTGGAGGGGGGAGAGTTTGGGGTAGATGGGAGGTGGGATGGGAAGGGAATAAAAGTATTAAAGGAAAAGTGGGAGGGAGTAAAAATTTTGGGGGAAAATAAAAGGTTTTGAGGGGTTTTGGGAGTAAAATTTTGAGAAAAAGTAAATGGGAAAATAAAATTTTGGTGGGAAATGAATTTTGAGTAGATTAGGGGGTTGGGAGGGGAGTAAAAGTTTTAAAGGGAAAGTGGAAATGAGTAAAAGTTTTGAGGGAAAAGTAAAAATGTTTGGGAGTTTGGGGTAAAAATATAAAATATTATAGTTTGATATTCGAATTATTCGAGTTATTCGAATTCGAAAACTCAACTCGATTCGAACTCGAAATTTGAAAAAAAAAATTCGAGTTGATTCGAATAACTCGATTAACTCGAATAACTCGATTCGTTTAACTCGAAATTCAATTTTTTTTATTTTTTCGAGTCGAATCAAGTTTTGCTCACCCCTAGCTCGAGTTGAATAAATAATCTCACCCCTTGAACAAGTTCAATCTATATTGAGAAGTTAAAATATGTTTTAATTTTTTTTTATTTTTGATACATGTGAAATTTAATTTATTTAATTTAAAATTTAACTCTAATTGTTAATTCTGTTAGAAGTCTATCCTTAAATTTATTGATGCATCATTTTAAAATTTAAAAAAAAATATTCATTTAATAATTATATAATAAAATGATGAGAATGTAACAAACCTGAATTTTTTAAAAAAAAATTAAAAGCAATTTATATTTTTTTAAGTAAAAGAAAAACTAATCAAATTGTCTTTAACACCTGCAAACGATCAAGAAGCAGACAATTAACTTTTCTCTTGTCTTGTTATATAAAACATAATCTTTGTCCAAAATACCCATAATCTATCTGCTTGTCCAATGCCAACAAGATATATCAAACTTGTTCTATGATCAAAAACATAATCCAACTGATTTCCCAATACCATGATACTTGTACTGTTAATGTACCTTTCAGTCTGCAGGGTTTTTAGATAAGGTTTTTAATTGATTCAACCGGTCAAGTTATCGGTTTATCAGTTTGATCAATTCATAGATCTATTTAATTTATATTGATTCATGGATCAATCAATATAATACATATTTCTAGATCGATATCTTAATTAATTTTCGATCCAATCTGATTGAAATAAACATAGTATTAGCAAATTTGAGGTGCTAAAAATTTTGAGTTTAAGTTATGCAACAATCATGACTTCTATCTATTTAGACATTTCTTATTTTACCAACGGACCGAAATTATCAACAAAATTAAAAAGAAACAAAATATCAAAAGCAAACAAAAAATGACATATGGTGGAGCTGAATTAAAAAAACCTAAAACATACATCATCCCATTTCAGGATA
Organism: Gossypium hirsutum; assembly: GCF_007990345.1. NCBI lineage: Eukaryota > Viridiplantae > Streptophyta > Magnoliopsida > Malvales > Malvaceae > Gossypium > Gossypium hirsutum. The sequence goes on along the minus strand of NC_053439.1, from coordinate 3,827,022 downwards.
TTAATCATGCAAAGGAATAATGAAAGAATTGGTTGTACAATGATTTCAAAAATTGCAATAAAATTTCATGACATTAGCTCGCTCATGCCTATAAATTTAGTAATTTGTATTATAATTTTTATAGGTATAAAATTATTCTTAAAATGGTCAAAATTATAGTATCAAACAAAGGACAACCAAGATCCATTATAGAAGACTTGGAACCCAGTCAAAGCAGCCAAACAAAAGCTAACAAAAACAGACGAGTACTAATACGTGTGTCTATATTTTTTAAATAAATATCATATATTAATGTAATTTTTAGTCCATTTTGTACTCTTTTCTACGATAAATATTTTAATTTAATTATCATTTCTTTTATATTTTATTCACGAAAATAATATTAATCGAGTTTTTTTTATAAAGTTGAGTTCTTGAAAATTTTGAAATTTAAAGCTCAAATTTTATTATGCGTAACTGTTCACAAAATTTTATTATGATTTGCTATGTATTGGGCCTTATTTAAATTTATTCTAGTTTAAGATCGAATATATATTTCAGATCCAAGTTGATCTAATAGTCGATGTCAGCGATCAGAAAAGAAAGCTATTTAGATTTTGATTCGTAATTTTTTAACGCTCAAAGTTGTTTAATGAAAAAAAAAACTAAATTGTAGAAGATGAGAGAAATTTTAACTTTTCAATTGGTGCTGAATGCGAGAACGGAGAAGGCCATATAGCAATGGTTTTAACAGTTCGGTGACTTAAATAAATTTTTTCGAATAATTTAATGGCAACTTTGTAACCTTTTGAAGTTGAGTAACCAAAATTTAAATTTATTAATAGTTTATCAACATTAAATGTAGTCTACGCTTGAATTTATAATAATGGAAAAAGCTAGGGAAAGGGGAAATTTTCACTTGTATAAATTGAATTTTTATACTTTTAGCCCCTTAATTATTTAATTAATGACTTTCGAAGAAGAAAAATCTTAATCCATTCAAAATTTTATAATTTTATCTCATTCTCCCCCTATACAAAGTTATAGCTCCGTAGCTTCTTCTTTATTTATACTAACAAGTGTTGAGCGCAATGATAAAACATATTATACTCTCAAAAAAATTTTAAAAATTTAAAAATTATATTTTTTTTAGAGAGAAAATCATGAATCTCGAAAAAAAATATTTTTTTAACTATAAAACCAACCTAATATTAAAAATACAAATAATATTTTGGATACATGCATATATGTAAAAGTAAATAAATTTGCCATGTGGATTGTGAAAAGCGGTATTGAGAAGAAGGAAAATGGTATTTTATATATTGTGGGCTGCCACCGCCAGCCCCAGGATTTCTTTTTCTTTTTTTCTTCATCCCACACATTTAATTCGTTTACAATACAGTACAACACAAAATTAAATTTTGATTAAATGGATACCAAAACCAATATAATCTTGATTTATCGATTTAGGAATTAAATGTAAAATACATGCATTCTAAGCACGTATTAAAAAAAATAAGATATTAATAAAATTTAATTTTTAAATTTGATAAATTAAATGTAAAATAACTAAATTTAAAAAACCCAAAAATAATCCTTAAAAAGCGAATATTTTAAAAATGAGAGTAGAAGTTGTTCTTTAATCAAGTTGATGAATGGGGTATTAAAAGAAATGGACCAAAGTAGCATTCCTTTGACAGCCTACCATATTTAAAAATATTGTGGTATTATTAAAATAAAAATAAAATGAATAAAGCTAAATTGGTGATAGGTTAAATTTTTGGCGCATATGGAAAATTATAAATTAATGTTGCTTAAGCTTAATTAATACTTAATTAGTGGAAACAAATCGCCACTTGTTTTAAGCTTAGAAGATTCACATGGTCCTGGGCTCCTCATTTTGTCCCCTTTTTATTCTCCTCCAGAAATGTGTCCTTTTTTTACTATAAAATATAATAAATCATTTGATTTTATATAACTACTTATATGAAATTTTAAATTTATTCAACTACATCATGCTAATGCAGTGCGTTTAGCTCTTTTTTTTATTTCACGATATAGTATCGTTACTGTAGATATCTTTTTTTTTGTGAAAATAGGGTCGACTTGAATTTTGAAAATGAAAACGAAAATTGGAGTCACCACCAATCTTTTTTTTAATGAGGTGTGATTAGATCACCTCGAAAAGTAGTTATTTTAATAAACGATTTGATTTCTATTAAAACAACGATTTTGGTCTACGAAATTCAAAAAGGCAGGTTCGAGAGTCGGTTACGTACGAGGAAGGGTTAGCACCCTCGTAACGCCCAAAATTAGTACATGGTTGATTAATTAGTGTCTTAGTGTCGAAAATTGAAAATTTTGAAGAGTTTTAAAAAATACGATCCTTAAAAAAAACCTCGAATAACATGGATTGAAATTTAAGATTCTCTTGTTCCGAAGGAATATCACATCCAGTACGTTAGGACACGATACTTTAAACCATCGAAACCAAGATTACCTTATGGTTTCCACAACCCATACTTTAAAATTTTAAGAGGATATTTGGCTATTTGGTTGAACGAGAAATCGAAATCCAGCACGTTAGGGCATGTTTTCTCGAATTTCCAAACGCAAAATATTGCCTTACTTTGAAACCTTAAAAGGATATTTAGCTATTTGGTCGAACGAGAAATCGAAACCCAGCACGTTAGGGCACGTTTTCTCGAATTTCCAAACGCAAAATATTGTCTTACTTTGAAATTTTCATTTTTTGTATGTTTTGGGTAAAAAAAATGTAATGTTTGAAATAGAGTGTGAATGAAGGACTATATTGATGGGATGATAATATACAATATGGGGAAACAATTTACGAACAACATGTTACACGAATAAATCGTTACAGCATGAAAATATGAGTAAATGAAATAATACACAATGGCAATAATCACACAACACACCAAATACAACTATTAATAATCAAAGCAAACAAAACAAAATAATATATAAATCAATTCAAAGAAAAAATAACTTAAAAGACAAATGATTAATGAAGACGATTCAAAATAAATGATAAACGATTCAAATAGACGAAATATATATATAAATTAAAAATTAATAAAAATAAATAAATAACAATGAAAACAATTAGAAAATATATATATGTAAAACATATAAATATTTTTTGAAGATATATACGTACATAAAGATTTGAGAAATATTCATGTATAAACTTATAATCAATAATATAAAAAAATTAAATAAATTTAATGTAAGACAATTTCAAATAAATAATAAATATAAAGACTTAAAACAAGTAATGATAAAATAGTATATTTTAATAATAAATAAATTAAATGTACCGTGGATGTGGTTGAAATAGAGCTAAAATTTGCAAATACACAAAATATGGTTACGAGGGACCAAAATAAAATATGCTGAGGACATGGGGGACTGACTGCGAATATTCCCCGTCCCTTATGCGCGTCTTTTTTTGCGCAGGACTAGATTGGAACAGACGCAAAATTCTGTGGCCGAAATTAAGTAAAATAAAAGGCTGCATTGAATGTGCCGCAGAATTGGAGGGGCCAATGGCGTAAATTACCCATTTAGGGCAAGAATGCGCAGATCTCCCTCCTTCAAACGGCGCCGTTTTACAATCACCATAAAAGCTAAAAATTTTACTTTTTTTTGCTGTTTCATTTTTTTGCAAAGAACACAAAAAAAAGGCGAAGGACCATCGACGGCGGGCCTAAGGGCCGATTCAGGTAACCATTTTCTTTTCACTTTCTTTGATATAATTCTTTTAAAAATAGGTTAAAAAACAAATAAAAGTAAAAAAAAACGAAGAGAAATAACTACAATCAACCTTTTTGGTTTCGATTTCTACTTTTTCAATTTCCTGATATGCGTAAAAAAATTACAACGTTCTTGTTCGGCCTATATAGCCGATTTTTACAACCCCTAAACTTCTATTTTTTGTCGTTTGCGATTTGGATTGTGTTTGTTTGTCGTTTTGTGCTTTGTTTGGTTGTCTTTCTGTCTACTACTCTTTGCAGGTGTACTGACGTGCATGGGAATGTGGCGATTGGTAAGCAACGGCGGCCACGCGAGGAGGCCACGTGTGATGGCGTGCAGGGACCAGGCTGGGGGCATGCGGCGCTGAAGGCCCTTGCTAGGGTTTTTTACTGAAAATTTTTTAGTTCGTTGGGCCTTGAGTTTGGGCTTAGGGTTAATTTGATTTGGGCTTGGGGAATTTGGGTTTGTACTGTAATAAACTGTTTTATTGATTTGGTTTATGTGGTTGCTTATTTGGTGCGAGCCCGGGCAAGAATTGGGCTCTACAGCTGCCACTCTTTGCTCATTATCGTGTAACGGGAATGGAGCAAAGACTTTAAAAGGGCCAATTTTGCCCAGTCTCACCAATTCTTGACTTGTTGGTGCTCATCTTCTTCAGGTAGCTTCATTTCAGTCCACCGCGTCTTATTGCTTTGATCCACTTCACAGCATCTTTAAAGAGATATGACTTCAATCTACTCTGCTTCAACCCCATGGGGTGAGATTTGGTTTCTTCTGTCTGCCCCACTGCAACTTCAGGGAGATAAGACTGGACGCGATTTGCTCTACTGTAACTTCAGAGAGATAAGATCTATGTTTTTTAATCCGCTCCACTACAACTTCAGGGAGATAGGACTAGTTTTTTTTGATCCACTTCACTGTCAGTACAGGAAGACAAGATCTGCAATCTCCAATCTCTAATCTACTTTGCTGCCAATACAGGAAGACAAGATCTACAATCTTCGACCTACTCCACTACTGCTCAGGGAGACAAGATATGCTATCTTCGATCTACTTCGCTGCCAATACAGGAAGATAAGATCTGCTATCTTCACTCTACTTCACTGCCAATACAGGAAGACAAGACTTGCTATCTTCGATCTACTTTACTGCCAATACAGGAAGATAAGATCTGTTATCTTCAGTCTACTTCGCTACCAATACAGAAAAACAAGACTTGCTATCTACGATCTACTTTGCTGCCAATACAGGAAGATAAGATCTGTTGTTTTTAGTCCACTCCGCTGCAATTTTAGGGAGATAATACTTGATATGATGACTTCAATCCATCCCACTGCAACTTCAGGTATGGGTAACTTCATTCATCTATTCTCTAGGGAACATGACCTGCAAAATTCATTTCATGGACCTATTAGCGTTTAGGATGTCATGATTAGAATGAATCAAATGCTCCTAACTAGATGTGTATGTATGATTTTTGCATTGAATGATATTTTCATGAATGCAAAATGTCATTTTTCGAGAATGATCCTCTTTTAATGCTTAGGTTGTCATTACTCACTATTCATTAAGGTGCTATCACTAATGCCTTCTTGTTCAGCCGGTATTTTTGACAGCAAACCCAAAGAAATAGTCGTAATTTCGACTATTCTTTCTCCAATGCTTTTAACCCTTAAGTTGGTTAGTTCTAAACAATAGCCTTGTTTCAGGTCCTCGTACTATTTAGAAGCTTTCAGAGTAATATTGAGAACTTCTTCTGCTTGAATATTGTCAGTCCATTAATCGTTACTTCAATAAAAAATGCTTGAAAAAGATTATCAAAATGGACAAGATGAAGTTTTGTTGAGAGCAAAGCTCGAAATGAATGAATTAACCAAGATAGAAAATTTCACTAGAATACAAAATGAGAATAAATTAATCAATATGGCGTATTTTGTCAAAAATACAAAAATTAATAAAATGGAAATAGGTGCCCCAGATATCGTAGCATGAGCTTCTCTGCCCCAAACTTCTTGAAAACCCTTTTGAACTTGATATGTGTTTAGAAGTCCTAAAAGACTTTGTTGATGCCCCAAAATGTTGCATCTCTCCTTCTTATTAATTCAGAGATGACAAGACTACCGCATGCCCCACCTTTGATAAAAAAAAAATTTAATTACCCATTCCTAGGTTTTCAATTCAAAACCCCTTTGGTCTCACAGCGCCCTTTACGGGTTTTCGCCTTGGCCTCTCATTTTTTTTAGGCAAAGTACTTCTTTACTGAATCCGAATTCACAGGATTAGGCAGGCTTTTTCCATCCATCTCAGTCAAAATTAACACCCCTCCAGAAAAGGCTTTCTTTACTACATAAGGTCCCTCCCAGTTTGGCATCCACTTTCCTCTAAAGTCTTTTTGTATGGGAAGGATCTTCTTCAGTACCAAATCCCCTTCATGGAAGTCTCTAGGATAAACCTTCTTATTGTAAGCTCGTAGCTTCTAGTACATTTGACCATGACGGATAGCTCTCAGCCTCTTTTCTTCAATCAAGTTCAGCTGATCATATCGGGATTGGATCCATTCTGCTTCATCTAACTTTAGTTCTGACAAAACTTGGAGAGAGGGAATCTCAACCTCGATTGGCAGCACTGCATCCATTCCATAAACCAAAGAGAACGGCGTTGCCCCGGTAGAAGTCCTGACAGACGTTCGATAAGCATAGAGGGCAAATGGTAACTTATCATGCCAATCTCTATAAGTCTCAGTCATTTTCCCCACAATATTCTTGATGTTTTTATTAGCTGCCTCCACCGCGCCATTCATTTTTAGGCGATATGGCGATGAGTTGTGGTGCTTGATCTTGAATTGACTATAGACCTCCGTTATCGTGCTGTTGTTCAAGTTCAACACGTTGTCAGATATAATCATTTCGGTAGGGGTGTGCAAAATTCGGGTAAAACTGAAAAAATTCGGTTAACCGACCGAATTCGGTTAATCGGTCGGTTAACCGAATTTTTTCGGTCGGGGGTCGGTTAATTATTTTTTGATTTTTCGGTTAACGGTTAATTCGGTTCGAAACCGGTCGGTTAACCGAATTTTTTTGGTTAATTGAAAAAATTAATAAATAAAATTATAATATATAAATAGGCCCACTATTCATCTAAACCCAATCTAAACCCAATTACCTAACCCAACCCAATCATAAAATTAAATTACAAATAATTTAATAAATAAAAATAAAATTTTAAAACTAAGACTAAAACTAAAGTCTAAAAGTCTAAAAATAATTTAATTATGTAGTGATTCAATTTGGTTAATTCGGTTAATTCGGGTAATTCGGTTAATTCGGGTAATTCGAGTAATTCGGTTAATTTTTAACCAAAAATAAAAAAAACATATAATTTTCGGTTAATTCGGTTAACCGACTGAATTAACCGATAAAATTTTGGTTCGTTAATTTTTTTGAAAAAAATTTCGGTTCGGTTAACGGTTAAAGATTTTAAAAGGTCGGTTAATTCGGTTAATGTTATTTCGGGTCGGCTAACCGGTCGGTTAACCGAATGAACACCCCTACATTTCGGGCATCCCATACAGACATATGATCTCCTTTTCTAGGAATTTACTGACTTTCGATTTCGTGACGTTGGCGTAAGACGTAGTTTCTACCCACTTAGTAAAGCAGTCAATCACTACAAAGATGAAACGATGTTTGTTTGAAGCCTTTGGTGATATCGGCCCAATAACGTCTATGCCCCACACAGAAAAATGCCATGGAAAAGTCATGACGTGAAGATGTGAGGCAGGCACATGAGTTTTGTCTCCGTAAATCTAGCACTTATGGCACTTCTTAGCATACTTGATGCAGTCACCTTCCACAGTAGACCAATAATACCCAAATCTCATGATTTTCCTGGCCATTGTAAAACCGTTAGCGTGTGTTCCACAGACACCATCGTGGATCTCTTCTAAGATTTGCTTAGCCTCAATAGCATCCACACATCTTAGCAGCACCTGATCCTTTCCTCTTTTGTATAGGATCTCTCTGTCTAAGGCGTATCATTAGCCAGCCTCCTCAACGTTCTCTTGTCATTCTCAGTTGCCTGGTCTGGGTATTCGTGATTTTTCACGTATCACAATATGTCTTGATACCAAGGGTGGTCGTCTTTTTCTTCTTCTTCGTCAATGTTACAACAGCGGACTGGAGCCTCATAAATGCTCATTTGGATAGGCTTCACATCCTCTTGTTTATTTACTTTGATCATGGAAGCCAATGTAGCCAAATCGTCGGCTATCTGATTCTCATCTCGTGGGAGATAACAGAAGGTGATATCGTCAAACTCCTCAATTAATTCCAGGACTAGCTTCCGATAACTAATCAACTTGGGGTCTCTTGTTTCCCACTCGCCTTTGAGCTGATAAATCACTAATGCGAAATCTCCATATACCTTAAGTACCTTGATTTTACGTTTTATAGCCGCACGGATTCCCATGATATATGCTTCTTACTCCGCCATGTTATTTGTACAATCAAAATCTAATTTGCTAGTGAACGGATAATGATCACCATCTGGAGATACTAAGACTGTCCCGATCCCGTTACTCACAGCATTTGAGGCTCCGTCAAAGTTTAATTTCCAAGCATTGCTTTCTTGTGTGTCTGCTTCAGCAGTTGCCACATACATCAAATCCCCATTTGGGAAATCAAAGTTCAAAGGCAGATAATCTTCCAGGGCTCTACTAGCTAGAAAATCTGCTATTGCGCTCCCTTTTACGGCCTTTTGATTCATATAGGCTATATCGAATTCAGACAGTAGAATTTACCATTGGGCCATCCTTCCGTTTAGAGCGGTTGACTCCATAATGTATTTCAGAGAGTCCAACTTCGAGATTAACCAAGTCGCATGGTATAACATGTATTGTCTCAATCTCCGAGTAATTCATATCAAGGCGCAACATAATTTTTTAATTGGCGAATATCTCGTTTCACATTCAGTGAACATCTTGCTGAGATAGTAGATCGCTCTTTCTTTTCGTCCTGACTCATCATGTTGGCCAAGCATGTAACCCATGGAATTCTCAAATACTGCCAAGTATAGTATCAGTGGCTTGTCTGGGCAATGTGGAATTAGTACTAGGGCGTTGGACAGGTAATATTTAATCTTGTCAAAAGTTTTCTGCATTCCTCATCTCATACACCTGGATTGTGTTTCCTAATAAGACGGAAGATTGGGTCACATTTCACAGTTAACTGTGAAATAAACCAAGCAATGTAATTTAGTTTCCCTAGAAAACCCCGAACTTCTTTCTGAGTGCGCGGCGGAGGCAATTTTTGTATAGCCTTAACTTTGTCCGGGTCAATCTCGATTCTCCTTTCAACTGACTAAGAATCCTAGCAACTTTCCTGATCTAGCCCCGAAAGTGCATTTGGCTGGGTTAAGCTTTAGCTGGGACTTTCTTAACCTTAAGAACAACTTTCTTAGTACTTGCACATGTTCTCCTTCTGTCCTAAACTTCGCAATCATGTCGTCAACATAGGCTTCTATCTCTTTATGCATCATATCATGGAACAAGGTTACCATGGCTCTTTGGTATGTTTCCTCTGCATTCTTCAATCCGAATGGCATCACCTTATAGCAAAATGTTCCCCACATAGTTATGAACGTGGTTTTTTCCATGTCTTCGGGATGCATTTTTATCTGATTGTACCCCGAAAAGCCATCCATGAAGGAGAAGAGTGAGTAACCTACTGTGTTATCCACTAAAGTGTCGATATGGAGTAATGGGAAGTTATCTTTTGGACTAGCTTTGTTCAAATCTCTGTAATCCACGCACACCCGCACCTTTCCATCTTTCTTAGGGACAGGGACTATGTTGGCTACCCAATCAGAGTACTTAACCACTTGTAAGAACCCCACATCAAACTACTTGTTGACCTCATCTTTTATTTTTAACAAAACATCGAGCCTCATCCTTCATAGCTTCTGTTGCACCAGTTTACATTCTTCCTTTATAGGCAGTCGGTGTACCATAATATCAGTATGCAGGCCAAGCATGTCTTGATAAGACCATGCGAAAACCTCTTTGAACTCTTGAAGCAACCCAACGAGGTTTCGCTTTGTTTCTTCGGTAACGCAAGCGCCAATTTTTACTTCTTTCCCTTCTCCTAAATTCACCATTTCCACGGACTCCTTATAAGGAATGATTTGTTTCTCTTTTTGCTCTACCATTCTTAACAAATTAGGAGATAAGACGCTGTCTTGGTCATCTTCAAAATCCTAAGGATCATCCGTACCCATGTCTTGTTCAAATAGGGATTCTGAGCTAGTAACAACATCGCTCACATCATTGATATTTGAGGACCTGTTATTGGGACGAAGGGAGGTCCGAAAAAAAAAGAATCTAAGAATAATTGTATGCACAATATGATTATAAATCGTTTGACAAGAATGAAAGAATATTTTTTCAAAATGAGACTGAATGATGAGTTTTTATTGAAATAAGATGTTGGACATGTGCCTTTTACAAAAGATTCTTATTACCCCCAAGCTTAGGGCAATAAGTGTTATGAATATTACTCTGAATTAGTTCTAAATGTTACAGGGATCTCTTCTACAGTCCAGTTGTCTAGAACACTTCCAGGTTCATAAGGGCGAATACCTGATATACTTCCTTCTTCGAGTTCTTCCTTGAATATGGCATTGATGTTCAGATTTCCTAACATTTCTTCCGTAGTATCCCTTATCGGTGTCCTTCGTTCAAGATAAATGGTTCCTCCTGATACGAAAGTCCAGGCCTAGCCTTGGAACCCTGCCGCCGTCTCGCTTCCCCACTGCCTGGTGGTCGGAGTTATGCGAGGGCACCTCCTATCAACACGTTGAAGCACGTTCAGAGATCAAGGCCTTGGAACAGGGAAACGATGAGAAAAAGAAAAGCTTTGGCCCCTCCCTAAACCCGCATCCGGCGACAACAAAGGACCATCGACGACAGGCCTAAGGGCCAATTTAGGTAACCCTTTTCTTTTCACTTTCTTTGATATATTTCTTTTAAAAATAAGTTAAAAAACAAATAAAAGTAAAAAAAACGAAGAGAAATAACTACAATCAACCTTTTTGGTTTCGGTTTCTGCTTTTTCAATTTCCTGATGTACGTAAAAAAAGTACAGTGTTCTTGTTCGGCCTATATAGCCGATTTTTACAACCCCTAAACTTCTATTTTTTGTCGTTTCCGATTTGGATTGTGTTTGTTTGTCGTTTTGTGCTTTGTTTGGTTGTCTATTTGTCTGCTAGAGGTGCTCATGGGCCGGGTTCGGGCCAGGCCCAGAAAAAAATTTCGGCCCCTGTCCTAGGCTCGGGCCCGGCCTGAAATATGGGCCTAAAATTTTGTCCAGGACTGGCCCGGAAAAAATCATAAGCCCGAGCCCGACCCGGCCCATTTTTTAAATAAACACCAAAAAAATTTAAAATAAAAAAGTATTTTAAAAATAAAAAATTTTAAAAAAAGTATTTTAAAAATATTTTAAAATAAAAAATAAAAAATAAATATATTTATTATATTCGGGCCGAGCCGGGCCCGGGCCAAAAAAGTGCTGGCCGATGCCCGACCCGTTTTCTAAACGGACCTTATTTTTTTGCCCAAACTCATATTTCGGGCCTATATTTTTACCCGAACCCTCCCATATTTTGGGTGGACCGTCGGGCCAGCTCTACTGTCTGCTACTCTTTGCAGGTGTTCTGACGCGCATGGGAAGGTGGCGATTGGCGAGCAGCGGCGGGCACGTGAGGAGGCCATGTGCGACAGCGTGAAGGGACCAGGCTGGGGGCATGCGGCGCTGGAGGCCCTTGCTAGGGTTTTTTGCTGAAATTTTTTTAGTTCGTTGGGCCTTGAGTTTGGGCTTAGGGTTAATTTGATTTGGGCTTGGGGAATTTGGGTTTGTACTGTAATAAACTATTTTATTGATTTGGTTTATGTGGGTTGCTTATTTGGTGCGAACCCGGGCAAGAATTGGGCTCTACAGTTACAGTATCTAATTTCATCATCAACGTTATTTTTACCCTAACCGGTGGTAAACGCACCGCACATCCAAACTAAGCCTTATAATCTCTAAAAGTAACTCTCATTAAAAGTATGAGTAAACAGTATTATTCAATTTTTAACATATAAAAATGCTACTTCATAGATTGAGTCTTAGTTCGATTAGTATGAACATTGTGGTCAATGCTCCATATATGGGTTTGAGTGCGCTGAAATGCATTATCCTCCTATTTACGGGTTGAGAAAGAATTAGGGGTAGACATTGTATATACAATCAGAACCTATAATAAGTTTGTTAAAAAATCATCAAATATAAATTTGCACTAATTTTTTCTCATATAGAATATTGAGATTTACCGGACATTGTTTTAAAATGAAAGAATATTTGATTTATAGTAATATTTTAAAGATTCAATTAAGATAGTTTATTGTATAGAAACTGTAGGTTTGCAAGTGATTAGATATAATTCTCAAAATATAACACACTTCAACGTGGGTCTAGTCAGGTTTAATAACATAATTTAATATAATACGGTTCGCAGACATTATAAAAGCACATTTAGTAGTTATATTTAAAATTCAATATATTTATTTTCATGTATTATGTTTATGATTAAAAAGCAGAAAATAGTCGATTGAATCTTAGCTCAATTAGTATTTGTCAGAGTAGAAGAACATAAGTTTGAACATGCTAAAAACGTATTTATCTTTATATTTAAGGGTAAAAAAAATTATAGCAATTATAAGTATTGTATAAAAAAAACATCTATAATTAACTCAAAACATAAACTATCTATAATTATTTTGTCCATGTTTAGAGTATTATTTTAAGATTCCAACTTTGAAAATGGCAAGAAATGCCTTTCTCAAGCAATTGGAATTATATTTTACCAAATTTTACCAAAAGGAAACAAAATTAAACATTAATTTAATTATTAAGTCAAGATAAAGACAAATTTAGGCCTAATATTTCTCTCCCTAGCCTTAGCCATTAGGGGGGAAAATTGAAGAAGAACCAAAACCAAAGGCAAATCTAAGCCTAAATTTAGGGGCACTATTTGAGATTCGACTTATTATTTAATATACAAAATAGATTTTTTCTTTTACAAATATTTAAATAGATTAATTTTTTATTTTTAAATTTTACTTTATAAACTTTAATTTGGTTTTTTGTTATTGTTATATTCCTTCACCCCTGAGACACGTGGTAACAGTACAAGTAGCGTTGACTTCCCATTGATCTCGTCTCAGAAAGTACTTCTCTCGACCACCCGCTTTAAAACGGAAGGTATTGACCTTCCACACTTTCAACCATTGCAATAAGAAGCTTTCCCCATCTATTGTCCTCAAGATGTCAAAGCATTCGCTTTTTAGTAGGGGTGAGTAAAACTCGATTAGACTCGAAAATATTAAAAAAATTTCGAATTTCAACTTAAACGAATCTAGTTATTCGAGTTAATCGAGTTATTCGAATCAACTCGAATTTTTTTTTCAAATTTCGAGTTCGAATCGTGTTGAGTTTTCGAATTCGAATAACTCGAATAATTCAAATATCAAACTATAAGATTTTACATTTTTACCCCAAACTCTCAAACCTTTTTACTTTTCCCTCAAAACTTTTATTTATATCTACTATTTATATTATTAAATTAAATTTCACATTTTATATTATTTATATTATTGAATTGTTTAGTCATATTGAATATTTATATTAAGATTGAATTATTAATTATGCCACAAAATATTCGTGTTAAAATTTTATAATAGTACCAATTTCACATTTTATTTTTAAAATAACTTTTATTAAAAATTATATTTTTACATTTAATATATTTTTTAATTCCAAAATGCATAGTGACAAGAATCTAAAGATAATTGAAACAACTAAGCAAGCAAAGAAGCTAACCAGTATATAAAAAATTAATAAATAAATTATGAGGTGATGAAAGTTAATAAAAAATTTGATTAAGATGGACAAATTTTATTACGATGGGTGACAGTGATTACAAGGACCCAAAATTATTTTTTAAAATTTAACTCGAACAAATATATTCGATTCGATTTGATTCGAATTCCATCTCACTCGACTCGATTAGAGAAAATTTCAAATCAAATTAGGATGATAAAATATGATTCATCAACTCGATTAACTCGAAATTTTTTTATTCGATTCGATTCAATTCGATCGAACGCTCACCCCTACTTTTTAGGTATGAACAGTCATTTAATGTAAACACTACCTTGAAACCTTTATAGAGTTTAGTTGAGCGTAATAATCTCGTACTAATTGAGCGAATAACGGAATAGACCCCATAAAATACATCTTTCACACATTAGATGAGGACAATCTCTTTCATAGCAATATGTCATGCTGTGTTAATGGATAAATAGACCTCTCATTTAAATATTCTAACTAACAAGGAAGAAATAATCGATTTTCAATACCCTAAAATTACTCTAAGCAATTATCTCCTTAGTCAACTTGTCCTCTATGAAAAATATGTCTGATAAATATGAACTTTAAATTATGAAAAAAATTATTTTAATTTTTAAATATTTCACCTTATTTAAAATAAACATAATTTTTTTACAAGATAATATAATGTTAAAATAAATTAATTTAATTTAAAATATTCTTCATAAGTGATAAATAGCTCTTATCTATTTATTGTTTTACACACTTTTGTATAAAATACATTTATCAAATTATTTTTATTATTAATTATCAAATGTATGTAAAATATTTATGGTAAATTGAGTTAATCTGTTCAACAATTTATCAAATAAGGTCTAAGTTAAATGAGACCAATTATGTTACGAATTTACTTAAAAATTGTCTTTTCATAAGTTAATAATAGATTCTATAAGGGTATTTGTGTCTTAAGAAGTCTATTATTTAAAAAAATTTACCAATATAATTTTTTTATATTTTTTCAACCACCTGTGTCTTATAATTTAGTTTTTATAATATTATAACTTAATCTAGAAGATTAACGATGTTAACTATTTCAATTAAAATGTTAAGCTGAATTTTTCTTTAAAAAATACTGTTGAAAAAATTGTTAGTATGATAAGTTGAAATGAGCATTAAAATAAATATTTTAATCAGAATATAGTTAAAGGTGTTAACTATTTAAACTAATTAATTATATTATAAATTGTCAAAGTACCCGCCAAGTTTCTTTATTATAAGGACTAGATCAATTTAATTCATTTACTATTAAATAGATCATCAATTTAATCCCTTTACTCTTAAAAATATTCAAATAAAATCAAATTGTAATAGAGTTAACATTTTCTATTTAGAAAATGACTTAAAAAAACTATTTTTTTTTCATTTTTTGAACCATAAAATGCTTTCTCTATGGAAATTAGATATCATTTGATTCTTTTTCATTATACCATTTAATTGTAAAGAGACTAATTCGATCCGATCTCCATAATAGAAGGATCTGCCAAATACATTCACCTACCATAAATTATAAATAAACAGTCAAATTATGCCAAATTAAAATATAACGACTGAATCTCAAATTTGAATATAGTAGAAGGACCAAAACCATCATTTGACCATTTTCAATTTAAAATTTAAAATTTATAGGGTTTTAACTATATTTATAGGCAGCTCTATTGGGTATGATGGTGAAGAAACAGTACTTTTCCTCTATCATAATAATTAAACCACAAAAAATAAAAGATAGATAAAAAGGGCATGCATTATTAAGGGTGATAATAGGTAATAACTATAGTATACTAATATTAAATGAGGTAATGAAATGAAACAGTGTAGACACTAGGTGAGGATGATGCTAAGCTAAAGTTATTTTTTTTGATAAACTGCACTTAAGGTCATTAAATTATTAATAAGTTTACATTTTGATCACTTATACTTAGTAAACTATTCGAAAATTTTCATTCAAATTGTTAAACTATTCAAAAGTTTCATTCAAGTCATTGAGTTGTTAAGTTTATTTTTCAAAAAAGTCTGGCTAGTGAGCTTCAAGTGATGATTTGATGAATGATAAGGTGGATACCTTAGATCCAAGTCGATATGATGATCAATATTAGGAGAAAGCTGCTTGGATTTTGATTCGCAAATTTGTGAAGTTCAAAGTTGTTTTATGAAAAAATAAGTTGAACGGTAAAAAAAAGAAGGAATGAGAGCTTTTGATTTATGCAAGTGGTGCGAATGCCATACAACAACGATTTTAACAGCCAAGTGACTCAATGAAAACTTTTGAATAGTTCAGTGACTATTTTGTAACTTTTTAAGGTTAAATGATCAAAATGTAAATTTACTAATAGTTTAGTGACATTGGGTGTAGTTTACCCTTTTTCTTAATTTATTTTTTCAGTTAAGACAGATTTGTGGGTCAAAGCACTTCAGAGGGGGAGCTTGGGGAATAAATAAATATTTAAGGTTTGTCTGATTAAAAATTTTGGTGAAAAAGACATGAATTCACCTTGAGAGTGAAAACTAGCAGATTCCCCAGTATTAATCTTTCTTAAAGCCTTTTTTTTTTCTGCTGTTATTTTTATATATATAACTTGTTGCAGCTTCATGTTTTCATGGTTTCCTTGGATTAGTTCATTGAGACATTTTTTAAAACAGATAGTGTGTGTGAGTGAGAGAGAAAGAGAAAAAATGGAGCTCTCACAGCATGGTTTCTTAGAGGAGTTAATGGCTGCTGCTCCAAGAAGGGACAGTTGGACCACTTTTTCAAATGGGGTGACCGAGTTCTTCCCTAATGGATGGAACTTCGAATCTTTTGATGCTACACCACCAAATCTTGCCTTCTTAGGGTTCTCTACAACAACAACTGATGAAATTGAAAACCCAAGCTTTGAATGTCCTTTTAGTGACCAACCTTACCCTTTTGGTGATGGGTTTTCAGTATCAGAGATGGATGCTTCAACTTCACCTTTCCCACCTGCTCATGAAGATTACCCATCAATGGTTGATGATGAAGATCAGCTTGGCCTTCTCACCACTGACCACCATCATCAGCAGCAGCACAGCTTGGAAGAAACGAAGCATAGTTGCAAAGTTGAAATGGAGCAAACTATCAACAACATTCAAGGTTTCAACATGGGCTTGTTTGTAGAGAAAAAGACTAAAGCCAAGAGATTAGAAGGTCAACCCTCAAAGAATCTAATGGCTGAAAGGAGGAGGAGGAAGAGATTAAATGACAGGCTTTCAATGCTCAGATCAATAGTCCCCAAGATCAGCAAGGTTACTTACCCCTTGGTTTTACTTTTTTCTCTAATTTGTTCAAAAAAAGTTTCATTATCTAAGCAATTTAATGATGCATGCAGATGGATAGAACATCTATACTTGGAGATACCATAGATTACATGAAAGAGCTTTTAGAAAAGGTCAATAAACTCAAGGAAGATAAAACAAAACTGGGTTCAAATCATTTAAGCCTAATGAACAACATGAAAGAGTTAAAACCAAATGAAATGTTGGTGAGGAACTCCCCCAAGGTAAACCAGATTTGTGCTTCTGCTTCTGCTTGTGTTTCAGGTTCTAGCCTATTAATCCTTTAAACATTGAGCTTTCTTTTTTCATCACAGTTTGATGTAGAGAGGAGAGAGACCGATACTCGAATCGATATCCAGTGTGCAACCAAACCAGGACTACTATTATCTACTGTGAACACATTGGAAGCACTAGGCCTTGAGATTCAAGAATGTGTTATAAGTTGCTTCAATGATTTCTCAATGCAAGCTTCTTGTTCAGAGGTATGGTTTAGGAATTCATGTTGTTTGTGCAAGTCCTTGAACTTCAAATGAGTGTGTCTTGTAATGGTTATTTAGGTTGCAGAACAGAGGACATTGATGAGTACTGAAGACATAAAGCAAGCATTATTCAGAAATGCAGGCTATGGAGGAACATGTCTATAGAACATTACAAGTGAGGATCTGCAACAACATCAAGTTCCTATCAATAAAGCTCTGCTCATTCATCAAATCAAAAATCTCACAAATGGAGCATGTTATGATATAACTATGATTTTTCTCTTCTTGTACACTATTAGATGGTTGAAAAAAAAAGGGAATTTTGTTCATATTTTTAATGGAACAAGAATGTATTTTAGAGGAAAATGTGTGCAGAAATTAGTGGTCTATTAATTTCTTTTTGCTCTAATTATTCATTTTCATATTGCTGTAGCAGACATAACCAACCGATAATTAAAATCTAGATTGGTAAGAGATAGTGACTTCTTGTTATTTAAAACATGGAAAAAGCATATGATATGCAATTGTTAATTGCATAAAACAAACCACACTAATAAAAGCAACAGTTTACTAGGACCAGCAAATGTATACACATCAACAGCATCATTTTTGGTACAATCAAAGCATCCTCTAGGCCTGTCTTACTGTTCATAAAGACTAATCTTTTTGAGTTCATAATTATCCCTCTCAACAATGCCGTCTCTAATATTCGAACCCGAGAGTAAACATAAACTATAGGTATTTGTTTGAAATAAATATGCTTAAATTTTATAGATCGTTTTCATATATGTGAAAGATCATATTCCCGACCCCTAAAAAATAGATACTTTTATTTTTGTTTAGACCAGTCTCCCAAAGTACACAATATCTTCTCAATATTACTAATAATGACTATTTCCACAATGCATCAAATATGAGCTTCTCGTTCTAACAATTGAAGGTACCATGAAGACCCTTATATTAGAAGTCGGATTGTATTTTACCCCTTCTACTCAAATTGAGTAAATTAATTCTTGTACAATAGATCAAAGAGTAAACTAGTTCCTCTGGTAAAAAGCCTATCCATTTTTCTGTTAAAAACTAGTGTAACTAATAAAATAATCAAACAATTACACGTGACATACTATGTGTACCTCATTTTAGTGCACAAAAACTAGTTTTTAACCGTAAAAATGGATAAAATTTTTAATTGGACTAACTCGCTCATTTTTTCAATAGAGGGGGCAAACTAAAGCCCAACTTTTAATACAAAGACCACCACAATACTTTTACCAACAACCGCTAAAACTTTAACACTTACCATAAACCCTTCCAAATAGTCAATAGCAGCTAATAATCTACAAATGAAATTATTATATGGGTCAAATTTACAGCATAGAATTTCCAACGCCTTGGTTTAGGCTAAAACGACAGGGTCACAAGTCAACAGCTCTAATTAGCATGCTAGTTATGGCAGATACCGAAACATCAAAAAAGAATTTGTTAAAGCTGAAGATCACCTTCATTGTCACTACTGCCTACCTCACCATCATCGTTATCCAAATCCAAAGAGTTATCGACAGAAGAGTTCTGCAGATTTTGCAGCTGGTTAATGACATATTTAGTGTCGGAAACCAATGTGTTTTTCGCTGCTCGAACCTTATCAATTCCATGAAGTTGAGATCCCCAATTCTCCTTTCCAAGAACTTGATTCCCTGCTCGTGAGGATTCTGCTTTTCTCTTAGCTTCCCTGCAATGTAGTTGGTCGATATACTTCTCATGTAAAGCTCTGTTTTTAATTTGTTTCAGCACTGGGGGACTAATAAGGGCTCCTGTAGAAGAGTTGCCAAGTTTTGAACGGTGCTTCTTAGTACCAGAAGAAGATTTCTCGGGACACTTACGGAGAAATCCCTGTTTTACCAATAACTTTTCCGGGGTGGAAAACGTAGCATTTGATAGAGCATGCATAGATGCAGTTGTGTTGGGCTCAAGAATGGGGAATAGATCTGCTTCATCACCTTGGTCTACATAACATTGCTTCTGCAACAAATGTCTCACTGTTCTTTTCTGTACAAGATGGCTTTTATGTTTGCTAGACCTTGACCCTTTACTCGCAGACGAAACAGATTTAAGCAATTTGCTTGCAGAGAATGACAAATGTTCAACGGGTGATAAGTTTTTTCTTTTTGACCTTGATCGAGGCTGAGGCTGATTTGGAGTTAAATGGTCAGAGTGGATTTTATCAAAGCAATCCTGTGCAGATTTTCCTGGCACCTGCAACAGATTTTTGACGGGTAATCAAGTCCCGAGTCAATAATACTGGGAAAAAAATTATATTCTAGGTAAAACACATCAGCATTTGAAGTAGATAAGTTAATACTTACAGCATAATAGCTAATGCAAGACTATTTGACACCAAAACACATCGTAGCAGCGAGTCTTTGGATAAGAGTAGATTTACAAATGAAGATATTACTTAGTGATTTTATGAATAATTCATATCTGACATTTAATCCATTCTGTAATCAACCGGATTTGGGAAGGATCTTACACAAATAACCCTAATTCAGGGCTCCTTTTGTAGAACTAGACAAGAAGCATACATGAACAAAACATTATGTGACTGAGATAGTGTAAGAGAAATCATATGCATCCTATGTTCAAAACAATATGCATTTTCATGAATAATTACATAAAATTAGACATCTAGGAAACAAACACAACATATAAGCAGCTTGAAAGTCCAAACCTATGTTGCTTGGACTCTTCATTTTTCATAAAGTACCTTATCCGACACTTGTGTCCAATACGTGGATATAGGGATATGCCCTCCAAGGATCCTTCAAATACATGGAAAAACTAGCCATATCTGTGTCGCATACATATCCGTATTCAACACTCACACCCGAGTCCAAGTAATATAGGTCCAAACTTCACCCTAGTATATTTTAGAAAATGACATCATAATTCATGGATTAGCTTAAAGTAGGGATGTAACCGAGCCGAGCAAAGCCCAAATACTGCCAAGCTCGAGCTCAACTTGAAACTTGAAGATCGATACTCAACTCGAGCTCGATCAAACATCTGTTTTTAAGCTCAGGCTCGGCTCAACATATAATCAAGCTCGAACTCAAGTAGCTTGCAAACACCCGTATCTCATTTACACCCCTAGCTTCAAGATTAATAAAATGCGGCGTTATAACCTCAAATGTGAACATTACATCATCCATTAGGATTAAAGCCAAAGTTAGTTGACATATAATATATATATATGTATAGTTGAGATGAATTTCACTTAAGACCAGTAACCAAAAATCCTTAGCTTCAAAGAATATGCACATCAATCTACAACATTATGTCATATTTTATTAAAAAAAAAGAAAAGAAAAGAAAATCCAGATCAAGGAATGGGGAAAAAATACCAGCTTTGAAACCTTCTTCCAGAAATTAGGCGTTGGCTTTGCCGAAAAATAAGCTTTTTGCAAAATCGATTCTTGCTCCCTACTCCACCCTTGAACATTTCCATCAGCTTCCACAAGGGGTTTCCTCTTTCTCCTAACCGAAAAATCTTCATTTCTTTCACTTTCTCTCCGTTCCACCGAAACCGCTTTCAACCCAACATTAGTTTCCTTTTTCTCTTCATCCAACGGTTCCCCCTTCACACTCTTCTTTTTCCTAGACTCGTCCTTTTTCGTCTCGAAAATTTCGGTATCCTCTGGCTCGTTAGACAAAGACCCATTGTTCAATCTCGAAGATTTTCGCAACCCAGACGTCGAATTCACACAACTTTTTGAAAGCGCACTCGATGCACTGCTCAACCTTGGAGATCTTCGCAACCTAGACTTCAAATTCTCGCAATCTGATGAACCATAACTTGACGTTATCAGTTTCCTGGAAACTTCAACCGTGGAGCGAGCGCGGGTTTCCTTTGATTTCGACCTTGGGGTATCCAAATCTATTGGTTTTATGGGAGTTTTCTTATTAAGAAGCCTTGCGGACCTGCGGAGTGAGGTTCGTTGCGGGGTTTCAGAAACGGAGTTTCTCGTAAGCATTTTGCCAAACACTTGGTCGGCTTTTTTTTCTCCTTTTATAATTCAGCTCACATTCTGGGGGTTCTTTTGAGAGGGAAAATGGCTTCCGCTGTTCAAATTTAGGTCATCTAGTTAACGTATCGGGCTTCGCACGTGCAACAGTGCACACGTGTGTCCTTGTCATGCTCAGTAGGAATGGGCTATTTATGTTCCTTTCCACATTTTTTTCAATGGGCCATACCTGTTCAAACAGCTTCTATTTGAATAAAACAATTTTTCTTTTAAGTGAAAGGCGAGATGATTTTTTTTTGTTACTATAACTATAACTATAGAGTGGTTATTGTAATTGTTTACCACGTTCCACCTCATTATATAAAATCACTATATTACTTATGTATATTTATAACTATCAAGAAGATAAAAATGTAAAAATATGTTAAAAAAACTCGTATGTAAAAACATTTATTTGTCTTTAGAAATTTGAAAATATTATAAATAATCAACGAAACTGTATACAATGGAGATGAATGCATTCAATGTTCGTAAAATTAATTGTAGTTTTTAATAGTAGATGTTCATAATAAAGTGTAGTGATGAAGTAGAACAAAACGACCGTGGAGCCGTAATAAATTTCATCACATTCATGCCTATTTTCTAAAATCAAAAATCTAAATAAATAGATGTATATCCCATAATTGAATTAAACCTAAATATAAATGGACTGTACTCATAATCATAACTCCCAAATATAAATGTATCTCACATACTTGAGTTAAACCCACATATACTATAAATATAAATGATGCTACATTCACATATTTATGCTCATTCATTACCTTTGTGAAATCTATGTGGTGTATGTAATAATTAATAAAGAAACTTATTGTCTGCAAATAATCTATCACTTCATTTATGTCTTAGGTATATTGCAGTAACTTTGGAGTTTTAATTATTAAAACCACTTTTGCAAATTACACTAACTAAATTCAAGAAATATATATTTAAGATAATGATAAATTTAACTACGGAAATATTGATTAAAACGTAGTAACTCATATTTATTTAATGTTATTTTTTTAATTTTCATGAACTTTTTTAATTTTGTTGTTGTTTGAATATATTTATAATTTTTAAATATTTTATTGACGTGACATATAAGAAAAATAATATCATATCGGCATGACTATCACGTGAATTGACACGCTAACATTATAAAAAATTGTTATTTTACTCAGCATTTCGTTAAAAAAGTACAACTTAATTCTTTTTGAAATGTTAACGGTCGAATTTAACTAAAATAAATTAAATTACTAAAATTAAAGATTATTTTCATTGTTATGCATATATATTTCAAACCCACCCAAGAAGCATAATTTGCTTACAAAGTTGATTACAAATAACTTATGTTAATATATTAATATTATATATTATGTAAGTTTATTCGGCTTAATTATGCCTCTAATCTTTTTGTTTTTTGAACTTTTGAAATTTAATCCATTTATTTTTTATCTTGAGAATTAAATTCTTTTTTTATTTAAAAATTAAATTTCAATTGATATTACATGTTATCAATTTTTTAATATTAAAATACCATATATTTAAATTTTTATAAATTTATAAATAGTATTATCAATTAGAGATTAATTTTTAAATCAAAAAAACAAATTAAAGAAATTCCTAGAATTAAAAACTCAAATACTAAATTTTAAATATCCAAAAATTTCAGACTGTGCCATAATTAAACGTTTTATTCCAATATAAAATCCATAACTAGTTTAAGAAAACCAGGCTTAATACCAAATACAATTTGTATGACGTGAGGTGATGCGAGGGTGACGAAGAGGTGTGTGGACCAATCCTAACCCAACCATACGATTATTTTTAATATTTATTTGCGGGGTCACGGTGCTTAAAATTATTTATACTCTTTCTTTAACTCAAAAATAGAAAGATAATATATTTTAACGCATTCAAACTCACTTTCTCTTACATTAACAACAATATCTATCTCAGTCGAATTAAAACTAAACCAATATGCCTGAATCAATATTTAATTTTCAATAATACTTAATATTTTAGAGTACTCATTAATGATATTTTTTAATGGCAAAAAAATCTCTAAATTTTATGCTAAAGTAAAACCAATTTGTATTAAAAAAAGTTAATGTAATTTTTATTTATTCCGGTACTTGGTAAATTATATTCACTTAGCGTATGAATTTTTTTGTTTGTTTTGATATTTGAATTTGATAATTTTTTTATTTTAATCTCTAAATTTAAATTTTATAAATATGCAATAATGTGTCATTTTAAAATTATGTCACGTCATCACCTAAAATTTATAAAAGTTATAATGTTTTTTTTAGAATTTGAAATGACATAATCCTATAATTTCATGTCATTACACTTCTACAAAATCCGAATTTAGAAGTCAAAACCAACCTAACTATTAAGTTTAGATGCCAAAATTTACAAAATATACAAATATTAAAATGAAATTAATTACCAAATCCTAAAAAATATATATTATAATATTTAAAGAGGGTTAATGAGTAATACTTGCATCATGGGCAAGATCAAGAATTGTACGAGGGAGAGTCGAGGTAAATTTAAAAGGAAAAGGAAAACAGTCCATCCAATTTTGGTTTCGATAAATTACTATATTTATTTGTATAATTTAAAAATCGAAATTATATTAACAATACATGTTATTAATGGGACAAGTTCTATATCAAACTTTTGACATTCAATTTAATTGAAGTTGATTAATAATGTTATTAATTGGACATTAATTTTCAAATCAAACATGTAGATGAACTAAAAATTAAATCATACTATTCCATTTATATATTATTTATTTATCGTTACAAAATTAAGGAAAATAGAAAAGAATAGCATAGTTTAAACATGTGTCATCTTTAACTATTGTTCTAAAGAGACTCTATTTGTATGTTAAATATTTAGAGTTGATATACTATTTGGTACCTAATTAGTTCAATATTTAAATTAGTACTTAAGTTTTATTGTTCCGATTTGATACCTGAATTTGTCTTCAATCTTTAGTTTGATACCTACGTTTTTTTCAATTTGGTACCTAAGCATTTTTGTGCCAATCTGATAACTGAGTTTAGTTTCAATGTTTAAATTGATACTTAAGTTTTTTCTTTATATCAATTAAGTACATATGTTTTTTTTTAAATACATATATTAACCATTCATTAAGTCATACGAGGTCGTTTGGTTTGAATACTAATTAAAATATTAAAGTTAAATTTATGTACGAAATTAAAAAAAAAAATCTAATACTAAATTAATCTTAAAAAAGATTGGTTAAATACCAAATACAAAGAATGACGTGAGGTGATGTGAGGGTGACGAATGATGGTTTGAGGTGAGCCCTGGCATAGCAGAGCTGGTTGATGACCCCCAAGTCCAACCCCCAAGGCAAGGCGTGCTCAAGCAGTAACCCTTGCCCTAATGATTCGAGAGACGAGAGAGCAAAGCAACAATGAATAACCCCCTTTTTTGCATGAGAATGCAAAGCTGAGATATAAAAAGAGATCTTAAAATGTCAAAAAATGCCGCTTTCTTGTCCCCCAATCACAACATCTCCTTTCCCCTGTTTTCTTTTTGAGTTTTGTCCCCTCGTTTTAGGAAATCAAAAATTAGTTAAAACTAAAGAGATAATTAGTAAAAATTAAAGTTTCAGACTTTGAAGATTTGGGTTGTAGTTCTACCATCCTATCAATTACGATGTGTATATGTCATATGTAAGTTTTGTATTGTTTTATTTTTTTCGATTTTTAGTTTGTTGCACTATGTTGGTTAGATTTTACATTGTAACAGGTCAGACATATATTTATAATTACAAAACTTAAAATGTTGATGGGAGAAGGGGGATATTTATCTAAAACATATATGTTTATGGGTCGGGCATGCTTTCAATAAGATATTTTTAAATATGGGGTAATCTTGATCGTCAAATTTAAAGAAAAACAAAATAAGTTAAATGTTCGATTTGTTTTTTATGTAAATGATATTTAGATAGTATTTATACTTAGATATTGCAATTATTTAAGTTTACTTTTACTAAACTAATATTTAAATACTACTTTGTATTAGCTTATCATACTAAACTAAATATGTTACTAAATTTATAATAAAATCTATAAAAAAATCAAATTTAATAAACACTAAAAAACTTTTGAGGGGACAAACCCAAATATTTCCTATTTTTATACCCTACTTATAATATCAAAATAAAAATTTTAAAATCTCAAAAGGGGTTTAAAAGAACTTACAAAATTTAATGGGAATCAAACAAAACTCCCCATATGTGATGGTGTCTTAACTTGTGAAAGTAAAATATTCTACTGATAATTTTAATATGAAGAGAAAATATTGCGTATGATTATAGTCTTACAAGAAAATCAACAAATATTTTGGTTAATGATTATCACTTTATTTTCTTCCATTTTTGGCCAATGATTGTTCCTTTTCTTTTTAAGAGCTTAGAAATTTAAGATTTGAATACCTTCGGTTATTTATTTATTTATTCAATCTTATCCTTCCAAATATTTAAGAGAAACACTTATTTAATTTAATTAATAATTAACCATTTTTATTTTCTTTCTGTAATCATCCTTTGTTTTAATAGAACAATTAGAACGCTCGTACAAAATAATCACACTATTCAAACGAGTTTGGATAGATGGTGCGTTTACCTGCGGTTAGTGTAAAAACAACGGTGGCGGTGAGATTAGATACTGTAGCGACACTATAGCGTGAGACAAAAAGTAAACTAAACGCACCGCACCGCACCCAATTGCCCATCCAAACCCACCCTTATTCCGCTTCACTTCAATTTAATTTTTGCTTATCGTTTTTAATATTTTTTAAAATTAAGTAAATACTTAAACATAATTCTTCAGAAATTAATTAAACATAAAATATATAATTTTTTATATTACGTTAGTACATTTTTATCCTTTTAATAGTTTACATACACAAGAATAAAATGGTAATTTCATAGAGTGAAGTAGGTCGATACAGGGCAAACATTACCATAACCACCCCAGATCCATTATTCAAAAGAAAAAATCCACCCCACCTTCCGAATAGAATTTATCGATTCAAAATCCACCAAGCTCATTCCTAACTAAATTTGAGTTAAATCAATTAAAAAACTATAAAAAAGCTTTAATTAAATTTATCAGCTGATTACGTTAATTGAATTAATAGAATATCAATTGTTTAATCAGAGATAAATCAAATTATATATTGTCATTAATTTTTGAAACTACATTTAAATTATTAAAAATATGCATTTACTATAATAGCTACAAATTTCCATTGAAATTATAAATTTTAATAATAGTAGTAGACAAATTGTGTTATTAGTTTTTGTATGCAAACTCTATATTTTATGCTATTAGTTTTATATTAGGAGCAAAGTTGTAGATTTAATCAATATTCTCGAATTTTTTAATTTTAAATTTTGACGTAAATAATCATCGTTAAATATATATTTTTTGAATAATAAGTGAAAATAATAAATTGACATGAAATTAGACATATAATAATATGTTTGCCGCATAAAATTTTGAAAATAACAAAACTTAATGAATTCACTAGCTATTTTTTTAAGTACGACTAAAATTTCAAAAATAAAAAAATACAATAGTTAAATCCATAACTTATGCATAATACAACGAGTAATGCATAAATTAACTAAGAATAACAAATACAAATTTTCTTTTTCTTTTTTCAAAATCAAACGGTTTAGAACCTCCATACAGAAGCCAATCTCAACCGTTAGATCAAGATTCCCCTCACTCCAACTTCTTGATCGGCGCAGCATAACGACCTGGTCCACAATCTTTCAAAGGGGATCATAAAAATTACGCCACCTTTTTTATTTCTATTTTCGCTTTTGCCCCTCCATTTTTTATTTTTTCAAGTTCCTCGGCTTTTGTTACTTTCTGCTTAATGGAAGGGCCTTAAAGCTTTATTTATTTATTTATTCATTTTCTCTGCAGTTCGTGCATTTTTCGCCTGCAATTTTTGAAAGCAGTAATCGGTCTTCTTCTCTTTGTTCCCTAAACTAAACTTTTCTTCGGTGAGTTCCTTTTTTTTGTGAAATTTTTGTTTAGATTTGCATCTTTTTCCTTTTTTTTGTTCGTTTGTTTCTGTTTTGCAGTTCCGCTTCATTTCAACTGTAAGATCTCCAGTTTTTTTTCTTAAATTCAATTTGTTCTGTTTGGTTGCCCGGAAAACGAAAGAAAATGGATGGAGAAAGATTAGAACCTTCCGTGTTTTTTTTTTTTTGCTTATTTTTTGTTTGGTTTATTTTTCTTTTTTGTTCTGTTTATTGTTCAGGAAAAATGGAAAACTCAACTATCTAAAAAGGATTTTAATGCATAGAACAGTAAGGCTTCAGTGAACATTTTTTTTCCCTTTTTCATGATCTAAACAAAATTTGTGTTTTTATTTCTATTATTTCTCATCAGCAGCAACCTATTGGAAAAACAATACTAATAGTAGTTGATTTTTCGTAGCATTATTTTTAAATTGTACTCAGATTTTTGTATGTTCTTTTTTCTTGTTAAGTCACGGAGTAGAGATTATTCTCCATATGTTAAGGATTTTTGTATATTCTTTTATTAGCATGCGATTTAGTTTTTGTGAAGTAAGACTGGTTGAATGCAGATTAGCTAGGGCTTTACACCATTGTTTGAGCTTTGGAGCTGAAAACTTTCAGTAATTTATCCTTTAGAATGGAAGCCATAAAAATGACACAAATTAACCATGGTAGCTGGAGTTTCTTAAGAAAAAAAGGTTGAAGTGGCTTTTCACCAGGATCTGTCTGTTGTATTTTTAGTGGTGTTGAATCTTTTGTTTTTCCTTTCTTAAATGGTTTGGCTTAAAAAGTGTTTTTCTTGAAGTTAGTTGAAAATTTTGATTTGTTTTTCTTTTTCTATGTAGTAGGCTGTTTTGAGAAGTTTTGGTTTCTGATGTCTCCACCACTGCTGGGCGTGGAGGAGGAAGTGCAGAGTAGTGTTTCTTCTCCCTCTGTTGAATGTATCTCCGAGAATGGCATGGGGTTAAAGGAGCGTAATTATCTTGGATTATCAGATTGTTCTTCAGTTGACAGCTCCGGTGTCTCGAGTAATCTGAATTTGAAGGCTACGGAGCTTAGGCTTGGTCTTCCTGGATCACAATCCCCTGAGAGAGAAACAGAGCTTTGCTTGTTGAACTTGGGAAAACTTGACGAGAAGCCACTATTTCCTCTACTCCCTTCCAAAGATGGAATCTGCTCATCATCTCAGAAAAATGTTGTTACTGGAAACAAAAGGGGTTTTTCTGATACCATGGATGGATTCTCCGAGGTGAAAGGCTACGTGTACACTGAGAAAAGTTGGATGTTTCATGAAGCTGGTTCTGATTCTGAATCTCCACAATCTGTGGGACATGGAAAATATCCTGGTAATTCAGGGGTTAATGTGATTTTGTCAACAAGGTCTCCGGGAGTTCAAGCATCTGTAAAGCAAGATGAGCCTGCAAATGTGTTACAAGAGCAACCTCGTGCTACTAATGGAACCAGTCTCAAGCAAACTGTCATTTCTAACAACAACACCGGTGCACCTGCTGCCAAGTATAATTTACTTGAGAAAGGACTTTTAAGAAAGGACATTATACATTTGTATCTACCTTTTTTATTTGACTGTTGGTATGATTTGCCATCCTTGACAGGGCGCAGGTTGTTGGTTGGCCACCAATAAGACCATTTAGGACTAAAACGCTGGCTGCTTCTTCAAAGAACAATGATGAAGTTGATGGAAAGCCCGGTCCTGGTGCTCTTTTTGTCAAGGTCAGTATGGACGGAGCTCCTTATCTGAGGAAGGTAGATTTGAGAACTTATTCTACATATCAGGAACTGTCTTCTGCTCTTGAGAAGATGTTCAGCTGTTTTACCCTTGGTAAGCTGTTACTGCTTTCCTAGCCCCGTGGCAATATCAATTCAAACTGTTCCCGATACAAAAACTGTCTGGCATAGATCTGGTTACTGCATTTTTGTTATGATTTTAGGTCAATGTGGGTCTAATGGTACTGCCGGGAAGGAAACCCTGAGTGAGAGCCGGTTGAAGGATCTTTTGCATGGATCAGAATATGTGGTAACATACAAAGATAAAGATGGTGACTGGATGCTTGTCGGCGATGTTCCATGGGAGTAAGTTTCAGTCACTCAAATTTACCGGTTGCCTTAATATTTTATTTTCCTTATTTACTCTATAAAATAAGTTTTATACCTGAGCAGAATCTTTAATATTAGAGTAAATGGGAGTAAGTTTCTGCTCTTGAGAAGATGTTCAGCTCTCATTTGTACCTGAGCAGAATTTTTTCTAGTATCCTTTACAGACTGAACCTCTGTAATTATAGTTATGGCTTCATATTGGTACCAATGAGAGGCTAACAACATATTAAAGATTGGATGGATGCATGTGTATGTATTACTATTACTTTTTTCCATGTGCACATTGGCTCTTCCATTTCTTTCCAATGGGGGAAAGCAAATGAACTAATAGATCTAGTTTATGTCCGTTATTCTGTTATATCTTTGCCATCCACGTGTTTTCACACTGTCATACTGAAACAAATATGCTATGTAACTGCTGCATGTTTAATTCTTTATTGGCAAAATTGACGGATTACTTATATAGTTAAAATTGATGGATTATGTATAAGAATCTAAGAATTCCATAATTTTAATTGTAATAATCTGGCATCACCTTTGGTTGAATGAAGGTTACTTTAGTCATAATACCAAAAAAGGAGAAATTTCTCGACTCACTTCACCCAAGTTTTGACATAGCAAAGCACGATAAAGTTGCATGAAGGTTACTTTAGTCATAATACGGGTTTTCAGAGAAAATATTTGAGACATCATCTCCTTTTCACAACAATGGTAAAAAAAGAGAAAATATTGTGCTGATAATTTCAAACTTATTCTTTTCGATAAAAAGGGTAGAATTTGAGAATGTTTTGTCCTTTTTAAGGAATACTGGTTTTTTATGTTCTTATTTCTTCTAGATCTAGGTTCAGTTCTTCACTTTTGTTGTAGGCTAGTTTTTCTAGTTTGAGGATCTAGATTGACATGCTCATGTGCATGATTTGTTTGGTGGCTGTTGAATCAATCTTTGTTCAATAACATCCTCCCCCCCTTCCTGGCTTTTTTCAAATCTTGTTTGAAGTACTTGTGTTGAAACTGCGCTCTGATTTTCTCTCAGGATGTTTATCGAAACGTGCAAGAGGTTGAAAATCATGAAGAGCTCTGATGCAATTGGATTAGGTAACTATTTGGTTTCCCGAACTCTTCCCAAAAATGTGATCAAATCGATCATTACATTTGTTATACATCACTTCATCGACAAATGTGTTATCAGCTTTTGTTTCTGTTTCTTTATGCTCATCTTTTGTCTTACAATTTGAACTGATGTGCGAAGTCATAGGCTTGATGTTGATTGTATTTTCTGCGGTTTACAGCTCCTAGAGCAATGGAGAAATCCAAGGCCAACAACAAAAAAGAATTTGGATATGGGTGCTAATTTCCTCGTGCCAAACCCGAACCAAACCAACAATTCAGAGGTGAAATCTGTAGGGTGTGTTGTGGAGAGTGAAAGATCATATCATGTTTCATCTCATCTATAGTTTAGTTGCAAGAACAATTTACTCATAGATATCATATGATCTCGTAGGAACCTGTAACGTTTAAGACATGCTCTCTATTGTGTGTTGAATGTGTGTTTGATCATAAAGCTAGTACCTGCTTCTCCTTCATCACTACACAATTACACGATACCGTAAAATGATCAGAAAGTAAAATAATACAAACACGACATAAGTACACGAATTTTTGATGTATGGAAGCACGTAAAAATATCGAATATCTTAAGCACAGGTAAAATTACGTGAAGATGACATAAGTTGCTTCTAAAGCTCATTCACCTCATCAACTTTCAAGAGAGGAAATGAGTACAATCGAGGCGCATGTAGAAGCCCAGAATCTCACACAAAGTTCATATTGGAATTCTGTTATTTTATTGATAATTTCTATATTTATTTCATATTTCAAAATTTTGGATGTTAAATATCTATATTTTTAAAATCCGAACATGTATAAATGTTCGCTTTGATGCTCCAGTTTTAGTTAAATTGCTTCTTTGAGAGATTAAAATGTTAAGATTTTAATGGTGTCGTGGTATGTGGCAGTTTGCGTACATTTTATTATTATTTTTGGAAAAAAAAATAAAGAATTAATACAATGTTTCAACATTTTCAAAAAAAGTTGATAAAAATTTTTTTAAAAAAAATTTCACGCTAGTAATGAAGTACACATGGATGTTACATAAAATTATCATGTCAATGTTATTAAAATTTTAACAGTTCGATCAACCTTTTCGTTTAAAGAAAAGTAATTTAACTAACATTTGAATGTTGAATGCCAAAGTGACAATTAAATTAAATGTTAAAGACTAAATTTATCATTATGTCAATTTTTATTTGTGTGTAATATATATATTCCATACTTAAAAAAATTTTAATATTTGAAATGTTATTATATTATGTACTCAGGAAGAGATTAAATATATATATTTTTTAAATAACAAAACATTACTATGAAGATGTTCTTGTTTTTTAATATTTTTTTATATAAAATCTTTAAAGGGTAAATGCTTAACTTTGAACTTAACCTTTTAGAGATGGGTTACATAAGGATTAAAGTTTTCAAAATGATTAAATAAGGATCTAGCATTTACATAAATGGTCAAATAAAGGCTTTTCACGCACTTCAATCTAATTTGTAAAAAAAAAAACTAGTTAAATGCATATGTGTTTAGAATTGAACACATAACACTTGAATCAAATATTGTTTGAAAAGAAAAGAAAGCAGTCAACATAATTTGAAACTTGATATACAATATTTGAGAAACCTTTATTTGAGCACTTTCGTAAAAAGTACATTCTTATATGAACTTATCTCACTCCAATGAGAAGATAGAGACAACCTATTATCTTATCAATCTCTCTCTCCATTCCTCTCAGAACTACTTTGTCAAAAACACTCAAAACGCCCTAACTCGATGATTTTCCACTCGCACGAGTGAACCGATCTTACATCCACCATTGCATGTTCCATCGCCAAACTCTTTATGTCAACAAATACTTTTTACATAAATTTTCACTCAAATAAATTTTGTTAAATAACTAGAAAAAGCATTTGAAAAAAATACTGATAAATTAGAAACATTGCACCAAAACACTTCCTTCTTTTTTCCACTAAGAGAGTAATTGAAACTTTGGTTTACACAAGTTGTGTAAGCAAGTCTTTTTTGATTTAACTCATGGAAGTGCATGAATATAATAGCTTTTTAGTGGGAGATTTCTTTTTTTGGGATCTCTAAGTCTTTGTTTTTATCTTCCAACTTCTTCGTTTGATGTATGTATATAAATGTTGGGCGTTTTCATGTTTCTCATGATTGGGAATTTTGATTTTGTAAAAGGGAGAACGTGAGTAGCACTTGAACATGCAAGTGGGTTACTTGTTTGATAAGAACACAAATTCTTGCTTTTTGTTCACATCCCAATTTGTCTTTGTCCTCCTAATTGTAAGACTCCAGAGCTAAGGAAGTTATACATTAATGTAGTTTAATATATTGCAAGGTATTCGAGTATGAATAAAAAAAATTTGGTTCGATAATTATCAGGTCGAGTTTGAACTATTAATAATCAAGTCAAATTCGGGTAATGCAATACTTGATTAGAATGAATTATAAGCTTAATTGAGCTTTTCATTTTCTCTATATATTTATATTATGAAATTATATTTTTACCTTTATTGTATTGAAAGAGTTTAATTATAAGAACACTCGAGCTTAAAAATAAACAAGCTTAATCAAACTCGAGTTCCAACTTGAATACAAAAAATGATAAAGGAGTATAATCGAGGTCAAGCTTGAGTAGCTTGATTGTGTCTTGAGTTGAGCTCAAGCTTATATTGATGTTGGAGTCAAGCTCAGGTTGAGTATTAAACCTCGAATTTCGAGTTGTGCTTAAGCTCGAGCTTTGCACTATTCGAACTTGACTCGGCTAATGGTTGATTCATTTAGTTGAACTTTAACAGATCTGATCTGTCAATTTAAATTTAAATTTATTATAAAAATAATTTTAATATTTTATTAGATCAAGACGAACTTAATTTATATCTAAATTTAAAAATTTTCAAAATCGAATTATTACTCAACCCGACCATAGAATAACTTTAATTATGTAATGTAGCTACCTTGTGGGAACATATCATTTTAGGCTTAAAATTAGGGTTTTTTAGAGAATTGATTGAAGGAATCAATTATTGATTTGAGTAATTACAAAGATGACAAAATCATCATTAATTAAGCTTAATTAATGATCTACAACATTATTAACATTGTACAATGTATATAGCCGTCCTAGATTACAACACAAAAACAAAGATTCCACTTAACAACAAAATTAAACTAACTTTTTCAAGTTAAAAAATTGTTCAGATTTGGAACAAAAAAAATTCCCATATAAATTTTATAATATGCTAAGTTCTCGACAGTCCAATATTTCTTTCATCTTATTGATGCCCTCTCATTAATTTCTTACTTTTTCTAACTTTTCTTTTAATAATAAAATAATTAGAGCATTTTACAGGAGATGCATTAACCTTGTGATTATATCAATATTTATTTTTTGGGAAAACAATCAAAATAGTCACTTTTGTTTATTTCAAGTTACATTATCGCGCTGTAACATTTTAGTCACTGAGCCATTAATTGTCGTTAACGGTGTAACGATAAGCTGACGTGACATATTAAATCATCATTTTAAACAAAAATTTTAGGTTAATTTATACAATCGGTTCCCATATTTTTTCGTTTTGAACAATTTAATTTTTTTATTTTATGTTTTTTTCTTTATTTCTCATTCCCTTCTGCTTCTCCCTCTATTTTCCTCCACTCTCCATCTCTTTTAACTTAGTTTTTCTATGTTTTCCATTTGTTAAAACTAGTCCCTATACTTTTATTTTTCTGAACAATTTAATTTTTTCGAGTGAGGCGAGCTTGTGGACTTATTTTAACAAATGGAAAACATAAAAAAAATGAAGAAAGGAGGAAAACAATTGGAGAAGCATAAGAGAATAGAAAAAAAAAAAGAGAAAAGTTGAAATAACATAAAAGAAAAAAATTTTAAATTGCTCAAAACGAAAAAAATATAGAGATCAATTGTAGAATTTAACCTAAAATTTTTGTTTGAAGTGATGATTTAACATGCCACGTCAGCTTACCATTACACCGTTAACGACAATTAACGACTCAGTGACTAAAATATTATAACACAATAACGTAAGTGATTAAAACATAACATTTCAAACATGAATGATTAAAATGTAACTTGAGACAAACAAAAGTGACTATTTTAGTAGTTTACCCTTATTTTTTTTATAATTAAATTAATATTTTTAAATGATAATTTGGATCCAACCAAATGTAATCTACATCATTCTACTTTTGAACTTGTAAAATAAATAAATAAAAGCATTTTAAAAGATATGGATTAATAATTAATTAACCTCTTTTATAAAAGATCTAGGAGTAATTAGTGTAGGACTCTAGGGCATATGCCCTAATAATTGTTGCCACTCAACCACCAACCACATTCCATACATATCCATGGAAATAAAATTATTCATTCTACCTTTAAAATGTATCTAAATAACGTGTTTGAATTTAATGTCATGTTTTTTTTTTTTTAAATAACAGTAAGCAATTGGTAGTTAGGGTCACGTTAGCATGTTTTAATAGTATTAGTGAGGTACCTAAAAAAAGTATCAAGTTGACTTACGATTTTTAAATTTAGGTACCAAATAGGTATAAGTTGCCAAGTTTAGGTACCTCTCTCTATATTAATCCTTTTAAGATTTCCTGTTTGCGTTTCATGGGTAAAAGTATTGTGAAGCTACCATACTAAGAGTCAAACTACATTTTGCCCTCTCTACTAAAAAAAATGGACAAATTAATCCTTCTACGTTAGATTAGAGAGCAAACTGATCATTCTGTTAAAAATTTCATCTATTTTTGTTATTAAAAATCGATATTTGTCATTAGCGTGAGGTACATGTGACACACAATGTGTTACTGTCTGGTTATTCTACTAGCCATGCGAAATTTTATCAATATAAATGGATGGAATTTTTAACAAAAAAGATCAACTTGCTCTTTAATCTAATGTACAGGGATTAATGTGCCCATTTTTTTAGTAGATGGCGCAAAATGCAGTCTGACTTCTAATATAGGGGCCTCCATGATACTTTTACCGCATTTCATTTTCTGTAAATCATGTATGAGTTTTTTTGTTTTTTTGAAGATTTATATTGGTTTAAGTCACATCATGTATGAGACCTGCCTTTCAGGTGCATGTTTAGTTGCAACTGGGCTAATTAACTAATAAAATAAAAAAAACAAAATATAAACAAGAGTTTGTCACGTAGTTTGTAAATTTCCTACGTCTACGGTGCAAGCGCCTTGTTGAGAGAATAATTTACTATAAATCTATTTCTATATGTGATTCTCATTAAGCCTTCCCCTTAAAAGTTTAGTTATAAACTAAGTAACGAAAACAATTTATTTTACAACAAATCTTATATATTGACTTACAAAACTACAATAAATGTGAAATTGAATTTTGTTCAATAAAATCTTCAATATGCGCTTTATTCTATTCACGATTTAACTTAGTAAAGTACTACTAAAAATCCTCCAAATACGTGTATTAAAGCAAGTTGCAAGTTAAGTTGCCACTAAAATTACATTTCAATACTATATAACTGTGTTTTATAATTACAATTCTGATTTTTTTTATAATTAATTCTTCTATTAAAGTCACTACACACTATTAATTTATTTGGAAAATTTTGTAATCCTATAAATTCTTATTTTCATGTGACTTTACCTAAATTTAATGGCATCTTTACATGATCCTAACCAATAATCCTTCACAATAGATTGAACTTTGATTTTTTAAAAAATATTTTTTTGTCATAATTATGTCCATTAATGTACCCAATTTGTTTGGACATGTGAGGCCAATTCAAATGTTAATTAGCTTAAAGTAACACTCATATCACTGATTTCTGTCTGATTGTGAGACCCTTTGCTATCACTTTTGCACCCCCACAAATACAATGGAATGTTCTGCTCTACTCCCTAATGCTTCAAATTTATTTTAATTATTATGACCAAATTAAAGATCGGACCATACTGAATTTGGGCAATCTTTTTATTTACGGTTCAATTTATGAATTAATAGAATATATAGTAATTGACTAAGGTTTAGTTTGGATGGGCGGTGTGTTTTCCTCCGGTGAAGGTTAAAACAACGATGGCTGTGATATTAGTTACTATAGCGGTGAGATTAGAAATAGTGAATGGACGTGTGTTTGAATTTAAACGTAACTGTAGCAATAAGATGAGAATAGAAACTGGGTATTAAGGATATTAGATTGAAAATGATATAATAGAAGTTTTTTAAATTATTTTATTTTACGAAATTATTAAGAGGAAAAAGAAACTTTAAGAAAATAAAAAGGGCCTTGGGTAAAATTGGAAAAAAAAAGAATTGTATTGAGTGCACTGAAGCAAAAATCACCTGTGAGTAATTGAACTCAAAAAGTGGTTCAAACACACTGAAATGGAGCTAACTGGCCATCCAAAGGAGGCCTAATAATTTAACACACAACTACTAGTCAATTTTAATTTGAAAAAACGATCAAATTAATTTAAACTTAAACCAACTTGATTTGATAAAATTTCAAACTTATTCAACTCGAGCATGAAATTGTCATAATTCAAAATCTCCTAAATTGAAAATGACTTTAATATGAATTAACTAGAACATGAAATGATTCAAACTCGTAATGGCTTGACCGACAAAACTCGAGCTTCAGACCTGAAAAACTTGAACCCTAAACAGCTTAAACTTCAAACAACCGAAACATTACTAAATGGACTATTATTTGATACGAAAGTGATAAAGTTTTTCAACTCCATAAGCAAGAGTAACAAAGGGTTGTTATGTGTCTCATTTTTTTTATATATTTTTTACTTGTCGACCTCTTAACTCCACTTGTCAAGTAAAAAAAACTCCACTGTTTGTGTATTAAATAATTAACCTAACTTGTTGATAAATGAAGGGTAATTATTTAATACACAACTTGTGGAATTTTTATATTCCATAAACATAGTTAAAAATGTGACGAGTATCTCATTTATTTATATATTTATTATTATTTTTAATTATACTTTATAAAATACATGTATATAAAATCTAAAACCTTTAGACATAATTTTCTTGAATAAACAAAAACAACTTTTCATAATTTATATTTAATTTACAGCAAAGAACTAGAATAATCTGTCACTAATATCAAGTTATGTTTTCACCAAAATTATTTAAAAGCAATTTTGTTTTCTTTTCTAATTTGAATAAACATTGGTCCCTCAATAATATAAAATAATATGATTTTGGTCAAAGAGATGTAGTTTGACCAAAATTTAAATAATATAAATATATTTTATTAACAAATTTTGAACAATTCCGAAATTTAACACAATTGATAAAAATGAAAATTTCAAATTTTGAATAATTAAATTTGAGTCTCATCCTATATCTAAATTTGTACCTGACATAAATTACACGATATACAATTTTTATCTAAAATTATTCTAACTCAAATACCAAAATAAATTATATTGGAGCCTTTAAAAAAGAAGTTCCCTTTATTGTGTATTTCAACATTTGAGATCCAAATATATGGACACCAAAATGTTGGTTGACACTAAAGGAAAATGTATATTGAAATTAAATCTCTTATGCTCCATAGCTAGGCTTCATTAAGGCGACAATATGCATAATCCTCTCTAAATGCCACCTTGGGTTTATTACACAAAATTAACTCATACATTTTAGGTACATTAACCACAAACATTTCTCCATACTAAAATATTAAAAGGAGCCTTGATATTTGAAATTTTGTGTAGAATCATCCTATGGGATGCCTCCCAAGGACCCAAAATCATGTGCAATGAAATCTATTACTCTTTCTTTTGGGGGGGGGGGGGGGCAATTCTGTCCAATTAAAGGCTCATATGTATATTATATGATCAGGTGTATTGGGAATTTTATTAATATTATTTATAGTTGCTTGATCCAGGGTAAATTTTAAATGAGTACTTTCATAGTCCCCACCAACAAGATGCTTACATCTTTGGTTATAAAATTCAGAAAAGCATATAATCATGTTTTTATTTATAATATTTATGGGGTTGAACTCTCCAATCAATGGAGTGTGGTCAAAGGGAATAGCATGTGT
This sequence comes from Gossypium hirsutum, assembly GCF_007990345.1. Classification (NCBI taxonomy): domain Eukaryota; kingdom Viridiplantae; phylum Streptophyta; class Magnoliopsida; order Malvales; family Malvaceae; genus Gossypium; species Gossypium hirsutum. The sequence goes on along the minus strand of NC_053439.1, from coordinate 3,788,054 downwards.
CCAAGAACACATACCATTACTAAACATTTTATATATATATACACATATTTTTTTAAGTCTCGCTAATAATAACAATAACAACATTTCGTTATAACAGTTAAGTTTCTAAAAAAATTAATTTTTATGTTTTATTTTAACTTTTCATAATAGCGTTTCACTTGTAACATCAACATCTGTAGTTATGAAGTACGTTCTTTATTAAACTAGTTCTCTATAGCAACATATAGTCTAAATTTTTAAGTAAAATTATAGTTATTTCATATAAGCAAATTTAATCATTATCATTTATTAAATATTTTATTATGAATTTCGAACACCATAAACTTGTAAATTGATTATTTGAATTTAACAACTCATGATAAATTAATTAATTAATTTAATTCCATAACTCATATTGATTAATTGAACTTGTTAGATTTATGAACTTTATAATCAATCATGTGAAAGAATCTAAAATAAAATATGCATAAAAGCAATAATACATGCATCTATTATACGTCTTCTATTTTTGTTAATTTGATTATCATTTTTTTCCCTTTTTTGAACATAATTCTTACTTCTTCTTTTTTACTTTATGAAAATTCACGATATGAATTTTATTGTAAGCTTACAATGATAATCTCTCTATAAGAGGTAAAATCTCGACAAATAAATGAAACTGTTATAGAGAGAATTGATTGTATAAATTTTGGTTGAAATGGTAAAATTAATGTTTTGAAACTTTTAGGATATAGCCTAATTCTTTGTAAATCATAAGTGGATTCTCTATTTAGATTTTATCCCTATGCACCATGCACTCCGCCTACATTTATTTTAATCTAGATTTTAATATATTTTAGTTATTAATCTAGTTGTTCTTTTTAATAATTATTCCTAATTATATATTCTTTAATAATTTTTTTATTTTTAAATATGTTTCTTTATTTATTATTTATTATTTATTATTCTCTTTCAACACCAAAAATAGAGAAGTCTTATACCAATTAGTCCAAAAAGTATTTTTGTAAAAAATCGATTCCAACCGGAAATAGATTTTATTTATTTTTCGAAAAATAATTTTTTTCAAGTATGTCTGACATAATTGTTAATGATATTCATAATAATTTTCTTTTGTTCACATTATATCTAGAAACTATAAATTCAACTAATAATTATAAATTATACATAATAAGATTTTTCTAAAGTTTTTATAATTAAAATTTTATACCGTATACGTAAATTAAATTGATAATAAGGATAATTATAAAAGCTTTAGAAAAATATTATCATGTATAAATTATAATTATTAGTTAAATTTATAGTTTCTAAATATAATGTGAACGAAAGAAAACTACTATGAGTATAGTTAACTGCTAAGTCAGACATAATTTAAATAGAAAATTATTTTTCTAAAAATAAATAAAATTTATTTGTGGTTGGAATCACCTTTTTTACAAAAAATATTTTTAGGTAAAAAAAATTTTGGACTAATTGATATGAATAGAGGTGTTCATGGGCCGGGTGGCCCGGCCCGGCTCGACGGCCCGCTCAAAATATGGGAGGATTCGGGTAAAAATATAGGCCCGAAATATGGGTTTGGGCAAAAAAATGAGGCCCGTTTAAAAAACGGGCCGGGCCTCGGGCACGACTTTTTTGGCCCGGACCCGGCCCGAATACATAATAAAAAATATTTTTTATATTTTTTATATTTTAAAATTTTTTAAAAATTTTTTAAAAAATTGGTGTTTATTTTTAAAATAAAAGGGGCCGGGCGGGGCCGGGTCGGGCCGGGCTCGAGCCTAAGAATTTTTTCTCGGGCCGGGCCTGGACAAAATTTTAGGCCCATATTTCGGGCAATCTCGGGCCTAGTATGCGGGCCGAAATTTTTTATGGGCCCGGCCTGAACCCGGCCCATGAACACCTCTAATATGAGACTTCTCTATTTTCTGTAAATTTTTACTTATTAAAGTAAAAATAATACATAAAATTACTTTTTAATAAACTTATTAAAGTAAAATAGAGTTATAACTTTTTAATAAACTATTCTCATCAAATTACCAAAGTAATACATAAAATGCGAATTAGTTTATACTTTTTTAAATAGTTTTACTTTAGGTAAAATATATTTACTTTAATAATAAAATAAAGGGCTTTTATGAGTAAAAATCATAGATTAAGAGCTTATTTAACTACAAAAATAGGTTGAGGGCTTGTTTATTAAATAAAAAAGTGAGTTGAAGGGAAATAAAAATAAAATAATAAATAAGGAGGGCTTAGAAGGCAATTAGCCAAGTTTCAATTTTGGCGCTGACACTCCTACAGGCGCACCAATTCACTTTCAAAATTCAAAATGGTAAATTTGCATGTCAAGTCCTTAAAACTACAGAGAGTTACAATTATGAATAAAGTGGATATCAATTTCTCTTCAGACTATTTATTATTGATATCCACTTTTGATTGACCAAAAATTATATAGGATAAATTATTTAGTTGGTCACTTAATTTTTTGAGTATTTTCATTTTGATTACTTAAATAAAAAAATTTTAATTTAGTCGCTGTCGTTACAATAATTTATTATTTTGATCACTCGTTTGTTTTCTCATTAACGGAAGCCTGTATAATCAATCCTTGCTAGCTGATATTTTCTATTTAATTATGTAAATATTTTAAATCCTTTTTCTTCCCCTATTTTTACCGTAATGTAAAGGCCCTAACCTCAAAATTGTTTTTATCATAAGCTTTCTGGGATTGAACCAAACAAATGGTTCCTTGAAACATCAAGAGATTCTAGCATCTTAACGTTGTCAATATGATATTGGTATGTTTCCTCTCAAGGAATTCCCTACTAGATTCAATGATTGTAAGCCTACAAGATTGGTTAGTTTTTTGCGAATGTTTCCGATGAGATTGTTGTTTGAAGTATCCATGGTGGTAACCAGTGAAAGAATGGTGCTATATTTATGGACTCTCCCTTTCATTACCAGTAATTTACTCCTTAAGGACTTCCCATCAACGAAATAATCAATAATTGCATCTGGCTTAGTAGCCATTGTAGTTAAATTCTGGAATAATTTTGGTATTTCCCCTGACAGATTGTTCACACCAAGGTCCAAGATTTGCAGTGAACTAAGCTCACAATTTTGGGGTTAAGGCTTTTACATTATAGTAAAAATAAGAGAAGAAAATGGGTTTAAAATATTTACATAATTACATGGAAAATATCAGCCAATAAGGATTGATTATATGAACATTACTAGTCATGCAACATCAGCTTCCCTTAGTGCGAAAACAGATGGGTGATCAAAATAAATTATTGTAACTATAGTGATCAAATTAAAATTTTTTTTATTTGAGTAATCAAAATGAAAATATCTAAAAAGTTGAGTGATCAATTAGGTGATTTATCCAAATATATATTAAAAATTTCAATAAATGCCTACTGACATCAATTAATTGTTTTTTTAATATATTGTTGTTACTTATTTAAACTTTTGAAGTAATTTTGATTTATTTTTATTAATATTTTTTACAATTATATAGTTAGTACTCGCTTGCACACAGTAAAGTCATATCAAATTAATACATTTATTATTAAATATATCAATTTAATTTTTGTACTAATAAAAAAATAGAATAAAACTTTATTAAACAATAAAACTTAACTCCATTCCAATTTAATTTTATCTTAACTCTTTAAGTAGTAAAAAGTTTAAATTGAGAACCTAATTTAATCTCACCTAAACATATTTCATGGGTCTAAACTACAACATTAAAGATGAATGACATAGAACTTCGTGTGTTGATTTGACGATTAGGGTGTTCATCGTCCAGGTATAACCTGAGTTTAACTTGTGCTACTGTTAGAGCTTTGCCCTCTTATAATTTATTAAAAAAGAATTGAAGAAGAATTACAAAAATATAATAAATTATATTAACAAAAACAGAGCTATGAATTGGGTGATGGTCAACTAAAAAAAAGATGGATGACATAGATTGTGTTTGCCACAATTTCAATTCCTTAATTTCATCATTGCTTTGGGGACCTCCTTTCTTAGACCTTTTTTTTTTTTAAAATTCATGCATTTGCTCACTTTGGGTGAAATTATTTATTTATTGTTGCAATTAATGCTTATATAATAAAAATGGATGTAACAAGTCGTTTCTTATTCAATAAAAATGTTTTGTTATTCTAATAATTGTATAATTTTTACATAATCAATAGGCTTATTTCTAGATTCTAGCAAGAATCATGTGCCACATGGGTTCCCATTTCTCAATCCGAAAAAGATTTGACTGTAAAACTAGATGCTCGCATACTAAAATTGAGATCCAATGGCATTTTCATATTATTATTAAAATTAAAGGTTAAATTATATTCATTTTTTATTTTAGTATTTAAATATTTTTGATCTTATTTTTCCTAAAACTTGCTATCATGTAATAAGAATTTATCCATATATCATGTTTTTATTGGAAAATTGCTGAAGATGAACTTAAGATGGAAATGATAGTTTAAAAGTACTAAAGTGAGAGAAATAAATTAAATATCACAAATATGGAATTAAATAAATAATTAAAAAAAATCTACCACCTGTTGCATTCCACTGAATTGTCGTCTAACAATAATAATTTGTGGATTGTAATTTGTATCTTTACTATCTAAATAATTAAAATATTTCGAGCTCAAGCATATTTGTGTGTACTTTCTTTTGAATTAAAGATTTAAGCGGTTATGTTTAGAAGCAGTTTGTCTGATTTGATTAAGTTCTGTTTGGATAACACGGAGTAATTGAATGGAATGTAATTATCAAAGTAGTAATTACACTCTCTTATAATTACAAAAAGTTATAATTTCCTAAATGTGTTTGGCTGATGTTTGATAGCAAATTATAATTACACAGTTATATAATTTATATCTTTTAAAAATTATTAATTACTACAAAAAAATAATTTCTGAACAGGTAACAAAAATTAAAATCAAATCATCATATGTATTATGTAGTCTAAACAAGTAGTTGATAACACGACTACTAATAAAAATAACAAGAAAAATAAACATCATATGGGATTTTATCTAATTGCTTTAGTGCGTATTTGTTGAGTTATTCTCTCTTTTAATATTTAACTTATGCTCCTTATCTTCGTTTATTGGTCCTTGACCAAGTTCATCATCATTATCATTTGAATATGCATAATTAAGATTATCAATATCGCCTTGTTCCATGTACTCTTTGAGGCATGGATCATCTTGATTCTACCTATGATTGAAGTTATGAAATATGCAACACGCTAGTATGATCCAACCTTGTTTTTTATGTTATCCTAAATTAGAAATATTTTTTAGAACAATAGATGTCTTCTCAACTATATTTCGAAGCCTTGAATGTCTCAAAATAAAGAGTTTGTAAGTTGTCTATTGCATTTGTGTCTAACACTATTCTCTCTAATGGTATAATATCTCACGATATGGTGTAATAAAATATTTTCTATTTGCAAAACTAGCATTAACCTTATAATATTTGGATTCACGGTGAAAATAGTTTGTATCTTTAATTATACAAATTTATATTAACTTAAATCGGAGAAAGATTTATGTTAGGTTATATTACTTTTTAGAATATGTAAATTTAGTAAAAAACAATATAAAATTTAAAATATATAACTTTTTATAAATTTTCCAAAACTCTCATATCACTTCTTATAAATAATATTTTTCCCTATAATTTTAGAAAGTTATTTTTTATAAATAAGCTATGATAAAAAAAATTATAATATTTTTTATAAATAAATATATTATTTTTATAAAATATAACATGGACACATTAATAAATTATGTTCATATTTTTTTACCACAATTTTTTATAAATAAATATATTATAACACTTTTATAACATGTAATTTACTTTTTATAGTAATTAACTTTTTGGCCATTACTTAGAAACTTTTTTATAATTAAAATAATATAATATTTTATTATAATTTTATTAAAATTCATAAAATTATTTTTATAATATATTTTTTAGGATTTAAAATATAAGAAATATTTTACCATAATCGTCTCAAATATTGATATGTGTTCATGCTCATAATATAATTTTTATAATTTGTATAAAATATTTTTTTTAAATTAGATTTAGGTGTAATTACATGTGTAGTTACTCTAACTTTCACCCTCCCCTAAGAATTGGAAAGTGTAATTAGGGTGCTCTAGTTATACTAAATTCAGTGGTACTCACAAATTACAATGGTTACCCAAACATGTCCATTGTATAATTACAAATAATTACACTCAAATTCAATTAGTAAGTAACTTTCCAAACACTACATAAATAAAGTATTAAAAATTCATAATTAAAAAATAAAAAATAAAATACTCGACTCAACCAATTTCAAACCCAACTCAAAACGGTTCACGAATCAACTAATTTGACTCTCTAAATTAATACCCAAAATTTTTAATTCGATCTCAGTTAAATAATATCAAAATAAGGCATAAGCAATAATTGAAACATCTCATACATTAATGACCATAAATGTTACAATGCCACTAATTTTAACATTTTAAATGGACTCAACTACAAAAGTGGTCAGATATTTATCATATAATGATAAAATCTCACAAAATTCAAGATTTTCTTATTAGAGGATTTATGAAAATGAAAATATTTAATTAATATATGTTGAGTTTTCTAAAATAAAATAAAATTAAACATGTTTGTTTCAGTGGTTAGTATTTTAAGTGTGTATTTGAAATTTGATGTTTAAGTTCCACTTGTAAAAATTTTAAAAATCACATGCGATGACATGATAATCAAGAGTGTTTATTACTTCAAGTGTGATTTGAGTTTTAATCGCGTTTGTTATTTAGATTTTATTCTACTATTATAATTCGTAAAAGAAAAACAGAAAATTTTTACTTTTTATTTGAAACCGAATTTAACTCATTTTAAATTTAACTAAAACCTGATGTAAATAAGGATAAAAAAAAAAAGAGAAACATGGAAAGAGAGGAAAGTATGGCGAAGAGTCAGGCGAAAGTGTTTTGTTCAGCAAAAAAAGGGTTTCATTTGATATGAAGTGACTAAAAATGGAAGTGGCAACGTGGGGTGTGCCCATTTCACTTTCAGACAATACCCAATGCGTTGACTTTCTACTGTTCTTTAAAGTAAGGTTATTGAGAAAAAAATAGAGAAATAAAAAAATATCTATATAATTAATATTTTAATAACTTAACCGTTATATTTCACCTTATATTCATATAAATTATGTTAAATTTAAATTATTTATTTTATATAAAAAATTTAAATACTAAATATATATTAATATAAATAATATTTTAAATAGATATGATGGAAATATTATATCAATTCAAAATTTTACGCGCGCAATAAGTTTAATTATATAAATAAATTTAAAAGTTAAATTGTTAAAATATTAATAGTATATAAAGTTATAAAAGGATGTAAATCCACTTAAACTTTACACATTCCCTATTTAAAAAATTGTGGTTATTTGAATTGAATAGGTTTTTTTATTTAATTTAAATTTTTATTATGTAAAAATAAAAATTATATATAAAAATTAAAATAATTTTTAAAATTTCATATAAAAAAGTAACTTTCAAAAAAAGAAATTAGATAAGAGTTATTAATTGTTTTTTAGGGTAAATTACACCATATGTCACTTAATTATGGGTCTTTTTTTTTGGTCACTTAACTAATCGAAATTATCTTTTTTTGACCCATTTTGTTAATTAAACTAATGGGAAGGTGATGTGGTAGTTAAAAAATCTGTGTAATAACAAATTTAGCCCTCAACTTTTACATATTATGTCAATTTAGTCATAATTTTAAAAAATTAACCCTCAAATTTACAAATGATCTCAATTTGATTCTAATTCTAATATATTTAAAGAAATATATAAATATTTTCAAAAAAATATAATAATAAATTTTAATATTAATATTAATATTAATATTAATATTAATATTAAATAAAAATAAAATGATAAATTTAATATTATATTTTCAAAAAAACATATTTATTCTTATTTAATATTAATATAAAATTTTTCTATTTATTATTATATTTTTTAAAAATATTTAAATATTCGTATTCTTATTTTTTTAGAATTGGGATCAAATTGAGACCATTTGTAAATTTTAAGAGTTAATTTTTTAAAATTATGATTAAATAGGTATAGTATGTAAAAGTTGAGGGTTAAATTTGTTATTATACCGATTTTTTAACTGCCACATCACCCTTCGGTCAATGCAATTAACAGAAATGGATAAAGCAACAATCTTGAATAGTTGGATGATCAATTTAAAAAAATTAATAGTTGAGTGGCCCAAAAAGAAACAAATCCATAGTTGGGTGACCAAATTAAGAAAATCATAATTGATTGATAAAAAAATGACTTATAGTTTAAGAATTATTTATGAAAATGATTTTAAACTTTTATGTAAGGTTCAAAAATCATAAAATAAAATATCTACTTGGTAATAACTAACTAGAAAAATTCAATTGTAATGAACTTGAATTTAACAAAATAATTTTAACAGAGTAAACAATTAGACCTAAATTTTAAAATCTGAAAAATAAAAGGATTAAATTTATAAAATTAAGTAGAAAAACTAAATTCTATATTTAGGAAAAGTATAAGGACCTATGATATATTTGAGCCTATATTAGATATCAACTTAATAATTAATACTGAGTGGCACTGGCAATTATGATCTTACCAACAAATGTCTATAATTTACAGCTGCTCTTTGGATCAGCACAAGCCTCATTATTATAATTCCAAATTATTAACTTAGTAAATCAGCCATCTCCATTGCAGACTAGTGTATATATATATATATAACACTATATTATATAGAATTGTTTTTACAAATTCTTTTTCTTCTTTTCATAGCATTACCAACAGTAATCTTTTTTTGTTTGGGGAGAGTAGTATTTCTAAAGAGAAGCAAAGCAGAGATTTATTGTTGTTGTTATTATTATTATCAGAATTTCCATTTCCATATGCTCAATCCATTTCTTCTCCTTCACAACCAAATTAAATCCCTGTTCATAAACTAAAAATCCCACCTTTGAAACAGAGCATTCAAAAATGGTGACTGGTTGGAGAAGAGCTTTTTGTACTTCAATTCCTAAAAAACAGGACAGCCCTGTTTTACCAGAAAAACAACAACAAGAAGAAAGCCATGGTACTAAAAGTCCAAGATTTTCATCAAAGTTTGGGTTTTTCTCCAACCCATCAACACCAAGGTTACGATCTCAACCGGGTTCAAGCCCCAGTCTCCGTTGCCGAACCGTTTCTACTGCTACTTCATCCCTTCCAAATAGCCCCAAGCTCCATTTCAGAACACCTCATTTATCTACCCCTTCTTCCCCTAAATCCCCTTCTAGTTTCTCCTTCCTTAAATCCACTCTGTGTATCTCCAAAGTAAGCTTCTTCTTCTTCTTTTTTCAATTGAAAATTTTGTCCTTTTTTTCATTATTATATTGATTTTTTTATTTTTTTTCCAGGGTGGTCGATGTGGGATCTGTTTAGAAAGCGTGAAAACGGGGCAAGGCACGGCGATTTTCACGGCGGAGTGTTCTCATTCCTTCCATTTCCATTGTGTCGCCGCCCATATCAGGAAGCAACAATTGCAAATTTGCCCTGTATGTTCCACCACCTGGAAAGAACTCCCTTTACTCTCCCACGAACAGCGCCATAAAACTACTTTTGGCGACGTCAAAACGAAGCCGTTTCGGGTCTACAACGACGATGAACCGTTGGCTTCGCCGGTTTCTCTTTCTCAGTTCAACCCGATTCCTGAATCCGAGGAAACTGAAGACGACGATGAAGAGGAAGGGTTCCAAGGTTTTTTTGTTACTCCGACCAGTAATGCGAGGAATGTGGAGGTTCAGTTGTCGCAAGAGGCGGCGATGGTGGCGGCCGGGAGGAGTTACGAGAGTTACGTGGTGGTTATGAAAGTGAGCGCGCCAATCGCGACGCATCGTGGGTTGAAACGTGCCGCGATTGATTTGGTTACGGTGTTGGATATTAGCGGGAGTGCGATGAGGTTGCAGATGGTGAAACGGGCGATGCGGTTGATTATCTCTTTGCTCGACGAGAAAGACCGTTTGTCGATCGTGATTTTCTCGTCGAGCTCGAAACGGTTGTTGCCATTGAAAAGAATGAGTTCCGGCGGACGACGATCGGCGAGGAGGATCGTCGATGCGTTGGGAAGTAACCGACAAGGGATGAGTGTCAACGACGCGCTCAAAAAGGCGGCCAAAGTGTTGGAGGATCGTAGAGAAAAAAACGCCGTCGCCAGTGTTATGATCTTATCGGACTGTCATGATAAACAGTCACAGTCCAATCCCACTAATCAGAACCTTCCAGTTGTTTCCACCACGCGCTTGGCCCATTCGGATATCCCCGTACATACCTTCGGTTTCGGATCGTGCACTCACGCGCCAAACGACGATGCGTTTTGCAAAATCGTGAATGGTCTATTGAGCGTCGTGGTTCAAGACGTGAGGCTTCAACTCGGATTCTCATCCGGTTCTGCCCCGACTGAGATATCAACGGCCTATTCATTAACGACTCGACCAGCTCTGATCGGGTCTAATTCGGTGCGAGTTGGAGATCTACATTTGGGCGAGGAGAAAGACTTATTAGTGGAATTGAAAGTACCAGTAACGTCTCGCGGGTCCCATAGGGCGATGTCCATACGATCTGCTTACATTGATCCCTTCACTCAAGAGATGGTCTACTCGCGAGATCAAAGCCTAAACTTACCTCGGTTGTCGCAGTCCGTACGACCTTCGTCCCACGGCGCCGCACGGTTGAGGAACCTCCATGTAAGCACTCGCGCTGTGGCGGAGTCTCGCAGGTTGATCGAGCGGAACGATTTATCAGGGGCTCACCTACTCCTTACCTCAGCTCGAACTTTGTTGATACAATCAGGTTCGAATTCAGCCGAAGAATTTATTCGCACATTGGAATTTGAATTAGCTGAGTTAAACCGGCGACACCAACGACCACGGGTAAATAATAATACTAATAACATTAATAACGGTCACGTGGAGGAAAAGGTCGAGCCGTTAACGCCGACATCGGCGTGGAGAGCAGCGGAGAGATTGGCTAAAGTGGCGATCATGAGAAAGCATATGAATAGAGTTAGCGATTTGCATGGATTTGAAAATGCCAGATTTTAGATTTTTTTTTTAAATTTTTTATTTACTGCTATTTTGTAACACAAAACAATGTGTAGTATGAATTTACATAAAAACTAATAAAACAAAAAATAGTTTTTTTTCTTCTGTTTTGTGATGAAATGAAATGCCTACAAAAGGATTTTTAAGTGTTTTCTGAATTTTTTTTATTATATATTATTAGATAAATGATTCATCCAGAGAAATTGAAGGAGAACCGGACGGCTACGCGCTTTTGATTGTGAGATGAGAAGACAGTGACTTTTGATTGGCTTTTTTGTTTTTATTCTAGATTTTTCATTGTTTGATAAGATTTAATTTGTTATGTGAATATTATTGAAAATGATGTAAATATATATATTTTTTGGAATATGGGGTATAAGCCAAAATTGAAAACTGTAAGGTTAAGCAGTTTTTTTTTTTGAATGAAAATTCTGTTATTTAATAGTAATGATTTCTGAAAAACAAGTAATTCAAGTTAATTTCATATATTAGATGAATAAAATATTTATAATTATAATAAATTGTTGATACAAGATTGAAATTATGGTGATTCATTCGATTTATTTGGTGGATACGAATGATCAAAATTTAAGTTTTTTAAAAAATTAGAGTTCGAATGGAAGTAGAAATATATATGGAGGTGTGGTTGTAGAGAGAGATCTCTGTTCCCTGTTCTTTATGGGTCTCAAAAGTCATATATGTTTCTCTACCTAAACATTACGTGCCACTTCGATGTTAATTTCGTATTCCCTAACATCCATTTTACTTATAAATGTAAAGACTATGATCCCAATGATGTGTGCTCACAAAGGCTTGGGTTTATTAGGTCTTGACCATACAAATGCTTCTAGCTCGCAAAGTGACTTATAATCTAAAGTATTATCTTGAGAAGTTAGTAGAACGTGAGTTATAGGTATAACATAAAATAACACAACATTATTCATTTAAATTAAATCAAAATTGATATGTAACTGTGAATGAAATGTATATAAGATTTTTAATAAATTTTATGTAAATACATTATGATATGATGAAACATATAAATAAAAATATAATTTTGGGAATTAAAAATGTTAAAAATGTGTGAATTTTGAGTTGGTGGGTCAAATCAAAGAAAACGTTCACAAATTTGTAAAGTAGCAGCAAATTGATGAGATGGGTGGTAATGGGTTCTTTTCTTTATAGTCTTTTTAGCCGTGTATGGCAATTCTTTTTTCTCTTAATGCCAAATGGATTTTTCGGGATTTTAAAAAAATATATTATTATTAATTACCAATTGAGTCAAAATTTAATTGTGTCTATGTAAAAAGATGCTGAAACGCATTATTCTCTTATTTATAGTTTAAAGAAAAATTATAAATAATTTTAGATATTATATAATCAGGAATAGTCAACAAATAGGATGAAAAAGCAAAGATATAAAATGGTATGAATGATAAGTTGTAGGGAGCAATTGAGCAGGTATCTTGGGGATTGGTGTTTGTACAATGAATGCAAATAAAGCAAAAAAGAAAAAAGAAATGATGGTTTTTATTTAGAACACTATTATTTGAAACCCTTTGGTCTTAAAGATATGCGGCTAATGTGTCCCGCACTCTCAAGATTTGCTCTCTTAGTAGCCCACGGAACACCCATCCATCCAATTTAGACTAATCATCACTAACCCAAACCATTCCAAGTGCTTGGTGTCGTACTAAAGTGAATGGATTTAGTTTTTTTCGAAAGTTGATTTCAATAATTTAATTTAATGACTCGTTAAATTCTAATTAACTCAAATTCCACATTTCATGACTTTCGAAATTTCAATATTATTGAGATAAGATTTTATTAGCGGAATGTAAGTTTAGTTAGGGTTAAAATATGTTATAAGTCATCGTACCTTCACAAAATTAGAATTTAGTCTATGTATTTTTATCACAAAAATTGAGTCTTTCTATTTTTAAATACTCACTTGATAGCCATGTAACTAAAAATGACATTGTAATAAACTTAAATTTAATGTTATTAATTGGAATTAAATTTTAAAAAATAAAAAAAAAATTCTAAAAATATAAAATATAAAAAACTAAATTTTCAATTTACAAAAATATAACAACTTATTACATATTTTATCCTTCAATTAATTTCAAAGAAAAAGTGGACCAAAGTATATCATTATTGAAGGCAAAGGGAGAGCAAGTACTTGGAAGAATGTGAAGGAAAAGATGTTAAATCACTTCCAATGCAAAATAGTAGTTGGTTTATAAAGATTAAGAGATTATAGAGTTAATTTCATCAAACATGATTGTAATTATGTTTAATTATTAATGTTATATTAATTAAGTTTTTTAATTATTGAAATCGTTAATTTAACCATTAAAAGGAATGTCAAATTTTATATAGCATGATTTAAAATTTTTTTAAAAATAAAACTAAATAATTTTAATATTAATTTTTCTTTAAACTTTTCATTTTAAACTATGCCACGTAACATTTAACGATTAAATTAATGGTTTTAATAATGAAAGGACTTTATTGAAATAATTTCAAAAGTTTTGGGATGTATGGTACAGTTAATTCGAGATTATATAAAGATGAGAAGTAAAGTTAATCATATATTCTATTAACCAAACATTAAAATTTACATTCCAGTCTAATGAACCAAATCGGTAGGGGCGTAGATAAGATCGTACCCCTAATAAATATGTCTTTAATTTCTTTAAAATTTATAAAATTATGAATTAATATAATAATAAAATTACAATTTAGCCTTCCAAATTTTATGATTCTATCGGAAAGCAATTTTTTAATTTCGCCCCGCAAACAAATAATAAAACAGACCCGATATTTTACTAATAATATTGTATTTTTTGGGGAAATCAAATGGGGTTTAGGGAATGAAAGTGGAGACGGCATTATATATGTTATGGGAAAAGGTGGATGCACACTCGAATTCATGGAGACGACTACTAGAAAAATTGGGTAACATTGTGGGTGGCCATAATTATGTCTGCTTCCTACAACCAAAATAAAGACATGCACAAAAAAGAAACATCAAAGATTTAAGGAAAATTAAATAAATAAAAGACAACTCCCCTAGGTGTCATAAATAAAATAAACAAAGATAAACGGCTATCCTCATTATCATCATCAATATTACGACGCCACCACCATGGTTAAATCAAATAAATTAACTTTTTCTCAATAATGTTCATTTCTGGATTTGATTGAATATGACATTTAAGTGGGGTAAATTTTTAAACCAAATCTATTGGTTACATCCAAAATTTGTACTAAAATAACTTTTTTGTAAAATAATTGAAAGTTTGATTTTTTTTAAGTTAAAGTCTAGTTTTGGTCCCATGGTATAAATTGATATTTAATTTTTTTTAGTGCGATTAATTGGTTTAAATAGTAAATATATTAATATTAGAGTGGATTTGTTTTTCTATAAAAAAAAATCTATGTCAACATGATGAGTAACGGCAAAGCTAAAAAAATTTTGAGGATTAAAATTGAATTATAAATTTCTTTAGGACCAAGATACAATTTTTGAAAAGACTAAACTATAATTTTATCATTTGAGAGGTACAAGGCTTTTACCTAGAATGAGTGTTTTTAAGAAGAAATTCACATCAATACTTTAGTCGAAATAATTAATGACGCAATTGTATGAACTAACAAATCATATTGTAAAAGTAGAGGAGAAAATTATGCTAAATTAAAAATATACAGACTAAATATCAAATTTGAAAATAGTAGAGAGACCAAAACAAAAATTAATCATTTTTATTCAAAAAAAGAAAAAAAAAATTAACATCACTTTTAATTGAAAATTTATGGATTAATCAATTGAACTGAAGGTTGGGATATGATAATTAAAAAGGGTTTGTTTTAACACTTTTATAACTTTTTTGTGCCTCAATTTATGTACATGATAAAGTTTAGTGTAAATTAATTTTTTTAATTATATATTTTATATAAAAAAAGAGAAGAATTTATCATTAAATATATATGAATATAGATGGTATTTTGAATTTATATGATAAAAATATCATACTAATTTAAATTTTTATATGCATAAAAATATAATTATATTAATAAATTCAATGTTTGAATTATTAAAAGATTAATTATAAAAAATTATAAAAGTGTCTAAAATCACATTGGTTTTATAGTAATTATATATATACGAGAAATGATTATATGAAACAAGAATATTATCCCTTTTTAATAGTTTAATTTCACATCAGTAATTTTATCTTGAATTTCAAGATTTTCTTTTGGATTTAATTTTTTCCAGGGATGAAAATACTGATATGGCATTAAATTATTGAAAAAGGGATATAGATAACGAGACGTTACTGTTTCATATAATCCTTTTCCACATATATATATATAAGTTACCATTTTTGTAATAGAAAGTATTTGGCAAAGAATTCAATGAAAAAATTTTCAAAGGATCCTAATTTAGCATCTAAGTTGATAGATGAAATAAAATTTATTTTTGAACTAATTTGTGGAAAAAAAATAGCAGTTGGCAGAAAAATTTCTTAATATTGATAGCTGAAAACTATGAAAACAATCATTTAAATAAATAAGAAAAGAAGAAGATTATTTTGGGTCTTTGCTTTTGAAGTCCTTATCTTGAAGAAGTAGAAATTGATGATAAGGTTGAAATTATGCATATGGACCACACTTATGTAATTATTATGATATCACCTTAATTTTCTAACAAAATCTTGAATACCTCTATCCTAACTTGAAGTATTAACTGTATGATATAAGAGTTTGGATTCAACTCCTAATAATTAATCAATTCCCTTTTCGAGTTATAAAATACAGATATAGAAAAATATCGATAATTTTAGTTTTTCTTTTTCTTTTTGTCTAAATATGAAATCCATCTATTTACTTTATGAAAATTGAGAAGTTAGTTACGTAATTTACTTTGCCAGAATTTAATCTTAGTATTTGACAAAGATTGAGAAGTTAACTTAATTATTGGCAAACACATAATATTAGATTGATGATTTTTGCTATAAATTAATAAACTACTTATTGTTGTTAATTCTGTGCATATAATTGTTGAGTTGGTGAATTCCATATTATCCAAGTTTAATAATGTTAACTTCTTAATTTTCATTTCATAAAGTAAGACGACCAAATTTTGATAAAATAAAAGGACTAATTTCTTTGTTTTAATAATGTAGATGGATGAAATTCATAATTAAGTTTTGTTGATACGAGTCATCAACAAGGAGTAGATAACAGTGAAAGGGAATATCAATTCACTTATGACAGGCGGAGAACTAGTGTAAGGAATGGGAGAAGAAGAACGAGCAAGAAGAGGAGAGCTAGGGTTGATGTGTAGGGTTTTCAAAGGAGAAGGAGTCGATCCTCAGTCACTTGTGCACTTAGGCTTATATAGGAGGTCATCCATTGTCCCATAGTGCCACATAGCCGACAGCAAAATGTCCTACAAAGTTGTACGGGTTGACCAGATGACAGGGTTTTTACAGGTAAGTTGTCGCCAAGGAGCGTACTATGTAGCATTGCTCTAACATTCTTATCATTAGGGTCGTACGAGGCAATTATATTTGAGTGGTCCCCATAAAAGGTGCGTAGCAAGTCGTCTTTAAGTTGACTCAAATAAGATTTGCTTTGGGTTGCTTGCGAATCATCTCACACGAAGGGTTGATATGGGCTATTCGTTGTGGTGGGTTGTATGCAGACTGCTCTTATCAAAGAGTCATCTACAAACTGTCCAATAGCCTGCCACGTGTCGTACTATGGCCTTAAGCCCTTGAGTACTCATAGTCAAATTCTACCATATACAGTTATTATGTGTGGGTCTCCAATCACACCATTATTGCGTGTGGGTTTTATATTGAGTTTTAATCTATTTCTGGTAGTATTAATTTAATTCTACATTTTAGTTGTTAAATTATATATCTATAAAACATTAAAAAATGAAATAATGATTTATATCATCTATACTTGTTAAGATTAAAAAAGTGCTAATTCAAAGGTTGTTTTTTTTTTTCCTTTGAAAATATATTTTTAAGCTTTTTATTTTCTTTTATGTCACTTTCATTGGTTTTTGAAGGGTATTTGATGGCATTTCCTTAAATTGCGCAAAACTATGATAAGCTTTTAGAGGTAATTGATTGATGAGTGCTTTACCTTTTAATTTCTTTCTACTTTCTTTTGTTAGTACTACCAAACCATAGGAAATAGAAAAGTACATTTTGCTCTCTAATATTATTTGTACACTTTCATTTATTTATCTTTAAATTATAACTTTAGTCCCTAAATTTTAAAAGATTTTAACTACACCCCAAATAGTTTAGGTGTTATATAAATTATGTTCTTCTATTATTAAAATCATTTAACTATTAAATGAGATGTCAAATCTTACATTGTAAAAATTTGGTTTTGAAGTTTCCGAAGCTTTTACAAAAGCTTCATCACCCACTCTTCTCTTTTTTCCTTTTACTTTTAGAAGTTATGCGACACATTTTACTCTTTTTTTTTAATTTTATTTTAAATTATGTCACATAAAATTTGACATGTCATCTATTGGTTAAATTAACGATTTTAATAATTGGAGTTGATTGATATAACATCAATAGTTTAGATATATATTTAAAATTTTTTAAAAATTGAGAGCCAATTTAAAACGAGGATCGCAATTTAGAGATGTGGTACAATTAACACATTTGTTTATAATAATTTCTTAATAATGTTTTAATTTTGTATCAAACATACCGTACGGTTGGCAATTTTTTTAAGAATCTAGAATGTTTTCTCTCAATTATATAAATAAATACTTCCAATAATCATGATAGATTATGGACTTTAAACCTTTGTGGATATTTAATTCGGTTTTTAGCAATTCAGAGAATATTTTAATTACTATCTCTAACAAATTCAGAATGAATGCAGATATTAACCTTTCAATATCTATTATTTTAAATCCATTTTATTTTTACCAATAATAAATTTAAAGTTGTATATCTATTAGGAGAATTTGATTTACTTTTAGAAATACATTTAAAAATATGAATTTATCATCCGCTCAATTTTTAGAATTTATTTTTTAATTAATTATGAATAATTAAAATTTTTAAATATTCGACAAATAATTCAATTAATCCATATTCAAATAATAAAATTCGAAATAGAATCATATTTAGGGTGGGTTTGGATGGGCGATGTGTCTACTTACGATTACTATAAAAACAACGGTGACGGTGAGATTAAATACTGTAGTGATACTACAACGTGAGACAAAATATAAATTAAATGTACCATACTCAAATCACTCATCTAAACCCTCCCTTAAACTTGTATCCCTAATTGATAACAATAGTTGCCCCAATAAGCATGGATGTCCAATAGAGATCTTCAAAGATGAAAGGCCAATGGATAGAGATGCTCACCAAAAGCCCATTGAGCAAATCACACCTAAGCCCACAACACCAATATCCCTAATGTTAAAATTAATAAAAAAAATTGAAATAAAATAACTTAAAAACATTATATAAAATATTATTTTAGACATGTATAAACTATAAAATTTTAGAAAATAGTATTAAAAAATCAAAATAAATTCAGCTGAACCGAAATCACGAATTAGGTTTCCAATACACGCATGGATGTAGGAAAGAGTTTCTATTTACAAGTAGTTCATCAATAAACACTACACCATTGCTGACCAGCATTTGTCAACATCTCACCACAAACAATTTCTAGTTCTAGACATAATTTTTGATTCAGTCCAAAGGAAACAGTTCTGCTTTTTTTTTTTTTAATACAACCCCATTTGCATTTTAGGGTAAAACTTAATCAGAAATTCAGCTGTCTGCACCGGGGCGCATCAACATCGGATGGGCAGTACGGGCACTTGAAAGTTTTCGATCCATTCTTCGACATCTTGTTGATGGATTGTTTGCAGAGCACATGACCACACGACATCAGCATCGGCGGGTTATCTTCGGTCGATTGCTCCTTAGACACGGGACACACGAATATAGAATGAAATTGGAACTCTTTATCTAACTCCACTGGCACGGGCAACTGCTTCATTGATTGCCATTCTTGCTTCTTCCCAGCCATAACTGTCATAAACTTTAAAAGTGGTGGTAGACCTTGCACACCTGCTGCTATTGTCACACTCAATGGGCTCTGATATGACTGCCCCAGTAAGTTGCAGAACTGTCGAGTGAGCTCTTCAGCCACTATATCCCAATTGGTTGGTGATAATAAATGAGCATATGGGGACTCACTAAGTCTATCGGAATACAAGAGACACCCCATGAGTTTCTGGATCTCGGCCATATGGTTTCCGGCAAAAGGAACGAAGTTAGTTCTTGCATACTTGAGTGCTTCTTCTCTGCTTCCCTTCTGTAGTATTTTCACAAACTGCAACTGATGGAGCCCCAACAGGAGGTCTGAACCATTTTCTTTCAGTTTATCGGAGTTTGTGGCTGCCCATTTCAGGGCAGGCTCTAGGTTCCTACTCTTCATGGCTTCAAGTATTTGATACATTTCTTGAAAAAGCGATCTCATAGCAGCAGCAGCTTCTGCTTCCCCAGCTTCAGTTATAAAACAATCACCAACATCAAACATGCCCTGCCGATAGAAATGGCTGGCAATTATTTGGTTAACTGTATGAGAATCAAACTCGATATTTCGATAAGCCTTGGATATATCAGGATTAAGGGTTTTCTCAAGAGCTTTTGGATACTTGCTCAATGCAATGTTGAGTTCCTTCTGTGTGCCTTCTAGCTGAGCGAGTGGAGCAATTTCATGCAACTTTTTCTTCAGTTCAGCAAGTATAGATTTATGGTCAAGGGTGGTCGACTGCATCATCTCTATTGCCTTCTCGATTTCTTGTACGATCTGATCCATAACTTCCTGCACTTTAGAGCAGGACAGCTTTTGCTTCTTTGCTACACGATCAAATGCATCCTTCAGGTTATTCAACTCCATTGTCAATCCCATTCACAGTATCAGTCCTTATATTAGAATATTTTGTCAGAGAAGAACCTGCAAAGAATGCAATAAAGAATTCGTATCAGTTAATATTTAATTTCAAAGAACTTATATGCGGGAACTCACAAACACACAAACAAAAAGTACCAAGACCTCAGATCTGGAGCAGATAGTTAATGGTTGGTCACAGGCTGCAGATATAGCATCTATAGTCCATTCAATTTAAACCTATGTTTGAAATATCAGGTTTGCGTTAGATTATAAGAATGCTAGAGAAAACGTGATTACAACAAATTAGCAAACAATGACCTCAGATGCTCACTTGCCATCTAGATTCAAATAAGAGAAAAAGAAAAGAAAAGAAAAGTTTGATAACAACACGAATAGTCTACAAAGCCTTGAACAGTTCTTAGTCTATTAATTTAAACATCTTTTTCTAAGAAACCAGACACAGCTTTAGCACAAAGAAACAGCTCGCATCAATTAAGTACTTGAATCAATTCTAGATGATGCACAGGCAGGCCAATACATCCTGACTAAAAGATTACCAGATACATTGGAAGTCTAGTGTAACCACAAATTCTGTTCAAACAAAGGGGAAATTCTGCTAGATGTAAATAAGATGAACAATGTATTACAGGATTGAACAAGTAAAGGTAGAGTTAACAATGCTGCATTGACAAATAAAGATAAGATTTAAAATTTTGAGTATAAAGGAGAAGATAGAGGTTGCAAACATTGAGTATAAATAGAAGGAAAACACATTTAAGGTGGTCTGGAAACATAACAATTTAGAAATAGCCCAGTGAGAAGATTTGATTCAATACAAAATGCTAATGTCAAGCGAGGGAAAGGAGAGCAAAGACGTGAATAGCATCTACAAAAGACAAACTAAACTATTAGTCGCCTTACTGAGACCATAGTGTTAACTAG
This sequence comes from Gossypium hirsutum, assembly GCF_007990345.1. Lineage (NCBI taxonomy): Eukaryota > Viridiplantae > Streptophyta > Magnoliopsida > Malvales > Malvaceae > Gossypium > Gossypium hirsutum. The sequence continues at coordinate 3,766,942 of NC_053439.1, read as the reverse complement.
GGTTGTAAATGAATAACGCTTTTGATTACCAGTTCACTTATGTTCATTTAACAAACTAAATAAACAAAAATATAACTAGATTTTGAGGCTTGTTTACTAAACTAACCAAACACGAACAAGACATGTTCAGTTCATTTATGTTCATTTAGAACTTGTTTATTGTTGATTATAATAAAATAAATAATATTTATATTTGATTATTTCATATCTAAATAATAACAAATATTATTTATGGTTTGTCGGTTTACTATTCATGAACAGATTTTTAATTGTTTGTCGACATATTCAACTACATTAAGTTCACGAATAAGTTCATTTATTTAAACGAATGAACACAAACATACAAACACAAATGCAACTTTGGAATTCTTAACAAACACAATCAAACTTAAAAATAAACTAGCAAACATGAATAAAAGCTGTTCATTCAAGCTGAGTTTATTTACCACCTTCCATAAGCATGGTATAGCCAATACTACATATAAATAGGACAAAAGGTAATTTTTCAAAGTTAATGTTCTTGTTATTACAGTAAGCAAAAAGGAAATGCACAACCATGACATATGTTCTATACGAATGATCTTGACATTTAAAGGAAGCCCTAGGCAAAGAACAGGACATAATCAATCTGATTCTCAGATTAACAAATCGATATACACTTTAAAGAATGATATAAAAGTTTCAATTTGATATAAGAATTACAAAAACACAAAGCTTATAGTACTTAAAATTATAACTCCATATCAACAATCAGTTTCGAATCGGCATTTCCATAGAATTCATGAGAGAAAATAAAAACTTTTCTAAGTAACTAAGTGAAAAGAGATTAATATCAAATTACCATCCAAAAGCTTCGGCGTGTACGGTAAAAGCTGAAATGATTCCTGCAACAAAATGAATAATCAACATTCAGTGTTCGAATTGAAATGAAAATTATAAGATGGATCTCATTCAATGCAAAATTCGTAGTTACAATTACAAATTCAGCTTTAAAATACAAGATATCTAAGACTAGAAAGGTCCGTTAATAACTTAAATCGCATAATTATCGAAACTTATAACATAAAAGAGATCAAAACTTAACTAAATCAAACAAATTAATCGAAGGAACAGGCAATTAAAAACACCATTGAAATTAATAAGAACTGCAAATCAATTACTGAAACTAAAGCACCAAAGATAAAAAAAATTTAAAAATAAAAAGAAATCCATAATAATTTTATATACGTACACGAAATTGAAGACGAAAATAAACAAGAAATTAAATAATTTATATTAGAATAAAAAGAATTAAGATTTGAATATAGATTTTAAAATTTATTTTTCAAAAGGAAATAAAATGAAAAAAGGGAAGAGCGTACGGATTCGCGGTGTAGAGAATCAGCAAGGGCGAAATCTCGGTGGGGGTGGGAGAGTAGGAAGAAGAAAGGAGAAGAAAGGGGATGATTTTGAGGACTGAAATGACGAAAAAGGGAATAGAGGTTTTGTGTTATTGCTGTTTTATGCCCGTTTAAGATACGGGGGTTATTTGGGAAATTGGAGGTTTGTGTAATGGATCAGGATCAAGGAATCCTGGCCGTTGATGTAGTGTTGTTGAATCAATGATTATTTTGATCCGTCCATGATCATCGTTTATTTATAATTATTTAATTTATAATCTATCTATTTATAAACATTTACATATATCTTTCATCTATAATATATATTAAATTAGGGTAAATATATTTATTATATTACTAAATTGAAATAAAATATTTAATATATTATTTATTACCATGTGATTATAAAAAAAATAATACTAATTTATTGAGATAGATAACATCATTTTAATACTAAATTAGGATATGTTTGTTTCACATAAAATGATTTAGGATAAATATTTTTTATTTTTTTCTGTATTTGTATCATAAAAAATAATTTGGTCAATGAAAAAAAGTCAATTTTTCTAAAAAATGACTTTATCTTTTAAAAAACATAAATTACTTTCTAGAAATTACTTCTTTATATAACTTAATTTTTATATAAAAATTAACTTGAATAAAGTCAGTTATTATATTAACTTTAATAATAGGTGCATTTTAATAGAGACATAGTTTAAAATAATTTTTTAAATTAAATTCAACAATTTTTTTAACTTATCAAACAATACTAAAATAAAATTAGAATGTGTTTGTTTCACAGATAATAACTTACAAAAAAGAGTTTTTTACATTTTTTATGTTTGTTTTATGGAAAATGACTTGATCAGTGGAAAATAATTTACTGATCAACGGAAAATAAATCTTTTCTCTAGAAAATGACTTTCCTCTTTTAAAAAACATAAATCATTTTCAGAAAAGTAATTTCTTATAAGTAACTTGATTTTTATATAAAAATTAAATTAAATAAAATTAATTATTATATTAATATTTTAATAATAAATATATATTACAACTTATAGATGTTTTATTGTATAAGATATGAATATTTTAATAAAGATATAAATATAAGCATTTGTTTAGATTTTACTTAATTTCATTTATCACTCTATTTTCATTGTATCACTATTTCCTCCTATATATATATATATATAATATACTTAACTTTAAATTAAGTTTTAGTTAAATATCGATTAATATTATTATTAAATCTATATGAGATATAATTTATTATAAAATAATAAAATAAATTTAATTGTCCAAGAAAGATGTTTCTTCTCTAACAAATATAATTTGTTCTGTGTTTTTCACCAAAAAAAAATTAAAAAAATAATTTCAAGAAAATTTATTAAACAATGAGCGAAATCATCTTAGCATAAAAAAATATAATTTAAAAAAAATCAATTCGCTTTTTAAAAATTATTTTTCAAAAAAATAAAATAAATACAATTTTTTCATAGTTTTGTTTGGCCCAATCTAAGCTTGAGTAATGATTTTTTATCGTTGAGTAAATCCGATCTAATTTAAATTAAAATAAAAATATTTTATATAAACATTAATATGAAATTATATAATTTGATATTTTATTATTTTTAAATAATAAATGAACTCGAGTCCAAGTCTGTTTAATATATTCTAATCATATCCTTATATTCTTAAACTAACCTTAAAAGGTTTTTAATTGACATCAATTAATAGCGTGTCAATTTTTTTTTAAATTTCTTTTCCATAAATCATATATCCTTGTATTTCCATTCAAATGCATGTTTAATATAAATATCCAACACTAATAAATAGAAGCAACATAAATTCACCCCTTTAATGCTTTTTAATAACAGAAAATTATATAATATCTAATTTCTTTGGATTCTAAACCATTTAACACTAACAATTATCTATTAGTGAATTAGGCTATACACTAAGAGATTCACCACTCTTTGACATAATTTTAATTTAAAATATCAAGACAATTGCAAAGACCAATACATGCTACTGAGTTATAATGTAACATATATTTCAGTAAAGATACAACAGCAGCAGGAACCCTTAATTTCTTAGGTTGGTTAGTGGGTACCTCTTCTTCTTTTTTCTTTTTTTGCAAGTTCAGTCTACTGGAGGTTCTTGGTGCTGTCATGCATGCCTATCGAGTGCGATCCTGTTTGCCCTAACCGACTCGTAATATTCTTCATCCCCGTAAACTTTCCTGGACAATCAGATGGAGGTCCGTATGTGGAATTGAAAATTTAGAACTAGGATCACACATGCAGGCAGTGGTGGAATTTTGAGAACTCTAAAAGTAGTGAGCAACGATGCGCACAATCAAATGTATGATGTTGATACAAAGGCCCTTGTATTAAGTTCTAGGCCGAGTTCTTAATGCGAGTAGAAGTTAAATTTAAGAAAATTTAAATATACTTTGAGTTCATTTTGGCAAGCAAAGGCCGGTTAAAACAAGTAATCGGGTAATACTTTTAAGGAATTTGCTAATGGCTGTTCTAAGAGCACTCTAGGTTACTATATATACTAATGTATTTACTTTGATGCGTTGATATTTGAAAATGATGAATTTCAAGTTTTCGAATTTTGCACTTATTACTACAAATAGGATTAAGTACCCTAAGGATACTAATTAGTAAAACCCTACTTCTAAATCAAGTTAACCTTAAAAGAACAAAACTTCAAACACACACCATTAATCTAGGTAACATAGTTAAAGATATCTATCTTGTAGTATAACCAAGACGAGCAACCATCTTGTAATGGATGACTAATGCAAATGCAGATGAGAAAGTGATTGAATAATGCAACACAGGCAACCAAAACCCATAAAAGTAAACCTAAAATCATACTTACGCTAGATCTACCAAATTTTGTGACTTGATGATGGCTTTTCCCTCTGGGAATTCGAGGCAGGAGTAATGCATTATCATCTCCTTTAACGTATGCTTTGTGCTTTTAACATCATTATCCCATAATATGCTCTGAAATAAGAGGTCAAAAAAAGTTGTAAACCGAGGCAAGTTCAATTCAGTATCAAAAGGTGTGAAAGTTAATCAGCATGCAGAAACAGTAGCTACAAAAACTTGAAAATTTTCAGTAATGCAAAGAATTAATTGGGAGCATTAAACAGAAGAACTTGCTTATTTATAAACATTACTCAACAAGCACAGGTTTACTTCAATAATTTTTTTCTTTTATATCACATATTATGTTTCTTAGACCTAAGAGTGAGATTAGTGAACTTAAATAATACTTAGTAAAATTGCATTCCTCTGTCAAACCGGTATGGATTCAAGAAAAGGTATTGTCATTGTTTAAGAAGAAATTGCAGAGCACAATATCAAGTTGTATTTAAGTTGGCCAGTAGGGACAAACCTACCTTCCTAACATACTCCTTTTTCACATCTTCCCAATGTGCTTTAACATTGGGAGAGAAAATCGAAGCATTCCAGAGAGCACCTCTTGCAACCATAACTGATGAAGCACCTTTAAGAGAAAAAAAAAATCGACACATATCAGGCCACAATATAAAAGTATATATAGAATATGAAAGACTTCAGGATTGGTAACCGCATAAAAATTTAAGTCTGGAATCCATAGGAAATTTTGCAACATAACAGTGGCAGTGCTTAGGGCAAGGAGGATATAACACTAATGGTACAAGAATGTCTTTTAGTCACTTAACATGTACCATCTTAAAAACTTGGAAGAACAGAAAAATAAGTAAAATATCATTGGAAAACCAAAGTTATCTTTTAGCTACCTGTTGCAACTTTAATGCACTGAATGTCATCATATTCAAAAACATCACCATTTGCAATAACTGGAATAGTTAATGCTGATACAACATCAGCAATCTCATTCCACTTTGCAGGATCCCTTGGCCTATCTGCAACTTGCCTGCAATTTTAACAAGAAAAATACAACACATCATTAAGAAAAAAACCAAAGGCCTAATGTAATAGAAGCACAGAAACACGATCCATATGGTGTCCCTAATTTGGTTTCTAGTTGATACCACAACAATCTTTCATACCATTACAACAAATATCTATTCATTGGCCTAAGAATCATGCCTTTAACTTTCCAGAGACAACTATAATTCTCAGAATATCCTCCTTCACACTACTAGACCAACACCTTGATGGTTGATAGTTTGAACTTTTGCATCTGTTAGTCATCATTATATTCCCAGACACTTAATGCACACTAAATAATTTATATGATTGCCAAGAGTAGCATTTTCCTAAAGCATTATGTTTTCCTTCTCTCAGAAGCATCAGGCTTCTATCATGGCCGCACTTTCCCTGCCAGATTTCACCAAATTTATCCCCTAATCCCCTCACCCTACAACTTTAAGCTAGCCATTGAAGTTACCAATTTTGATATAAAATCATGACCAAATATTGTATTTTGAAAGATATAACATCAGATAAAAGGTCATTTTCCTGCTTATACAGAAAGTGTAATGGTTCAGAACAAAGAATTGAAGAAACACAATTCTGTAGCTATATCAAGAATATGATAGAGTTTCCCTTTTCCAATTTTGATTTCCATTTCCAGGTTGATCCAACAAAGTTCAGATTTAACTACTTTGAAAAGTTGAAGAAATAATTACATAGATATGACAAATACATTACAGACTATTAGCCAAAAAGGTATATTATATGATCGATCCACTTTAAACAGATGAAACAGCTATATATAACAACAAAGGAACATGGAAACCATTAACTTTGATCTCATTGATTGCCAAAATTGCAGTCACACCAAAAGTCATAAATGTCTCAAACACACAAAAGATTGAATCTACAGTTACCTTCCATGGACAGCAAGAGCAGAAACACCAGTCTTCTCAATTCTCCTTGCAAGTTCTACTGTATCCTGGGATGATTTTAAAAGTCGGATCTTGCATGTTACTGGAGTGTCTATGTTCCTCCTTAAAGTTGTTAAAATCTGAATTAGCAAAATAATAATGTGAAAGATTAAAGTTAAGAGCACACACTGGCAAGGAAATTAAAGGATTTTTCCAATAATATGAGGCACCTACATCATGTATGAGATCAGGCTTTGTCAACAAAGCAGCACCCATGCCACCACTCACAGAAAATGACTTGGGACAACCCATATTGATATCTACGGCAGCAACATCTTTGCACCTGTAGAAAGATTGACTTTCACCGTTAAAAAGGTCAAAAAGAAATCCTGACTTTGCTTATATTAATTATTTCCAACATCATAAAAAATAGAATAATAATTTGCATAAAATAATCATATACTTGTTAGACAAGTAGTTGGAATGGAGCAATGATCAAATTATCATAATCACTTAAATTTTTGGAAAAAATAAAGACACCCCTTAACATGAATTATGCATTTAATAAATCAATCATCTATTGTCATGATAAACCGGAGTTATCAGGAGCATAACTAACATTGAAGAACAAAAAGCAAATTAACCAGCCCTAGGCTCCATGGATAAAGGATTAGTTTATCATAAAACTGATTCAGTTGCAAATGCGGGTGGATTCCAAATTTAACCATTATCAGTATAGTTATGGCTTGATAAAAAACCTTTGTGGATTCCAATAGCCTACAGCTCAAGCCATCTTCTGTATGCCGAAGAGAATTCTAAACTAGAGTTTTCCATAAGAGACAAGAAAGAAAGTCATTTGATGATAACACTTGAGAATGTAACACAATAAAAGGATCATTTTCTAGATTATCATTACGTAATTAATAGTACTCATCTAGAATAAAAATGACACGCATAAAAGGATGGTGCAAACAAAAGAGGGAGGGGGGGCAGTTCATGAGCATCATTGCAACTGCATGACAAGAAGAAAAAAGAATGCCAAACTGGTATAAAATTTACACTAATTGAGCAGCCTTTAGAGCCCTCACAGCATCAGAAGTGCCCATTTGAAATACAACCCGACCCTTCTCTTCATTACAGGTTCTAAAGACAACATTATCCGTTCCCTTCTCAACAAAATCAGTTGATCTGATATAATCTGCAAAAAACAATAATGGAAAAAGAAACAAATATGACTAAATCAAATCAATTTCAATCATCCGAGAGAAACAAACGGCAAAACATTAAAAGACGGTGCTATCCTCTTTCCAATCCTCTGTCTCACTTTCATTGAAAAAATAAAGTCTTTTATGAATTGATATTCCAATTATTTCGAAAAGCTAAAAGCATGTGCATGGCCATGAGATTAAAGCTAACCTTATTAAGGCAAAAAGAAGAAGAATAGTCCTAAAATTTGTTGCATTAACGGAATTATTCAGTAAGTTCAGAAAAGAAGAAAAACAAGTGTAACGTACCATTAACTATGCGCTCACATTTGATAATCTTGTGATCAATAATTTCCTCAGCGTATGTAATATCTGCACCGTAATCAGCCGCTAGTAATCTAAATGGCAGCGTTCCCTGGATCAACCAAGAAAAAGAAGTCCAATTACAAAACGAAATTTCAAAACGAAGAGATGAACTGATTAAGAAAGTGAGAATTTGGTAACGGGAGTTCAATTTACTTACAACTCGAACCATGGGAGCGAGAACGAGCTTGTTCTCGTACTCCATTGTTGCTGCTTCGGAGTTGACGGCAGATACGAGCAACAGTAGCAACAAAAACGCACGCAAAAATTGTGTGGAACGACTTTAAACGGCGAAATCCGGCGCCTGGCAACAGAATCAACTTACTTTTTTTAAGAATTGGGCTTCACCAAGAAGTAAGGCCTAAAACCCTAACTCTAAATCTCAAGTTCTGAGCCCATTAATGATGACACTAATTTGAAATCTAAAAAAAATCTAATTTATAAATAGAATTCTTCACGGCCCGATTTTGCCCGTTCAAGTTGCTCGAATTTGATTTGGACAAAAAATTTTAAGTTGATTTAAAATATAGGTCAGATTTGATTTTCAATATTTAAGGTCGAGCTTAAGCTTCGTTTATTTCACTGAAAATAATTTTTAAAAAATATTTTTTAAAATTGATTTACTTTTTTTGGAAAAAGCTAATATTTTTTAGTGTTTGAATGAATCTGTGTAAAATATTTTCTTTTGTTTGATAAATTTACTGAAAATATTTCATAAAAATTATTTTCAATGAAACAAACATGCATTTGAGATTTTCTTATTTTTTATTGCTTAATTGAGTTTATTTTATATCTATAAATTTATATTTTATATTATTTTTGCATATACTAAAAATATTTTGTTAAATTCAGATCCATTACAACATCATTTTTTAGTTACATGACTAACAAGTGGGTATTTTTATTTAAAAATGTGAAATCAACAAAATTGACAATAAAATTTTAACAATGTTAACAATTGAACTTGATTATCAAATCTAAAAAGTAGAGAGAATAAATTCTTGAAAATAAAAGTATAGGGATTAAATTCTAAATTTTTAACGAGTACATGGACTTATGGCATATTTTAACATTTATACTACAAAACATTTATTATCAATATATTTATAATTTTAATAAATATTTATTATTAAAATATTAAAATTAAATATTTTCAATAATATGTGAAGAATATTATTTAAAATTATTTTTTAAAATTTATTATTAAAATAAAATTTAAATATTAAATAATTTATTAAAATATTAAATTATATTAATAATTTATTATATAATTAAATATAAACCATTAAATACGTATGTTTAGTAATATTAAAAATTATAATATTTTAAATATTTTTAAAAATAAAAATAAACTTTATTATCAATATAATAATATTAAACTTTATTTAAGTTAATTTTTATATCAAAATAAAATTACTCATAGAGGATCTCTTTTCCGGAAAATGACTTACGCTTTTCAAAAGGGTAAGTGAAAAAATGTTGATCTATAAGTCATTTTCCGTTAACCAATCTGTTTTCTATGAAACAAACACAAGAGAATATAGAAAATATTTCCCGTAAGTAATTGTCAGTAAAACAAACGGAGCTTTAGTCTAATCTAACTCTTTCCAAATATTGCAATATATTATTTTAGTGATTTTTTTCCCATAAAATTTATATATATAATATTATAATGTAAATTAAAAAATGCTTGTTAAGTGGTTTATATTTAAAATTCTAAATTAAAAAACATAATTTAGAAAATTAAAATAAGTATGGATTAGTCATTTGTAAATAAATTAAGTCATTTTTGACAAAATTTAGGTTCATATTTTGGACTAGAATAGGCTTGAGCAATGCATGAATTATGTTAACACCTCTATATGAAATCGGTTCGGTTCAATCAAAATTTTTGAAAATTTTTAAACCATCCATCATAATTCAATCCGGTTTGCTATTCTTTTAATTCGGTCACTTTTGATTTTTTTTATATTAGACTAAATAATTTTTTACATCATAAATATTAAAAGTGTTTATAAATTAAATAAAAATAATATTTAATTCGATTCAAGTAATCATCATCTATATTCATAAATTTTCCAAATATCTCGATTCAGATCAGATTCGATTTCTCGATTTTTCTTTCTCAATCTTACTTCTATATAATAGATATAAAATATTATTATTAAAATTTTGTTATTATTATTGTTATTTAAGTAGAATAAAAAGCGGATTGACATTACAGTGGAAGTTACGTCCATTCATAATCGTTGACTTGGGCTAAAAATCTCATGCTTAACTAGGATTATATTTTCAATGATTTTATTCTTAATCAATATTAACTAAAGAGGTGACCCAATTTTCTTTTCTTTTTTTGTTATTAAATTATAAAATAATGATTCAATTATTTAATTTTATCTTTTTTGCTCACCGATTAGGTAACATAAAAATAAAAAACATTTAAAAATCTAAGATAATTGGGTGATCAGAAATGACAAAATTAAATAATTGAATGACCATTTTGTAACTTTTCGTGGTTAGGTGACTAAAAAATAAATTTACTAATAATTTGAGTGACCATTTTAAAACTTCTCATAATTGGATGACTAATAATAAAATTTACCCTTATATTATATACCAAATAAGAAAAAGTTTGTCAAATCAGGATGCTCATTTTTATTAAAAACTTCCTAAAACTTAATCCATAGTTTATATATATATATATATATATTAATCAGAGATTTTTTTTTAATTAATTTAAACAGAAGTTAGAATTGAATTGGAGAAATTTGGATTAAAAAAATATATCTAAATTGAATCTGAATTTAGCCAAATTTATTGAGTCACATAAATAAATGGACATTTAAAGTGATATTAAATAAGTAAAATGTGTATGTAAAAATTAAATAGTATTTTAATTGAAATGATAAAATTAAAATTTGAAATTTATCGTGTCTTTTGTATAAATATTATTATGTGAATCTTTTTATTATTTATAAAACAATAAAAGATAATAAAAAAATTCTCATAATAATATAAATTGCTTTGAAAAAAAGAGAGTTTTCTGTAATATTTTAATAAAATTAAGAAATTAAACCAAATATATATTAGAGAATCTTATAGTTTTTTTACAAAATTGTACGAAATATATATTAGAGAATATTATAAATGTAAAATGATGTTTATAAAATTAAAATAAAAGTTATGCAATTAATAAACATAAAGAAAGTTATAAAATTAAAGCAGGGCAAGCAATTTTCCATTAAAATTTATCTAACTTGAGCTCGAAAAGTTTAATGAAAAATTCATCGGGATTTAATTCAAAACTTGACTTTTAAAACAAAAAAACTCACCGATATCAAATAGATCAAATCGAAATTTATCATATAAATAATTTTTGTGTCATATTTAAAAATAATACAATAAAAAATGTTAATTTTGTATCGATGATGCCACTCATATCTATTAAAACGTTATAGAAAACTTAGCTCCATGCTAAATCGTGACGGTAATAGAAATCATATTTAAGAAAATAAAACATGGTTTTGAACTCATGACATCAACAAATTTAAAACTAAAATAAAATTAGTACCCGAGAAAGAAATAGAAATAAAACATGGTTTTGTTCACTTCCAATTGATTGAAAAATTTTTTAAGATAGCCGAATGAGTTTTAACTCGATTGGCATAGACATTGTTACCAATGCAAAAAGACGTGGATTCGAATGTGTTAAAACGTATTATTTTCTTATTTATGGATTGAGAAAAAACTATGAACAATTCTAAATATTAAGTTAATAATAGCATATAATAAATACCTATAATAAAATCATTTTAAAAAACAAACTTAAGATAAACGAAACTTCTTTCCAATGAAAATTTCCTTCATCTCACCTACACAATTCCGTGGACTTTCAACATTTAATTAAGCTATAATTTTAGTACAAACAACATTACTTGACTCAAGAAACTTCCTTCTCTGTGTTTGATTGTCCTTTTTATTTGGGATAAAGCACAATTTAGTCCTTGAATTTAGTTTTTCCAATTTAGTCATAAACCTTTTTTGGTTTACGTTAATTCCTGAATATTATAACTTCTTCCAATTTTGGTCTATGTAATGACGTAGCACTCTAAGATTGTCATATCACCACCTATTTTTTTAATGAAAAATTATATTTTTTAGGTGATGGCGTGATATAATATCAAAATATCATGTCATCACATGAATCAAAATCGAGAAAATGTGTCAAGGTGGACAAAAAAATTTTAAAAACTAAGTTGAGAAATGCACCAAATTCAAGGACTAAATATTACATTATTGCTTTTATTTTGCTATTTTTTATCCATTATTTCTAAACCAAATATTCAAACAATTTTTAAATATAACCATTACATCATAACACCAAATATTTTGGGGAAAAATTAATGTCCAAAGTTGCACAAGTTTATCTAATATTGTACTCTCTTTTTGAATGGGGGTATTTAAAAGAATTAACTCAATTCCCTTTTAAAGATGATCTGAATGTTCTTTTAATATATAATAACATAAAGGTCTAATTATGCTTATAGTCCTTGTGCTCTTATATTTAATATTTTTATTTGTTTGTTTGGTTTTACACACATATAATATTGATCACGTGAGTAAAATTTTTATTTAAAATTTTGTCACATAATTCACTTAACAAATGTTTTTTTAGCATTATTATAGATTTGATTTCAATTATTAAAGTAAATTACTAAATTTTGGAGATTAAAAATAGAGAGACTAAATATCAGATCCTACTAGAAACATAATTAGACCTTAAATAAATCAAGATTCAACCAACATTATCTTATTTAAAGCTTGACCCATACTTAATCAATGAAGTGGCAAACAACTTAACCAGTGTTGAGGGTTCTTGTAATGTAGTCAAATCGGGTAAGTTATCGATTTTACGATTCGAATGGTTTGATTAAAAATGATAATAAACATTTAAAAAAATCAAGTAATCTAATTTAATCGGTTCAATTAGTTTGTAGTGGTTTCTGGATCAATTGGTTCAAAACCTCTCACTAGATCAATACCTAATTGGTTCAATTAGTCAGTTCAACCGTGCGATCCTATCTGGTTCAAACAACATTACTTTCTTGTTGGCACCTTAAAAATTAAGATTCTATTATTGTTGCTATCAGAAACGAATCAAAGAGGTATGCGTCCCTCCAAAAATACAAAATTACTTTTAAACTCTTTAAAATTTCTAAAATTATAAATCAATATAATAGTAAAATTGTTTCCTAGCCCTTTAAATTACTTTCAAATTGTAGTATGTACAAAAAAAATTATTTTTTATATTCAAACATTTCCAAGTATAAAATAGATGATGAAGTTAAGACAAGATAATTACTCTTCTAAATATATTTTATCAAAACTAAAGATGTTTCATTCATTCATCAGAAAGGCTATAGAGGTCATTGACCCATTTATTTATTTATTTAGTTTTCTATTAAAATCTTGAAAGAGTCATTGTACGAGCAAAATGGCCGTACAAATGCTCTTAAGTCATTGGATTAAGGGACCAAATTGCACAATAAAACTCCAAAAGGCATTTTGACTTTTTAATCCTTAAAAATTAAAATGTCAAAAGAAAGGGACTAATAGCCTCATTTGACTCCAACTTGTATTTTAGTGACACTTCTTTGGCGGCAACACTTATCTAATCAATTTTTAAGTATTTGACTCCAACTTGTATTTGAGTTTCAATACCTAAAAAGTTACATTTTTTTCTATTTAAAAATTTCAATCTAACTATTAAAATCATAAGTGTTTTTCTTTAGGCTATCTTCATGTGACGTGGCATATGATCGACGGAAAATAAATATCTTATATATGTTGAAAATTTTTTACGAAAACAATCGATGGTGATAATGATTGGACTATGATTTTTAAATTAAAAAGATAGGATTGAATTTTAACTTTTTAAGTAAAGAGACTAAATCTTAAATTCTACAAAGTTGCAAGGATTAACAACATGTTTTAACCAAATATAAATTCTAGATACAAAAGCACAGCGTACGCATAGGAAAAAAATTAATAATGAAAATAATTGAAGAAACAATGGAACACTTATAGCATAACTAAAATAATTAATTCAGTATATTTATACGAATTATATTGGTTTTGTTGAGAGGGAATCGGCTTCTCTAGGAGAAGTATTGTCTTTGAAGTGTTATTCTTTAGGTAGCTGATCTGGACCTCAACAATCGAAGATTTTGTTCTCGTGTTAGGGTTTTCTCCCTAGCCTCTATGGAGAGTCATGTATGGTTCATGGAGGGAGGTGCCTCGACCGGTGGAGATCAATACCTACAAGACTCAGGATAGGTGTTAGTATTGGGCGTATGACTAATTATAGAGGCATCTGGGCTCGTTGTAGCTCAAACCATCAACCTTGGTCTTTTTTGCAATTGTTGAGGGGAAACCAACTTCTCTAGGAGAAGTCTTGTCTTCGAAGTGTCCTCAACAAAACCTCGACATGGGGACAACTTCTTCGATTGTTGAGGTCCAGGTCGACTACCTAGAGGACAGCACTTCGAAGACAAAACTACTCCCAGAGGAGTCGATTCCCCCTTAATAGGTTTAAATATGCCAACATCTTTTTCTTCTTTTAAAATTTAAAATTTACTCCCTACATTTTAATATTGAAACATTGAGTCCCTTTTTTATTTGAAAATCTTGGCCCCTCCGTCAATTTTATTGTTAGATTGGTCACTAAACTATATTTTTTGAAATAGATATTATTTCGAAGATATTTTTATTTTTTATATTAAATTTTTAAAAAATAAATATACAAATGATGAGATTTAATCGCTCAAGGTCACTAAACTATTATTAATTTTACATTTTGGTCACTCAACTTAAAAAAATTACAAAATAGTCATTGAATTATTCTTAAAGTTTTTTTCTTCAATTTAATATTTAAAAATTAATTTATCTATTTTTTAATAAAAATAATAAAATATAATGTAACTCTTAGTACAATATATTTTGCAATATTTTTACTACTAAAAAGATTACAAAATTTGGTGGAATAGGTCAACATTACGAAAAGTTTATTACATAAATGAAGGAAAAGATTAGTCGGTGGGTTTTTTGCCTTTTGGAGTTAATGGGTGGGCATGGAAGGGTAATTTTCAAAAGGACAGCGAAAAGAAGAATATAAAATTTGACCCAAAAAGTGCATAAATCTATCAATTATGAATTATCTCCTTCAAGTTGGGAACTCCCCCTGCCCCTTTAGTTTTCGCAGCATTTATTCCCCCAATGCAGAACCAACCTCCCCCCCAACCCGACAAATCTTCTTCATTTTTATATATATGGATAAAATTGTTTTAATATTTTATATAATTACGATGGTAAAAATGCTACAGAGGTCTTTGTATTAAAAGTTTGATTGTATTTTATCATATTTATTCAAATAATGAGTAAATAAGTCCCAGTATGTTAAATCAAAGAACAAATTGGTCCTTTCTGTTAAAAATTGACGTGGCTAATGGAATAATCAGACAGTTACATGTGGTGTGCCATGTGTACCTCATGTTGACATACAAGGACTAGATTTTAATAGAAGAAATGAATGATTTTTTAAACAAAAAGACTCGTTTATTCTTTAATATATTATGCAACAACTAATTTACTCATTTTTTAGTAGAATGGTAAAATGTACAAGCTAACTCCTAATACGAGGGTCTTTATAGTACGTCTAACTAATTATGGCACACCCAAGTCCCAAAATGAAAAAGAAAATGTAAAAGAATATATTCTATAAAATTTGACAAAGAGGCAAATAAAACTTGCAATAACTTGGATAACATGGGTTCGAGTATGTTTAAATGTGCCAAAAAATACCATCACGATTATATTTATTACTTTGTAAAAAAAAAAACCTTTAGTTATAATCTAAGTGAGTTAATATTTGGCTGACTTGTGAACATAAACACTTTTAACTTTTATCATATCAATTCAAAAACTAGGCCTAATTCAAAAAAAAAATTTCAAACCCGCACCCAAATGATTAGGGGTTTTCAAACGGTTAACTGAATTGAACTAGTATTAATCGAATTAATCAAACTTTTTAAACCGTTAACCGAACCGAAATTTTTTCAAAAGAAATTAACCGAATTAACCAAAATTTATATGTTTTTATTTTTTTGGTTAAAACAAGTATAAAACATATAAAAAAACAAATTGATAATGTTCATTTCACCGAATTAAAACTACATATAATTTGTAATATTAATTAAGAAAAAGTTATGAGCATTTAATTTTTCATAAGAAAAAAAAAGTGAAAGAATTATTTGAATTTTCTTTTGCTACATTGATATTTTTTTTTAAATTATAAACTGATCAAGAGATTATCATGTGTACTATTTATTTTTTACTTATTTGTTTTTAAAATTTAAATCCACAAAAAGTAATATGTATCACTAATAATCTGATTTAGTGTCAAATTATTTACCTATTTAATTAAAAACTAAAATTATGCTAGTTAGAGTGAAAAATATTTTTTTAAATATTAAATTATTTATATAAATTTATTATATATTATATTTTTAAATTTTTTATTTTCTAATATTTTTAATGGTGTTTAGTGATTTTCTAACACTAACTCGTTAACAATATAAACAAAAAGGGTTGTGTACCAAATTGGATAATTTCAACCATAAATAAAGTAATTAATAAATGTAGAATGTTTCTGTTTTAAAACCTAAAAACTTTACTTAAGAAGTTTGAGAATCAAATCAATAGAGTTTGTAAATGTGAATAGTCGTATACTCTAGTTCCCTTTCATAACAATCTGGCGGGATCCCTTGTCAACAAGCTTACATGCATTCCCAAACAATTCTACTAGCATTGCTTATTTTCATAATTTGATGGATCTTTGGACTATCTCGTTTACCCACATTTTCAAATGCGTCGTACTCGTTCGATCATGCTACTCTCCAATTAGGTCATACAACGATCTCCCTTACCTTGTCCTGTCAGCTTTCTAGCTCAACACTTTGGCGGACTTTACTTGATGCCATAACCGAGCTATGGTCGTACACAGTCTAAACCCATATTGAACGTCCTGACGAACTCTATTGGTTGCCATAATCGAGCCATGGTCTTACACCTTGAAATCCCCCATATTTAATGTTCTGGCAGACTTTAATGGTTATCATAGTCGAGTCATGGTCTTACACCTTAAACCTTTTTTGAGGTGTCGCCCCATAGAGCTTGTAGACCGTCGTCACGGTGTCGCCCTCAAAGACCAATCAATAACCATCGTCACAGTTTCATTCTAGCTAGCCAGTCGATATCATTCCACGGCACAACCATACTCATTTGTATCCCTTTAGCAATCCGCCCATTCCTCCAATTCCGCCAATTTTTCCTAACTTCCTCTACCCCATCAAGATAAATTACCTCCGTACTCCACATACAATATAATCATATATTTCATGCGATCAAGATACTGGAAACATAACATAAAGTACACCACATATTCAACACCATGTGATATTGATTTAACATTCAATTATTGTACTTTCATATTCTCAAATACTCGTACACGATTATGCTGCCACAACATGCTTAGTCACTATTTTTTCATGCAACAAAAAACTCAAACAACCCAGAATAATCACAACACAAATCATCCAACAACTCAATCTCATCAACCACCTAAGACTGAGTATAGAAATTCACATTGCTTCCTTTATCCTTGATAGCTTATCTTGTAACACCCCTAACCTATATTCGTCGCCGGAACAGGGTTATGGAGCAATACTGGAGTTTATAGAATAATTACAATTAATTCATGTCATTTACTATTCATATATGAAATTAATTATATTTTATTATATAGTCTCTTTAAATGGGCCCTCAAGGCCTAAAATAGGCATTAGAACAAATCGGGACTAAACCGAAAACTCAAAAAAAATTCATGAAATTTTAAAATTTTTCCTAAGTACAGGGGACACACGTCCGTGTGGCCAAGCCGTGTGGCTCACACGGCCAGGAGACACGTTTGTGTCATAGGCCGTGTGGGCATTCGATGTGGGACACACAACCGTGTCCCAACCCATATCCTTACTCGTGTAACCCTCTGACCTAGGTCACACAACCAACCATAGCCAACCACAGCTAAGCACAACAACCATTTATCGGCTAACTCAAAGGCATTCAAACCTTAAAAGCCCAGAATCCATAATTATACAAAAACTTTTCAAAAATTCTTACTTCTCTTTACTCTAATCCACGAGTACGAAGAGGTTTAGGGCTTACCAGCTTATTGAATTCCCAGCCTTCTAGACTTCGGTCCCCACCATTACCACCTCATGCAGAGCTTTCTTGAACCTCCTATTCTTCTTTGTAGCGACTGAAAAAGACGTTGCAAATGAATAGGAGATTACCAACTCAATTCAGGAGAAATCATTCCACTCCACACACGTGTATATATATAGCCAAAGTTGGCATGGTCTCCTTAGTCCTTTACAACCATTCACTACTAATTATTTTGTTTCCCATTAAGGAGATAACTGATCCAAACTAACTAAAACAGAATTGAGATCCAACTAATCACAATTCGATCACTAAAATTTCTAAAATTCTCAACGGAGCCCAACAATTCGCAAATCCATTCAATTTAATCCTAACTTTCCTTAAATTTCGGATCAATAAAGATAACAGAGTGTTACACAACAACCTTGCCACCTGGTTGACAGCACAACCACCATGTCCTAGATTTGTTGGTGATGTGGCCTTACTGAGCAAAAGCCTCATTCCTTATAAATACCTTATAGAACGATGAAGAAAGGATCAAATCTCTAGTCTTTCAGCAACCCTAAAGCACTACTCAACACTCATTCTCTTTTACTACCTAATCCTCCTCACTTATCTCGTTTCTTCAACTCTTTATCTATTTTGATGAACTTTCTTTCCACCAGCATATCCTCCTCCTCTTCTCTATTACTAACACTTGTATCAATATTGATAAATAATTTTATCTCGTAATATTTTAATAATTATTTTCAACTTTATATTATTTAATAATAAAAAGGCCAAGGAAAGATAATGATTTTGGTTTTTTTTTCCCTTTCCCAACGTGACCCTTTTAACCTCTACCACATATCCCTTCCCTGGTTCTAACCTGTTATTTGTTTTAGCTTTAATTTGATTTTCAAATTTCACGTGAATGGATGATGTTCTTGTGTGAGTTACAAGATTTTCAACCTTGGAATTGGATTTCCCAATCACTCCCCAATATATATATATATATTTATATACGAAAATTTATTTAATATATTATCTTTAACAAATTTATTATATATTTTCTTTTAAGTTGTAATAAAATAAAAATACATGATGTTGAATTAAAAATAATTTCGCTCAAAATGTATGAGATTCTAATTATTTATATTGATTCGCCATTTGTGCTGTGAAATAAATTCGCATGGACCCCTCGATCAAGAATTTTGTGCAATAATCTAAACCACCACATCTATAATTTAGATTCATCACATCAACTTTTCTTAAATGTTGCAATTCCGAATATAACATCTCACCAATTTGATTTTTTATTTTTTAAAAATAGTCGAATTTGATCTTCAATATTTCAGAATTTTTTTTAATATAGCAGCCTGCATGGCAGTTCATATATATTTCATGTTTTTTTTTCTTTCGAATTTGTATCAAGTTTTTATGTATGATGTGATTTGAACATGAGTAAATTTATTTAAAAAATCCACACGGTTTATACTATAAAACTGGAAATTAAGATATTAACCATGCCATTAAACTAAGATAATTATTTTTTTAATATAGCTGCCTGCATGACAGTTCATATGTACTTCATGTCTTTAATGTTCATGCATTATATATATATTGTATCAACAGCATCACAATTTTATAATTCTAAACTTAAAAAAATATTAATGATCTAAACTAGGGGTGGCAATTTAGATAGCAGATTCGAATATTCATTCCATTTTTTTTTGATTTAGATATTGTATATTCGAATAATATTTCGAAATTCAGAATTTAAAATTACTCTATGCCACAAATACATATAAATACTTGAGTATCCATTATTCGAATTCATTGGTTACCATTGGTTACAAAATACTTATAATTCTAATTTTTATATATAAAAAGAATTTTAATGGATTCAAATTCAAATTTTTGTGGAGTTGGGTATCTAAAAAATGTATGCATATGTGAAATTGAATTTTTTTTATTACAAATTTAAATATCCATACATTATCAAAATTCGAATTTAAATCATACTTAATAATTTACTAATAATAAATTAATATGATTTTTAATTAAACTCACAAATTTAAATTATTTTGAAAAATATAAATATCCAACTCATAATTATACTTGTTCATGATATAAGTTACTTGTCCAGACTCGAAAGCCTGTCCGAAATTTGAGAGGGTTTAAGCAAAAACATTAGACTTAAAAAATAGGCTTAGGCAAAAAAATAGGCTCGTTTAAAATATGGGTTGGGCTTGACATTGAACCTTCAAGGCTCGAATCCAACCCATTTTTAAGTTTATAATATTTTATATATTATGTAATTCAGAACACATTAATAAAAACTTATACTAAATATATAATATTACTCTAATGTAAACATTAAAATAATGTTAGGATGACTATATAAAAAAATTCAATAAATAAAAATTGTATAAAATTATTAAATATTAAAATAAAATAAAATAAAATAAATATTATTTTAAAAAATAATATGGATGAGCTTAAAATGAGCTTGAGATTAGTCTTTTGTAAATATGAGCGAGTTTGGGAAAAATTTTAAGTCCATATTTCGAGTTAAGCCAAACTTGAATAAACATAAAATATATTAATATCATGCTTAAATCCGACCTGGCTCATGAACACTACTATTCACAACCATTTCAAATGCCCCTCTAATTTGATGAACTTAGGTGGCAGATGCGTACATGTCATTATAGATGTGTCACATAATGACATGGATGTAATGTATGGTTAGCCATTTGTTTAAACAATGTCATCGTTATGGTTATGTTCTTTCTCTCTCTTCATTTCCTCACACACGTATTAACAACGTGTCCCATTAATTCATATTATATATCAACCAAAAGTCTGGAGCATTCAATTAATATCAATTTTGAATTCCTTAAAGAACTCTAATTATGATCTCAATTTCTTTAGAAAAATTATTTTTATTATTTTCATATATTCGTATAATTTTTTGGGTTAAATTTAACTCGTAATTTTTTAAAAACGATTGAATTTGATCATTAATATTTAAAAAAGAGTCTTTTTTAATAAAAATATTGACTAAAACATTAATATTTTTAAACATGGCAATTCGCATGTTAATTTTAATTTTTTTTATAATGTTTAAATTATTTATTGATCTGACATATAAGATGAATAGTACAATGTTTACATGAAGTACATGAGAACCGCAATGCCAACATTAATAAATTTTAATGAGTATAAGAAAAAATTGTCTCTTAATCAATTCCAAAACTGATGTTAAACTGAAGACTTAACAAAAAAATGCATTATTACTCCAATTATAATTTAGTTGACTAATTATCCATATTATATAAATTCTAATAAATTCATATATTTATAGTAAAATTAAATACCAAACCCACATGTTTTTCCATGCATTGTGGAAGTTTGGTTGAAGACTATAGAGTACATAGTGTTGAATTTAGAAAAAAAAATGTTAAATAATGATTTATTTGACTTTATATTTTAATAAAAAAAGAGCGAGTGATTTTAGCTTTTTATTTAAATTTTTATTATTTTTTAGTTCTTAAACTTGTATTATTTGTCAAAATACCTCACAATAGATGTAAAATTAACACATGGCATACATTTGGATTGTCACATGAATGTCACGTCAGTAATTAATTAATTTTTTAATATTCAAATAGAATATTTTAAAAATGATTAAAAAAAGTATAAAAATTAATTAATTACTAATCCAATATACACGTGGATTGTCACGTGTATGCTATATTAACAAAATTAACAAACATTAATTTTTTCCGCCTATTTTAGATTGATTTGACCAACGATACAAATTCAAAGGTGAAAAAACGAAAAATTAAATGAAATGTCGAGTGGCATATAAGTATTTTATTTTATTTCCTTAATTGAAAGATATATTCAAGCCGATGTAATTGGAAACATGACAAGGAGCCTGGTGGCCACGTTTTTCTTGGTGCAAAATGTAAACAAAATGCTATGAACTCTTCCTATTTAATTTTTTTTTTCAACGTTTTACACATAGTCCGAGTGTATACATATGTAGATTTTTTAAAAATAATGATTAAAATAGACTAAAGTCAAAAGTTATTCTAAAATCACTAAGAAAATTATACAGTAGACAATATGAAATGGATGTACGGATGTCAATTTTAATCTCCCCGCCGTGGACGTGGAAGCTGCCCCCCACCCATGGTATATAGTAAAAAGTTCAAATTTCGCTGTACAATGTTAATATAATGAAACTTAAATTTAGGTACTAATTATAACTCGAGACCTCTACATTATCTGAAAATGTCGAGGTTTTATTAATATTTGTTTAAGTTGAGTTCGAGTTAAATCTATGCATTGTATTAATATGATACATAGTTACCCGAGCTCTATGGAGATTGAAATATGAATTTTAACTTTTACCTATAGTTTATGTTATAAATGAATAACCTAATTCTTTTAAGCCTGGCGCATTTAAAAAAAATTAATTTATATATAGTAAAATTATAATTGAATTATTAAAATTGTTAAAATTTTGATTTGGTCTTTTTGAAAATCTTAAAGATATATAAATTAATATAATAATGAAATTGTATTTTAACTCTCATAAAAATATATAACTCAATCATGCTCCCTTTAAATTAAATCTCAGTCTTCGCTTTTCGTGATAATTGTTGTGCTTTGGTGGTTTGTTAAATATATTAAATATATTAATTCAATGTTCTTAAGAAATTAAATATATTAAGATGCAATCTTTTAAAAAATAATAAATAAAATTAGTCATTGTCGTAGTATCCAATTAAAAAAGAATGGACCGCACGAAAACTTTTTTACATTACACGCATTAACCTAATTAATCACTGCCCTTTAAAAAAGAAAATCATTTGAAGAAGAAAAAAAAGAAGGAAAGTCAAAAGTCAAAAATTAAAACAAAAAAACAAACGTCAGCGAGGGGATTAAACCTCGGATGGTTTTCCAGAAAAGGATGAATGACGTGGCGCATCTTTAGCAGCCGTACTTTGAAAAATGTCCGAAGGATAACGGCTGACGTGGACGTGATGATGCGGGAGCTGTTTCGGGGTATCTTCTTTATATGGAATAAGTAACGGTCCAATCATAATATGGTTATTCCCACCTCAAACTCGGCATTTGTGGGCTGTGTCTGATGTGTAAAAGTTTTTTTTATAGACTTTCTTTTAAATATTCAATGTGAATTATATAGAAGTAACTTCAATGGTAGGTGGGGAAGATGTACCATTTTTGTGGTAGAAATTTAGGGTATTCTTAATGGTTTGACAATTCTATAAGAATAATAACGTAAGGGTGTTTTGTTGCAAACAGATAGCTTAGAAGTCATTGAAGTTATAAATGAGTCTATCTCGAAGACTTCTAACTCGACATTAGTTAAAATGATTCAACATCATCTGAAGAATATAGGTCATTGTAGTCTACATTACATCCCAAGGGAAGATAACAGAGAAACTGATCAAATAGCTAAGATGACTTTTGATAGAAATAAATGTTTCAGTTTGTTTGTAGAATGTCCTTGTAATTTAGATTAATTGGTTGTATTTTTGTTTTCACCATATATATATATATAGAAGTAACTTAATTTGGCAATTTGTACTCATTTGGTATTTAATTTTTTTGGACTTAATTATTATTTAAAGTTACAAATAGTAAGTCATTTTGATATATTTTCTAAGTATTTAAAAAAAAGTACTGAATTGGTTTACAGTTTTCAAGTTTAGGTATCGATTAGATTCCCAAAAAAAATTTAGGTACTAAATAAATATAATTTACCGAGTTCAAACTGTACATATATCTCAAACTACATATGTCATCATTTTAGCTTTATTTGTAAAGGTTTTTAGAGTTAATTACATTAGATATTCTCAAATTATGATATTCATTTTAAATTGATCTCAAATTTCAAAATATTTCAATATTGCAACCTTCATTTAATACCATTAAATGACATGTAAAATATTATATGACATGATTTAAAATGAGAAGTTTAAAGAAAAGTAAAATGTTGCCACATGAGTTTTAAAACAAAAAACAAAAAATAAAATAAAACTGAAAAAGAAGAAGAAAAATAAAAAAAAATAGTTTCTGTAAAAGTTTTGAAACTCTCAAAATCAATATTTTAACAATATTAATATTTTTAAAATTATTTAAAAATTGAGTTAGTATTTGGTACACCGGTTGTGTACTTTTTTATTCCACAAGCAGCATTAAAAAATTGCCACGTGTCTCTTTTGTTTTAATATTTATTTTTTGGATAAATCTCAAAATTATGCATGAATTTTGATTTAATGTGCAATTGTATATATGAACTTTAATTTAGTGCAATTATACACACGAAACTCTGATTGTGCTTCAAATGTATACTTGAAACTCTAATTTTGATTTAATCATATACATTTAAAGAGATGCATACGTCAATTTATTTATATATTGGATAAATATAATGCAATATATAGACATAAAATGATGTGATGTCAATAATTAATTGTGTTAATAATTTACAAGAACTGGATCAAATCAAAATTCCATGTATAAAATTGCACAAAATTAAAGTTCATGTACACAATTGCACGTTAAACTATAGTTCATGTATAGTTTTGGGATTTATCTCCTTGTTTTTTAATAATTTACTATACTTCAATAGAACACTTGTCAACCGCTTGATTTTTCTTTTTGGAGTACAAAAACTCTACTGATAGTATACCAAATATTATCATTTTAATATTGAATAATATCCGACATCTCATTTAATAGTTAAATTATTAGTTTTAATAATGAAATAACCTTGTTGATATAATAGTAATAATTTAAAGATAAATTTAAAAATTTAAAGACGGATGTAAAATAAGAGTCATAATTTGAAGATATTTAGCGTTTTTACAAATAATGTTACATGTTATTTTTAAGAGCTTTGAGTCGGTGGGTGTTTAAAAAAAATGTGTATTTTATTTGTTAAACTTGGGTCAATAAAAGTTGGTGGCCAAGTTGTAAACGTCGATTCTCCCTTAGGTTATATTCTCAATGACTCATCATATTATATTTGATATGAATTATTTTGAAAATCCATTAATTCTATTATTATATCTTATTTAACATGAATTTGTATTTATATAATTTTATGTTTAATTTGTGAGTAATATATCACAAAAAGTATTTAATTTATTTATTTTTATGATATAGCATCATTTGATAATCCAAATGTTGTATAAATTAAGTTTTAAATAAATATAATAAAAATTCAATCAGACACATAGTGCCAATTAAACTTAAATAAATGTCTTTATTCAAGATGTTACACATTGTGTTTTCAAAGACTCGAGCCGCAGATAATTTGGATGAACATTTATTTCTAGTACAGTGTGGTTATTTTATTTTATCTTATGCCAATGTATCGTTATAGTATTTAATTTTATTGTTATTGTTGTCAAATAAACGCACTGTCCATCCAAAGATACCCTAAAACTCTTAATTAGTATTGTGGTCTATCGGAAGTTACAATTAGCACTTTCCGACATTAAACAACTAAATCGAATGACTCATATCGTATACAACCAAAGCAAACACTTCAAGGTGATCGATCCAAGCTAAACGGTTGGTGACAATGACGTTTCAAGTAACAACTGTTTTTGTGTGGTCATAGTATAATTAAATCATAATTCTTGATGTCATATTCGATAGTATAAATTGGACTTACCTAACAACATAATTTTAAATTCTAAAGTTTATTAATAGTGCTTGATTTAAAATTTTTTTTAAACAAATAACATTAGAAATAAATTTAAAACTTAAATAATGTATGAGCATGTTTGTGAAACTATATGGTAATTAAATTTGAGTGTAAATATTTGTAAATACTCGTGTACTTACTTCAAATTTCACCATCTTATATTAAAAAAGATTTAAGCATAAAACAAATAATTTTTTTTCTATAACACATTATTATATTTTTTTATTTTAATAATTATAGATACAAAAATAAAATAATAATTTTATATAGTGAAATGGATTGAATAAACAATAACTATAATTACTCTATACTCACCGTTAAAAAAAGGATAAACTATAAAAATAGTCACTTTTGTTTGTCTCAGATTACATTTTAGTCACTTATGTTTGAAATGTTACGTTTTAGTCACTTATGTTATTGTTTTGTTACGAAGTTGTCACTCTACCGTTAAACTCCGTTACCTCCCTAACGGTAGTCTAGTTGTTAGGATGAAAATAAGTTTTTAATTAAATAAATTTAATTTAGACTGCCACGTAGGACTGTCGTTAGGGAGGTAACGAAGCTTAACAGTAGAGTGACCACTTTGTAACAACACGATAATATAAGTGACTAAAACGTAACATTTTAAACATAAGTAATTAAAATATAATATGAGGCAAATAAAAGGGATTGTTTTTATAATTTAACCTAAAAAAAATCACCTAATCTTACATCTATATTTTAAGAAAAATCGGCTTTTAAGGTAATTACAGCTCAAGCTGTACACCTATTGCGTAGAGCAAAACAACTAATGAACGGCTGGATATCAATCAAATCAACAGTGTGGGTCCCACTCTCGTCCCAGAATCCTGCTTGTGGCGACCTGACGCCGAATCATTTTAACATAAAGCTCCAGTAATATTAAAATCTGGATTCCACTTTTCTCCCTCTTTTAGTTAATTACTGTAGTTGACTGCCAAAAAAATTACGGTTATGTAACTTTGGGGAATCGGAACTGAAATTGAAATTAAATTGGATTGGAACAAAAAATAAACGGTTGGGATAAGCCTGCCATTTTCTTACGTCATAAATAAAAAAATATATAAAAATGTATACGTGTGGGGTCTACGCTATTTCCAGTCTCCGTGTCCATTGCAATTTGTTCCGGAATGGTAATAAGTAGAGATATTCAGGTGTTAACGGGACCATCCCAATCACCGTGCTCTCGCCAAACCAAATCCTCTAAAATCTTCACAGTTTTATTCTATTACCATAAAAATGCGTTCAGAAAAGGAAATTAAAATCTTGATTAAATTTTTTTTAGTGAAATACACTGAATGTATATTTAAAGTTGAAAAAAACACTTGAATTATGTTTTTAGTCCTTTTAGCATAGATTTTTTTTTACTTTAGGCCCCAACAATTTTCATGTTTTTATCTCGTCGTTATTTTTTTTCTTTTTAATATAATTAAGACGCATGGATTTATTTTATTATTAGTGAAAAAAAGATTAAAATACAATTATTTACATTATCAAAATCTATAAATTATATCATGAAAATGTTGTGGGGACCAGCTGAATTTCAGTTTCCAATAAAGGATTGGAATTTCTCTTTTGAAGGACCTCAACTTTTTATAAATTTAGAATTTAGTCCGTTTATTTTTATTTTTATTTTATAAAATAAATTTAATATCAATTGTGACCAGAAAAATAGTTATTGCAGTCGATAATAAATACATTGATTAGGACCAAAGTGTTATTTTTTTATTTTAAAATGTGATTTTTAATATTTTTAAATAAAAATAAAAGATTTAGTTAAATTTTAATATGATTATCGAAAAAAAAAACACAATAGTGGGATAAGATTTAACTATGGTTAACTCACTTTTAACTCTAGTCTCTAGTAACGCTTCCCTCCCCAACCCTTTAAATTGGACTCCTCCCTCCTTCATTTTCTCATCAACCCTTCTCGTTTTTTCTTCAATAGCGTCTTAAATTCAAACTTTGAATGATCCATTTCACTTCTCATTAGCTTTCGTTTTTTTGTTCTTTTTACCCTGTTTTCGTTTCTCATTTTCCTCTTTGCTAGCTCTTTGAATCTCTGGTACTAGCACTTTAAGCTCTGTTTTAAGTTTTAATAGTTAAGGCAAATTCTGGGTTTTTGCATTTTGTTCTTACGGGAAACATTGGTTAAAAAACGACGTTGTTTCGTTTTTTTTGTGTTATACTGGAAAAATTGAAGCTTTGTTGTTTTTTTTAGAGGGAAGATATGGCGGCCAATGGGAACGGAGTTTCGACGACGCCGAAGAGTCCGTTGGCGAGGATTCAGACGCAGAAGAACGGTGGAATCTGTCATGACGATAGCGGGAAGCCTGTTAAGGCTCAGACGATCGACGAGCTTCACTCTTTGCAGAAGAAGAGATCGGCGCCGACGACTCCTCTTGACGGCGTTCAGGGTACCTTTGCCACCATTTCTGAAGATGAGCGCCAGAGGCAGCAGCTCCAGTCCATCAGGTACTACACGCCTCCATAGCAGCAGCAAAAAAAAAGGAAGAAAGAAATTTGAAGTTAAAATTTAAAGATGAAAAATAAAATTCCTATGAAGTGGACCCCTTCCGTAATATAATCAGACGGTGGAAAATTGAAAATCAATGAACATGATGGATGATTCGGGTGGATTTTATGTGGGGTCCACGTGAAATTTCTCAGATATGCCAACAAATTTATGAGCTCTTGTTTGGTTCCCGAGAATCACATGAAAACGAAAATGGACTAGCAAAGAAAAGATTAAAACTTTATGTAAATCTTTTATTTTTAATTTTGGGTTTCTTACAAAATTTCCATAACTGATTTTGCAAGCTTTAATTTACTGTTTGTGAACAGTGCATCGTTGGCGTCACTCACTCGAGGAACAGGGCCGAAAGTGGTGAGAGGGGACCCGGCAGGGAAGGTTCAATCGGTGTCGCATGTGGCGCACCACCACCATATCGAGGCGCCAACCATTAGCGTCAGTGACAGTTCCTTGAAATTCACTCACGTCCTATACAACCTCTCTCCTGCAGGTAACTTAATAAAATCCACCAAAACAGAACAGAACAAAACCAGCTGAAAAATTTTTGGATTTTCATATATATATGTAATATCTTTTTCTTCCTTTGGTGCAGAGTTGTATGAGCAGGCAATAAAGTATGAGAAGGGTTCTTTCATTACTTCAATCGGTGCACTCGCCACCCTATCCGGAGCCAAAACCGGTCGGTCACCGAGAGATAAGAGAGTTGTTATCGATGACACCACCCAAGATGAGCTTTGGTGGGGAAAGTAAGTGTGGATACAGTGAAAAATGTTTAGTGATTGTTGATGTAATAATGCATTGAAATCTAAATATTTTGGGATCTGTATAACAGGGGCTCACCCAATATTGAAATGGACGAGCATACCTTCATGGTGAACAGAGAAAGAGCTGTTGATTACTTGAATTCTCTGGACAAGGTATAGGGGTATCATAGTAAATTAGTTTTATTTGGCTTGATTTCGAATTTAGTAAAAAAGGTTTTTGGAAGATGATGTTGATGGAGGGGTATGGTCATATGGTATCATTTTTGTCTTTTGGTTTTCAACAAGTTGTACTACGGGCATCCTAATCCATTGGGAGAAGCAATTTTTGTCATGTTTATTCGGATACCGTCTAGATGTTATCATCGATGTTTTTCATTGGGAAAATATGAAATTATGTTTATATATATATACATGAATCTGAGGTTTAGTTCAGTTTGTTCATGTAATCACTTTTTACAGGTTTTCGTGAATGATCAATTCTTGAACTGGGATCCACAGAACAGAATCAAAGTTCGGATTGTGTCTGCTAGAGCTTATCATTCATTGTTCATGCATAACATGTAAGTAAAAACTACGTGATTTTGAAGTTTTATAAGCCTTTCTTTGTGTGTGTGTTTTGTTTCACAGGTCTAAGCCTACCCCAGATAAGTCTCTTTATCGATGTAGTATATATGTATAATGTGTTTGAGTTTTATAATCCATATAGAATTTCCCTAAGGCAATAAGATAAAATTAAAAATGGTAAAAAGGTAAAGCTTAGTGTACAATTGGATAATTGGGTGGGTGACAGGTGTATCCGACCCACTCCTGAAGAGCTGGAGAATTTCGGTACTCCGGACTTCACTATATACAATGCTGGGCAGTTCCCGTGTAATCGTTATACACACTACATGACATCCTCTACTAGCATAGACCTTAATCTTGCTAGGAGGGAAATGGTCATCCTCGGCACTCAATACGCCGGGGAAATGAAGAAGGGTCTTTTCAGTGTTATGCATTATCTCATGCCTATGCGTCAAATCCTCTCGTTACATTCTGGATGCAATATGGGAAAAGATGGAGATGTTGCCCTCTTCTTTGGATTGTCAGGTATAGTATCGCCGGATCAAAGGTCACATGATGTGGTGCTTAGTTCCTGAAAACCGATATGTGTTCTCTTAACTCTGCTCCCGATATGTGGATAGTCGGCTTTGCATTGTTACTAATGAGTTTACATGCAAAACAGGTACGGGTAAGACCACTTTGTCTACCGATCACAACAGGTATCTGATCGGTGATGACGAGCATTGTTGGAGTGACAATGGTGTGTCGAACATCGAAGGTGGTTGCTATGCCAAGTGTATTGATCTTTCAAGGGAGAAGGAGCCTGATATCTGGAATGCCATTAAGTTTGGAACTGGTGAAATTCTATGTCCCTTGGTTTTCTTAGATCATACCATGCCCAGTATAAAACTGTTGTGCTCGGTTTTTGATCTTTTTGAATTCTTTGTTTCTGCAGTGTTGGAAAATGTTGTTTTCGATGAACATACGAGAGAGGTGGTTTATGGTGACAAATCAGTTACAGGTATGTATAAGCTTTGACTCAGTAAGGTTGTCTAAGGATAAGATGAACAATGTCTGAGTCATCGTGATGGCTGAGAATTTTCCTTCACGTTTGTTTAATCCGATTAATCTAATGGGTTGACATTTTCTATGCACATGTTTAGTTGTTTTAAAATAAGGTTTTCAATGCAAAATTCCTTGATGTCAGCCATGTGATAATAGAATAATATGCAGATATCTGGCAATGTGGATTATGCTTTACGAAATACACATAATCTTTAATACGATTTTATTA
Source organism: Gossypium hirsutum (assembly GCF_007990345.1). Lineage (NCBI taxonomy): Eukaryota > Viridiplantae > Streptophyta > Magnoliopsida > Malvales > Malvaceae > Gossypium > Gossypium hirsutum. The sequence continues at coordinate 3,735,972 of NC_053439.1, read as the reverse complement.
TTTTTTTCTTTTGCTTGCAGAGAATACTCGTGCGGCCTATCCGATCGAATACATTCCAAATGCTAAGATACCATGCGTCGGTCCTCATCCTAAGAATGTCATTCTTTTGGCATGTGATGCCTTTGGTGTCCTACCACCTGTTAGCAAGCTGAGCCTGGCTCAAACCATGTACCATTTCATTAGTGGTTACACCGCTCTGGTATGATTCTATGTCTTTGTGCTATGGTTCTCAAGGCCGCTTCGGGTTCATAATTATCAGGACTAAAACTTGGTTGATAATGAAATATAGGTGGCTGGCACGGAAGATGGTATTAAGGAGCCAACAGCAACGTTCTCGGCTTGCTTCGGCGCGGCTTTCATCATGTTGCATCCTACCAAATATGCAGCCATGCTTGCTGAGAAAATGCTGAAGCATGGTGCAACAGGGTGGCTTGTCAACACCGGCTGGTCTGGTGGAAGGTAAAACACACCGTCATTGCGAGGCTTTCAACATTTAACAAAATTCCCTGAAAATATTAATTGATCGTGAATGGTTCTTTTTTCTGCAGCTACGGGTCTGGAAACCGTATCAAGTTACCCTACACTAGGAAAATCATTGACGCCATCCACTCTGGTAGCCTCTTGAACGCGACTTACCATAAAACAGAGGTGTTCGGGCTAGACATCCCCACCGAGATCGAGGGAGTGCCTTCCGAAATCTTGCATCCAGAGAACACCGTAAGTTGTCATCCCTCTCTTTCACTATTTTTTCTCTGAATTCGCCTTGATTTTTGACTTTTTCCGGGTTTCATTTTTGTGCAGTGGGCTGATAAGAAGGCATACAAGGAAACCCTGTTGAAATTGGCTGGGCTATTCAAGAAGAACTTTGAGACCTTCACTAATTACAAGATTGGGAAAGACAACAAGTTGACAGAGGAAATCCTGGCAGCTGGTCCAAACTTCTAATTTTTGGAGCAATGAAAAAACAAAGGGAAGAAGAAGAAACTATTATGGTTTTTCACAGATTTGCAGAAAAGTGAATGAATTTGATAGAATAAGAGTGTGTTTGTTGGTAAATTATAAAAGAGGAAGTAGTCCTTTAATTGGGTTCCTCCAATTCATATATGTAAACTGGCGTCTTTATGTCAAACTCCATATTCATTTCTTAAATGAAGTAGCCTTTGCCTTTTCCAATGTCTTCCTTCAGTATTTGCTAATTACACTAGCTTTCCATTAAATTACTTCAAATAAAATTGCAGGTTTTCAATTGAGTCCCTTACTAAAGCACCTACAAAAGCAAGAGGAAAGCACTTTAGTGTTTGGTAATTGGTAAGGAATCAATCAAAAGTTGGAAATTTTCGTATACTGAACACTTGGGATTTTCCATTGGTGTATGGGATTTTATTTCTAAAATTTATATTCGAATCATTATTAACTTGCATCATGTGAATGATAATTTTTCGAGGAAAATTTTTGGGAATCTGCAGAGACTTGTTTTTTCTCAAGCTATTAATTACTTGATTTTATTGATTCCATGGTAATTTAATTGTTTAACTTCGAGTGAACTCGTTTTTATTTACCTTTGATATAGAAGAAATAACATTTTATGAATCAAGACAAGATTGTTGGTGTAGAATCTAATGCACCCCTTCATATGATCTCTTTTAGTGGCTGAGTGCCAAACGATGGAGCTCTATATATGTGACATTCATGTTTTTGCTGAAGTTACTTCTTAGGACCAAATGTTTCTCCGATATGGCTTTACTTTGAGCAAGCATTCATTATGTTTTCTTTGTTATGTTTTTCTTTGGACTTAAAGTACTAATGTACCTAGGTTCTTATGACTTTTTTTTTATTGTAATAATTTACATATCAATGAAATTTTTTATCTGAATAAAAAAATGTAAAAAGAAGAAACTAAAATTAGAGACTAGTTTTTTTATATGCAAGCTACTTGAAGATAATAATACTCGTTCGGAGAGTAGGTCTTAGATGTAAGTACAAGTTTGATGCAAATATATCATTTTTCTTATTTTATTTATTCGGGAAAAAGATTATATATTCATGTTCATGTCCAAAATCTCCAAAGAGGTGCATAGAAGTACATGTTGAAAGATAAGAGTCCATATACCTACTACATCACGGGATCATGCATCTTATTAGGGGAGAACATTCAGTTTTTTGGTCTGTTTTTTTAATTAAACCGACTTAGGGCCAGTTCTTCATTACTTAAAAAAAATACTTCTGACTCCAAAAGCATTTTTGAAAAAAAAGTTGTGAAGAACAAGCTGCTTTTGGCTGAAATTTTTAGCTTTTCAGGAAGAGTGCTTTTCAAAAGCACTTCTGAAAAGGAGCTAAAAAGGAGAAGCTAAAAATTTTAGTTTTTTCTCTCCCAAAAGCACTTTTGGTACTTAATTACTTTTTCACCCCTCCAATAACATAGTATTTTTTTCTTGGTGCTTAATTACAAATGTGTTAAAATCATTAATTAAAAATAAAAAATATTTTTTAAAATACTAATTACAAATGGTTATATTTAAATATTTAAAATATAGTTTATATATTCTAATTAAATTTTATAAATAATTAATATTTATTGCTTAAAAATATTTAAAATTTATATTTCATATATAAAAATATTAACAACAAGTTATAATATTTTTTTATATTCTTACTAAAATATAATAATATTAACTAATTTAAATATTATTTAAATGCATATTTGTTACTTGATAATAACATGTCTAAAATGGACATTTTATTTTTCAAAAGCACTTTTTGACAACAATGCTAAACACTCAAATTTTAAACCAAACTTTTCAAAAGCACTTCTCAAAAACATTTTTTCACAGCACTTTTCAAAAACACTTTTCAAAAGCAATGAAGAACTGACCCTTAATAACCATAATCTACAAAAACCAACTAGATCAAATTAGACTCTAAAATCAACATAATTGAACCAACTTTAGGTCAATTAGTTTGATTGGTTAACCGAATTAACTAGCTTCAAGTTATTTTATAAATTATAAATATATTTTAAATTAAGTCGATTTGAAAATTCAAAAATCGATAACCAATCGGAATAACTAATAAAACTGAACCCATAACTGAAAGAGCTATCCAAATTAAAATCGACCTGTCAATTTTTTTGATTTTAACCGAAAATTGATCTCCCTTAAAAGTTACTTTGCTATAAACTTATGCCCCATCCAACTCTATCATTAATCAATTTATTTTTTCAAAGATGAAATAAAATAAAACCATTTCAAAATTTGAAACAAAATATTGACTTAAATGTTTGCTAAAATTCATTTAAGCATATGCATTTGGACGGGCGTTTTTCTTTAGTGTAGTGCGTTTATTAATTTATTTTATCTCACGTTATAGTATTTAATCTCATCGTCATAGCTGTTTTTACCTTAACAGAAAGTAAACACACTTCACATTTCAACTAAGCAATAATATAATAATAATTTAAACTTAAAGAATTTAAATGGGTTTATATGTAATTTAAAAATGATATAAAAAAAGTAGTCTGCCTCGTGATGACCACCAATTCAACAAGCAATGACCCAACCCAAACACCATTAGAACCCTACACTTTACATAAATGTATTTTAATTTTTGAGCATATTCATGTATTTTTTTTATATATTTTTTAAAATTTTTAAAATTATAATTAAATTGAAAATATATAAATGGTAAGGGTTAGTTATTTTTAAAATTTATAATTAAATTAAAAAAGAGGGTTAAATTTATTATTATACAGAATTTTTAATTACTATCTCATTTTTCCTTTAAAAAATTAAACAACACTCGACGTAAATAGATAAAAAACAAATCCAAAAGTTGGATGACTAAAATAGTCTTAAATAATGTGGTTTACCTTTTATTTTATCACAAGACTCGAATTTAAATATTTAAGATTTAAGACTTCAACTAATTGAGTTTTAACTTGGTTGGTATTGCAATTATTGCCAAATATAGAAAGACATGAATTCGAGTGTAAATGCATTTATCCTCCTATAAAAGGTTAAAATCGTAATCTAAGTACCTAAAAAAACGTAATGCCAATCACAAACATAAAAATAAATATGGCTTAAGGATGTAAAAAACTCTCAAACTTTTTCAAAAGAAAAAATTAAGCCTCTCTTTTTTTTTCACTCAATTGAGCATTAAAGTTCCGTTTATTTGCCAGTAAAACATTTTTCGAAAAAACTTTTCAGCCTTTTCCAGTGGTAAAATGTATTACAAAACACGGGAAAAGAGCCTTTAATTTAGGAAAATGTAGACATTTGCAGGAAAAGAAGCCAACAACGATTCTCAACACCCCGATCTTCCCTTTCCCTTCCCTTTCCCCCATCCTTGACACCCTGATCTTCTGCTTGTCGTCAGCCAACAACGATTCTCAACACTAGACAACGGTATTCATCTTTGATTTTCCCCATCTTTGCCTTTCGTTGTCAAAATCTGCATTGCACCACCAGTCGGCGACAGCGTTCATCTTCCTCTCTCGAAGGTAAGAATGAAAAAAAATTGATATGGGGAAATGGCTATTTATTTTTGTACTTATTAGGGAATGGCTGTGATTTATTCCAGAAAATTGATATGAAAAAGAGTGAGAGACATATGGAGAAAGATTTGGGTTTGAATCTAACCCAGGGATTTAAATAGTGGTCCGCTACCGAAATAGCGGCCGTTATATAGCAGTAGCGGCACCGTCTGAAACCGTAATTGCTGGAAATAGCGGTGTGAAGCGGAGTCACACCGATAGCGGTGGATCGCGGTCGCAATTTAACGAGTAACGGCCAATTGCAGCAATAACAGGCCGCTATTCCCGTTATTTTTCGTTACAGTAAATTAAAAAAAATCATCTCCTCTAAACAAAAATCGACAACATTGAAACACTGTACAACAAAAGGGAATATATTCCCCTACTTGCAAAATCAGAGGGTTTTCAATCAAGAAAAGTAAAAAGAAGTCCAAATAAACAGCAAAAAGAAATCAAAGATTCAAAACAAGCAATATAAAACAAAACAATATAAAATATAAAATCCTATTTCTCATACCCAGGGATCGTGAATACCTACCTCAACAAAACAAGCAACAAAAGCACTACAAAGAAAAGTTTCAACGAAAGAAAACTTAAGATCTGCCTCTACTATTAGGAACTGAAGATGATAAATGGGTAGCAGTAGCACTTAGCAGAGATCTGGGCCAACAAAAAAAGGGGAAAAAAGAAGTTGGTTGAGTAACAGTGAAAGAGGAAAAGAAGAAGAAAAGCCGTCGGGGAGTGGATTAGGAGGCGGGCAGGCGGCAGTGGCGAAAAATTTGTGTGAAAACAGTAAAGGGTGGTGAAAAAGGTTGAATTTGGTTGACAGGATTGAGAAATTAGAGGAGGATTTAAACTTAAAGAGCTCCGTTGCCATTATTCAGTGTATTGTCTAGGGCTAGCGATGAAATTGCAAATCTAATGTGTGATGGTTGGACCAACAGTTTGAATCAAATGCACATCATTAATTTCCTTATTTATTGCAGTAAAGGAACCATTTTTTAGAAATCAGTAGATGTCTCAAGTGTCCGTAGTAGAGATGCTGAATTCTACTACTGTTTGTTAGATTCAGTTGTAGAAGAAACTGGAGAAAATTACATTGTTCAAATAGTGACTGATAATGAGGCAGCAATGAAAGCTGCTGGAAAAAAAATAATGTTGAAAAGAAAATATCTATATTGAACCTCATGTGCAGCTCACTGTTTAGATTTATGCCTTGAAGATATTGGGAAAAAGCCCAGTGTAGCAAAAGTGTTAGATGAGGCAAAGAAAGTGACTTGCTTTATATACAATCACATTTGGACTGTTGATTTGATGAAGACGTATACACAAAGAAAACAAATACTTCGACCCGCTCTTACTCGATTTGCAACTCATTTCATTCAACTTGAAGAGATAACAAGACAAAAGCGAGGTTTGAGAGAAATGTTTAATTCAAAGGTCAGTATTTTATAATTAGTTAATATAATTACTTAAATCTAGCAACCTTTAATGATTTTATTAGTTCCAAATAATTTAAATTATATTATTTTAAAATTTTTCTTATGAATATATAGGAATTTAAAGAATCAAAGTGGGGACAGTAAAAGTCAGGGCCTGCTTATAAAGCCAAAAAAATTGTTTTGGGAAAAGATTTTTGGAAAAAAGCCAATGACCTTATAAAAGTTTACGAGCCCTTAGTAAAAGTATTGAGATTGGTGGATAGCGATGAAAAACCAACGATGGGCTTTATTTATGAGGCTGTTGATAGAGCTAAACGAGCAATTCAACAAGATTGTCGATATTTCACAGAGTATGAAAAGATTATTGACAATAGATGGAATTTTATGCATTCCGACTTGCATTCAGCTGGTAAGATAAAATGTTTCATATAATTAAGAACTATTTTTATATTTTATTATTTTAAGCTTTAGATTATTATTTGATGATATTCTTATAAATTATACTTAGGTTATTTTCTCAATCCTCAATTTCAATTTGGGGTGGAGCATTCTGGGAATGTACTAATAGAAACATTAGAAGGTACACGATCAATAATTGAAAGATTAGAACCTTCTCTTGATACTCAAGTCAGAATGATTAACCAAGTTAGATTCAAGTACTATTATTTGTAACTTAGTTACATAATTTGAAATAGAATTTTTATTTTTATTTTTACTCTATCTTTTATTTATGCAGTTGTTACCATTTAGAGATAAACATGAGACATTGGGTACTCCACAGGCACAAAGAGCTTGGAAGCAAATGAATCCGGGTAATCAGTTAATTAAATTATTTAATTTAATTTATATTATTTAATTATATTGTACATTTTGCAATTATTTTGAAATTTAAATAATATTATGCAGCTGAGTGGTAGATAATATACGGCACATGTGTTCCCGAATTACAAAAATTAGCAATTAAAGTGCTTAGTCAAACAACTTCAGTATCAAATTGCGAATGAAATTGGAGCACATTTAGCTATATTCACACCAAGGCAAGAAATAGGTTAAAGTATAAAAAACTTGAAAAACTAGTGTTTACCTATTATAATATGAGGCTTAAGATGAGGCATCAAAAAAGAATGAGCACTGATGATATAAAAGCTAGTTTTAATCCTATCAGCCTTGATCATATCTTTGAAGATGTTGATCCACTATCAGAATGGCTTCATGAGAAAGAGAATCCATTGTTAGATGGTGAAAATGCCGGTGTGCTGCCTGTGGATACCTCTGATGATGAAATGGATATTGATCAATCTCAACAACAAATTTTGTCTCATTCAAGTTCTAGTTCAACTCCAAGTCAGAGTGGCGATGGACCCTATGGTGGTGGCTTAAGTCCAATTGATGAGGATGATGGATATAGTGGTGATAGAGTTGAAATTAGGTCTTCTAGTCAGTATGGAGAAGAATATGGGGTTGGTACCACTGGTGGATATTTTCGTGACAGATCAGAGTTTGATGGAAATATGTTTCCTGAACCTAAGAGAGATAGAAGTGAACCTAGAGCTCCATCAAAGGAAAAAGGCAAGAAGCATACTTCTATAGGCTCTTCATCTGGTAGGAGATCGAGTTCTAATAACCTTGGGTATAGTGATTCATTTACTAGCACTCAAGGTTTTTATCCACCAGAACAACCTTCATATTTTCAACCTTCACATGGTTATCCACAACCATATGGCTATTATCCACCATTTCCTAATTATGGTGTGCCATACCAGCCTCAAATGTATCCTCCTCCACCAATGTATCACCCACCTTCATATCTCATGTATCCTCCTCCTCAAATATATCCTCCATATCAATTAAATGAAAATCAATGTGAAAATGTTGCTTTTTTTGGATATATTTTTGGACAAAGGCTAAGAGAATCAAGTCAAGAACGCTCCCAACGTGAAAGTGAAGGATTTGATTTTCCTCGTCATTCGACTAATTGGTGAAAACTAAATCGTACCACTATCATTATTTGTAACATATGTTTTTTTTAAAGAAAACTTTTGTTATTGTTCTTAATTTTGATTATATTAAAACATTTAAAATAATATATATATTTAGATAAATGAATGAAGTATATTTTATGAAAAGATAATTAAGAATCGAAGCATGTTAAATTATATATGAAAGTAGAATGAGAGTGAGAATAAGTGGTAGGAAATAGGAATAATTAATGAAAATCTATACATTTATCTATTCCTTTTTTCCTTTTGCAGCATACAATGTTTATATCTTCACCATCTTCAAAACTGACAAGAAATATTGAAGACATCTCACAGGTATGAATTTTCAATTGTTTTATCTATAAAAACTTTCAAACTTATTAAATATGATAAATGTTTAATATTTCCTCTTTTTTTTTTTACTTTGTTATTAGTTAATATAACTTTCTTAGAAAATTCGTAAATAAATGTAAGAATAATTAATGATTATAAAAATTGTGTTCTCATATCATATTAATAAAGGTTCATAAGTGTTACAAAACACTCTAAAAATCATTAAAAGTGACTTTTTTATAATTATAATTATAATTACTATGTTTTACAATAAGTTGTGCGAATTTAAAAAAAATTCACGACCGCGATACCCGCAGTGACCGCAATAGCGTCCGTTATGTCCGTGACCGCGATAAACGCAACGCGACCGCAACCGCAATTTAAATCCCTGATCTAACTTTAACAATTTACCGATTAATGGTAGAGGCACTGTTATTTCTTGCTTCTGATGAGTCTGTTTATATCAGCAGCCAAAACTTTTTCTAATATAGATAAAAAACAGGGTAAATTTTTCTAATTTTTCTAATATAGTGTAAATTTTTCTAAATGATGTGAAGATTATGCTACTGAACAACTAGAAAACTTTTCTAAATGATGTAAGATTGCTCCGGAAAGTTGTTGTAGCTATAGGGAGTTTGATCACAGTGCTTACTGTTAATTGTTAACTCCGGAAAGGAACAGAGGAAACTGTTTGTTTTAGTTAAATTGTGCATATGTTGCCCTCTTACTGAGCTTATTTCACTAAGGCTTGGCATATGTTCTCGGTACATGATCTGTTGTATGGTTTATAATTTTTTAAGCTGACAAAGTAAATATGGGTTTGGTATGTAAGCTTAACATGATACCAAAGCCTTTGTTGTTCGTTTTGCAGTTATGTTTGTGTTTCTTCTGATGTCTTTATGTTTTATTGGTTTTTGTGGACCTAATATGCTACCCCAGATCAATTAGAACTTCTTTCTGGCCTCATATTCAAGGTAGGCCTTGTTACCTATATTAATGATTTGATCTGGTACAATGTCTTTCAAACATATTTCATTTAACTCTTGAGTTGAAGCTTTCAGGAGAGTGTTAATTTTGATAAATAACTCTAAACTTATCTGGAAGGGAAATATTTATGGCAACATTAACATGGCTATTAGTAGTTTTTGGCTAATTTAATGCTTGTTATCGGTTGATGGATATTTGCTAAACAGTCAACTGTTATTCCTGAAACTGTGAGACACCAATACTGAAGTATTTGTTCTCCCATCATGTTTACTGTGCATGTCCCAGATTGATCATTCTTTATGTCTTTCTTTTTAATTCCCTTTGTAAAGTTAATGGATTTATGTTATTGAGGAGTCGTATTCATGAGTTAAACTTTTCAATAGTTATACATGTGCATATATGTATGCATATATGCATGTATATGATTAAAATAAAGTTTGTGTCTATGTGTCTACCTGAACTTATTTGACCCAAGCATCTTATTGCAATTGCAGTTTTACCAATATGGTTTTTTCTTGGCTAGTACTTTGATGACTTGAAGAAGACTTAGCTTTACATGGTTCATAATTTGTTCTTCTTTCTATTTTTCTTTTCTATATGAAACATTAGTTAAAAAAATAGGGAAGCATTTTTCTGGTGATCACTTTTGAGGACGATAAGAAGTTCCCGTTATCTTCTGGACTCCTTTTTTATGTTAATGGAAGGGCCTGCTATAAATTAAATTTCTTTCCTTGGTATAAATAACGAACACCTTATATAATGCTTTATTTGATTGTGTTTCTTTCCACCCAAATTGCTTAGGTACTGCAGACCCTCAGATCTTGCATAGAAAAGAAGCTTCTCTCTTTCTGCAAAATGAGTTGAACAACACAAGGTCAAAGAAACTGGTATCTTTTGCTCCCAGGTGTAGTGGGTCCACAAACTCCAGTGACAGTAGAGATCAAACTAAGGCATGAACTTCATACTGCAGATAAATGAGCTCTCTCTCTCTCTCTATATATATAAATATTTTTTTCTGTATTATGCATGTATAATTTATCTCTAGCTTCTTTCTCAAGCAAAGAGAAAGGGTTTTTATAATACGCATATAAATTAGAAACATAAATTGTATCATCTAATTTTAGATCTACAAATGCCGGACAAAACGCTGGTAGCTAAAAGAAATTGTATTGGATCTGGTTAGTTGAAACAATTAACCCTTAGTTAAAACAGGGAAGAAGCTCTCCGAATAATAGTGAAAAAATCTGAAACACCTGATGACCTAATTTAAAGAAGAGGAATCCTCACTCTCCTTAGCATACATATTCCTGTAGAATCTAATTTGCAGTTCTGTAAGTACCTGCTCAACTTTCATCATGAGTTGATCTTGTTGACTTGGAATACTGAAATCATATCTTGCTTGTTCTTGGGCAGACACCTTTTGGATACACAAGGAAGGATGTTCTATTGATTGGCCTTGGAGTCATTGTTGCCGGAGTTGGGTTGAAAAGTGGATTGGAGGTATCTAGGTTCACTTGTGATTTTTTTTTGCTTTCTGCTTATGCCCTTTTGCCTTTACATGCATGCTTCTTTTTATTCTTGGAATAGCATTAATCCAATACCTTTGTGATGGGCTATATTGAATAATTCATTAAAGGACAACCATACTTGTGTGTGTTCCAGTTCCACAACAAAAATAGACATTTGCTGTTTTTGCATTCTCTTTTAACCATGCATCAAGATGGTTTATTGAGCAATTTCTTTCTGTAAGATTCACCATGACCCCGTGACGATGGTTTTGCAGTTTGTGGGAGTTGATCCTTTACAAGCAGGAAATGTAGTTCAATTGGTAATGGTTTGGGGCCTCACAGTGGGATGGATTTCGACGTACATCTTTAGAGTCTCAAACAAGGAAATGACGTACGCTCAACAATTTCGTGACTATGAAGTCAAAGTCATGCAGGTTTTTGTTTCTATACTTTTCTCCTTTCAACTATTTGGTATTATCTTCCAAATCGGTGCTCTACTGGTTAGGGTTTGTTAATATCTGTGGCTAGCCTCTAAGATAGTTGAGATTGTCGGAAGACGATGAAAAAAGAAAAAAAAAAGAGAGAGATGATAGGCATCACTTTCTGGTTGAATATCGATTGGCAAGCAATGCATGTAACACAGTTGAAAGAACTTTTCTTTGTTCTTTACAGAAACAGCTAGAAGGTTTGACAGAAGCAGAGCTGGAGGCATTGCTTGAACAAGTTGAAGAAGAGAAGCAACGGCAAGCAAGTGGGGAGCAGGTTAATTGAAGCTCTTTACATTTTAAGATCCATTATTGAATTTTGACAGGTTAGATCATATGTATAATTGTATATTGCCATGCAATGATGTTCCTTCTAGAGCCACTATAAATGTAACCATGTATGACTAATGTAAGAGTCATATACCCTTACAATGTAATTGAATTTAAAACAAAGACGGATGGATGAATGGATGTAAATTTATCTTTGCATTCAGTCTGGTAATCAACTAAAATGAAAAAGAAACGAAAGCCAAAAATAATCTACAGCTTAATGAATATACGTACGGGATCCACTAAAGTTTCTCATTTATGTTATAAATTTTAACGTGGCTTCAAAAATTTTCTCAAGGTTGAAGATATTGAAACTTTTAATGTAGTGTAATATTAGTTATGCACTTGGACAATATTGTTGTTATTATGTGGTGTACTACTAATTATGCATTTGGATAATATTATTAATTTCTAGTATTAATTGTGGTTTGGAAGCTAATTTATAATTATTCAATCCTTGTTTTTTATTTTTTATACCAGAATCACAAATAATTTATTTGACTTTGGTTGTTTTCAATTTATGACGGTTAATATTCTAGCTTAATAATTGAGTATTATTATATATTTAATTTGATTTATTTATTTATAAATGAATCATTGCAATATATGTAAAAACAATTTAAAATATAAATTTATTAATAAATATAAATTTATTAATATATGTAAAAATAATTTTTCCGAAAAATATTTTCAGTAAATCTGCTAAACAATAGAAAATATTTTACACAGATTCATCCAAACACCAGAAAAGTAAATCATTTTACTGGCAAACAAATGGAGCCTTAAACTTTCAAAATGCATCAAAAAAGCCCTCAAACTTCTTTAAAATAAGCAATTAAGCCTCTGGTTATTTTTTCACTCAATTGGATACTTGAACTTTCAAAATGCATCAAAAAGACCCTCAAAATTTTTCTAAAAAGCAATTAAGCCCCGCTCTTATTAAAAATTAGAAAAAAAATATATAATAAATTTTAGAAAAATTATTAAATTTTAATAAAAATATAAAAAATAAATTTATTAAAATTTAGAATTTTTTTATAAAAATAGTAAAAATAAAAAATTGTAAAATTTTATAAAAATCATAAAAAATTTAACGACTCCTAATTTTTTCAATTAAAGTATCATATGTCGCAACACAACGAGACATATGGCGAAAAATGATAAAAAAAATAAAAATCAATAAAAATTATAGAAAAATTATAAAATGCTTCTTTTGGTATAATAAATTTTATAATTTTTTTATGAAATATTTCTATATATTTTATAATTTTTATAAAAAAAATCTAAAATTATTACTAAAATTTTTTATATACGATCAAATTTCGAATCCAACTTGTAATTTAAAAAATTTAAGTTTGGGTTAAGTCAATTACACCCAATCTCAATAATAAATGCAAGTTAATCTTATTTTTCCGGTTTCGTTTTACAAGGTGTTTTTCACTCACGTCAGTACCGTAGAAAGTTAAAACGGCCGTGTTTGTCGCCGTTTCAATGTCTGTTTTTTAAGAAAATGGTTACAAAATTAAAAGAAAAGAAAGAAAAGACACAGTTTTGTCGTTTCCTATTCCAATTAGGACTTGGGCCGAGTTAACTCCCGAGTCACTCACCGAACTCGGAAAAACATTGAAGTGTGCCCTTATTATCCAAAAGCGCACGATAGAATCAATCCCTTTGCCCCCCTTTCGTTTCTGGGAGCTTCTTTTTTTATTTTCCCCCAATTTATTTAAAACCTATATCATTCGCTAACTCTTCTTCTGCAAGATCGAAGATTTGCGTTTCGTTTTTTTATTTTTCTCTTCATATCTTTGAAGCAGTTCCCAAGTCTCGCTCTTTCGTGGTGCCGATTTTAGTTTTTCGCTTGGAAAATCGTGGATTTCGTTGATTTCCGATCCGATTGAAGGTATTATGTGCCGATTCTGCCAGATCTATGAATTTCGATTTATGTTTTATTGTTTTTCTTCTTGGTTGTTTTTTATTTGAATCTCTTGTCATGAACGATTTGGTGGAATTGACAAAATCGTTGTTAGCGGATTTGGTTGATATTAAACCGGATTTTGAAAGATTCGTTTTCGGATTGCTTGATTTTAGCGTCATCGAATCTGTTTCTGTCAAAAAAATCAGGGCTTTTTTCTTCTTTATTCCTTTTTGATGGTCTTTTCTTGTTCTTTGGGTTATTTTAATTTGAAGATATGGAATTTATCATTCTTCGATTATCTGTGAAATTTATGAGTTTTGATTGCAATACTTTCGTCTGAAAACTACATTTTTATTTATTTATTAGATTAAATATGGATCTTAGTGGGGGCAAATTAATCCAGGTTGAATATGGCTTAATGTTAGGATCTTGAACTAGATTAGAAGAAGAAAGAGCCATTTTGTAGTTAATTTTCTTTAAATTTCATTGCTTTTGCTCCCAACATTAACATTGTTAACTGTTTGCTTTTTAGGTTTCCTGCATTTTTTATCTGACAAGTTCATTCAATACAATAAGAAGGAAAATTGTTAATTGGTTCTGGACTGAGCAATGCGGGGATACGACAGAGAAGTAAGTCTACTCAAACGAAGAAATAAATAAGTATGTTGCTTGCATATTTTATATCAATTTCATGATGTGGGATTTTATAGAAAATGATAATCGTAAGGGCTGTTGTTTGCATATTTTATATCTATTCCATGATCTGGAATTTGATATCCTTCATTTGAGTTGTTCTTTTATATGTCATTTTCTATTGAATGCGGACCTTCTTCTTCTTTTTGTTAAAGAAAATTTCTTTTAATTATTTTGTTTTTTCAATATAGGAAGTCGAAGATTATGATGATTATGACATGGAAGGAGAATATCAAGATGAAGATGTCATGGAAGAAGATGGGGATGGATATGAGGAGGAAGAAGAAGAGGAAGAGGAAGAGGAAGAAGAAACCAGGCAACCTACACAAGAAGAAGTGGAATATCTAGAGTTAAGGCAGCGGCTGAAAGAATCTATCAGACGAAAGAGGAAGCATGGTGCTGCAGGTTCTTCTCAAGAGAAGAAGCTTCCATACAATAAGTGAGTGATGTGCTTCTTTTTGCAGAATAATTTTCTATTGTTCTAAGACACTTGAGCACTTCTCTGGATTCAAGGTTTCTTCTATTCCTTGTAATAGTTACAAAGTGCGTCAATTCCAGGTTTACATAACGGTAATCATTCTAATTAAGTTTATTAAATGTTGTCTTCCTGCAGCTTTGGATCCTTTTTTGGCCCTTCTCAGCCTGTTATTGCTCAGAGAGTTATCCAAGAAAGCAAGTCATTGTTGGAAAACCAGAATTTGGTATCAAAGATGTTGACTTCCCGTCAGTCTGTAAGCATCACTTGTTTATCAATTTTTTATGTGAATGTTTTCTGTGTTTAATGCTATTGATGTGCATGATTATGCAAACTCCAATCTGATGAACTCAGTCAGCCTGTTGCTGTTGTTATATATTCCATTGGATAATATTATAACTTTGACAGTTTAATAACATGCGTAAGTTTGCAACTAAATAAATCATTCTTCCTGCAATGTAGTATGCATGGGGGTTTAATTGAGCCAGGCTGTCTTAATCAGTAGGGAACTCTAGCTCTGTTCATAACTTGTATCTCAAAACTCGGCTCTAGCTCGATTGAGTTTTGTTTTGAAGCTTAAGCTTAAAAATGAGGTTGATTTCCATGTATGACTTTAAACTGATCATTTCTACTTGAGTTTGACCTGAGATTTTCAATAATAATTAAAATTTGTAAAAAATATTAAGATAAAAAAGTTTCGTTAGGTTTGCAAGTGACTTAATTCAAAAATTAAGATTCTTGAACTTGGACTTGTGCAATTGCTAGCGTTTGGCTTAGTAAAGTCCAACTCAAAATTCTAGTTTTTCTTCTATTTCTGAGCCGGACCTGAGTATGCATGCCTAGTGCTTGAAGATGGAGTCAGGCTGCGACATTCATGATCTTTCACTTATTCTACACCCTCTTCTTATATGTCTATGATGTTACTACTTGTTAATGGCTTCTTTTAAAGATCTGTTTTTTTTCCAGATTAAATAATTCCAAGTTGTACATGATGTTTGAATTTGTATTGACAACCTTGTGACTTCCTGTAGAGTAAAAAGAACTCTGCTTCAGACGGTGCTAGACCAAGACAAGGACAACATATCCGGCCACCCAAACCTACAAGTGAGGTATTTACTCTGAGCACTTTTAATTTTGTTTGATCCTTTGAAGGACCTCTGTTCTGTGATAACTAATGTTTTCAATTGCTGGACTTGTGCAGCTCAGAAAGAAAGTGGAGAAACTTAAGGTTGCAAGAGATTACTCATTTCTTGAAGATGACAGAGGGGTTCCAGCGCCTGCAAAAGAGCCTCCACCTCGAAATGTTTCTGCTCCAACCTCTGGTAGGGTGCTACATAACTGTTTTAAATCTGTTTTCTATCTCTGAATTAAACCACAGATAACTTATACAGGTTTTTTTGTTGATTTTTGAAGATGCGCGATCTGCTCAAATGTTTCCAAAAAGCAAACAAGCTTTGAGCAGCAACAGCAATAGTGGCAGAAATTCCCAAGGCATCCGTGATGAAAGGAAATCAGTTCCATTGAAGGGTCAATTGCAATCTAAAGCTGGTACCCTTAAGTCTTCTACCATTAAACCAAATGGGATGCCAATGGATTCTAGAAAGCAGCATGGTGTTAGCAATGGTATGGGGCCAGGCCGGCCTGGTGGTGTTAGCAATGGTATGGGGCCTGGCCAGCCTGGTGGTGCTAGCAATGGTATGGGGCCTGGCCGGCCTGGTGGTGCTAGCAATGGTACCGGGCCTAGCCGACCTGGTGGTGTAAGCAATGGTACTGGGCCTGGTCGGCCTGGTGGTGCTAACAGTGGTTCTGGTCCTGGCCGGGCTGGTGCTGCTAGCAATGGTGCAGGGTCTGGCCGGCCTGTTGGCTCAAGCAATGGTGCAGGGTCTGGCCGTTCTGCTGGCCCTAAAGCCGTGCCTTCAAAGATGCCTATCGCAAAGATGGAGAAGAAGATTCCTCCACCTACTTCTAGGAATCTCCCACCTAGTGAGCACAAAGCACCCTCCTCAAAAATGCACTTATCTGATTCAAGACAGCACTTGGAACAGAAAAGGGGATTACAAGAACGTAGTAAGGATAAAATGATGCACCAAAGGCCTCCAGTATCGTCAAAGCCACAGGTTTTAACCTCACTTGCACCAATGCTTGTGTTTTTGTAGGCACTTTTAAAATACGCCTCACTTTTTTGCTTACGCACTCTCAAATTTTTACAGGTAAACAAGCCAATCAAGCCAGTCTCATCACAATCTCATATGAAACCAAATGTTCAGCGACCCAAGAAAAAGCAATTAAGTGAAGATGAAAAGGCTCTAATGATGATCAGAAATATGTTCCAGTAAGATCTCTATCCCATCATGTTTCTCCCTTGCCTTTTTTGTTGAAATCTTAGATCCCATTTTCCTATTTTCACTATTGTTCACAAGAAGAGATGGAAAAAATGTGTAACTAAGTTGCCATTCAAAGCCATATAATTGAATGAACTGGAAGAGTAAATGACTTTGTTGCTTTTAGTATTTTGATTTCGATGTTTCAAAAACTTTGTTCTCTAATATTTGATCTCTCCATTGCAGCACTGATCGATATCCAGTTTGTGATGATGATGACGTTAGTGACATGGAGGCAAATTGGGATGAGATTATGAAGGAAGAAAGAAGAAGGTTAGTAAATTTTCCCTAATAATTTCTTTTTTGAAAATATCTTCCAAGCATTTGCATGTAGAGAACCGTCCTTGTTAACTCTGTTTGACAGTGCATCCAATGTTTTAAAAACTGGTTGAACTAGTCAGACCACCTGTTTTTGGTTCAATTGGTTCAAACCCTTTGTTTGGACCAGACCAGTATATCGGCCGGTTCCCAGTCCAACCAATTAGTCTAGTTTGGTTCCAACAAAGGAGTGCATGTAATAATATTACTTAAATCCTTTCAACTTTGGGATTTAGTTCAGCTGTGTTGAGACATGTACATCATCTTTGTGAGGTTGACATGTAGTCGGTTCCGGACCCCTTCTTGGCTGCGAATATTTTGCACTGAAAAGATAATATCTAATTTACCTGCATTTATTATATATTTACTTGTTTTCTTTTCCTCCCACAGTGCTAAAATTGCAAGGCAGGAGGATGAAGAACAATTGAGGTTGATAGAGGAAGAAGAGCGGCGGGAGCAGATGCGGCGGATGGCCAAAAAGCGCAAGCTGAGCCAACACTGATAGATTCGATTGTTTGATTGTAACCGAATCCAAGCGGCAGCCAGGCTTGAAATTCTGAAAAATCTTTTTTCATCTTCTGGTGTTTATTTATTTTGCCTATGTAATTACTGCACATTGAAGAATGTTTTTTCATTTTCAAGTTTTAGAATTAAATAATACATTAGAATTTTCTTTTTTTCGTTAATAAGTAACTCGTTTTTGGTTGGTGCATCGAAGTTAATGCATAAAGCGCTTTTTTTGCCTTTATAGTTTTAGATATCAAATTCGTGTGTTGTGGTATACTTTTGGTAAATTGTACCTTAACGGTGAGACGCATATGGTATTTAGCGTATTTTATCCAAAAGATGAATAAAATTTTAACAATGTGGTAAGAGGTTTCATAAGAAATGTATCAATTACAAAAGTAGATAAATAAATCATTTGTTATAAAATTATCTTAAAATTTATTAGGGTAAATTATTCCAATGTCAATAAATCAATGTTTAGGTCATTCGAGTTTTTTTTATATAAAGAATAAAAATTTTTAATTAATTACGGAAATGATTTGGAGACAAATTAATTATGACTTGGAGACGTTTATCGGGTCATATGAGATCATTGAAAGAATAGGACCTGTTGCGTACCGATTGGCACTACCGTTAGAACTTGACAGAATTCACAATGTTTTTCATGTGCCTATGTTATGACGGTATCGGTCGGATCAATCACATGTTATCTTTCTAACGGAGGTGGAGATTTAGCCTAACATGACATGGCAAACAGTGAGGAGCCGATCAAAATTCTGGCACGTGAGACGAGAAATTAAAAGGTAGCTTTAGTAAAAGTTCTCTGGCAACGACATGAAATAGAAGAGGCTACTTGGGAACCCGAAGAAACTATGAGAAAGCAATATCCAAACCTTTTTACTGGTGAGATTTTCGAGCACGAAATTCTTTAAGGGGGAGTGTAACACCCCTAACCCGTATCCGTCGCCGAATTAGGGTTACGAGGCATTACCGAACAAACAACTATTTAAAAAAAAAACAAACTGATCACAAACATAGAAATTAAACCATATTCGCATGGCTAATTATATTATACAATCCAAATCTAACAAAAATCATACTCAAACCTATACATGCCATAAGATCGAGTTCAAACTGTTAACAAAATACCAAAAGAAGTCGATAGTGTGATAAACTATGCTGATGATCCCCGAGCTCGTAAAGCGTCTCCAAAATCTATAAAACAAATAAACAAAAACAATCAAAGTAAGCTTCTATAGCTCAGTAAGTTTATAGCATATCCAAAATACATATAAACGATCATATGTATTATCATTATATACCTAAAAATCAAGTTATATACATAATCATTAATCGCATATATAAATTCCAAATATACTTATCATTGCATTTCATTGAATGCATGTTTATGATCTTTCATATACATATGTCAAAAGCAAATAATTATACTTATCAACCACATGTGCCGAATGCACATATATATATACTTTAGTTCACATATGCCGAACGCATAGATATATATATACTCACCAAACACAAAGATTCGAGCTTTTATATGCTCATCAAAAACATAGCAACAGATGTTCATATATTTATCCAATACAAATAACCAAATCATATACATATATACCCAATGTTTATAATCACTTAATTAAAACAGATTCAACGGCACTTAGCCTGCTAGACTTATAGCCTGATTTAGATCACCGGCACGAAGCCTGCTAGGTTTATAACCTGATTCAGATCACCGGCATGTAGCCTGCTAGGTTTATAACCTGATTTAGATCACCGGCATTAAGCCTGCTAGGCGCTTAGCCTGAAAATCTCAATTTCACAGATACAAGGATGATTTCTCGTATATTTCTTAATAGCAACACACGTTCATAACATTTATATATAATTCACAATCTCAACTCTATCCCAAGAAAATTTGTAATCCATGTTCGAATCATACAAGCATTTAAAATTTATACTTTTAATTCAATGCAAATCTTAAACCTATATATATACATATACATTCGACCATGTATATCAATATATAATTCCATACCCAATTTCAATACAAGAAATTATACCTGTACATATATATATACATAACTATATATTCGAACCTCACACATATGCATATATATATAACATTCATACTCAACTAATTTTCAATACATGTACTTTTAATTTTAGCTCATCAAATATACAATAGATGTACATTTATGCATATATATGTACATATTCGAACTCCATTTATGCATATATATATAACACTCATACTTAAAATTCATTACAAGAACATATACATATATGTAAGCATGCTTATTCAAATATAGCATATACATATAAATTACAATTCACATATACATATCTATTCGAAACTTCTCATACAATCATGGGTTACATAACTTTAAATAAATCCAAGAGTTTATACATGTATATACCTATATATATATTCGCACCATATATATATATATTATACATTCCTTTGATTAAAATCAAGAATTTATACCTATGCAACATTCATACTTTAACTAATTTCAATAACTTTTATATATATATGTATATATATTCTAGCATTATATATACATATATATATACATGCTTATTCGAATATCATCTATATTCTTATACATTTCTTACCTTTATTTCAACCCATAAATCTATCAAGATTATACTTGTATATTCGAACATGCTATATATGTAAATATCATCCATACTTCAAAATTTATTCAATCAATATACTTTTAATTATAGCTCAACACAAAATACAATTAGTATACATGTATAAATATTAACTTAATAATTTTTAATTGCTAATAGACTTACCTCGGACGATGGAAAATCGAAGTCGGACGATTATTCGACTAATTTGGCTTTTCCCCGATCTAACTCCGATTTATTTGGTTCTCGATCTAAATATATTCAAAATAAGATAATTTATTTATTAACACATTCAATTTAGTCCAAAAACACATAATTTGGAAAATTACTATTTTGCCCCTAATATTTACACTTTTTGCAATTTACTCCTTATTGCATAAAACACAATTTACACAAAATTTGCCATACCACACAAGGGCCGAATATTCATGGTTCTCATACAAGTCCACACATTGCATTTATTTCACATTTTAGTCCCCCAAAAATTTAATTTCACAATTTAGCCCTATTTACTCAATTTCACTAAAAATTCCAATACAAAACATATTAATCTATCACATATCTTTCATTTTTCATCATCAACTATCACAAAGTCCAAGCATTCATCAATGGCACATTTCAAAATCATCAACAATTCACAAAATTAAAACATGGGTTTTGAAGAACACAAAGCAACGATCTCAAAAACATGAAAATTATCAAAAATCGAACAAACAACTAACCTTAAATCAAGCTCATCAATGGTCGAACCTAGCTAAGTTTTCTTCTTTTTCTTACATTCGGCTAAGAAGAAGATGATAATGGCTTTATTTTTTTGTTTTATTTAACATATATTAGCATATATTTTTAGTTTACTAATTTAACCTTATATAAATAATAAACAAAACATATATAATAAGGACATATTAGTCCTTTGCCGCCCACTATATATATATTGGTCTTATTGCATTATAAATCCTCCACTTTATAAAGACAACAACAATTAGGTGCTTTTATAATTAACCCCTAAATTTTCATTTTAAGCGATTAAGCCCTTTTATTAAATTAAACATTCAAACAATTAAATTTCCACACGAATTTTTCACACCTATAACTTAACATATAATAGACACTAAAAATAATATTAAAATATTTTTTTGATTCGGATTTGTGGTCCCGAAACCACTATTCTGATTAGGGTCAAAACCGGGTTGTTACAGGGAGAATTGTAATAGCCCGTTTTCAGTGAAATCGGAACAGTGGTTTTAGGACTACAAACCGAGTCTAAAAGAAAAAATTATTTTAATATTATTTCATGGTCTGCATTATGATTGAAATATTGTATGAAAATTTCCTAGAAAAATTTTATCGGTTACATGTCTATTTAGATGGAAACGACCAAATTGCATAAAATGCAAAAGTTGAGTTCTAATAGCTATAGGTTTCAAATAGCTATAGAATTCAAAAATTGGAGGTCCTTATATGGAAAATAGACCATTAGAGGAGTTAGTAGATAAGTATGATTAGTCATCAAAGGAAAATTTAATAAAGAAAAGAATGAATTTGGAAAGTAAAAGATAAAAAGATGATAAATAATTAAATAATAAAAATATCATCATATTATTATCTTTGCTAAATTAAAAACATGGAAACCCTAGCTATGGGGACTTGAAGAAAGACAAGTTTATTTGGCTTAATTAGGTAATTAATCCTGTCCCGTTTTTAGTAATTTTTATATTTTCGAGATCGTAATAACTTAATCTAGCTATCTCGGGGATTAATTTGTAAAACTATCAAACTGTTAGGGTTTTACCATGGATGAATATAGATGAATTATGAAGTTTTATGGTAGAAAATGAAAGATTGTTGATAGATAAACAACTTTTGTAAATAGAATTTTGATGAAATTATGATTTAGGGACTAAATTGAATAAATATAAAATTCATGGAAAAGTTCTAAATTTTATGAAATAAATGAGCTACTAATGTTACATGTAAAAATTGGCTAGGCTTAGAATAAGGATTAAATTGCGTGAATTTCATTTTCCGAGCCTAAGGATAAAATCAGAATTAATTAAAAGTATATGGGCAAAATGATAATTTTTCTAAGATGTGGATTGTATTAAATTGATATTAAATTCATTCATATAGATCTGGATAGATCAAATACGGAGTTAAATTGAGGAAAAGAGAAAGTAGCAGATTAGTAGCTTTTGTGTACACGAACATTGTCGAGGTAAGTTCATATAACTAAGTTGTATAATTATATATTTGAATTGAATGTTATGTATGTGAATTGTGTAATTGTCATGTATGATAATCAATTACATATCCGACAATGTCCGACAAGTATTAAGTCCCGTTTGAACAAATGAAATTCGATGGATATAGGGTTCCTGAATTGGTTGTGGTCCTGCATATGTTGCAGACACACCACAGCTTGCATGAGCGTCCCGTTAATAGCTCTTATGAGCATCCCGATTAGTTGTGATCCTGCATGTGTTGTGGACACACCCTAGCTCTTACGAGCGTCCCGATATTTGGCTCTCACGAGATTTCCGTTATATGGTTCTTGCGAGCTTCCCGATTATGACTCTTATGAGCTTCCTAATAATTGGCTCTTCGGAGCTTCCCGATAACTGGCTCTTAGGAGCTTACTGATTAATGGCTTTTCGGAGCTTCCCTATATTGGCTCACTTGAACTTCCCGATTAAAGGCTCTTTCATGAGCTTCCTGATTAATGACTCTCTGGAGCTTCCCGATTTTGGCTCGTATGAGCTTCCCGTTAATGGCTCTTTAGAGTTTTCCGTTGTATGACTCAAAATAGCTTTCTGTTTATGTACTCGTATGAGCATTCTCGAATATGAATTGACGAATTAGAGATTTGTGCACTTTGTGTGTACTACCCGTGTATCCATCGATATTTTAAATGATTCAACATACAAAGTTTTGACATGAGACAACATGAAATTGAAATGAACTATACCAGTATATACCCGAAGTATATGAATTGATATATGAACACAAGATGTAGAAAGTTTATGAACCTAAAAATTTGATATTTGATTAGCTCATACATGTTTCTTGTATTCATGTGAAATACATGACTGACATGTTTGATGAAGATATGTGTATGGGCTATTAGCCAAATTACTTTGGATGTATTTTTTATGCTTACCTTAAATGTAAATGAATGGTAAGTTAATTTTCTGTTATACGAACTTACTAAGCTTAAAGGCTTACTTCGTTTTATTTTCCTTGTTCTATAGTACTCGGAAGCTCGTCAAGATTGGAAGCTGGTCGGAGCTACATCACACTATCCTTCGACTTATTTCGGCATAAATAGTAAATTACTTTTGGTTTTAATGGCATGTGTAGGTTAATAGACTAAAGTTGACAAGTAAATGTTTGGTTGAAACTAGCCATTGGTATAACTTGTAATTGGTATATTTTTTATATGTAAAAAATGACATTGATATGTTTGATGTGTGTTTGAAATGGATGAATGATAGAAATCATATAGACATGTTAGTTATGGTTTGAGTTAACATGATTGAAGAATTATGCATATATGTATATATGGTTAATTAGGTAAAATAGAATACTTAGACATGTGGGGTGTTATTGTAACAGCTCGATTTTGGGCCTAGTCGGAACAGTGGTTTCGGGACCACAAATTCGACGAGGGAAAATATTATTATTATTATATTTTTATGATATACAATTTCACGAAAAAATTTCGTTCGAAAATTTCGACGTTTGGGCACTCAATTTAGTCAAAAGGACTAAATAGTAAAAAGTGCAAAAGTTGAGTTCTAAATGTTAGAAGTGTCTAATTGTTATGAAATTATAAATTGGTGGTCCTTATATGGTAATTAGACCATTAGTTAATTTATGGACAAAAATAGACATAAGAAATGGGTGAAATAGATTTTTTTTAAATGGGGGCATTTTAGTCATTTAGTAATAAAAAGAATTAAAAAGGGAAAAAGATGGCAAAATGTGCTCATCTTCTCCATGGTGAACGAAATCAGCAAGGGGGAAGCCATAGTTAGGGTTTTTAAGCTTCCAAGCTCAATAGTAAGTGATTCCAAGCCCCGTTTTTAATGTTCTCTACGTTTTTGGAGTCCCGGTAGCTTAATTTAGCTTATTCTAGCAATAATTTAACCTAGGGCTTATATTTGGAAAAATACTCATAGGTGAAAAGTGTTTATTTTGCTGTCTTATGGTGTAATATGAAGCTAGAAATTATGTTAAACAACTTTTGCTAAGCGATTTTAAACGAAAACGGGTAAATTGACATAATCGGTAAAAATAGTTAATGTTCAAAAGTATGTGTTAGAGTGAGAATTTGATGTTTCCATAGAAGGGAAAAGTGTTCATCATGTTGTAAAACATAAGAATAAGAGATGAAATTTAATTTTCGAGCTTAGGGACAAAAGTGTAAATATTCAAAAGTTTGGGGGCAAAATTGTAATTTTTTAAAAAGTTGGGTGGAGGACTATTTTATTAAATTTGAACATTAAATAAGTTAAATTTGCTATTATAGATCAAGAAAGATGAGAAGACCACCTCAAACGGGGAAAATAGAAGATAGTGGAGTAAATTACAAAATTACGATATTTTGCACCGAGGTAAGTAAACATGTGAAATAATGCATATTTTTGCTATTATTTGATATATGTTGAGATTTATTTGAACATAGAATAAATATTTGGCAAAGATTCTAAAAGTGTGGTTAAGTTGGGAAAGGTGGTAAAGTGTTGAAAAACACGGTTTTCGGTTGAACACTCGGAATAGGCCGGATTACATTGAATATAAAGGGGGTTGCTAAGTGCTGATTCCCCTAAGGGGTTGCTAAGTGCTGATTCCCCGATTCATTGGTGGTTGCTAAGTGCTGATTCCACCGTATATTAAATGTGAAAGGGGTTGCTAAGTGCTGATTCCCCGACTCATTGGTGGTTGCAAAGTGCTGATTCCACCGTATCTTAAATGTGAAGGAGTTGCTAAGTGCTGATTCTCCCGAGGGGTTGCTAAGTGTTGATTCCCCGAATCATTGGTGGTTGCTAAGTGCTGATCCCACCGTATCTTAAATGTGAAAGTGGTTGCTAAGTGCTGATTCCCCGACTCATTGGTGGTTGCTAAGTGCTGAATCCACCGATAACGGGTAACATTCCGAGTGTTCAACGAGGAAATTGGAAAAGTGAATGTTTATATATGGTGGACAAGTTTATGGGAGGAATATTTATTTTTACATAAACTTGTCCACCATATATAAATATTCACCTTTCCAATTTCCTCGTTGAACACTCGGAATGTTATCCGTTATCGGTGGATTCAGCACTTAGCAACCACCAATGAGTCGGGGAATCAGCACTTAGCAACCACTTTCACATTTAAGATACGGTGGGATCAGCACTTAGCAACCACCAATGATTCGGGAAATCAACACTTAGCAACCCCTCGGGAGAATCAGCACTTAGCAACCCCTTCACATTTAAGATACGGTGGAATCAGCACTTTGCAACCACCAATGAGTCGGGGAATTAGCACTTAGCAACCCCTTTCACATTTAATATACGGTGGAATCAGCACTTAGCAACCACCAATGAATCGGGGAATCAGCACTCAGCAACCCCTTAGGGGAATCAGCACTTAGCAACCCCCTTTATATTCAATGTAATCCGGCCTATTCCGAGTGTTCAACCAAAAACCGTGTTTTTCAACACTTTACCACCTTTCCCAACTTAACCACACTTTTAGAATCTTTGCCAAATATTTATTCTATGTTCAAATAAATCTCAACATATATCAAATAATAGCAAAAATATGCATTATTTCACATGTTTACTTACCTCGGTGCAAAATATCGTAATTTTGTAATTTACTCCACTATCTTCTCTTTTCCCCGTTTGAGGTAGTCTTCTCGTCTTTCTTGATCTATAATAGCAAATTTAACTCATTTAATGTTCAAATTTAATAAAATAGTCCTCCACCCAACTTTTTGAAAAATTACAATTTTGCCCCCAAACTTTTGAATATTTAAGCACTTAGCAACCACCAATGACTCGGGGAATCATCACTTAGCAACCCCTTTCACATTTAAGATACGGTGGTATCAGCACTTAGCAATCACTAATGATTCGGGGATTCAGCTCTTAACAACCCCTCGGGAGAATCAGCACTTAGCAACCCCCTTCACATTTAAGATACGGTGGAATCAGCTCTTTGTAACCACCAATGAGTCGGGGAATCAACACTTAGCAAACCCTTTCACATTTAATATGCGGTGGAATCAACACTTAGCAACCCCTTGGGGGAATCAGCACTTAGCAACCCCCTTTATATTCAATGTAATCCGGCCTATTCCGAGTGTTCAACCGAAAACCGTGTTTTTCAACACTTTACCACCTTTCCCAACTTAACCACACTTTTAGAATCTTTGCCAAATATTTATTCTATGTTCAAATAAATCTCAACATATATCAAATAATAGCAAAAATATGCATTATTTCATATGTTTACTTACCTCGGTGTAAAATATCGTAATTTTGTAATTTACTCCACTATATTCTATTTTCCCTGTTTGAGGTAATCTTCTCGTCTTTCTTGATCTATAATAGCAAATTTAACTCATTTAATGTTCAAATTTAATAAAATAGTCCTCCACCCAACTTTTTGAAAAATTACAATTTTGCCCCCAAACTTTTGAATATTTACACTTTTGTCCCTAAGCTCGGAAATTAAATTTCATCTCTTATTCTTATGTTTTACAACATGATGAACATTTTTCCCTTCTATGGAAACATCAAATTCTCACTCTAACACATACTTTTGAACATTAACTATTTTTACCGATTATGTCA
This sequence comes from Gossypium hirsutum, assembly GCF_007990345.1. Taxonomy (NCBI): domain Eukaryota; kingdom Viridiplantae; phylum Streptophyta; class Magnoliopsida; order Malvales; family Malvaceae; genus Gossypium; species Gossypium hirsutum. The sequence continues at coordinate 3,708,591 of NC_053439.1, read as the reverse complement.
ATTTACCCGTTTTCGTTTAAAATCGCTTAGCAAAAGTTGTTTAACATAATTTCTAGCTTCATATTACACCATAAAACAGCAAAATAAACACTTTTCACCTATGGGTATTTTTCCAAATATAAGCCCTAGGTTAAATTATTGCTAGAATAAGCTAAATTAAGCTACCGGGACTCCAAAAACATAAAGAACATTAAAAACGGGGCTTGGAATCACTTACTATTGAGCTTGGAAGCTTAAAAAACCTAACTACGACTTCCCCCTTGCTGATTTCATTCACCATGGAGAAGATGAGTACATTTTGCCATCTTTTTCCCTTTTTAATTCTTTTTATTACTAAATGAATAAAATGCCCCCATTTAAAAAAATTCTATTTCACCCATTTCTTATGTCTATTTTTGTCCATCAATTAACTAATGGTCTAATTACCATATAAGGACTACCAATTTATAATTTCATAACAATTAGACACTTCTAACATGTAGAACTCAACTTTTGTACTTTTTACTATTTAGTCCTTTTGACTAAATTGAGTGCCCAAACGTCGAAATTTTCGAACGAAATTTTTCCGTGAAATTGTAGATCATAAAAATATAATAATAATATTTTCCCTCATCAGATTTGTGATCCCGAAAACACTGTTCTGACTAGGCCCAGAATCAGGCTGTTACAGTTATGACATGTATTAAACTTGATTTTGGTTTGAATTAAAGGTCTTATTGTGACTTTTAATTATGAAAATTGTTGTGTTGAGGTTGATACCAAAATTGGGTGAGAAATATGGCTTGGAAATGACCTATTTTTGTCAACACGGGCAGAGACACGGGAGTGTGTCTCAGTCGTGTGTGACATACGACCTAGCACATGGGCATGTGATTCGGCAGTGTGTCCTCTGCATCTTGGAAATTGCAAAACAGAATACCTAAAATTATTCACACAGCCTAGCACACGGATGTGTGGCTTGGCCGTGTGACCTCTGCACCTATTTAATGCAAGTCAGTATGCTCACACGGGCGTGTGGCTTGGCCGTGTGACCCAAGTCAGTGAGCACCCTAATTTTGGACACAGGCTGGGACACGACCATGTGCCCTTATTTCGAATGCCCACATGGGCGTGTGTCCCCTACATCCTTAAAAATTTTGATATTTTACAAAAAAAAATTTTGAGTTCCCGGTTTGGTTCCAATTTAATTCTAATGTGTATTTTAGGCCTCAAGGGCTCATATAAGGACAATATGATTGATTTATGATTGATTTATGATACGAATGTAAAGTGATATGAAATGTCTGTATTTGATCTGTAAATTTTGGTAATGCTTCATAACTCTGTTTCGACAACGAATATGTATTAGGGGCGTTACATTTATTGGTATCAGAGCTACGGTTTAGTCGGTTCTCAAACTAATATAGCATATACAAGTTTAGCTATACATGCCATTTATAACATGTGATAGTGTGATATCTCTTAACCATTTTAAAACATGTTTTTCATATAGTAATGTCATCCAACCGAGTTGAATTCGAAAAAACTGAGAGCAATGCTCAAGCTTCAGTTCAAAGAGCAATCTCAAGTAGTAGAATGCCTGTTTCTGAGGGCGAGGAGGAGAGGTTAAGAAGCCTTCTTCTAAATGATGAATGAATGGTTTACAGAATTTGTAAGAACAAATCCGGTTGTACAACAACCTCCACCCCCTCTTGTTTCTCAACTAGTTCTCGAAATGCCTCAAAGCACAGAACTTGTTAGAATCAGTAAGCCACCTATTGACAAAACCCGTAAATATGATTCTGAAGAGTTTAGAGCTACAGCTGATGATGATCCAGAAAGAGCTGAATTTTGGTTAGAAAATACCATCAGATTTATAAATGAATTGTCTTGTTCACCAGATGAATATTTGAAATGTGTTGTATATCTATTAAAAGATTCAACCTACCAGTGGTGGAACACCTTAATTTTTGTTGTATTGAAAGAGAGGATTAAAAGAAGTATATTGGCCAGAGATTCCTTGATCAGAAACTGAATGAATTTTTAGAACTTAAACAATGACAAATGACAGTATCTGAGGATGAACGAGAATTTGTCTGACTGAGTAAATATGCGAGAGAATGTATCCTTACTGAAATAGCCATGTGTAAACAGTTTGAAGAAGGTTTGAATGAAGATATAAAATAGTTAGTTGAGATTCTGGAATTAAAAGAATTTGTCATATTGGTTGATTGAGCTCATAAAACTAAAGAGTTGAGTAAAAAAAAAAGACAAGCTGAGATGGAAGCCAGGACTTCAAGTAAAAGATTTACGGGAAAGTCACAACAGTCAGCCTCAAAGAAATATATATCATGATCGTTCTACCACCTCTGCAGGGTACTCTGGGAGAAATAGAAGTATACAACGCTCCAGTCCAAAATCTCATGCTACATCTGTAACAAGTGTGGGGAGTGTTAGAAACACTAGACCTAGATGCAAGCACTGTAATAAATTGTATTTTGGTGAGTGCTGCATTAAAAGTGGGGCTTGTTTTAGATGTGGTTCCTTTGACCACCATTTTAGAGACTACCCAAAAAAGCCTGAAAAAGATATCGTCTAAACTTTAAGGCTGAACAACCCCGCTACAAGAGGTAAACCACCTCGTAATTTCAGTAATGTGAGTGGTTGCTGGGGTACGACAAAAGATTCAACCGTCAGATCTGAAGCACGAGCACTAGCCAGAACATATGCTATTCATGCACGTGAGGATGCTTCTGCACCCGATGTTATTATTGGTACTTTCTCTCTTCTTGATACTGATATAATTACTTTTATTGATCCCGATTCAACTCATTCATATATTTGTATGAATTTAGTGTCTAATAAAAATTTACCTGTCGAGTCCACTGAATTCGTGGATAAAGTATCAAACTCCCTAGGCCCATATATGATGGTGGATAAAATTTATAAGAATTATCTGTTAATGGTATGGGGTTACTGTTTCCTGGCTGTTTTGATGTTATTGCCATTTGATGAATTTGATGTGATTCTGGGTATGAATTGGTTAATTAAGCATGATATCGTGGTAAATTGTAAATAGAAGTATATGGTGTTGAAATGTCAAAATGGTGAAATGCTCTGTATTGAATTAGATAAAATGAATGGGTTGTCTAATGTGATATCAACCATAACGGCACAGAAATATGTTAGAAAAGGTTATGATGCTTATCTTGCCTATGTGTTGGACACTAAAGTATCTGAGTTGAAGATTAAGTCAGTGTCAGTGTCAGTGGTATGTGAATATCCTGATGTGTTTCCAGAATAATTACCTGGATTACCACCGGTCAGAGAAGTAGAATTTACTATAAATCTTGGACTGAGAACAACACCAATATCTATAACACCATACATAATTAAAATAGTTAAAAGCACAGGTGTAAGAACTGACTGATAAGGGTTTTGCTCGACCTAGTTCTTCACCTTGGGGTGTATCGGTTCTATTTGTAAAGAAGAAGGATAGATCGTTGAGATTATGTATTGATTGCAGACAACTCAATAAAGTTGCAATTAAGAATAAGTATCCACTACCTCGTATTGATGACTTGTTTAACCAGTTAAAAGGTGCTACAATATTCTCGAGGATAGATCTCCGTTCTGGCTACTATTAGTTACGAGTGAAAGACTCGGATGTACCGAAAACAGCTTTCAGAACCAGGTACAGACATTATGAATTCCTTGTAATGCCGTTTGGTTTGACTAATGCACCTGCGGTATTTATGGATTTGATGAATAAAATTTTCAAACCGTATCTGAATAAATTTGTAATGGTATTTATTAATGATATTTTGGTATATTCCGGAGATGAAAATGAACATGCTAATCATTTGAGAATTGTTCTGCAAACTCTGCGTGAGAAACAACTGTATGCTAAATTTAGCAAATGTGAATTTTGGCTTCGGGAAGTCGGTTTTCTTGGACATATAGTATCTGCTGAAGGCATTAAAGTGGTTCCGAATAAAATATCAGCAATTGTTAATTGGAAACCACCGAAAAATGTATCTGAAGTCAGAAGTTTTCTGAGATTAGCTGGTTATTATCGGAGATTTGTAAAAGAATTCTCGATGATAGCTTCACAGATGACATGATTGGTACAGAAAAATGTGAAATTTAAATAGACTGATAAATGTCAAAAAAGTTTCGATCGGTTGAAAGTCCTGTTGACTGAAGCACCAATTCTAGTTCAACCTGAATCGGGTAAGGAATTTGTGATTTACAGTGATGCATCATTGAACGGTTTAGGTTGTGTTTTGATGCAATAAGGTAAAGTAATAGTCTATACTTCCAGACAGCTAAAACCGCATGAAAAGAATTACCTGATACATGATTTTGAATTGGTAGCTATTGTCTTTGCACTGAAAACTTGGCGACACTACTTGTTTGGTGAAAAATGTAATATATTCACTGACCATAAAAGCTTAAAGTATTTAGTGTCACAAAAAGATTTGAATTTGAGACAACACAGGTGGCTTGAATTGTTGAAAGATTATGATTTGGTTATTAACTATCATCAGGGAAAAATAAATGTGGTTGAAAATGCTCTGAGTAGAAAGTCATTGTTTGCCTTACGAGAAATGAAATACCCGATTGTCGTTATCTGATGATGGTTCAATCTTAGTTGAGATAAATGCTAAACCGATGTTTCTACAGCAGATTTGTGAAGCTAAAAAATATGATAATGAGTTGCAAACTAAACGGGTGCAATGTGAATCGACTTTTAATTCAGAATTTCAAATAGGATCCGATAATTGTCTGTTATTCAGAGGCAGGGTTTGTGTATCGAAGAATTCAGAGCTTGTATAGAAAATTTTACACGAAGCTTATAATGGTACTATGTCTGTTCATCCAAGGAGTAATAAAATTTACAATGATTTGAAAAAAGATGTACTGGTGGCCGAGAATGAAACATGATATTTTTAAATTTGTATCTAAATGTTTGATATTTCAGCAAGTTAAAGCTAAACATCAAGTACCTTCTGGACTATTATAGCCAGTCATGATACCTGAATGGAAATGGGATAGAGTTACAATGGGTACCATGTTAGTGATGGTTTGAGATAACATGATTAAAGAATTATGCATATATGTATATATGGTCAATTAGGTAAAATAGAATACTTAGACATGTGGGGTGTTATGCCATGTATTAAACTTGAGTTTGGCTTGAATTGAAGGTCTTATTGTGACTTGTAATTGTGAAAATTATTGTGTTTAGGTTGATACCAAAATTGGGTGAGAAATATGGCTTGGAAATTACCTATTTTTGTCCACACGGGCAGAAACACGGGAGTGTGTCTCAGCCGTGTACATGGGCGTGTGATTCAGCCATGTGTCCCCTGCATCTTGTAAATTGAAAAACAGTATACCTAAAATTATTCACACGGGCGTGTGGCTTGGCCTTGTGACCCTTGCACCTATTTAATGCAAGTTAGTATGCTCATACGGGCGTGTGGCTTGGCCGTGTGACCCAAGTTAGTGAGCACCTTAATTTGGACACGGGCTGGGACACGACCGTGTGCCCCTATTTCGAATGCCCACATGGCTTGAGACACGGGTGTGTCTCTTGACCATGTGAGCTACATGGCCTGGCCACACGGGCGTGTGTTCCCTGCATCCTTGAAAATTTTGATATTTTGCAAAAAAAAATTTTGAGTTCCCGATTTGGTCCCGATTTAATTCTAATGTGTATTTTGGGGCTCGATGGCTTATATAAGGACAATATGATTGACTTATGATTGATTTCTGATATAAACGTGAAGTGTTATGAAATGTCTGTATTTGATTTGTAAATTTCGGTAATGCTCCGTAACCCTATTCTGGCAACAGATATGGGTTAGGGCTGTTACATTAGGCATAAGTCATGTAGCCTCTGACAAGCAATTAGCTGATGTGTTTGCTAAAGGACTTAACAATAGAAGCTATCATAATTTGGTTTGCAAATTGGGCATGTGTGACATCTATGCCCCAACTTGAGGGGGAGTGTTGACAACTTATCTCAACTAATCTCATTACTGATTATTAGGGATTAGATTACCTTAAAATTAGGATTATTGATTTAATGTATTGGTTATGTTTCCTTAGTTAGGCCTATTCTTTTAGTATAAATAACCATGTAAATTTTCTGTTTTAATATACAAGAAAAAATGATTCCTATTATCAACAAATTTCAAAATGGGACAAACCTAACATGTAAATAGACCAAAAGTTCAAAAAATTAATTTGAAAATAGCCCATTTTCGTAAATATTTTTTTCCCTAACTCATTTTCGTAATTAATTAATTTTTTTGGATTATTGATATAAAAAACCTATAAAATGGATACAAAATTATTTGAAAGTTATTATTTAAGTCTTTAAGCTGTTAAAAATCGTCTTTTTTGTTTGTATCGCCTACATCAATTGAATGCTCTTCGTCTCTTTTCTTCTACAATTCGTTTTTTTATGAAATAGTTTTGAATATCACAAATTTTCGATCTAAAATCCAAATAGCTTTCTTCTTTAATTTTTGACATTGATTGTCAAATCGACTTGGATTTAAGGTATGTTCTTCTACTTCTTAATGGGTAATGATTTACCATATCGATCATCAAATCGCCGCTTGGAGTTTGTTAACTGAACTTTAAAAAAAAACTTAGCAACCTAATGACATAAATAATTTTTTTTGAATAGTTTAGTGATTTAAATGAAAGCTTTTGAATAGTAAACTATTTTGTAACTTTTTGAAGTTGAGCGATCAAAATATAAACTTACTAATAGTTTAGTGATTTTAGGTGTAGGTACCTAATTAATTAATATTATAAAAGTTAGTATTGTATCAAAGGTTATAAATTTCATATTAAAATTAATTTAATAAAATTATATTGATATGCACTATTTGGGGATGAATTTGACAATTGTCCTTGTATTGAACTTCAACATTCTTTTTGTCTTAGTGCCTGAACTTAGCAATTGTTCCAAGATTAGGAGTTGAATTTTGTTTTTTGCCTAAGTTAATCTATGAACTTAACAATTGTTCTCACATTGGGGTTCAAATTATTTTTATCCAAGTTAATCTTGATATTTCCGTTGAAAAAAGTTGGACCAAAAAGAAATTCAAGCCATAATGTGGGAATAATTGTTAAATTTAAGGATTAATTTGGATAAAAAAAAGCTTATACCTCAATATGAGAATAATTGCCTAATGCAAACTCTAATGTGAAAATAATTACCAAGTTTAGAGTCTAACTTAAAAACCCTTAAATATTAATATATAAAACATTAAGTAAAATATTTTCGAAGGCTTAAGTCACAAGATTCATAAAGATTCATAAGGCTGAAGAGGGGTATCACAGTAACAACAATAGATGGTAACAAATAGTGTGATTCAAACCATAATTTTGAGTAGACAAACCCTAAAATAGGCAAAATACTTTACATTATTATTCTCTAAGCTTCATTTGTCATGGATTACTGAATAAGAGCCCTTTTAGATGGGCGGTGTGTTTTAGTGTAGTGTGTTTAGTTTTTTTTTCACGCTATTGTATTTAATTTCATCACTACAATAACTAGTCTTATAGCCACCGCTATTTTTACACTAACCAACAAGTAAACACACTGCCCATCCAAAAGAGCCTTAAGCTAATTTAAGCATAAAAGAATCTAGAGAATATTAATTCCAATACTCTCATAAATTCGATAATTAAATCAAATTTTAATTGAAAACCAACAATTTAATTAATTCGATATTTTTTATTTTTAAATATTTTAAAAATTAATCATTTAGTTTAAATTCAATCGGTACAAAAAATTTTATTCAAATCCGACTAAGTTAAGCTGGATCGGGTTTGGTGTGCATGAGGAAATTGTAATTTTTTTAGGAGGAAAACGAAAAGGTAAAAAAAGTAAGTTTTCAACAAACAAAACCGACCATTCATTTAACCGTTAAAAACTATTTATTTATTTTTATTTAAACGGAAAGTAAAAGAAAACGTAGCAAAACAATAACTCACCCGCAGACCGCAGTGGTGCGCGCGTGAGGATTTTGGTTGGAGGATGTCAATGGCAACTCTGATAAACCCCGCGATCCCTTCTTCACCTTCTCGTCGCTTCTCCATTCCCTTAACTAGCCCTAATTCTCACTTCGTTAAAGCTCCTTCGCTCCTTCGTTGCGTTAGGTATATACTTCAAAATTAGCTCTTTCAATTTCTTTTCACCAGTAATTAACTCTCTCTATTTTTTTTTGTTGGGGTAAGTTTTTAATCAATGTTTATTTTGATTTTAGGAAGAATGGTGAAATAAATGGCTTATCTAGAACTCCACCGCCGATGGAGTGAGCTTCACTTTTTTTTTCCTCATTTTTGTTGAATTTATTATATTTATTTGGTGAATTAAATATTTTTTTATCTGCATTTTTAGTAATGGAGGTGAAGATGATGCGGAAACGTCACTGGTAAAATTTTTAATTACTTGCTCCTTTTTTTTTTGTTCATATTTGTATGAAAAATTGTAATGGCGACTTAAATATTAAGTTGGAGGTTGAAGTGAAATTGTTGATTTTGTTAGTTAAATTTTGTGAACATTATTTTAATTAGTAATTTGATTTTTGAAGATTTGTCTGTTAATACAAAGGTTTAAATATATTATTTTCTAAATAGGAAGAGTCATCCAATGTTGAGCTGGAATCAAAGAATAATGAGATATGGCGATTATTCAAGGAAGCTCAGCAGAGTAAGTCTTAATTTGACGGAAAAAAATGATAAATTTTCCTTTGTTTACTTCTATAAAGTGTATTTTTGTGTGTTATTTCAGATATTTTGTATTTGAATAAACAACGGGTGAAGGCTGTTGATGAGCTGAACAAAGCAAAGAGGGAGAAGCAATTATTGCTTAATAAGATAGAGCAATTGGAGAAAGAAAACAAAAGAGTTAGTGGGAAAGGTGAATTTCGAACTTGGCTTATTGTATATGCAACCGTTAGTTATGGGTTTATTGTAGTTTCATAGAAAGTATACAAACTTTGAGTGTGTCTTGTTTGCACATTTTAGTGTTTCAACAAGAAATATATACTTGAGAAATATATATTTAAGCTGAATTTGGTTATTGCCAAAATGATAATGCTGTTGCTAGTATGTCCTATATTCCTTTAGGGCTACTTTCATACATCTCAAATATGTTTGAGCTGTCTAAACTTGGGTGTTTATGATGATACTTGAGAATTTCTTCCAAGACGGGATGCCTTTGGTTAGTTAGTGTAGGAGGCTTAATGTTCTTTTGTTTTTTTGGCCATCCTCGTGAAATTATTATCCAATCATTGCCATTAGTGAGGTTGCAAGGGCATCAGCCATGTTTGTTTTGCCTGAGAGGGATAAAAGTTTATATGTTTTATGTTGGTCAAGATTTTAATTTCTTTGGTCTTCTATACATGAGGATAATGTGTTTTTAGTATAGTAATTCTTGAGTGTAAGCTAATTACTAGTTCAAGTTCAACAATGAGATTTTGCTATGTCCTGTTTTGACCAGATAATCTAGTTGTGTGCTGGGAACTGTTACTTCGGATAGACTCAATGGTCCTTGGTGGAATGGTTAGCACTGAAGAGGCATCTAAATTGAGAAGGATGGTCATAGATAGTAAAGTTAGTCTAGTGGATGTATTCTCAGGTTTGCTGCAGCAAAGAGATGCTGAACTTCTCGCAGAACTCCGCCTCTTCTCTGAAGGAAGCAAAAGGTAGAACTGGCCTGTGGAAGTTACAATAAATTTACTCTGACATGGTGAACACAAAAACTTGGCAGTTTTATAACCATACTCTGGTGCAGTGTAAAAGTCCTGGATCCTTTTTCTCTATCTGTTTTATGAAACTTGGGATTATTAATTGGTTCTTTTGATTTCTCTGGTTTAATGTCTTCAACCACATCAAATGTAATTCTTTTGATAGAAAATCCAAGGTACTTAACACTATGTGAATAATGAAGGCATCATCTGAGCTGTGCCACCATTCTTTTCTTATTGACAAAATCTTAATCCATGACTGGGGTTTCTGCATTCTTGCCAAGAAGCTCATTTGTGTTTTTCCACAATCATAAGTCTACTTTTTATTATCTATGCATGATGTTGATTCTACCTTCTTTCTTTTTTTTTGCAAAATTGCTTTTCCAGTTATATTTTTTTCCTCCTCTTCTAAGATAAATCAATTTGTTATTAACACAGGAAAGGTTATCACGTCATTCACATATGTACTGAAATGGAACCGTTGATCTCAGTAGGGCCCTTAGCACCATACATAACTGGCTTATCTCGTGCGCTGCAAAGAAAGGGTCATTTGGTGGAAGTTATTTTGCCAAAGTAATGGAACTTGTCTCTTTTATTCATTGAAGGTGCTTTGTCATTATGTAGCTATCTAGACCTCATTTTGTCATGTTAATTTAGGAATTTTCTGAATGCCATTTATTTGGCTTACATTCCATGGGAAAGTGAAAGAAAGATCTTGATGGTAATAATTCATGAGACATGCTTCCAACTTAGCAATTTTCTTCCTTTATCCGGAATCAGATTGACCTTTATGTTTAATTTTATGAACTTTGATATATGGCCGTCTTAAACTATTTATAGGTTAATAAACCTTAAGATACATGTCTTGATTATTTTACTAAAAAATAAGACAGCAAATCTCTATTCCTCCCCTTGGCTATGCCTGCTTTCACGCAAGCACACAGACACAAACTATTTTACCTGTTAATCTATGAGAAGAGTATACAAGTGCTTGATTTATTCCTTCCCCCAATAGCTTGTATGTGTAGAGATATGCCAGATTGTTCTGCTGGTGACGGCATTCTAACCATTAATTCGGTTATGAAGCTGTTTTCTAAAATATTGACACAAAGGAGATTGCTGTTTGGTTAGGTATGCTAGTCTTGACCTAGATGAGGTTCAGGGGTTGCGAGAAATTGAGGCAGACTCTTCTTCTTTCTTTAATGGACAGCTGCATGGAAACAGAATCTGGACTGGGTGAGTCTGGTTATATTCTTTAGGCTAAGAGTAGGGATTCAGTTATAAAATGGAAAAAAAAATGCAATGTCAATTTCTGATTGCTTTTCCTTTTGGTTAGTTTCAACTGCAGGGAAGTTGGAAGTTTTTCCAGTCTAATTTATCAAAAAAATTAATTGATATATTTTCTACCTATTATCCAGGGTTGTCCGTGGCATTGGAGTTACTTTTATTCAACCTTTATATTTTTCATCTTTTTTCAACCGAGATGGGATATATGACCATCCAGACGACTTTGAACGGTGAGTCCACTTGTCTCGCAACTTGTTTTTTATTGTCCATTTTGTTTCTTATTTTGACTATTTTATATATATGGATAATAGTGTGTACAAGCAGTGTTCTGGTCAGACATAGGCACATCAGAGCATGAGTTAAAATAAAGTAAAAAAGAAAAAGTTTCAAGTGCTAGGGATGTTAATCGAGTGATAAGATTAACTGGAGAAGTGCTGTTGCACATCCTCCAATTTAGGTGCAATGCTTACTGAATCTTGTAAAGATACATGGTGAGAAGAATCTGCTTGTATGTCTGGTATCTGTAGCACCTGCTCTAAGAGGTAGCATGAGTTGGTTCGTGCTTCATTGTACTGGAATTTGAGATATGAGATGCAGTTTTGAGAGGTGCATAAATTTTGCACAAAATAACCTTAATGATTCAGATTGAATGCTAAAGCTATTGGTGACATAATATTTGTTGAACTTCCAATCTAAAAGGACTGTTTATTTTTTACAAGAGATTGTTCATGAAAAGAAGATGATAGACCTGTATCACTTTCATTTCCACTGTGACTATTTTTTTTTTATCAAACTATGACTGTGTAAAAAAAGTCTGTGTTGCACAGTTTGATTTAGCTCAATATCGAATAAATCAATTGGCATTCTGAATCACTTTTAGTGGACTACTCTTTTGCACTTATAGTATGAATTTGTTTTGAGTAATTTCATTGGAATTTTCCTACTTAACTTGTCGTATCATATATTCATATCAATTTGTGGATTGTTTCATGATGGTTTATCCATTTTATGCATTCAGATTTACCTATTTCTCTCGTGCTTCATTGGATTATATAGCCAAATCCGGAAAGCAACCTGATGTGTTACACTTACATAACTGGGAGACTGCTATTGTTGGACCTCTATTCTGGGATATTTTTGCTAAACAGGTGCATCTTCTCACAGTTTCTTTTAGTCGTATTGACGTGTAACTTGCTGGAAAACATAGTGAAGTGAAAAAAATCACAAAAGAAAACAGTAGAGGCAGTTTTAGCAAGGAAGTAGGTGAATGATTTGGTCCTATGGCTTCTCCTAACTGTGGACTTTTCCTTTCTTTTTAAGTATTTTAATCTGGAGCGCGACATGAGTGATGTGTAGATAAACTAAGAGGTCTGGTGAGCAAAGAAAGTAGGAATTGCATGCGGTGTTAAAAAGTAAAAACAAACTCAGACAGATGTGTTGTTTAATTGGTACTGCACTTAATAACCTGTCCTTCTTCCTGTAAGATGGCATTTACTGGAGTTCATGATTGGGAGAGGTGTGGTGAGACTACAGTCAAAGGCATAAGATGAGGCTGAATCTGATTGAAACTTTTGGAACACGCCATAGCCATGTTGAGTTCATTTCTTGAACTTCTAGTTGCCGAAACCTATATCACTCCATTATTTCCTTTTGGTTTGGGAGATAGAAATCTGAAAATTGATGTGCTTGCATCCAAGATTGCTTTTGCATGATGTGGGACAAATTATTTGTTGCTCTGTCTTTATTGCATACCTCTCTGGATAGTTTCTAACTTGCAGCAAAATAGGTTATGAATTAAGGGAAACAGGAAATCATCCTTACCTCTTCACTTTCTTGATATTTTATGACAGGGGCTAGGAAATACTAGAATATTATTAACTTGCCAAGGCTTTGACTCACAGGTAAGTTACGATCTCTATTTCCTTTCTTGTTTTACAGTTTCTCTTGGGTCATTTTAACCTTGAACATTTTGTTTTTCAAAATTTGAATTTTATTTACCTGCTTTTAATGTTAAAATTTTCAGTGTCTCGATGAACCTGATAAGCTAGCACTTTGTGGACTTGATCCTGGTAGACTTCATCGTGCTGACCGTTTTCAAGATACAGCTAAGACACATCTTGTGAACATTTTGAAGGTAAATGGTTATACCTGTGTTTTTTATTTTGTCAAGTAAGGTTCTACCCATTGAATATTTTCTTTATGTAATCCTTTGTCTTAGTTTGCAAGAAAGAGTTGATATATTTGGTTCCACTTTTCAAAACATCACATAAAGCATAGGCTTAGTTCTCTACTTATGAACCTCATGTCCAACATCCAAATATTATAAAATTGTTATAATGACTAAAGCTCTGTTTATTAGGTTTCTATTTTATCTTTCTAAAGACTCTCATTGTAGAACCTATGTGCTTATTTGATATTGCACCACATTATGAAATCCATAATGGCCTTGAACTATTTGACTGAAATTTATTTTTGTTTGTTTGTTTATTTATTTATTTCTGTCCAGCATTAAGCACACTTTCTGAATCATTTGCAGGGTGGGGTAGTGTATTCTAACAAGGTTATAGTTATGTCATCCATGCATTCTAAAGGAAGGATCATTCACAGTATGAGTCATGGATTGGAACCTACCTTAAGCATGCACAAGTAAGGACAGCTCATTCCATTCCTGCAGTGGAATGAGGTAGAAATTTCTCTCTTGCATCTTGAGAAGTGTTTAATTTCAATACATTTATTTCTGTTCTCCTGTTTGTGTTACCAAAGGGAAAAATTGCTTGTTGCTCCTTATGGCTTTGATAATTCTACCTGGGATCCATCCACAGATAAATTTCTTCCAGTAAATTATAGTACAGAGAACATGAGAGGAAAATATGCGTGCAAAGTTGCATTACAACAGCAGGCTGGCATATCAACACATGCTTCTTCTATTCTGGTATATGTTCCACAAGAATGCTGTGTATACCGACTTCTTTTTCGTAATTATAGGGTTAATTACAGAAAACTCCTTGGTGATATAGCCCACTAAAACCATCCTGCTAAGTTTCTTTCTCTAAATATATCTGCCCCCATGAAATGTAGTTCTTTGTTGATTTCTTTCTTATAAATAATTTCTTCTTAGCCTTGTGGAGGAGGGGTAAGTCATTATTTATATAACTTCAAGAAGTATCATGGGGTAGGTCGTTAATTATATAACTTCAAGAAGTATCATGGGGTAAGTTTAAGTGTTCAGGAAAAAGAAATGGGGAGCACAGTCAGTTGAAATTATGCTTTTGTGCCTAGTGTTTTGTACTTTAATGTATTTAGATCTTGATGCTCTACCTAATCCAACGTAAGGATATACCCTAAACCTATATCTTGTCAACTATTTTTAGATATGAACATAAATTTACTAATTTTGGCTTCATGCATTCGAATCAGTGTGGTATTCCTTTGAGATGTGCTAAATATAAATGTAACTATGTTGCAACTTAACTGTTAGCATGGATATCTTCTGGAACCTAAATGCACTTATGCACTGTTGTACCCTTTCAATTGCCAGGGGTATCAACTATTAATATGTAAATGCTCTTTTGCTCCTCTTTCTCATCATCCCTTGAGACCTGGAACTGTAACTTATGTCCGTTACCAAATGCTCAAAGCCAAAAAGCCATGAGGAGCAATTATACCTAAAATGTTCTAGAACTGTATATTCTATTTGTACGGTGAAGAAAGTAGTTATTATAGTGTTGCTTAAAACATTTCATGTTGTCACATTCCTCATTTCTATAACTTTTGACCAGACTTGGAATAGTTCTAAGATGCTAAAAATTATTATTTTTCCAGGTTGGATGCATCATCTCAGAAGAATCGGGTTTTGATTTGGAGAAGCTGAAGGCAGTTGTGCGGAATGCTATCAGAGAGGGTGCACAGGTATATATTTCTCTCTGAAATTGAGTTCATTCAAAAGAAACAAAAAGAAATGCATGGTTTTTTTTTTTAAACGTCTTGTTACCTGATGTTTTATAGGGTTCTTTCTGGGTAAGTTAACAAATTTCTTTTAATGAATTAACCATAGTATTTGCATCCTTCATTCTTTTTTTTTTCTTTTCCTTAAATACATCATGAGTGTACTTTTAGAGTTACTGCAAACAGTGGTGTCTTTTTAGTTCTTAGCTACAACCGGCTGTAGGTAGGGCCATAGGGGTTTCCTATGCTTATTTTCCATTTCCTTCTTCCCTGCTTAATGATTTCTCTGAACCTGATTGTTTATCAACCCTCTGCAGTTTGTATTATTGGGGAATGGTTCAGTGTCGACTACATATAGAGCACTCAGATCTTTCCAGGAAGCAGTTGAGGTATAGCCTTTTCTTCCTTACACTTGCTATGCATCTTGCGATCTGGCAACTCTACATTTGTATATAATGCATTCTGAAACTATGTCACTTGGACTTAGGTGTGAGTGCTGGATATGAATATGTGTCCTGCACATGTAAGTTTATTTTTTTCCCTAATTTTTCATGTATTTGGAGGATCTTTTGAAGGTCATATCCCATACCCATATCTGGATGTACATTGGACATGGTTGTCTGACCGACACTTCAATAAAAATGAGTTGGAATAACGTAGTTCAAAAGCATACAAAATGCAAAGTGCAACTAACTCTAGTAGAGCTAATGTCTTGAGAAATATTCCGCTCATATTACAATGAAGCAAAATAGGTTTTCTCTAGTTCTTGAACTACTTGTTTGAAACTTAAGGTTGTATGTGACTGAAACTAATTTCCTTCATGGAGTATGTCCTGTCACTTTGATGATCTGTTTTTCTTTTCATCTCTTTCATTCCTCCAATCCTTTCCCTTGTTTCCTTTATTTTGCTGCTAATCCCTTTTTGATGCTTTCCTCTCTACCCAGGATTCAAACGTGAAATTCTTTTACAACTATGACGAAGCGCTATCACATTTGGTTTTTGCAGGATCTGACATTATATTGTGCCATTCCTTTCACGAGCCTCTACTTCAAGTTCAAGTAAGTTCAATGCATTATCCCGTAATGAAAACTAAGTGCCATTTGAGGAAATATAAAATGCTCATTATCAACCGATTGGCTTTTCCCTTTGGGAGCAATATTATGTGGTCACAGTCCACGCAACCTTCTATACTAACTTCTGAGCATTGTAACAGAGTAATTTAGTATAATCGTGATTATACTGTCTAGATAGATATGCTAAATATTCAAGTGAGAACTATTACAACCTGAAAACTAACTGTAATCTCCATCGAGGGCTACATGTTAGGTAATTGAATGTGATAAAAGGGGTGTGAGGATCATTGGAGCCTAGTCTGTTTCTTGACCTGTGTGTGGCTGTGGGTGTGTATGTGTATGTGTGTATACTTGACCTTTAGATTGGACTTCATTATTCTTAATTGACCACCCTGTCTATGTCCTTGTTCATATATTTTACTCCCCCTTCGGGTTGATCCTTAAATTGTAGCTCAAGGCTTTAAGATATGGAGCTGCCCCGGTTTCAGAAGCCTCAGGTGATAACCACCTCAGGTAAACCGTATCTTGCCGAGGACTTGAATGATTCAAACAGCACTGTGTACTTATTTGATAAAGAAATGGAGAATGACACAAAGCATTTGTTTTCTGCGATATCTAGCAGATACTCGTCAGATCATGACCATGAGATCACTAAGTTCTCACAGTTCATGAGATCTACCTTCGGAGTTATGTCTCTTAGCCAAGCCCTTGATGAAATGGTGAGTGTTTTGCAGTCAAAAAATTTCCGTACTTTTTCAGTTCCAGTCTCTTATTCAGACAACTTGTTTCTGAAGTATTTGCATCTCCTTTAATCAAAAGCTTGTTGTCACTATCCTTACTGCAGAAAAACAACCCATCGACATGGAAAACAAAGATATTGAACGCCATGAAGAAGGACTTCTCGTGGGATTCAGAATGCTATGAAACTCATGTCTCGGCATACACTGCTGTTAAAAGTCTGTGAAAGCAGCAATGAATGTCAAAACTACACGCATGCTTCTTTACATGTATCAATGTTGCCATCACCATGGGCAAAAGCAAAAAGTTGAAGTTGCGGCTCTAAAGTCAGAATCTATGATGCTCGCCATCAACGAAGATCGACGCATATCATCAGTCTTTGGGATGGAAAAGCTTGTTTCCAGCCTCGAAATCGCAAGTGCCATGACTTTTTACGAGGTAACTTGGTTCATACTTATGCATGTATATGTAATTTACATATTAGAGGATTTACCTTCCTCCCTTAGCTGTAATTAAATAACCTGATAAATGACCAATTATATGGCATATAATCCTCAGTACTTTTGAGGATTGTGAAAGTTTTCCTCTATGAACTTCATTTTTAGTTCCTTGTATAAGACCCAATAATTTTGCATGCAAAACAAGAAAAATAATAAAAACATAAAAAAATTTAGTTATTATTATACCCAAGTAGAGCAGGACACATGGAGGGCTGCCGTTTGGCCCGTGGTCAACCCTTTGCAGACCTCCAGTTGGACTAATCTAACGGTCCGCTATGCACCCTTAGCGTAGCACCCCTCACTGAGGTTACCTGGCTTAACTGTTTTGTACAGTCTCAAGAGTAGATGTCAAACCAAGATGACCTACAACATGAGCGAGACCACACAGTTTGTACCATGGCAATAACTAACCAGCATTGGCACCGATACCTAGCCAGCCCACACAACTATGCAGGTCACATTACAATCTATTGCATGGCACTACGAGTCAAAGAGTAACCCACTATATAAGTCAAGGTGCATGAGAGAACGAGGACTCTTTCTCTCTCCACCATCCCCTTTTACCTCCCTGACAACAACATCCCCACTCCTCTTGGTCGGCTCTCCGGTTAACTTAAGTGAACCAACTCTCTCCTCCACATCCATCTCCTCTTGTTGGTAACCCGTGTCAACAGTTAGTTAACTTTATAATTAGTATAGATATATATGCAACAGTAATTTATAGTTAGTTTTGGTAGTGAGTGTTCAAAGTACAGTTTTAATATACCGTATACTTTTTAGCATATTTTCTGTATTATGAGTTTAATATACTATCTAATCTATCTATATTAGATTTAAAGAACTAGTTGAGTTGGTGATACTCATTCATCAAATCACAATTTAGCTAAGTAATTGCTAAAGTTTTACGAAGTAATAAATATTATTATGAGAGCAATTTTATTAGGAGTTAGATTGAATTTTTCTTCCTTTACTAAAAAATGAACAAATTAGTCCTTATACGTTAGTTCAAAGAGCATATTGGTACTTTCAGTTAAAAATTTCAACCAGGCACTGATACGTGGCATGCAACTTATACATAATGTTGATGAACAATGGCTAATTTTTACAATAGAAATTGATGAAAATTTTAACATGACCGGTTTGCTATTTAATTTAACATTTAAAGACTAATTTGTCTATTTTTTAAATAGAGGAATCAAAATGCAATTTAACTCTTAGTACTTGGGGCTATGATGCTTTTACCCAATATTGTCATTTTTAATGTATTAACTTTACCATTTCAATTAAAATTTTATTTATTTGTTATAAATTTTAAAAGAATTAATAATTATTATTATGGAGTGTTTTAATTTTTTTTATACTTTTATATAAAATTTATAAAAATATACAATTTTAAATCAAAATAAAAATATATAAATATGAAGCTTTCCAAATTTTGAAATTTACTTCAAGTGATCATTTCTTAAAATAATGTTTTAACAAAAGTAAAAAGCTACTAAAATAATTTCATCAATTGAATTACAAATTACGATTCCCATTCAAACATTTCGCTGGGGTTTTTTTTTGACAGGAATACTCGTGCATTTCATATCTACTAGAAGTAGTCACATCCATTATTCATGGGAAATTCTAGGGAAGTGAAGAAGTATTTTAAGAAATACTGCACGTGATATTTTAAAGAATAAATGGAGAAATTTAAGAATTAAAGAAAAGATATACTAGGTGAGATGCAATAGTGTCTTTTACCTTAGCCAGTGGTAAATGATTTGATCCTTATTTTGGATATAGAGTAACTTTAAAATTTATGATTAGCGCTATCTTTGATAGAATACCTTGAGAAATAAAAGATAAAATACCCGTTTTTTACTTTTACTTGATAAACAACTTTTTAACGATTTATTATCTAAATTGTTTAAGTAATTTTTCTCTTAAATACAGGTGGATTTTTTAAGATGGAGGAATAGTTTTCTTTAATAGAAAATTAATAAAACAAGTTTTTTTAGTCTTTCTCAATTTCAATATTGAGTAAATTAGTTCTTTTCAAAATAATTGAGTTACTTCCAAATTTCAAAAGTGAGTAAATAAAAATAATTTATCACAACTTTAATTTTTTTTTGTCAATTGCACATATTTATTATTATTATGATAACAAATTTAGCTTCAAAATTTACACATTCTGTGGTCTCACTTTAACAAATTTAGCCCTCAACATTTACACATTTTGCTAGCATTTATATAAAATATATAAATATTTAAAGTTAAATTTGTTATCATATCAATCAAATTTATATACAATTGACGCTGTAATTACTTATCCTTAGTTGTTCATACTCAAAACTGATAGATATTAAATTATTTCCTTCTTCTTTTGAAATGATGAGCTACTTTACTTCATATCAAAATTGAGAAAAGTCAGAGAAGTTTCTATCATTCCATCAATAATTCAATTAATAATTTTAATAAATAATATTTTAGAAAGAAAATGAAGGATGTGAATTTGGTTATTATTGTAATATTGTACTAAATTGATGTCATGATTAAATCAAAGGGACGAATCATAAGAAATGAGATTATGTATGTTCCAAAATATGAAGGGAGATTAATTAGTTGGTTCAGATAGACATATTGTTACCCAATAAGTGCCTAACATTTTGGAAATCAACCAAATATCCAAACAAAAGTTAGGCTTAAGTTATGATCTAAAACTTTTTAGCAAATGCTACAATTTGTTATTTTTTAATATATTAATTTTAATTTTTATATATTTTTTTAAAATTTAAAATTCTAGTCCTAACTTAAATTAAATTCATTAATCCATAAATAATTTGATCGAGCTAAAAAATTGATTAATAATTACAAAATTTTTAATAAGTTATTTAATTTCAACCAATAAACTGATCGAAACTTGTTCAAAAGAAGAAAAATCGTTTTGTGGTATAAGTGCAAAAAGAAAGGAAAAAGAAAAAGAAAAAAGAAAAAGAAAGAGAAAGTAAACTAAAAATCTTATTTTTATGGCGTCACTATCTTCAACTCCTTCAATGGAAGAGGAAAAAGAAGGCTCAGTGTCAGTTCAACAATCAAACCCTCAATCACAACACATTGCTGCTTCTTCCTCCACCATGGATCTTCCTTCTAATCCTTCTTGGTTCACACCCAAACGGTGAATTTTCCTTTTAACTTAAAAAAAAAAAAGACTTCAACTTTTTCAACAGTTCATTGTTAAGCTCTTTTCTATAGAAATTCTGCTTTAATTTGACTAAAGCTGAATCTTTCGTACTTGGGGTTGATTTGAACTGTAATTAGGGTATATAGGACAAAAAGTTAAGTGAATGTAGATTTATTTTTCTTTTAAAGTTTACTTTTTTTTTTTGGATAAAGATGATAAATTTCTAACTTTTTTTTCTATTTTTTTTTTGGTTTGCTATTTTAGGTTATTGTTTATATTTTGTGTGGTTAATATGATAAACTATTTGGATCGAGGAACCATAGCTAGCAATGGTGTTAATGGGAAGAAAAGGACTTGTGATGACAAGGGAATTTGCAAATCTGGTAGTGGAATTCAGTAAGAACTTTTTTTTAACTCACAATGTTTCGTTTTTTCGCTGCAAAAAGTTTCGAATAAGTAAACTTTTTCTTGTTATTGACTTATTTCTTAGTTGTTTTACTGAAAGATGTTTGCTTGCAGGGGAGATTTTGATTTGACTAATTTTCAAGACGGTCTCTTATCGTCTGCATTTATGGTTGGACTTCTTGTTTCGTCCCCGGTATTTGCTTCCTTAGCAAAGAGGTGAATTTCCTTTGATTTTTTCATTAAAATCTGAAGTTCTTTGATATGGCATTTTGGTATTTCGCTTAGCACTAGCATGTTGAATGCTAAATAGAATCAGTTCAATTTCAGGGTTCATCGTTTTATTGCTGTAATTAACTAATTACTGCAGTATTTTTGGCATTTATTTACTTGTCAATTTGGTTTATAATAATTATAGTTGATTTCTGTGACTGCAGCCACAACCCTTTTAGGCTTATCGGAGTTGGATTATCTGTTTTTACCTTGGCTACTGCCGGATGTGGTGCTGCTCCTTCCTTTTGGTTTATTGCAATATGCCGCATGTAAGTGTAATTATTTTCAGTACCCTCTAAGAATCCGGTGTGGTGTTATTCCCTTGTGCTACAATATGTTCTTTACGAAAAAAAAAAATGTGGCTGGATCTTGATGTTTTAGGCTGGTTGGTGTTGGGGAAGCTTCTTTCATAAGTCTTGCAGCTCCGTTTATTGACGATAACGCTCCCATTTCTCAGGTTCATTTGTTTTGTTTCGTTCCAAACTTTGAAACATCTATCTTCTGGCCCCAGACTACACTATCGTACTAAATCTCTATCATGCTTCAGAAAACAGCCTGGCTTGCAGTGTTTTATATGTGCATACCTACTGGAATTGCTTTTGGATATGTTTATGGCGGATTAGTGAGTTAGCATATCCCTCTCGTTCTTTCTCACTTCATTGTTGGTCATAAGTTATAGATGTGATTTGTACTCCTCGATGAATTCACTTGATCGAGTCCTTCTGACTGTGTAGGCATGTCAGCTGCGCTGGATGTTTGATTATTAGTCACGAATTGTGTTTGCTTCTCATATAGGTCGGGGAACATCTTAACTGGCGCTATGCATTCTGGGGAGAGGCATTGTTAATGTTTCCATTTGCTGTTTTCGGTTTTGTAGTGAAACCATTGCAGTTGAAAGGTAACTGCTCTGGCGTGTCATCTGCACTTTAGAGATTTTATTTTATAATCTCACAACAATTAAACATCATTGAACTTTGAATTATAGGTTTTTCTTCGGTTGAATCCAAAAAAGCATCGACACCTATGGAGACAGTTTCTGCTGTAACTGATGGTACATGCTCTTCATTGTTCTTCTTCTGTTATTTGTTATTGGTCCACTGTTTATGAGAAGTCACTTTCAATTATCAGGAGCTATGTACCTGTTATGTATATATGCATGTCATAAGTATTTATTAGTCTCACCTGCTTCCGATAACCAAATATTTTACCTAAGAAGTGATTCAGTACGTCTCAAGGTATATAGCCAAAAATCAGACTTGATGAAAGTTCTTTTATGATGCTGATTCCTGCTCCATGCAGTGAGACAAAGGTCAAAATTCAATGTCCTCTTTATTCTATATTACTCTATGAATGTTTTGTACAAGTTTTGTGATTTAATCCCTCATTTTCTTTTGTTCTGCATGCTAAAAGCACTAATCCGGGACTGAATGATTCATAAG
The DNA here is from genome assembly GCF_007990345.1 of Gossypium hirsutum. Lineage (NCBI taxonomy): Eukaryota > Viridiplantae > Streptophyta > Magnoliopsida > Malvales > Malvaceae > Gossypium > Gossypium hirsutum. The sequence goes on along the minus strand of NC_053439.1, from coordinate 3,686,010 downwards.
TTTGTTTCTTGTAATAAGCTGTCCTGCTGGCTAGTGAAGTGCCTTTTTCCAGCACTCTTGTTTTTCCATGTCTAACCTATCCTAGTTGCAGATTTGGATGCATCGAAAGTAAAAGGCCCTATTTTGGTTGGAGGTGATGGTATCAGTGCTGATGAATTGAATAAAACTTCCAAGTGAGTGGTTCTTGAACTTATTAAATCTCTCATGACTTAATAGTCATTGTTCCTTATGACGGGGCAAACTGCTTCAAAACAATATACATTTACAGATCTTATTTGCTATAAAAAGTTCTATTAACGGAAACGGGGAGGAGTCAACAAATAAGAAAGATTTAAATATGATAAATGGTTCATTGGACTCATTGCATTAAGAATGTTGTTCACAATGGGGTCACAACCCTTTTCTGTACTGTACCCATCAGCCTTCTTATAAACGGGCTGTGGGGAATAGACTGATGTCCAATGTAATTTTGGAAGAGGGTCATGTGTCTTTGGTTTAAACTCGAAACAGATTTATCTTATCAAAACCTAGACTAAGATTTAACTTTTTAGACGCATTAAAACTTTTTCTGTGTACTTCAATATTTGTGGGGCAGGTCACTAGACATACACAACTTTTTGAATCGGTTATCTCAGTTTGGGAACGACATGAAAGTGCTTTTGGTGGACAAAGTTTATGTTGTAAATGTTTTAGGTATATTCTCGACCCCATACATGTTATTTCTAAGATAAACTATTCTTTTCTCATAAATACTATGCTTGTATTTATGATGTATGATATTACTTTGGATTGTGAACTTCCAGGTTATGTAGCGTACACCTTTGTCCTTGGAGCATATGGGTATTGGGGGCCAAAGGCTGGTTACAATATTTATCATATGGTATAGTCCGTCCCAAGTTACACCAAAATCTTTTCTTCCTGACATAAGAGAGAATCATAGTTGGCCCTTCTTTTGGTTCTGTACTCATATAAATCATGATTTTTGCAGAAGAGTGCAGATATGTTGTTTGGAGGGATTACAGTTGTTTGTGGGATCTTCGGAACAATAGCCGGTGGCTTCATCCTAGATCACATGAGTGCTACAATAAATCATGCTTTTATAGTGAGTATTGTTTCTCCGATACTGTCTAATGCGAACAGTTCCCTTTTACATGTCTCTTTTTAATTTGATGGTTTTTTTGGGTGTTTATGGCTTACTTCGCTTCTGTAACAGCTTCTTTCAGGTGCGACATTTCTGGGTGCAATATCTTGCTTTTCTGCCTTTTGTCTCAGGAATTTGTATGGTTTCCTGGTACTCTTTGCAGTAGGTGAATTACTTCTTTTTGCTGCACAGGTAAAACAAAAAGTCGAGTATGTTAGATTTTTTATCTTTTTTGAAAAAACTCAAGAGGAAAAAATTCTGTTGTTATTCTACTGCTTTAGTTTACAGATTATAAGGAGAGGAATAATCATTTTAAAGGAAACAAATCCTAATTTCCTAAGAATCAGTAACTGAGATTAGTTTCTATTTACAAGGGAACTACTAGTAATAAGGTAAGATTTCTATCCTTAATTATAGGGATTCCAACACTCCCCCTCAAGCTGGAGTGTAGATGTTAATCAAACCCAGCTTGCCAATAAGTTCTTCAAACATGTTTCTGTTCAAACTTTTAGTTAACATGTCTGCAACTTGTTGTCTAGTAGGTAGGTAGGTGATGCATACTTCTCCTGAGTGTATTTTTTCTTTTATAAAGTGACGATCTATTTCCACATGTTTGGTCTGATCATGATGCACAGGATTATGTGCTATGTTGACAGCAGCCTGGTTGTCAAAGTACATCTTCATAGGTCTGGTATAAGGCACTTTTAGTTCTCCCATAAGTCTTTGTATCCAAACTCCTTCGCATATACCATGAGATAGTGCTCGATACTCTGCCTCTGCACTGCTGCGTGCTACCACAGACTGTTTTTTGCTCCTCCACGTCACGGGATTACCCCAAACATAACTACAATAACCGCTTGTAGAGCGTCTATCATTAACAGAACCTGCCCAGTCTACATCAGTATAGACTTCCACGCTTCGGTTGACAGTCTTCTTGAAGTACAGGCCTTTACCAGGAGTTCCTTTTAGATATCTTAGTATTCTATATGCAGCTTCCAGGTGCTTCTCCCTCGGGGCATGCATATACTGACTAATAACACTCACACTGAAGGCTATGTCTGGACGGGTGTAAGATAGGTAGATGAGCCTTCCTACTAGACGTTGATATCTCCCCCTGTCGATTTCTTCTCCATCCTCATTAGTTCCCAATTTAAGGTTAAACTCCATAGGAGTTTCGGCTGGTTTGCTGCCCATCAAACCAACTTCCGACAGTAGATCAAGGACATATTTCCTTTGGGAAATGAAGATACCTTTTTTCGACCTTGCTACCTCCATACCAAGAAAATATTTAAGACTCCCCAAGTCTATAAGTTCAAACTCTGTACCAAGAAATTCTTTCAATCTCAAAATTTCGCTCGAGTCATTTCCTGTTAATATTATATCGTCGACATAAACGATAAGGATGCAGCATTTACCCTCTTCCAAGTGCTTGTAGAACATGGTGTGGTCTGCCTGTCCTTGAATGTAATTTCTGCTAGTCATAGCTTTTGCAAATCGGCTGAACCACGCTCGTGGAGATTGTTTCAGCCTATACAAGGACTTCTTCAACTTACACACTTGGTCATTGTTTTCTTCAAACCCGGGTGGGAAATCCATGTACACCTCATTTAATTCCCCGTTGAGAAAAGCATTTTTTACATCCAATTGAGTCAAGTGCCAATCAAGGTTGGCAGCAAGAGATAGCAGGACCCGAACGGTGTTTAGCTTGGCAACCGGTGCAAACGTCTCGTTGTAGTCAAGACCATAAGTTTGGGTGAATCCCTTAGCCACAAGTCCAGCTTTGTATCGGTCAATACAGCCATCGGGTTTAAATTTTGTAGTGAAAATTCATTTGCACCCTACGGTTTTTTTCCCTTTAGGTAAATTCGAGACTTCCCATGTTTCATTGTTTTTGAGGGCCTTCATTTCTTCCATCACGGCTTGTCTCCACTCAGCTGATTCAAGAGCCTCTTCTAGATTTTTTGGAGTTTTTACAGAATCAATATTAGTCACAAAAGCTTTGTAAGACTTAGATAAATTTCCATAGGATACAAATCGAGAAATAGGATGTTGAGTGCAGCTCCTTGTACTCTTTCGAACTGCAATTGGGAGATAGATGGATGGTGACGGAGGTGGGACTTTTGCTTCAGAAAAGTCCTCGGTTGGAGATGTAATTGGCACTGCTGTATCAGTTTCAGGAGAACGATTCCGTCGGGAGTAAACTTGTATTTGCTGTTTTCTTTGATCAGGTGGCTGTTGTACTTTGGTGGAGGTATTGTTATTGGGAAGGACAGTGTTAAATTCTTGCTGCACAGGGGAAACAACAACTAAATCTGGGATAGGTTTGTTTGTGATAGTAGTAGTAGGATCAAGAGGTATAATGAGGAGAGTATTAAGGGTCTCATCTTCATTAAAATCTCCCCCTGAAGATGAGATGCTGCAAAGTATGGTTCATTTTCAAAGAAGGTAACATCCCGAGAGACAAACATTCGGCGCCATGTTGGTGAGTAACACTTATAGCCTTTTTGTGTAGGGGAATATCCAATGAAGATGCAGGTGTGGGCTCGAGGATCAAGTTTGGATTGATTTGGTTGATGGTTGTGGACAAAAGCTTTAGAGCCGAATATTTTGGCTAGAAGATTAGGAACATGAAATAGAGGGAAGGCCTTTAAAAGAGTATTTAGAGGTGTTTGGAAATTGAGGATCTTTGATGGCATTCGGTTTATGAGATAACAGGCAGTAAGGACAGCTTCTCCCCACAAGTATTTTGGAGCATTCATAGTGAACATTATGGCTCGAGCCACATCAAGGAGATGACGATTTTTTCTCTCTGAGATCTCGTTTTGTTGAGGAGTGTCATGACAAGAGCTTTGGTGTATAATGCCTTGGTCAAAAAGGTATGGACTTAAGATGGAGTTGAAGTATTCTCTCCCATTGTCAGTACGGAGGGTATGTATGGTAGAGTTGAATTGGGTTCGAACCATTGAGTGAAAATTTTGGAATACTTTGGGTGTTTCAGATTTTTCTTTGACTATAGACCCAACAGACCCTAGTATGATCATCAATGAATGTTATAAAGCATTTAGCCCCTGTAATATTTTTCACTCGGTTGGCTCCTCATAAGTCACTATGGATTAGCGAAAAAGGTTGGGACTGAATATGTGGTCTTAATGGGTATGGCACACGGGTATGTTTAGATAATTGGCAAATTTCACACTTCAAGGAATTAATACTTTTATTTTGAAATAACAGCGAAAGATGTTTTTTCAAATACACAGTTTGGATGTCCTAACCTACGGTGCCATAACATAATAGTGTCTTCTTTTGAAGTAGATAGAGCCAATCCCCCTTGTGCATTGTTTTTATTCCAAATAAATGGTCCATCATCAACTTTAGCAGTGCCAATCATCCTCCCCGATTTCTGTTCCTGTATCACACAACCAATTGCAGAAAATTCAGCAAGAACTTTTTCATCCTTAGTAAGTTTACTAATTGAAAGTAAATTACAAGACATGTAGGACTTTATCGAGAGAAAAACTCCCTGGCATTTGTATTTCTCTTATTCCATCCACAGGTGAGTAAGAACCGTCAGCTATGCGGATTCGAGATTTGTTATGACAAGGAGTGTAGGTGTGAAACAACATGGAGTCACTTGTCATGTGATCGGAGGCGCCCAAATCGAGTATCCAAGGAGATTGATTATTAGATTCAAAAGCAATGTTGAGGGCAGTACCTTGAGTGGCTAGAGATCCATGAGTAGTGGGAGTACCAAGTATCTTATGGAGAGTCTCAAGTTGTGTTTTGGTTAAGCGAACATCAAGAACATCATCAGCGGTAGTGGAGGATAACATGGCAGTCCTATTATCCTTCTGTTTTTTTTCAGGATAGCCATGGAGTTTGAAGCATTTTTCTTTTGTATGACCAACACGATTGCAGTGACTACACCATGGTCTTGTTGATCCAGAATCATTTCCAGCACGTTGTTTTTGTGGCTGTGGACCTTTGGAGATGAGTGCAGAATATTCAGTAGGACGGTTAGAAATCGGGGTCATAGGTTTAGGTTCCTTTGAATCTCCCATCATGACAAGACGACGCTTTTCCTCTCTTCTAACTTCTGCAACTGCTTCACCGATCGTTGGAAGAGGTGATCTGCCCAAAATTCGGCCACGGACCTCGTCTAACTCACGGTTCAGTCCTGCTAAAAACTCATAAAGACATTCATTGTTGAGATGGGTCATAAACCTGTGGTGTTCTATGCCTTCACCCCAATCTGCCTCATAATACATATCCAGTTCTTGCCACAAAATTTTCAGATTGTTGTAGTAGTGAGTTACCTCGAGTGTTCTTTGTCGGATATCCTTTAACTTAAGCTTGATCTCAAATACTTGGGAGGCGTTTCCAAGATCTGAGTAGTTTTCTTTGACTGCATCCCAGATGTCTTTTGCAGTTTTGAAAAAAAGATAGGTGCGGCTTATCTGGCCTTCCATCGAATTAATTAGCCAAGCCATTACAATTGAATTGTTGAGTTCCCAAGTGACATAAGTAGGATCAGCTATGGTTGGTCGTGGAACTTCTCCATTGATGTACCCTAATTTGCCACGACCACGAATCACCATAAGAACCGATTGAGACCATTGCAAGAAGTTCTTCCCATTTAGCCGATGGTTGGTGATTATAAGGGAGGAATTAATTTCACCTTGAGTGATTCCCCGATTGATATTCTGAGTTATTTGTGATGTCTCAGTTTCAGAGAAATTTTCATTAATATCACCCATTGGAGGACTAAACCGAAGGAATTTTTAGGAAGGGAAATTAGAAAAAAATAGGATCGAATGAATCCTAAAGCTCTAATACCATGAAAAAACTCAAAGGAAAAAATTCTGTTGTTATTCTACTGCTTTAGCTTACAGATTATAAGGAGAGGAATAATCATTTTAAAGGAAACAAATCCTAATTTCTATCCTTAATTATAGGGATTCCAACATTTTTTTTTCTTCAATGTATTACATTTTGTATTTGTGCAGGTGTAGGAACCGCAACTATAACTTAATAGTTTATAGAAATCGGACCACATTTTCATATTTTCAGTTTGATAATAGAAAGAACATTTCTGCTGTACATTTCTCCCTGTAATGGATACATTGGCGCTGGAACCGTATTTATTATTTTGGACTAGTATTATCATGAATTTTCTGCCAGTTATGCCGTTTTCCTAGTCATTTTCTCATCAAAAATCGTTTTTGCAGGCTCCAGTCAATTTTGTGTGTCTTCATTGTGTCGAACCGAGTTTGAGACCATTAGCTATGGCCATGTCTACTGTCTCGATTCACATTTTCGGTGACGTGCCATCCTCCCCACTTTTTGGGGTTGTCCAGGTGCAATTATTTACATCTGAGCTTGTGTAGGGACGTGTTTTAATGTGGTAGATTTCTTTACTCTCATTGCTATGCTGTTTCACAGTTTTTTCTGCTTAGTTCGGTAGATCACTTTCAACCGCTACCAAATAGATGCATTTATCTTGACTAACATAGCATGCCTTGAAGTTGTCCTATAAATTGTCGGGGGAACTAAAATATTTAAAAAATTTATAGCATCATTATGACCAGTGATGTTTCGAGCAGGATCATATTAACAATTGGAGGACAACTACACTTATGCTCACATCGATCTTCGTCCTTGCTGCCGGATTCTGGTTTATAGGTAAGTACTAATAAGTCTTTTCTGTTCCTGGTTTAAGAGTAACAATCCGTGTGCTTTAAATTTGGGCAGTAATCTCTTTCCATGTGAACTCAAGGCCAACATTTTCTTTCCTAGGATTGCCGGTTTAGGGTCGAACATTCTTTGATTCTTGAGCTGTACTAAATCGATACTCGGATTTTAATCAAGATTTTTGTTATTGTTGTTCTTTGACAGGTATTTTCCTACCAAGTGTCGACAAGTGTACTGATGAAAATGAAACTCAAGTCTCTCCGAACCCAATGGTCGATATGAAGACATTGCCTGATGGAAATGGAGATAAGGGTCCTGCTGAAGTCCAAGACTCTAATTTCAGACCTCCATGCTGAAGTCCACGGCTCGCAAACATAAACATAAACATAAACGAAATCAGAAGTGGGAACAAACACAAAAATATGGTGGCATTCTTATACGTCCCGGTCTACATCGACAAATGGTGAGTTTGCAACTAAGGAATACGTGAAGATATAAGTTTTCGAAGCCAGTCTCGGAGAAGGTAGATGAATAAGAAGCTGGCATCCTATTTAGAGGTATTTTGCTGTTAATTTTACACTTTTTTCCCCTTTCAGCTTTGAATTTAATCATTTGTAGATATATCAACTAATAGTTTTACATACTGTGGATAAATGCTATAGAATCATCAGTGCATGTGAAATTATTATTATTTTTTTCTAGTAAAATATTTTCATTCTTTCTCAATCTACCCCTACAATCTATGATTAATACCTAATCTAAAATTGATTTTTTAGTCTTTTTCCTTTTTGGGTCTTGTTTAAGGAAATTGGGAACCTTTTTCACAAAAAGCTCATGAACTTGCACATGATTAAACTTTTACACAAAATAGTCTTAAATAAAATTGTGATATGTGTTAAAACTATTTTTTTTTAAATTAACAAAATCTTATTATGTGATAATACCACATTAGTAATTTAGCATGAAATAATAAATAGATTAAAAATTAAAATCTTTTTTTACCTTAAAATTAAGGGTTTTCATGAATAAGAACAGATCTTATTTTGGTATAAGAAAAGGATAAGGGCTTATTTGAATAAAGTATAGTAATTTAAGGGTTTTTTAGTATATTAATTTTTTAAAATCAATGAATTGAATTGATCAAAATAGTGGATTGGCGAATTGGCAATTTAATTTAGGAACAGGCGCAAAAAGATCTTGGAGATCAGCAGGTGGGGCAATGTCCAATTTGTAACAAAGTGCAATTCGTAGACCAATAAATAAATTAAGTTGCTACTAATAAGTGTTCGGTGGCACATTGTATTCTCGAAAAAATAATTTAGATTTGAACCCTCGAGATAATATTATTAAAGAGTAGTTATAAATCTTGAAAAAAAATAATTTTCATGAACTATAAAAGAAATAAAAGAAATGAATTAATTTTATATTGTTCATCGTGTTTATAATTTAATTCATATATTTTAAATAAGTTCTACTTTATATTTAAACTCCCCTTTAATATAAAAATTAATGGTTAAGCTGACGAAATGATTCATTTAAAATAATTTAAAGATTGATGATTAATTTAGAAATTGATGTATTGGGTTTTCTTTAACACTTAATTAATATTAATTAATTTTTTCCTAAAAGATCTTATTTTGAGCTTCAATTCAAATATATTTCCCAAATTATATATGATTTGTTATTTCAGTTCGAGTATTTGATTCAATCATTGATACAAAGATTTTTGTATCGAAAGACGGATTACATTTTATTTTATTTACTTAAAAAACAAGTAAAGTTATTGTATGGTAAATTAAAGAGCAAACTGATCTTTTTGTTAAAAGTTTCATATATTTCTACAATTAAAAGCTGATTTTTATACGTCAGCATGAGTTATACATGGCGTGTTGTCTAGTTATTTTGTTAGCTATACTAGTTTTTATCACTAGATTTAGATGAAATTTAAAAAAAAAACTAGTTTACTCTTTAGTCTAAAGACGGATATTAAATTACTCATTTTTTTCTTAACACATGTGAGTCAATGAACGAAAAAGAAAAATAGCAATTATTGTGATGGGTGTTCACACCCTGGATTGGATCATCCACCCATTAATTTTAATAACTACAACGCAAGGTATGGATGATGAACAGCACTCAGCAGCATTAATGTTTGAGGTAGTCATTTTTCTTTTTCCGAGATTGATAGTTTGCTTAAGTGCGTCGAGCTACTTACCATTCGATCTCACGAGTGGTTAGTAGAGTAGCATCGAGTTTCTTACCATTTGATCCCACGAGCTACTGGTAGAGTAGTATTGAGTTTTTTACCATTCAATTCCACGAGCTGTTAATAGAGTAGTATCGAGTTCTTTTATCATTCGATCCCACGAACTGTTAGTAGAGTTAACTTACTTTCTCGGCTTATAATTATTAAATAAATAGTCATTTGATTTAAAATATTGATAAACAAAAAAAAATACATTTATAAATGTTTGACAGGGATAGTAATGACTAATTCAATAATTATTTAATTTATAAATATATATATTTTTTAATTTTTGCTTGCTCCTTATCGATTCGCAATCTCTTCTTGGATCAAGTTGAGATTATTTTATTAACCAGTCCCCACGTTTCATTTATTTTTCAATCTCTTCATTTTGCTTTTGAATTAAATAATGGTTTAATTTCAAGATAAGGACAAAAGTTTTCAAACGTGGCTTAGGGATCGAAGAATTTGATGGATCAACATATGCAAGTATAAGAAGGGAAGAGTGGTGAGGTCTGTTTTCCCAGTTTTCAGCCACAAAGAGAAAAATTCAGAATTTTGCTGCAATTTTATTTATTACTAGAAAAGTAATAAAGGTAAATAATCATATCATTAATCTCTTGATTTTCCAGCTTTTGTTTATTTATTTATTTACTCTTGTTTTAATTTCAATTATAATACTTTATTTCATTTTTTCAGGATAATCTTTGTTCATCAATTACTACAACTATGGACTCTTCATCAGCAAAATGGTTGTCTGAACTGGTAAGATTAACATAATATCATCATTTGGGGCTTAATTTGCAATAAAAAAATAAAGGGTCTAATTAAAATTTTTAAAATGTTTAGAGGAGCTTAATATATTTAAATTTTTTGAAATATTTAATGAAATGTTTCAAAGTATGATTTGGATTGTATGTTAGTCACAAATTTCAAAAGGTTTTAATTGAATTTTTAAAGGACAGTATCGTATAACTCAACTTTCAATTTGGGTATGATATGTTAAACATATTACTTTGACAATTTAGATATGATGTATTGAAAACTAGTCAGATTCAATCTGTTTAAAATTTGATACACGGATTTTAAAAATGTTTCATATAAAATAGAAGAAAAATTGATATACTTTGAAGACTTAATTTAAACATTTTGAAATTTTAGAGACCATTGTGTGAGTAATCCATTTTCATTTTATGATCTAATTTGGGGTTTTGATGACCAGGGAATGGATGAATACGACATCATCCACCAATGTCATGTGAACTCATTAGCCGAACTTACCGCCGGTGAAGATATAACGGCGACAGCATTTACCAGAGGGAACTTCAAGCAATCATCATTTTCCTCTGAGAGCTATTCTTCCTACCCAAATTTCACCACCACAAACAACTGCGTCTTCTCCATTAATGAAGCTTCCGACAGACCGATAAAACAGCTGAAAATCGGTACCAGTTGGAACTCCAGCACCATCACAAACATCGACCATGTCCCTGTCCCAAAAAAACCTTCTTCCCCGACCTCTCACATTCTTTCATTCGAGAAACCAGCAGCTTCATTGCCTGCAAATTCTAAGCAGCTTTACGGTATCGACAATATCGTTAAGCCTAAAGATGAAACTGTATGTTCAGGAAATAATATGAACTATTTTGGTCAATTTCAAAGCACAAATTATACGGCGAAAAACAGTAGGAGTTATTCAATGACGAGAAGCCCTTCACATGCTCAAGATCATATAATGGCCGAAAGAAAAAGAAGAGAAAAGCTCAATCAGCGTTTCATTGCTCTCTCAGCAATTGTTCCTGGCCTTAAGAAGGTAAAGTTTACATCTTTCTTCATAGTAATTTCTTTCGGGGTCTAATTTTGAGTTTAGTCCCTCTACTTTATGAAAATTAAGAAGTTAGTTCCATGACAAGATACGTTGCTGTTTTTGTTATAGATGGATAAAGCTTCAGTTCTTGGTGATGCAATTAAGTACGTGAAACAACTTCAAGAACGTTTAAAAGTGCTAGAAGAGCAAACCAAGAAAAGAACAGTGGAATCCGTAGTTTTCGTGAAGAAATGCCAGTTATTATCGGCCGACGACGAATCCTCTTCGTGCGAAGAAAACTCCGATGGCCAATCTTCGGATGCGGCATTGCCGGAAATCGAAGCTAAAGTCTCAGACAATGACGTCCTTATTCGAATCCATTGCGAGAAACACAAAGGTTTCATAGCCAAAATACTAAGCGAAATTGAGAAGCTTCGTCTCTCAATTGTTAATACCAATGCTTTGCCTTTTGGGAATTCAACACTTGACATTACCATAATTGCTGAGGTAATTAACAACTTTTAAAAAAAAAAATGGGTGACTTTTATTTCATTGGAATTGAATTCAACTTGAAAATTTAATGAAAACCCTTTTCTTTTCTTTTTTTCCAGAAAGATGCTGAATTCAATATGACAGTGAAGGATCTTGTTAAGGATTTGAGAATGGCTTTATTGAAGTTCATGTGAAATAGTTCTTGAAGTTTTACGTGTTGTTATGTAAATTCTTCCTTTTTTGTGAAGGCTTAAGAAATTTATTAATTTATTGGGTTTTGAGAGATTTGAAGCGTTTTTATCAAAGGACTAATTATCCCTCAATCCCTCTACTCTTTTTGACTTTTGAATTTAGTCATTCTACTTTTAATTTCAGGGACTTGGTCATTCTACTTTTTTGATTTAAAGATTCATATCTGATTGATATATAACATTGGACTAACTTTTAAAAAAAAAACATTGAATGTTAAAAATGTAATATTATTCAAATTTAATAGAAATTCATCAATAGCGTTATGATTGAGGTTTAATTTTCAAATCAGACAAATAAAAAGATTAAATTTTTAAAAAAAAAAGTAGATGAGCTAAATTTTATAACTAGATTTGGGGCCTTAATTAAACTTTTATCAAATGTTGGTCTATTCTACAATTAAGAAGTTTCTTTTAGAATTTAAATCTTCTTCCATGGGAAATGTAAGGATTAGGCAATCCTTGTAGAAAATGATTTTTTCTTCTTTTGTTCTTCAATTTTAACATTTGATAGAATAATGGCAGAAAAGGTACATATTCTCAAGTAATTGTTTCATGTTTAAGTTATCTATGAATACCAAATATATGGGCTTTGATGATGCAATTTCCCTGTTACAGCTCAGCTATAAGAAAAATACATGTGAGCAAAACAGTTGTTTTTTGTTTAAACATGAAAACGAAAATAGACCCTCTTTTTCCATGCATTTCTATCGTCTTGGAATTTTGGTGTCGTGTTTCTTGGAAAGGTTTTACCTTCAAATAAGAACGGTGTTAAATTATAAAGGGCTAAACTTGATAATTATTTTCATATTGGGGCTTGAATTATTATTATTTTGTTTAAGTTAAGCATTGAACTTGGCAATTGTTTCTATATTGGGACCTGAAGTTAGTCCCTGAACTTAACCATGTTCCTACATTAAGACCTGAATTTTTTTGTCTAAGTTAGCCCTTGATATTTCCTTCAAAACCTTAAAGTCTAGGTCTAGTTCTTGATATTTCCTTCAAAACCTTAAATTTTTTTAGTCCCTTTAAAAATTAAAATTTTTTAAGTTAATCACTTAAATCTCCGTAAAAGACCCATAGTAAATAACATAAAAAATGCTAAATCCAAAAGTCGGTAAATACTATGTAATTTAGTCTAAATATTCAATAGTTCAAAACGTATAAGAAACTATTTATCGTCAATAAAAATTTCAAGTTATTTAAATAAGATCAGTAAAATGATATATAAATAAAATATTATTATATAAAATAATTTTTTAAACTCAAATAAATACAGTTGTATTTGGAAAGTCATAGGATGATTAAATTTGAGTATAATTACTTGTAATTACCACGATTCTCATCCTCTCTCTAAGGATTAGAGAGCGTAATTGAGATGCTCAAATTACACCCAATTTAATGGGATTGAATAATTACAAATAATTACAACCATTATATTTACAAAATTAAATAGATTGTGAATTGACAAGTGATGCATACATGAGTATGATAGTTAAATTTTAATATTTAATTAAAAGGTTATAAATAGTAATATAATTTTAGTGACGAAGTAAGAGTGGATTTCACTTCAATTTAATATTTTCTATTACAAAGAAGCCTATGCATTTTCATTTTTAGCCAAGTCAACAATTAATACTTATAATAAGACAATATTTCATTCAATCTTTTCAGTGATTGCACTAAATAAAATCAAATGTGAATTCCTCCCTAAGTTATTTATTTATTTATCAATAAATAATAATATGGCTTATAAGTTATAACCATAACAAATATATAAAAAATTAATCTGTACCAATGAAGAATTACATGAATTTTTTAAGGATAACACATATAGAAGGGAAATGTTAACCCCTTTCTTTTGGATTCAATAAAATAATTTAACATTATGTATCAAAAATTCATATTGAAGTCCTTGGGTTAGAAAATTTATGTGCCAATACTTATATATAAAAGGGATCTCCAAACTGTTGACACGTGCCATTTTCACTATGTTCCCTTTCCTTTTATGAAAAATGGTTAAATTTCACATTTGGTCCCTCTATTATGCTCAAATTTTATATTTGGTCCTTATATGTTGATAATGTTATTAGTTAGTTCAAATAGTTAATATAGTTAACTTTTCGGTTAAAACATTATTTGGTTATATATAATCTGAGTACCCTAAAAGTGTTAGAGGTTGACATGTGGCTTTTTATTTTTTTAGGTTTACCTTTTTTATTGGAGTTTTAAAAAAATAGTTAAATTTCAATTTTGATCCCTCTATTATGTCTAAATTTGATATTTAACTACTATACTTTAATTTCTAATATTTTTGGTCCTATAGCTCTATAATGTTATAAATAGTTAGTATAATTAGTTTTTCTATTAAAACTTTACATTGTTATATTTAACTTAAATGCCTTAACAGTTTTATAGACGGATACGTGGCTTTTTATTTCTTTTAGGTTTGCCTTACTTTTTTTTTGGTATATTATAAGACAACCATCAAACTTCAGTTAGTCTAAATATTTAATATTGTTAATTATTTTAATCAAAATGCTAACATCAATTTTGTTTAGGAACACTATTCCAACTCATGTCGAGTACAAAAGAATGTTTTTAAGAAAAAAAAATCTATATAAACATTTTCAATGTTATTTTTATTGTTATGTGATTACTAATTAATTTTTTTTAATTTTAAAATGTCACATGATAGTAGTAACGATCAGACCTAAATTTTTTAAAATATAAGTAGACTTGGAGTATATTTTGATTTTCAAATTTGTACTCCATAATTTAACATAAATAAATAATCAATCCAACATGAACCACAATACTATTAAAATGATTACTCAAAAAGTAACACAATAATGGGTGACAAGTGGAGAAAAGCTCAGATTTAATTGTTGAAAAAGAATTTCTCACCAACATAATGATTAGGGTTGGTAGAAAAAAAAATTTACTGGATTTTGTTGTTAATCTAAGTTTGGGTAATTTATACTTCATGTCATTGAATTTAACATTCAAATCTGGATAAGTCATAACATTGATTTGTTATTATTAACAAATTAGATCGCTTTCCTTAATTTATTATAATAATTTTATGCATACTTTATTTATTTTCTATATAGTACTGATTTTGAACTTTTGTGTTAGGTGACAAATGTATTTTGAGTAAATTTTTTCATGAGAATTATTTATCGACTTAATTTCTTAATAATACAAGTCGAGTAATATAAATTTTTTTTATATAATGTATAGAATTACTAATAATCCCTCCCTAACTTTTAAATAGGAGGGTAAATACATTTCAATGTATTAAAACTCGTATCCTCTTGCACTAACAATAATGTCAATGTCAACTAAATGAAATGCCAATGAGGAGGCCTCGGACCTCCGGTGCCTAGGTTCAAGTCGCATATTGCATAAATCACATGTAGATACAATCCAAATTTATTTTAACTTAAATCCCACCACGTGTGGATCTTGTCAAGAGTTATTCTGGTGTAAGAAAGTTATGTTCGATTTGTGTTTTATAATAATTAATCAATATGATTGTAGATGAATTAAAAAAGGGCCTAAATGAAAATTACTAAATTAAGTGACCTAAAATGTAAATTACTTGTTTAAGTTTTATCGAGTTATAGTTTAAACATTTTTAACTTTATCTAAATCAAGCTCAGATTAATTAAAAAGCTATTTTTTTTTATATTTTATCATTCATAAAGATTAATTGTTTCGAAGTTTATAATTGTCCTTCCAAGCAATAGCATGTCTAAATTTTGAACCCAAAACACTGTAATTTTAAATATTTCAACTTTATTATTTTAATTATGAAATCTCATTTATTCTTTATATTATTTTTTATAAATATATTTCTTACCTAAACTTTTTAATACTACAAATGTTGAATTTCAAGAGGATTAATTTTATAATGTGAGGTTTCTATGACCTTGATCACAAATAAAATAAAGCAAAGGAAACAAAGCAAAAACCCCCAATGAAAGCTACTCCACAAATGTGAACACACTGTTTCAGTTCATCTATCACTCCTCTCAAATTAGGGGTTTTTTTAAATTATTTTCTTTTAATTTAGTTGAAAAATTAGGTAGCCATACATTAAATTAAGTGTTTGGTTTTCAATCAAATTAGGTTTTAATACTAATTAAGCCCTTAATGTTTATACTTTTTATCAATTTGACCTTTAACCTATAATAGAAAGTTAAATTACCATTAAAAAGGAATTGAATTAGGGGTGAAACCAAGGGATTGGCAGGGGCTCGACCCTCCTAAAATGAAAAATTTTCTATTTAAGCCCTTTGAAGTTTTTAAATTCTAAATTAGTAAAAGTAAAATTACACTTTGGCCCCCTCTTAAAATGATAAAATATTGATTTAATCCTTTAAAAAATTATAAAGATAGAGACTATTAAAATGGTGAAGTTACATTTTTACTATTCTAAAAATTACAATTTAATTTCGCCCCCAAAAAAAATTTCTGGCTTCGCCCCTGAATTGAATTGTTGCTTTTTAACGAAAATATTGACTAAAACGTTAAATTTTTAAACATGACAGCCTACATGACAATCCAAGTGTATTTTATGCTATTTTTATGAACTTTTTATATATATTTTTAATTTTAAATATTTTAAATACTTTTATAAATTTTAAATTATTTCTTGATGTGGAATATAAAATAAATAGTGTTATATTTTAGTCATGAGGGTTGTCACACCAACATTGCTAAAAAATTAATGTTTTAGTCAAAAATTTTATTAAAAAAAACAAACGATTTGATTTTTTTTTAAAAGATTAACGATGAAATTTAGTTAAAGAAAAAGAGTTAATAATTAAAAACTATTATATATTTTTATTAGTTTAAGAAAAAATAGCTAATTATTTAATTCATGAATTTTGGAAAAATAGAGCACGAGAACTTTTATTTTTATTATTATTTAAGAATAGGAGAAAATATTGTATATTTTAATATTCAAATTTCGATGATATTTGATGTTACATTATAAATTCATATACTGTTGGCGGATCAAATATATACATAAAATATCAAGTATTTATGGGTATTTTGTAGGAAACCCGATATTCATTACTATATTATTGGATAAAAAAAGTTGTTCTTTTAGATACAATATCTATAACTATCCATAGTCTCTCCCCAATCCATAAATAAAAAAATACTGGATGCACTTCAATGCACTCAAAGTCACGTTCTCCTGCATTGACAATAATACACGTGCCAATCGAACTAAAACTAAATCGATTACGACCAACCTTCCCATTTTAATTTTGTAGAGTCCATCTTCATTCTTTTTTCATATGACATGGCAAATTGTGTATATTCATATGGTAAATGATAAACATCACGCATGACTCATTAATTCAATTTAATTCTGGTTTAAAATAACCATTGAATATAATAACTTCAAGTCAAACTAATGTGAATGTCACATTACATCATCAAAGGGGTAAAATGTAGACAAAACATGTAATTTTTTCCGGTAAAATTATTGCAAAACTTCTTGTGTTATATTTTAAATTGTATTTTAGTTTTTTAATGGAAAATAAATAAATATAGTCTCTCTACATTGAATGAGTGCTCCATTAAAATTTAGTGTTTATATATAAGGTATAATAATAAATTTAGTCTTTAATCTTTATACATTTATTCAATTTGACCCCTACTCTTTTATTAGAAGTAAATTAGAAATTTTTAAACTGATAAGACTAAAGGGTCAAAAAGACCTTAGTAAAATGTTTTAAAAAAAAACCAATTAAGCCATTTTAAAATTAAAAAAACTATTAAAAATTACAAAAATTATAAACAAAAGTTATAAAAATTTATAATTATAAATTTTTTAGTTAAAAATAACAATACCAACCCAATAAAAGAGTAGGGGTCAATTTTTTTTTAAATCTCATAACCATTAGATTTTAATGGGCCACTGTTGTTATTTTTTAATAAAAAATTTGACCCTTTAAAATTTGTTACTGAAACATTTTTGACCCTTTAGCCTCATTAGTTTTTAAAATGTCTAATTTACTTCCAATAAAAGAGTAGGGATCAAATTGAATAAATATGTAAAGGTTGAGGGATAAATTTGTTAATATACTTTATATATAAACACCAAATTTTAATTAAGAGATAATTTTGCTCACTCATATATCGAATATGGACTAATTTACCTATTTTTTTTTCAATAAAGAAACTAATATGTAATCCAAAATATAATACATACTTTCATCTTATAATACATATTTATTTGGGTCTATTTGATTGAATATTTAAATATTTTTATTCAATTGGTTTATACTTAATTTTGAATCTCACAAAATAATAAACACTAAACAAATTCTTTGCCAAATTTGCAAGAGTCAAAAGCATGCTCGTCCCCAAAAAGTGCCAAAAAAAGAACAGATTTCAACTTCCTTTCTCACTTTTAAATCTCTATTTTCAATTAGATGACCTAAGAAAAATGTGACGCCAAATATTTGGGGTATTTATATACCCCCAATTGGCAGGTATTAATAAAATTAAATTGCAATTTGGAACCATAGGTATTAGACTACAAACGGCTACGAAAAATTACTACAAGAAGTCATGATTATTACCCTTAAAATCACTTTCATATAACATTCAAGAAATTCTTGTGTGTGCTATAACTATCTTTTATATCAAATTAATGCATGTCTCATTGTATAAAATCATTCTAATGTAATGTATAAATTTTTCAAGAAGTGCTTGAACCAATATCAACTGGTAGTAGCACCAATTACTCGGAAAAATTGTCGCGTTTGAATTGATAAATTTTGACAACAAATTTCTTCAGGTTGTGTTTTCTTTATTGATTGGGTTATCTATTAGCTCATCCTTGATATCCAAACTTCACTTAGCAAGAGATCTTGAAGATATGTTTAGATTGGATTGAAGCGACCACTATCCCTTAACTCATGGATCGAATCGAATCAAGCTATAGAAGGAAGTATATCCAGATGATTCAAGCCCGATCCTATGCTTTTTAGGAGATATTATTTGTGCTAGTTATCTTACTAATTCAAAGGGGTAATTGATTGTAAAAGATATAGCATGTTAGTAAGTCTTATTCACTTATATATTGTGGGGGTTTTGTATTGACCGAGAGCACTTTATTTTGTTCAGTGAGGAACGTTTTTGTGAGTGTAACAAACTGTAATAATCAAGTGTGTGATTTAATTAGAGTCCTAAGGCTTCAAAGGGAAAATTTAGAGGGGAGATGTTTGGATCTTAGGTAAAAAAAGTGAAAAGTCTAAACTGGTGAATGTTACATATTAGAAACACTTGTTGTACTTAGTTTTAAGATAGTGAATAGTCTCTTTCGATAAGACCCCACAGATGAAGAGAAACTGAACAACGTAAACATCTTTTGTATTGTTTATTTTTCTCTTCTTTTTATTATGTCTTCAAATATTAATTCGAACTTAACAAATATAATAAAAGTAAGGGATTAGATTATAATAAACACTAAACAAATTCTTTGCCAAATTTGCAAGAGTCAAAAGTATAGCCGCCCCCAAAAAGTGCCAAAAAAAAGAATAGATTTCAACTTTTGTTTTCCACTTTTAAATCTCTATTATCAATTAGATGACCTATGAAAAATGTGACACCAAATAGTTGGGGTATTTATATACCCCCAACTAGCAGGTATTAATAAAGTAAAATTGCAACTTGGTCCTATTGGTACTTGACTACAAATCACAATGAAAAATTGCTTAAAAAAGTCATGATTATTACCCTTAAAATCACTTTCATTTATACATTTAAGAAAAAAATTATGTGGTATATCTATTTCCATTTTTGACAAGTGAATAACCTCATTGCTTGACACATTAATATTTTTACAGTAAATTAATGCATGTCTCATTATTGAAAAAATAATGAGTAAATTATTTGAATCATTGACAAAAATTTAATTAATTAATTACACTTTAGATATTTAAATAATTTAGTATTATAAATTAATCCACTTGACAGAGGTATTAAAATTATTCTGATTAATACAAAAATTATAAAATATTTTAATATGATAAAAGTAAGGGGATTGGATTCTTAATTACAATGTAGGAAATGGGTTAAAACCATTATTAGACTAACATAATAATTGTTAGTGCCTCATTTTTTTTATAACTGGGAGAGAAAAATGGGGTTACGTAATACCTCAATGTAACACCCTAAATCCGGTCTAGACGTTCAGACCAAGTCCAGAGAGTTACATTAATGATACTAAAACACCAAAGTTATAACATAGTCAGAATGAACCATTTAACACATAATATCTAGCACAACAATTATGTGAGTATACAATCTTCCCAAACAACGTAATATCTTAGAATATCGAAATTCCTAATGGTAGTATTTAGAAGAAAGATAAAAGTTTGACGGAGCTCCCGCAGCGTCGATCTGCTCAAGTCTGAGAACCACCTAAAGAGATTTTGAAGTAGAAACAACACAGAGAAATCCCGGAACCTAATTTAACCATTCAATAACCAATCAAACAATTATAACAATGAATCAACGTAAACATTAACACTCAAGCAACGTGTCGAAACCTCGAGGTTAACTTTCAACAACAAACGCTTACCGATAGTTCAACAGTGCTAAATTGGCACAACATGTGAAGGATCACTTCCCTCCGTACTCACGCCTAAGGAAACAAAACGACTAATTATCAGAGATTTTATGTAAAACAATTAGAGAATTCCCAATTAACAACGCAATAGAAAAACAAAACTTCGCAGAAATTGAAGGATGGCAGAACTTACACAGAAATCTTCTAACAAGTTAAGGGTCTCACTAATTTCGATATTCACTTGTCGAACACAATTGCGAAGGAGAAATAGAAGGAGTAAAAAGAAGAAAGAAAAAAAATAAAAGAAAGGGAAAGAAGAACATTTCAGGAAACCAAGAAAGAAAACGTTTAAAATTTTTGTCTTAGTTTTCCGACAACATACGATGGGATTCAAACTTAGGACTAGACAGAATACATATAGATGCTTAACTAGTGAACCGGCAGGCTCATTCTTGACCTAAATTTTTATAGAATTGCACTTAACTACATAACACACAAATAGGGGTTACTTTAAAAATAACAAAACTTTTAATGATGCAACTTGAACTCTAGACCTCAATCACATAAGTAGAGCATAGAACCATAGATACATAATTTTAATTATTGTAAATTTTCACAATTAAATTCTCAAAATTTTGGGGCATTTCACTCATAGTTGACTTCTATTCTTTTACTCCAACCTCCATGAAAACAGGATTGGAATTAGCTGACTTCGTTTGGGTCAGGTTTGAATAAAAAATTTATTTATTTTATTGGTTCGGCCTCATTCGAATTTGATTTAAATAATAAAAATAATTTTGAATTTAAGTTTAATTATGAAAATGTATAACTATTAATATAAAATTTATTTTTTATTTTTTATTAATATTTTGAATAGGGTGAATCTAGGAGTAGGTGGAGGTCTTGGCCCCAAAAAATGAAAAATTGGCAATTTAGTCCCCATAAATAATGAAATTATAATTTAATATATGGTAAATTTATACTTTCCCAAAATAAAAAAAAATCATTTTAGTCCCTTCAAAAATAGTGGAGCTATAAATGAATAAATGTTAAAACTACATTTTGACATCCCAAAAATTTATAATTTAGTTCCGTCCCTAAAAATTCTTGAATTCGTCTATGATTTTAAACAGATCAAATTGACTCGAAAATAAACTTAAATTAATTTTTTTTAATTACAATTCAACTAGCCGCGAATCAACAACTCCCTTACATTTTGCATTCATACCACTTCCATGTGTGATACAATCTCTATCTCAAATGGTCAATTTTTCTTTTATCTATTTACCACAATCTCTATCTCCCATTAACTTTGTGTGATACAATCATATCTTTCATCTAGATTTTGTTGTACATGTAAATTAGACCTGTCCATGGGCCGAGTCGGGTTCGGGCCGGGCCCGAAAAAATTTTTGGCCCGCCTCCTAGGCCCGGGCCCGACCCGGCCCGAAATATGAGCCTAAAATTTTGCCCAGGCCTGGCTCGGGAAAAATATCATAAGCCCGAGCCCGGCCCGGCCCGGCTCGACCCATTTTTAAAATAAACATTAAAAAATTATTTTAAAAATAAAAAAAATTAAAAACATTATTTTAAAAGTATTTTAAAATTAAAAAATAAAAATAAAAAATATATTTATTATATTCGGGTCGGGCCGGGCCAAAAAAGTGGTGCCCGAGGCCCAGGCCATTTTTTAAACGGGCCTCATTTTTTTGCCCAATCCCATATTTCGGGCCTAAATTTTTACCCGAATCCTCCCATATTTTGGGCAGGCCGTCGGGCTGGGCCGGGCCACCCGGCCCATGGACAGTCCTTTATAATTTTTTTAGATTTCATAAATGAAATTAAAAATTAATAAAAAAGACTTTTTAATTGACTTGTAAAATTAAAAGATTATCTTCTGACTTTCTAAACCCTACCTAACAAATACCAGCTTTTGTAGTAGAAAAAATGGGTTATAAAACAACCAATAGACAGCCAACAACTTTGTAATCTCCAAATTAACCTCGTAAGATGTTTTAATGCGTGATTAGTGCAACATCGTCCGTCATAAGTATCTATGCTCTTTTTAAATTCAAAATCTTTATAATAAATTTGGTCCTTCTATTTTTTAGATTTTAAAATTTAAATTTAATTATTAATACTATTAAAATTATTTTATTAAAAAATTAAATTCTTAAAAATAAGAGTACAAAAATTAAATTACAAATTTAGAAAAAATACGGAGTTTAATAGCATTATTACCACAATTTTCATTTGGAATATTCTCAAAACAAAATTTGTAATTGGTGACATGCTAGTGTTGAATAATTTTCCCTTGCCTAGTTAACCTATTTGATAAGCCATTTCAAGTTTCAACTCATCCATTTTTAAGGTTTATTTATTGTCACGTTACTATCCAAGTATCTAAAATGGTCATTAGTTTCATCACACAACTATATATTATTAATTTCTTTTGAAAGAAAACTATATATTATTAATTAAATTGGTATAACAATGTCATGACGGTAATGTTAAGATTTGAAAGTCAATTAATACATGGTTAAAGTAATATATAAAATAACCTCATCTGATGGTCTGATGGTCAGGGTGTTCACCGCTTCAGATGTGACTACTAAATTTATAGAATTAAAAATAAAATAATAAATTTTAAATGTACGAAGAGGACAAAGATTAAGAGCAAAATTAAATCAAAACAATAAATGTCGTAACTAAATATTTCATTTTCTAGTGAAAATCCATTACATTTTCTCCAATAATGCTGTAAATTGATTAATGGAAATAACAATTTACAAGTTTAGGGTTCGTAACCGTTCTTTTCAACAGTGTTGTCTTTAAAATTCGAATTTACATTCTCTTCTTAAAAGATGAAATATGCATTTATCACTACATCCAACGCTTGATAATATATTTTTGTTGTTGTTCCTCATATAAAATAGATTAGAGGGGTTGTTTTATATTATTTTAATATAACATAATGTATTTTATATCTCTAATTTCTTTTTTTTCAATTTATAAGAAATCATGATCAGATTCATTTTGTTCAATCTTCCAGCTTGCTTTGACAAATTTGCTTATTAAGAATATTGAGGATTGATATTGTTTTTGAAATTGGAAAATGAAATTTGAAAATAAAATATCCTGATATTTTAATTTATTATATTTTGATCATATATACAATTGAGGCTATTTTCATTTATAATATTGTTCTGAAAATTAATGAGTTGCACAAGATTAATTAAATTTACGTTGAACGCATAGACATCATCATTTTCTAAATTACTAAACATTAGGTCCAAAATTTCAAATTCCAATTGAAATGACCAGGTGATTCATATATTAGAATAGTGACGGTATTTGGGACTAAGTTTTGGGACTAAGTTTTGGTAGCTTAATTAAAATTTTTAAAATTTTAGGAGTTTGATGAGAAAAAATTAAGGGGTTGAATTGAAGTTTTTAAATTTTTTATGAGATTAATGTGAATTTCTAAAATTATGAAGAGAACTTAATTAAAATTTTTCAAAAAGAAATTAGAAGGCATAATCAGAATTTTCAAAAAATTAGGATCCTAATTAAAATTTTTAAAAGAGTAACAAAAATTTCCTTAAGTTTTGTTTTGGAGGGGGTAAGGGCCCTCGGCCACCATTACCATATGCCCCTTTATAGAAATGAAAAAGCTTCACCACGGTTTGCCTTTTGCTCCCATAAATGTTCTATTAGTTGAATGAACAAGAATTGAGACAAGATAATTATGCATTGAAAGTAAGGCAAGGAGTAAGATCGACACATGATATTTACTAACGTAGTTCGGATTTACCAACCTTACTTTTAGGGAGTCTTGTTCAGAAATGATATTATTTAACAATTCATCCGGAACAACTATTGGCTTAAGGCCAATCTACTCTTAGAACAATGGATAATTTTAGCCCCAAAGTCAAACCCAAATTGTTACAATCACTCTCCCAAAAATCTCACAATACAATCAATATAACTCTCCAATAAATACCTAAGTAAAAGGTGTTTGAATACACAATAACCAACACTTAAAATCTCAAGAAAAATACCACACAAAAAGTGCATCCCTTATGTCGAATCAACAACCTATAAATAGGCTTCAAATAACCTTATCTTCAAGTTGAAATAGGAAAAGTTACCTTCAACAAGTTCAATCCAACTTGAATTAAATCTGATAAGCTCCTTAGCAAGTAATTCTCCTATTTGAAGTCTGCCACATCTCAAAAAAGGGGTTAGAATAATTGGGTTTGTGGTCGATTGATTGGTTGGATTTAAGCTTGAAACGCATGATTCTTAGGTTTTGGTTGCATGATGGATGATATGCATGTGCTTAGTGAATTATTCTTGTAGATGCTTGAATGAATTACTGAACATTGAGACAAGCTTAAAATGACCAAATGGTAAGGTATGAACATATAATGCACTTAAAAATGTATAAACTGCAAATTTGACATGTTGAGAAAATATGAATTTTGACTTCAGGATGGCATGCTAGTATAGCTAACTGGCTAGAGTGTTAAAATATGTTAATGAATGTTTCCGTGTAATTAAACATGATTTGTAATATCTATGTATGTTATATGATATGTTAGAATAGGCAAATTGACATGAAAACATGAAATAGTATGTGTGGATTGGTGTCAATGTGTCATATGCAAGTTTTAGGCATGTCTTGTTATCTTTGCAATTGAGTCCTAATTTTAATGCTACGCAATTGGAGTCTTTAAATACTATGAAATGACTTGAAAATTTTTATGATTAAGTCTTATATGGTTAATTTCACAATTTTACTCTCGATTTTACAAAAAGGTTTTACTAATGTAACACCCCATACCTAGCCTAGACGTTAAGACCAAATCTGGAGGGTTACATCAAACCATCAGAAAAATCCAATCTTAACTGTCCAAAGTTTAGCAATCGAAAATCATTTATATAGATAAACCAACATATAAATCCAAGTTACAAACTGAAATCTAGAATAAACGC
The DNA here is from genome assembly GCF_007990345.1 of Gossypium hirsutum. Lineage (NCBI taxonomy): Eukaryota > Viridiplantae > Streptophyta > Magnoliopsida > Malvales > Malvaceae > Gossypium > Gossypium hirsutum. Next base: position 3,660,789 of record NC_053439.1, on the reverse strand, counting down.
ACAAAAGTATAAGTCCAGGTAAAACGTTAGGTAACAAGAAAAGAGATGACCGAGCTCCTGCCACATCGACCCGCCTAAGTTTGTAGGTTACATGTAATCCAAACAAATAGACAAAATGAGTTTACAACTCATTGCATAACTCACATTCTCAATTAATTAACAATATAATAGATATAATACAGTTCCTTATTAATCAATCAATTCTCAAAATCAGATACAGAAACAGAAGATATCACATACAGTTTCAAAATATTTCAGATACAGATGCAATTTTCTACCCCAAACTGCTACACACCATCTTCGTCTATCCCTACACACCACATAGGGTATCAAGTACCCTTCCATCCCTACACACCACATAGTGACTATGTGTCACATTTCAGAATGTTTGCAGTCAAGCTACCAGATGAAAAAGCGATAATTCGCCAGAATCATATAGAAATTTTTCGCTTAGCCACCAGGTTCGACAGATTATTAAACTACCCATACTTCCTTCTTTTCACAATCCCAACCCAATGCAGATATAGAGGTAATAGATATCAAATATGCGTATACAGAAATGCAAATTTAGATCATGCTCATATAATGCTGTCACAACTTACTTATCAAATTCCATATTGAACATATATATAGAAAAATAATAGATTATTCAGTAACAAATCGTTAGATAACAGTTTCATTGTCTATTCAGCTCGTATAGACCCTATAGTAAGCCTACGCTCGATCTGAACGATGATTACGGCCCTATGGGAAATTTTTTATTTTTGACCCACACGCTCATGTGGATTCACACGACCTAAATGTCTGGCCCATGTTGTCCATATGGCTGTATGGATTAAAATAGTGAGTTATACGGTCTGGCACATGGCCAAGCACACACCTGTGTGACTCACAACCCCTCACACGGCCTGGATAGACGTCCGTGTCCCTGTCTTATGTGACCCTAAATCCAAAACAGTGAGTTACACGGCCTAGAGCCATGCCTATGTCTCTAGCTCATGTGCCTCCAACTCGAAAATAGTGAGTTACACGACCTACCACAAGGCCTAACACACGGCCGTGTGGCGTTAACAGTCATGTTTTTCGGCATTTGCGAATTACAAAAATTTAGGTTTTCGTAACATACCTGACATGATTTCAACGTATAAGCAACCGGGGTGAATCCGAGGCCTAAAAACAAAAATTCAGTGACCAATTACACAATTATTCTCAAACAAATCACTAGAAATAACAATCAAACCAAAGTTATGTCGAAAAACTTCGAAACAACCCCAACCTGAAATTCACACACTCACATTGCACGTAAAAGCGAAAAACAGAACTAGCACGTTGGATAAGCATCTCCAGTAGAGCTGTCCATGGGTCGGGCGGCCCGGCCCGGCCCGACGACCCGCCCGAAATATGGGAGGGTTCGGGTAAAAATATAGGCCCGAAATATGGGCTTGGGCAAAAAATGAGGCCTGTTTAGAAAACGGGCCGGGCCTCGGGTAAAATTTTTTTTGCCCGGGCCCAGCCCGAGAATATTTTAAATATATAAATTTTTATTTTAAATATATAAATTTTTAAAAAAATTTTAATAACAAATTATATATTTATAAATTTTGAAAGACTAAATTATTTTTTTATTATTTTAAATAGTTCGAACTTCAAAGTACAATTTTACTATTATTAATTTAAAATTCTATACATTATAAAAGTATGCATCTAAGTGGATGAGTAGTGTTTTTTTTTTTTGTTAATTAGACAGCAAGTTAATTAGTAGTTTAAAGAGTTATTAATTTAAAATTCTATATATTATAAAAGTATGCATTTAAAGAGTTCAAAATATGCTTCTAAGCTTATGTTGGTGACTTCCTGTAAAGCAAGAGCATAAAATATTATGCTCAACCTTTTAAAATTATAAATGGAACATTAGCCGATTGTTTATATAATGGAAAATTAGCTCAAAATTTCACATTAGCCTATTGTTTATATAATGGAACATTAGCTAGAAATTTCACATTATTGCCTTGCTTTCTTTTATGCTTGGCTGCTCAATCGTGGCTGTTATACAATATTTATGTTCAGTTATTTAATAAAATATTTGTATATATATATTCAATAACAGAGTTATAAATATGATTATTTTTGGATTTCAAGACTTGAATTTTTATGACTATGGCTAGTTCGAACACTCCTATATCTGTGGACGAAGGGTTTAATGAGTATGAAAGTGCTGTCAAACGTCAAAAGTCTACCACTTCAAAGGTGTGGGATGAAATGACAAAGCTTGAATGCGACAACAAAAATGAATTGAAGGCACAATGTAATCATTGTAAGACTATCTTCTCTACTAAGTCTTCTAGTGGAACCTCTCATTTAAGACGTCATCTAAATAGCTGTTTGAAAAAAGTTAATAAGGACATCACTCAATACACCATAGTCACTCAACCATCACTAGAAGGTGTTCCATCTATAAAAAACTACAAGTTTGATGTTGATGAGTGTCGTCAGGCTATTTCTACTTTTCTTGTGTGTGGCAAGCATTCATTTAGGACAGTTGAAGAACCGGGATTTAGATACATGATGAGAATTGCTAGTCCTAATTTTAAGAATATAAGTAGACAAACAGATATTAGGGATGTCCTAAAGTATTATGCAAAAGAGAGAGATCATGTTAAAGAAGAGTTGGCTAAAGCACCTGGTTTAATTTGTCTAACTTCTGATAATTGGAATTCGGAGCATACTAATGATGAATATATTTGCATTACTGCTCATTGGGTTGACAAAGATTGGAAGCTACAAAAGAGAATCATAAGGTTTAGAGCTTTATTTCCTCTGTATGATGGTTTGAACATGGCGGATGAACTTGTTTTATGTTTATCTCAATGGGGTATAGATAAGAAAATTTTTAGCATCACTTTGGATAATGCTTCTTATAATGATGTTTTGGTTTCTTGTCTTAAAAATCGTTTTCGTGCAAACCGAGCTATTTTGTGTGATGGTGCTTTTTTTCAAGTTAGATGTTGTGCACATATATTGAATCTTATAGTTAAAGCTGGTTTGGGACTTGCCGATGATGTTGTTTGTAAGATTCGAAATGGGATTAGGTACATAAAAAAGTCGGGAATTCGTAGGAAAAGATTTTATGATGTGGCCGACAAAAGTTTTCATTTAAATGTGACCAAAAAGTTCTGTCAAGATGTGTGTGTGAGATGGAATTCTACTTATTTGATGCTTGAATCTTCTCTTTACTATAAAGATGTGCTAGATTATTGGGGTCAATGAGATAAAGATTATCAAATGTTTGCACTTTCTAGCGAGGAGTGGAGAAATGTTGCTATTCTTTGCAAATTTTTGAAAGTCTTTTATGATGTGACTTGTGTTTTTCTGGTTCTAATTATCCAACGGCTAATCTTTATTTTAGAGGGGTTTGGAAGGTTCACAAGCTCTTGATTGATAGAGTTAAAGGCCCTTATTCATTTTTAACTCCAATGGTTAAGCAAATGCAAGAAAAATTTAATAAGTACTGGGCTGAGTATTAGTTGATATTGTCATGTGCTGCAATTTTAGATCCTCGCTACAAGTTGAATTATGTGCAGTATTGATTTAATACAATCTATGGTATTCATGCTTTAGATTTTGTTGAGACCATTCTTAGCAATCTTAGACTCTTGTTTGATGAGTATGTTAAGAAATCCAATTCCATGTCTTCCTCTTTGGCTGGGAGTTCTTATGTTTCGGATAAAAATCCTCTTAATTCTGGTTTGGATGAACACAATGATAATAGTGCTGATTTTGGGGGATATTTTGATGAGAGTGATGATTATAAATGGTATTTAAATGAATCTAGCACTAGGAATGAAAATTCACAGTTGGACATTTATTTGGAAGAACCGGAGCTTGAGTTGAATAGTCAAATAGATGTTTTAGATTATTGGAGCAAAAGTTCAGTTCGATACGATGAGCTTTCATTATTGGCTCGTGATCTTTTGGCAATTCCAATATCGACTGTAGCTTCCGAATCGGCTTTTAGCATGAGTAAGAAAGTTATCACACCTTTGAGGAGTTCACTTAAGCAAAAAACGGTTCAAGCCGTTGTTTGCTTCGATGATTGGATGCGAGCTAAGGGATTTTCAGCAGGTAATTATTATTCTCATTTTATTGTTGTAATTTTATATTTTTTTCGTCAATTTGATTATCTAATTATTCATTTTTATTTCATGTTAGAAATTGGTTGCAAAAGGGACGATGACGACGATGATGACGACGATGATGATGTTTCTTCAGTTGCTTTTTAAGATACTTTCTTTCTAAATGTTTAAAATTTAATTTAGCTTATAATTTATATTTTGTTATAAAATTAAATATGTTGATGGATTAATGTATGAATATTATGGTTTGTTGTTTATTGCTATAAAATTAAGTATGTTTAAATATTTTGTTATAAAATTTAGGTGACAGGATAAAATTAAGTATGTTTAAAATTAAGTATGTTTATTGCTATAAAATATAGTTCTTTATTTGTCCAACTAATTTATGTATAAATAAGAAATAGAACAGATTTGCTCATTGGCCATTAAATATCAAAATAGAAATGGAATAAATAAATCCATGTATTGAATGGCTTTAATAATGCACATCAATAATACATATTACATAACTTCTTTTAATTGTTTAATAGAAAGAGACCCAAGTGATTCAATGTCCAGTGAATAGGATGGTGTGTTTAATAGAAAGAAACCCAAGTGATTCAATGTCCAGTGAACAGGATGGTGAACATGCAATGAATTTCAATTTTCAGCCGAATAATAGAAATGAAAGCAAATAATTTGATAAAATAATTTAATATAATTTGATTTTTTTAGTAACAATTAATATAATTAACAATTAAAAATTTTATTAACAAAATGTTGACAAAAAATATATATAATTTGATACAATTTTAATAACAATTAATTTTGATAACAATTAGTTTTAATTTTATTACAGATATAATTTTAATTTTAATTAAAACCGGGTCGGGCTGGGCCGGGCTCGAGTTCCATATTTTTTCCTCGGGCCAAGCCTGGGCAAAATCTCAAGCTCATATTTTGGGCCGGGCCGGGCCCAGGCTTGGAAAGCGGGCTGAAATTTTTTTCGGGCGCGGCCCGATCCCGGCCCATGGACAGCTCTAGTCTCCAGTAAGATCTTCGCCTAAAAAAGAAGTCAATCAAACACTTAAACAAAGAATCTGAGCAAAATAAGTAGAAAATTCATTTTGACAAAACGAATGATAACAAAAGCAAAACTCGCTAAAATAGAAGAGAATAACGACAAAACTTACACAATAACCTTCCAATCGACACAATGAGTAACGTAAAACTCCCAATTCAACCCAATAAAAATTTACGGAGGTAAGAAAAAAGAAAAGAAGAAGAAAAGAACACTTATTTTAAAAGAAACTATCTAATTAAAGAAAATTATAACTAAAATTTTCCCCGAGTAGCATAAAAATATTTCCTTATTGCAAACGTAGAGACACAAACACAAGACCCGATAATACACAGAACTTAACCATCGAACCAACAGGCTCATTCTTGATATAAATTAATGTAGAAATAAACTTAAGTCAAATGTTCAAGGATAAGAGTTGAGCCAAAAGAATAATAAAACTTTCTAAAAACGAGACTTGAACACCTAACCTCAATCACACAACCAAAGCACTTAATCACTGAAGCGAATATTTAATTGTTAATAGAAACTAACAACAACGGTTCAAAAATTTGGGGCATTACAACTAAATATTTTACTAAATTTACGGTTTGGTCCTTAAACTTTGCTTTAAAATTAAATGAGTTTTACTTATCAATTTTGGGTATTTTCTGTCAATTATTGTCCTTATTGAATTGTTTTATACTGTTTATATGATTTGTTTATTCGATTAAGAATGTTACTTATGTCGTGTGTTAAATGACGATTCTACCCTGATGTTGTTCTGATCAGAGTAGGGCTGCAAAAGCTTTTTTTTTTAGAGTTGTATGTTTACCTTGAACTATATGATTGATGAATATACATGTATATAAAATTGTGTGGTGTGATTGGTGGTTGTACGGAGGTCACGTAAGTGACTAATGTGACGTTTTGTATTCGGGTCGGTCCATCTCGACCAGCAATTAAGGCCAATAATTAGCGTTGCAAGAGATAACATATTGAAAAATTGAACTTCTTTTATAATTTTTTTTAAAAAATTTTATCTTGGATTTGATAACTTGACATATGAGAAAAATAGTATCACGTTAGCTGTTATTGTAACACCCCAAACTTAGCCTAGACTTTATGGCCGAATCTGGCAATATCACATTGAAATATTTTTTGAAAACATAGTTTCAATGATAAATCCGCTCTATATTAATTCTCGTTTATTGAAACCCAAGTTGACTTTAGCAGTTTGTTGATCATATTAGTTTGTTACTGTATTTATAACATTGTTTGATGCGGAAGCTTTTATTTTATGGTACGAAAACATGGTGTTTCGAAAAAAAACATACATCTTTTGAAAATCTGGGTCCTACTTCTATCAGATATGAATTAAAATAAGTAAAATCCCCAAATTAAAAAGTTTTAAAGAAAAAATTTAAAGAGACATTATTACAGAACAAATACCCAAAATAAATTTCTTATAAATAAAAAGTCAAATATAAAAGCAGGTGTGGTTGTGTGGCCACCTCCGAGTCCCTCGCAATACTGGTCCTTAATATTAGGGATTACCTGTAAGATAAATAGAGGGGTGAGTTTACGAAAACTCAGTGTGTAACCCCATATAAGCCAATAGCCAATGCATTTACAGTCTGCACTTAAGCCCAATTCAATAACAGTTCAGTTCAGTTGGGCCTTTGCCCAATACAGTATCAATATCAGTGTGGGCCTTAGCCCATTATAGTGATAGTAACAGTTCAGACATGCAATTAGAAATCCTACCCAACCAGCCTCTATACTCAACTCCGTCCAGCCCAACACTCCATATGGGGATAACATTACCCACCCATCCCTACACTCCAAAATTAATACCGGTTGTGGCACTAAACAGTATATGCAGTAGAGCTGCCAGTACAGTACACTTCCTCCAATAATAATCCCATTCCCATGCAACATATCATACATGTATGCAACACATATATATATCGTGGCATGTTTATATACAGTCATACATAACATAGAGTATGCAGTCATTTTATAACATAGGGGCATAACAGTCATTTTACCACGTGGGGGCATAACAGTTATTTTATATCAGTTTGAGAGTTTAGGTCTACTTATCGACCCATCAGTAGGTCCACAGTTGTCTCGGACGACCCATGCAACCTTAACAGTCAAATAGTAAAATTGGACCCAAGGCCCATAATGCGGGCCCATGCGAGCCCACATAGCCCAGAATTGGTCTCGATCATGAAATTACACAGTTTGGCCCAATTTTCTCCACATGCTCATGTGGTTTACCCGTGTGCGGCCCACAAGCCTATTGGGCCCACACGACCCATTTCAGCCCAACATGGCCCAAAACGGCCAAAGACCACGACTCGCTCATGGTGGCTTCAACAGTCTAACGCCCACGTGTTATGCGTTCAGATTACCACACGAGCGAGTGCACGCTCGTGTAGCATCAATTGTCATATTTTTCGACTTTTGCCGGTTTACGATTTGGGCAGTGTTTACATACCTGGTACGATTTTTGGTATGCACATGCTTCTGAGACAAAAAACACCTAAACAATGACAATTCCATGTCTAAAATCAGTCACGCTTAAAACTAATACCATTAAAACATCAATAATCAAACTCCAATTATGTTGCTTACCCCTATCGCTCCAAAAGATATAGCCTACGACTCTGAAGGTAGACCAAGTTCGTTGCGATTTGATGCTGCCAAACATAATTCGACACCATAGAGTGTTAGGAACTTAACAAATTAGTAAATAAAACTTCTCCAAAACATTTGAGGCATAAATTCTCCCCCTTACCAAAAGACTTACCAACCAAATGCAGCCCACGTTGAATCGGAATATCAACTTAAAGGAGAAGTCGACAGAAAAGGGAGAAAGAAGGGGAGTCAAGTATTCGGCCAAGGGAAGCAGAGAAGAACCAATGCCAATTTTCCCTTCTCAGAGAGAAATCGCAAATTAAGAGTGAATAAAGAATAAGAATTCGACAAAGGTTTTAGGGAAAAGAGAGAAACTGGGGCGAGTAAACCAACGAAAGAAAACGAATCGGTAGGGATAGGAAATATAAAATTGGCAGCACAAGAGTGATGTTAGGGAAAGCAACGGCGACAAAGGGAGGAGTTTGGGGAGTAAATAATTTGGAAAAAAAATAAGACTAAGAAAAATAGAGAGAAAGCCCTTCCCAAGCCGAAATTTTGAGAGAAGAAAAGCAAGAATAAAATAAAATAAAATAAAAAGGATTCAATTTCGGCACCACCTCTCATCATATCCCTAAAACTTCTCCTCAAAATCCTCACTACCAACCCACCATAATTCTCTCAACAACCGAAACCAACCTTCATCCAAACACTTCAGAATTTCGGCTAGACCAAAATACCTACCCGACACAAGCAATAAAATAAAACACTCCCTCACACACACCAGAACTTGAACTTAAGACCTCCGATACTTGCCACTCTATTTATCCACTAGACCAGCAGGCCCATTCTAACATATTTCACTAACATTTATTTATAAGCCTACTGGCTAAAGATATACTTGCCACTCTATTTATCCACCAGACCAGCAGACCCATTCTAACATATTTCACTAACATTTATTTATAAGCCTACTGGCTAAAGATAGGGGTTTATTCAATTAAAAACAAAATTTTGCCCAAGCTAAGGCTAGAACTTAGAACCTCTCAGACACTTCCTAAAACACTTAACCACTAAAGCAGACATGTATTTATGCCACAAGCATACGAAAATAGATATATAAGGGATTTTTGGGGCGTTACAGTTATAACAAACGTTAATAATGGCAGTAGAATGATCGCAAAGCAAAAAGAAAATAACAGAAAAACACACACAGATTTTACGTGGAAACCTTTTTGGGAAAAAACCACGAGCAAAGGAGGAGAAATTCACTAATGTTGAAAAATGAATTATGCAAGAGGAGTTTAGACTACATCTATTTAATGGTTGAAAAACCCTATTCTAATCAAAGTCAAATAGAAGAAGAATAGTTCTATACGGATTCAACTTGTGAAGGAATTCAGGTCACACAATTCTAACATTAGCAATAAAAGGTTGAGAGCCAAATTGTTTTAAATAAAAGAGTAGTGGCCAAATTGAATAAATGTATAAAGATTGTGAAGGCTAAATTTATTATTATGCCTATATATAAAACACCAAAATAATCATTTAATAGCAAAATTTTAACAGAGGAACCATTTTGCTTCATCTAATGTACAATGATCAATTTACCCATTTTTGCAGTAAAAGGACCAAAATGCAATTTGAGATATAATACAGGGACTGCTATTCACTATTACCTTTTAAAAGCAAAAGGGGGGTGGGAGGAGTTTAAGTAAATAACAGCTAAAAGAAGAGCATAACTTCAAATTGTTAATCACTCGTCTAATTTGTTTAGAGGAGAAAAGCTAAACCACGTTTATCATGTGATAGAGCTGTTCCTTTCTTTCCTTTGTTCTTTGCCAGCCTCCTAATGACAAAATTAAACAAAGAAGGCCAACTAAAATATATTTAAAGCTTTTGATAATTGGATTCTAAATAATTTTTTTTTATCTTTAAACTTACTAAATGTAGATAGAATCCAACGCAAATAGCATTTCTTTTTTAGTGCTTTCCTTAACACGACACCACCAATGATGAACAATTTGTTTGACCAATTACTATAAATATTTATAATGTTATATAAAATAATGGCACTGTAAATGTTAAGCTCTCAATGTTTGACAGTTGACTTTTTTCCTTCTAAGGTGTGGGAGAGAAAAAGATGTGGAGACAAAAAAAATAGAAAATTTGTTATAATAAATGTGAATAATCACGGTAGAATAATCGCAAAGTAATAAGAAAGGAAAAATAAGAACACACAGATTTTACGTGAAAAGCACGGACAGAGGAGAAGAAATTCATTAATGTTGAAAAACAAATGATACAAGAAGAGTTCCGACTAAATCTATTTAATGGTTGAAAAATCATGTTCTAATTAAAGTCAAATAGTACAAGTATAGTTCTATACGGACTCAACTTATGCGGTATGGTCACCCCCAATCCAGTTTTGTGCTTAATGGTTACGACCCTCTTGCCCTTATAGATCCCCTTATTTTACCACTATATTTATTTCTTCAACAAGTGGCTGGACTTGGGTCACACACACTCTAACAAAAAAAAAGAAAAAGAGAGAAAACATATTTTTTTTTCATTTATACATCTTTTATATATTATAAATTATAAAAAAAATTGAAAATCTCTAGTGGGGTTATAATACTATATATTAAGGTCTTAACTGAATTGGTATCATGAGGCAACTGACATTAACTCAATTGGGTAATAACTAAAATATCATTATTTTACAAAATAAATTATGTTATTGTGAGGATGCTTTTATCTTTTATATAAAAATTAAAAAAATACATACATAATGAGATTTAAACCTAAGACATTATATTTTTCAACATCTTTTTTACTATTTCAACCAAAGCCCCAATTGTTTTTATGTTGTTTTTTACAGGAATAAGTATCGAATTTATATATGAAGCTTGAATTGTGGTTCATATGTATACTTGATATTTTGATTTTAATTCAATTGTATACATTTAAGTAAACGAATACATACATTTATCTTCATATTGAATTAGTATAATTGTTTGTGTATACAAGTTCAAAAATTTTCACCCACATGTCATAATCTAATATATATTTAATGCTTAAAACAATCTGATTATCGTTAATGACACGCTATTTTCTTTGAATTTATGCCTAAAGTAGACCAAGTTTTGTCTTCATTAATATATTAATTAAATAATTAAGAAATGCAGATCTTCATAATCCCCACTAAGTCATTCCATGGCAGATTAATTAAGAGATGGACAAAGAAAGAGATTGTATTAATAAAGAAAATTTTAGAGCAAAAAAGTTATCATTTTCATTTAGGAGACAACTCACCTACATTAATATTTTATTTAATTTTCAGTGTCATTATTTTATGAAATATTGTTCTCCACTGCATTAACAATTTTAATACAAAATGATTTGTGTTCCTCGATTGTCCAATTAAATCAAGAAAAAAACAAGTTAAAGGCCCACTACTTCTTTCATTTTGATGTCACTGCTTAGCTTATAATCTTACAACATAAAAGCCGCCCGCCGTCAGATTATTCTCGGTATAATTTGGTAAATTCAAGTTTAATCTAATCGGTAGCAATAAAATTTTTTTGGTCAAATTCTGCTATTAGTCTCGAAATATGTATAAGTTGTAGATTTAGTTCATATTCTTCAATTTTAGATAGTCTCTCAGATTCTCTCAACCCTTTCCCTTCCCCTCCGGTCGAAGCCCAGAAACCGACGAAGAGGGCCATCGTGGCGCCGCCGTGTAAGGCAGCCAGACGCTGAGGTAAGCCCCGTTTTCTCTCTTTTTTATATATATTTAATATATTTAGTTTTTAGGCAAAAGAAAAAAAGAAAAAAATAATAAAAAAACTAAAATAAACAGTCTCGAAAAGAAAAAAAATAATCTCTGCCTATTCTTTTTGTTTTCTTGAATCTCTTTTTTTATTTCACCGGAAAGAAAAACCTCATTTACAATCAATTTATCATGGCTTTTATAGCCATTTTACAACGTTTTTTAATTAATTTGTTGTCACTTCTTGCAGGCAAGTGGGTGAAGCAGGTGGTGGCAGGTGCGGCGCAGCAGTGGTGGTGGCAGACGTGCGGCGGCCAGGGGTCAGAAGACCCTAGGTGCGGCGCACCTAGGGTTAGGTTTTCTTTTTTGTTTTTTTTTTTTTGAAAATGGGTTAGGGTTTTTGGGCTGCTGGTTTTTTACTTTTTTTGGGTCTGTTATTCTGGGTTTAGGACATTTGGTTTAGTTTGGCACTGGGCTCGGATAAAATTTGGCCACTACAGTTGCCCCTCTTTGCTCATTGTCATGTAACGAGAATAGAGCAAAGACTTTAAAAGGGTCAATTTTTTCTGGTCTTGCCGAGTCTCGACTTGTTTTGGTGTCTTTCTTCTTCAGGTAACTTCATTCCAATCCACTGCGTCTTGTTGCTTCGATCCACTTCACTGCAACTTCAGAGAGATACAACTTGTAGCTTCAATCTACTCCGTCGCAACTTCAGGGGACGAGATTTGTGGTTTTTAGTCTGCTCCACTACAACTTCAGGGAGATAAAACTTGTTATGGTAGATTTAATCCGACCTACTACAACTTTAGAGGTATAGGATTCATCGTTTTAATCCACTCCACTGCAACTTCAAGGAGATAGGATTAGTTGTCTTCAATTTGCTCCACTGTAACTTTAGAGAGATAAGACTTGTAATTTTAATAAGCTCCACTGCAACTTTAGGGAGATAAGATTGGTATATTCAACCTGCTCCACTGCAACTTCAAGGAGATAAGGTTTACTCTGATCTGCTCTACTACAACTTCAGAGAGATAAGGTTTGATATGATCTGCTCTACTACAACTTCAGAGAGATAATATCTGCAATTTATAGTTATAAGATCTGTAATTTGTAACCTGTTCTACTGCAACTTTAGAGAGATAAGGTTTGCGGCTTTAATCTGCTCCACTGCAACTTCAAGAAGATAAGATTTGTAGCCCGTCTTCAATCTGCCCCACTACAACTTCAAGAATATAAGATTTGTAGCTCCAACCTACTCCATTGCAACTTCAGGGAGATAAGGTTTGATATGATCTGCTCTACCGCAACTTCAGATAGATAAGATTTGTTATTTACAACTTCAATTTGTTCCACTATAACTTCAAGAAAATAAGATTCACTATCTTCAGTCTGCTCCACTATAACTTCACAGAGATAAGACTTGTATCTTCAACCTACTCCACTGTAACTTCAGGGAGATAAGGTTTGCTATGATAGATTTAATCCGACCTACTGCAACCTCAGAGGTAAAGGATTTATCATTTTAATCCGCTCCACTGCAACTTCAGGGAGATAGGATTAATAGCTTCAATCTGCGCCACTGCAACTTCAAGGATATAAGATTGGTATCTTTAACCTGTTCCACTGCAACTTCAGAAAGATAAAATTTTATATGATCTACACTATTGCAACTTCAGAGAGATAAGATATGTTATTTATAGCTTCAATCTATTCTACTGTAACTTCTGGGAAATAAGATTCGCTATCTTCAGTCTGCTCCACTACAACTTCAGGGAGATAAGACTAGTGGCTTCAAATTGCTCCACTACATCTTCAGGGAGATAAGATTCACTAGGATGACTTCAATTCATCCCACTACAACTTTAGGGGTATAAGATTAGTGGCTTCAATCTGCTTCACTGCAACTTCAGGGAGATAAGATTCGCCATGATAACTTCAATTCATCCCACTGCAACTTTAGGGGTATAGGATTTGTGGTTTTACTGACCTGTTCTCTAGGGAACATGACCTGTATAATCCATTTTATGGACCTATTTATGCCTAGTGATTAGGATGTCATGATTAGAATGAACCAAATGCTCCTAACTAGATTTGTATGAATAATATTTGCATGAATGCAAAATGTCATTTTTCAAGAATGATCCCTTTTTAGTGCTTAGGTTGTCATTGCTCGTTGTTCATCAAGGTTCTATCATTTATGTGTTACCATGCCTTCTTGTTCAGCTGGTATCTTTAATAGAAAATCTAAAGAAATAGTCACAATTTAGACTATTCTTTCTCAAATGTTTCAAACCCTTAAGTTTGGTTAGTTCTAAAAAATAGTCATGTTTCAAGTCCTTATACTATTTAGAAGCTTTCAAAGTAATGTGCAGAACTCCTTTTGCTTGAATATTATCAGTCCATTAATCATTATTTCAATGAAAAATACTTGAAAAAGATTATCACAATGGACAAGATAAAATTTTATTGAGAACAAAGCTCGAAATGAATAAATTAATCAAGATAGCAAATTTTGCTAAGATACAAAATGAATAAGATAAAAACAGGTGCCCCAGATATCGTACCATGATCTTCTCTACCCAAAACTTCTCGAGGACCCTTTGAACTTGATACGTGTTTAGAAGTCCTAGAAGACTTTGTTGATGCCCCAAGATGTAGCATTCTTCTTTCTTATTAATTCGGAGAGGACACGACTACCACGTGCCCCCACCTTTGATCGAAAATTTGAATTGTCTATTTCTAGGTTTTCAACTCAAAATTCATTTGGCCTCAAGGTGCCATTTGCAGGTTTTCACCTTGACCTCTCCTTTTTGTTTTTCTTTTTTTTTTTCTTTTTTTTATAAAATATTTTTTGATTGAATCTGACTAATAAGATTAGGCAAGTCCTTGTTATCCCTCCCGGTCAAAATTAACACTTTTTCAGATAAGACCTTCCACATAAGGTCCTTCCCAGTTTGGCATCCACTTTCTTCTGAAGTCTTTCTATATGGAAAGGATTTTCTTCGATACCAGGTCCCCTTCATGGAATTCTCTGGGGCGAACATTTTTGTCATAAGCTCGCATTATTCATTTTGGTACATTTAACCATGAGGATAATTTTCAACCTCTTTTCTTCAATCAGGTTTACTTGATCATATTGAGATTTGATCCATTTTACTTCATCCATCTTCAACTCATCTGACACACGGTGAGAAGGAATTTTAACTTCAACGGGCACAATTGCCTCCATTCTGTAAATCACTAAAAAAGGCATTACCCCAATGGGGGTCCTGACAAACATTTGATAAACATAGATGGTAATTTCTCATACCAATCTTTATGAGTCTTAATTATTTCTCCATGATTTTCTTCTTCTTCTTCTTATTTGCCTCTACTACACCGTTCATCTTGGGGTGATATAGCGTTTAACCTTGAACAGACTGCAAACTTTTGATATCGTGCTGTTGTTCAAATTTAATGCATTGTCAGATATAATCTTTTTTGGCATTCCATTCCGATATATGATTTCCTTTTTCAAGAGTTTACTGATTGTTAACTTTGTGATATTGACATATAAAACAACTTCTACCTACTTGGTGAAGTAATCGACGACCACAAAAATGAATCGATAACCGCAAAAAGCTTTTGGCAAGATCGGCCCAATGACATCCATGCCTCACATGGAGAAAAGTCATAGATTCCATTGATTCTTTGTAAGGTAGGATCTGTTTCTCATTTTATTATATCATCCTTAACAAATCAGAAGATAAGCTACAGTCTCGGTCATCTTTAAAGTCCTAAGGTTCCTCTAGACACATACCTTGTTTAAAAGGAGGTTTTGAGTTAATAGTAGTGTCGTTCATATGATTGATATTTGGAGAC
Organism: Gossypium hirsutum; assembly: GCF_007990345.1. NCBI lineage: Eukaryota > Viridiplantae > Streptophyta > Magnoliopsida > Malvales > Malvaceae > Gossypium > Gossypium hirsutum. The sequence goes on along the minus strand of NC_053439.1, from coordinate 3,645,341 downwards.
CTATTATAGGGACGAAGGAAGATCCAAAAATCAAAAGAATCTAAGAATATTTATTTGTATGGTATGATTATGAATGAAATAGAAACAATAAAAGAATATTTGCTCGAAGTGAGAAACAAAGATGCATTTTATTGAAATAAAGATGTTAGACATAAGCCTATCTCACAAACAGATTCTTATTGCTCCTAGGCTTAAAGTAATAAGCGAGTTTTGGACATTACTCTAAATTAGGTCTAAAAAGTTCAGAGATCTCTTCTACAGTCCAATTGTTCAGAACACTTCCAGGTTTATAAGAGCAAATGCCAGATAAATTTTTTTCCCTAATTCCTTCTTCGGATATGGCGTTGATGTTCAGATTTTCCACTATTATTTCCATGCCTCTAACCTCTTTAAAGAATTCCAACTCTTTTGATTAATTAGGGTATTTTGTGAAACTTAATGCATATGATGAAATGTAATGCAAATGAATGGAATGGATGCAAAAAAAGAGACAATTCTGATTCAATTCTATTAGAACAACTTTACTAGAAAAAAATCTATTTACATAAAGTGGATATATATATACGGCTCTGCCCTCATACTCCAAGCGAAGACATCGATCATTTTCTTCATATCCAGATGTTAAGATCAAATCTCACAAATTTTCCAATGGGTGCCTCTATTAGCTCCTTTTTGCTTGATCCAAGCCACGACCCATGGTTCACTTATCCTCGTCATGCTCTTTAGCTTCTTTAAGAAAGTTGGAACGTTGGCGGCTCTCGAATAATTCTTTGTCAGCTTGAATCCTCGAGCAACGAAACAAAGTCCTCATTCATCGGACTATCACCCTTCCCTCGTTACGTTTTCTCAGACCATATTCAGGCGAATCTCTCTATTTAGCAATTGAACGTGAATCAACACCTTTTTTCTATGATGAAAATACAATGCAATCATAACCAAAATAAAACTAACCACGTCAGTACAAAAAATATAAATAAATAACAACTAGAGCACTTATTCAAATAACCACTAGGGGTTTGGCGTGGTTCTACCTAGGGTAGGCTCTTAGGGCCCACTATATGCAGTTCGATTCTAAAGTAAAGGTACCTGAACCGACAGATTCCTCGATCCTCACCCATTATAAGTTTAGATGGACCGAGTTCAATTCAGGGGAATACATTTCTCTATGACTACACGGAGATGAAAATCTCATGAAGACATAGGTACGGATGTATCTCGAAAGCGATCCACCATCCTGTACGGAGGTGAAGAACTCACGAAAGAATAGTTTCTCACTCCCACTTAAAAGGGTATAATCGAACGGTCATGTAATGCAATATGCACATAAAAAATTCAAACCGGTAAAGTGATTAAAAACAAAAATGATGAAGATCATAACAAAAAATGAATGCGATGTAACAAAATGATCGTAATTTTAAACCAAGTTTTCAATTTTTGACAAAAAGACAAAAAGTAATCAACATGTGGCTTGACTCTCTTTTTTAGTCCCTAGTAGAGTCATCAAGCTGTCGAAACCATTTTTTGATAAAGGGGTCGACGTTAATTATGAAAACGAAAACGAATATAGGAGTCGCCACCAATCCTTTTTAATGAGGTGTGATCAGGTCACCTCGAAAAATAGGTATTTCAATAAATGATTTGATTTATTAAAACAATGATTTTGGTGTACAATATTCAGAAAGACAGGTTCAGAATTCGGTTACAAACGATGAAGGATTAGAACCCTTGTTATGCCCAAAATTGGTACCTAGTCAATTAATTAGTGTCTTAGTGTCGAATATTGAACAATTTAAAGAGATTTAAAATACGATCATTTGTTAAAATGTTGAAAATTTCTGAGAAATTGGCGCATTTCACGTTAATGGAGAAAGAGAATTACGTCCCGTAAGTTAGGACGCAATGTCTTGAATTCTCGATACGAGAATAAACACCGAAAAGTTTATTTATTGAAAGGTATTTGATCCTCTCGATTTTTGGAAGAAATCGTACTCCGTAAGTTAGAATACAATTCTTCCTAATTCCCAAGATTGTTTTAAAAGAAAAAATTTACTTTTAAAAACGTTCATTTATTTGGATTTATCGAGAAAATCGAAACTCCGTAAGTTAGGGTACGACCTTTTAGAATCAAAATATGAAGTTTTACTTATTTAAAATAGAAATTTTTTTGACATATCGGGTAAAAAGTAACACGATGTTGTAGTGAAAATGTAAAAAAATGGATTACGTCATTAATATGTACAACAGAATAAATGTAAATACATTAATATGAACAACAATATAAAGAACCGAAATGAAATAAAATAAGCAAGTCAAAAGTAAAAAGACAAATAATAAATATGACAAATTAACAATTTGAAATTAAAGAACTAATATTAAATAAATAAATAAGGTATAAAGCAATTTAAGAATAATGATATTAATAATGACGATTAATAATAATAATAGCAATTAACAATTTAAGATTTTAAAATTATAAAAGAATATATATGAAATAAAAGATAAAATAAAATAAATATATTTAAAGTATTTAGGTACAAAAATATAAAAATATAATAGAAATAATAATGTAAAAATTAATTAATTTAACAATGTGGTAATAATAATAATAAGTATGTAAATAAAGAGGGTAAAATAATAATAGTGATAACAAAAAAAAGGGACTAAATTGAGCTCAAAGACAAAATTTTGGGCAAATCGGTAACAAATAAAGAAAAAAGGACCAAATTGAACTTGCGGATAACGTGGAGGGATTAAAAGGGTAATTTTCCCTTCTCCTCTAAAATGATGTCGTTCAAATAGGGACCAAATTGAAAGTGCAATAAATTGTGGGGTAAAATTAGAAAACTAAAATACTTGATTGAAAAATCATTAAAAAGTAGAAGGGCTAAAAGTGCAATTAGACCTTCCATTAAAAACACGCGGATCCTAGCTACTGGGTCGGGTCAATTTTCGGGTTTGATGTAAAACGGCGTCGTTTTGGGCTTGGCGTCGTTTTGGCTATTGATGCTTAAGCCCAAAACGGCGCTGTATTAAACCCTATATAAATAGCAAAAATAAAACAAAAAAACATATCAACTCCATTTTTTCAAAAAGAATCTGAGAGTCTCTTAGATTCTCTCAACCCTTTCCATTCCCCTCCGGCCGAAGCCCAGAAATCGACGAAGAGGGCCACCGTGTACGGCGGCCAGACACCCAGGTAAGTCTCATTTTCTCTCTTTTTTATATATATATTTAATATATTTAGTTTTTAGGAAAAAGAAAAAAAGAATAATAATAATAATAAACAAAAATAAACAGTCTCGAAAAGAAAAAAAATAACCTCTACATGTTCTTTTTGTTTTCTTGAATCTCTTTTTTTATTTCACCGAAAAATAATCTCCCTTACAATCAATTTATCATGCCTTTTATAGCCATTTTACAAGGTTTTTTAATTCATTTGTTGTCAGTTCTTGCAGGCAAGGGGGTGAAGCATGTGGTGGCAGGTACGGCGCAGCAGTGGCAATGGCAGAAGTGCAGTGGCCAGGGTTCAGAAGACCCTAGGTGCGGTGCACCTAGGGTTAGGTTTTCTTTTTTGTTTTTTTTTTCTGAAAATAGGTTAGGGTTTTTGGGCTGCTAGTTTTTTACTTTTTTTGGGCCTGTTATTTTGGGTTTGGGACATTTGGTTTAATTTGGCACTGGGCCTGGGTAAAATTGGGCCACTACACCGGGGCTATTTACAACTAGCCAATTAAGAATTCTCAGATGGACTAGTACTAGCAAATGCCTCAAAGATGCAGTCATCGATTCTCCCGAGAGGCCACAATTACCGCGAGCAAACACATTAATTTAGTGACGAGGAGTGCATTTTTTCTATGCTACTAATACTTGTACTTGCTCTGTTATTCTACCCAAGCCTGGCTGAAGAAGAGTTATGGGGCATAAAACAAAAAAAATGCTTATTTTATTTGGTTTTGGCCGGTAATACTATATAAAATAGAAAATAGAAAAGTAAATATACGATAAATAATAAATAAAAGGCCACTCCATTTGAGCAAAAGACCCACGCCCAAGTTCCATAGCTTTGGGTCCGCTATCCCGATCATGATTTTCCTACCCCAGAGGGAAAGGTCCTTCCCTTATGGGCCGGTTGTAGGAGAGGAGGGATTCGAACCCCCAACATCGTGGTAATGCATTTCAACGCACTTGAACTTACGTCCTCCTGCACCGACTATAATGTCGATACCAATCGAGTTAAGACTCAATCGGCATTAATTTTTAAATATAAGGAAGCAACATTAAAAAAATAGATGATATGGTTACCAAAATTATTGGATACGATCTCGTTTAGTTTTTTTAATTTTAAAATGTTCTTTTTTTATTTTTTTTAGTCTAAGCGAATACAATGTTTTTATTTCACACAATAAAATAAAATATATATTAAGTTATAAATTTCAGTTCACTCAATCAAGTTATACTTATTTTAAAGTTAATGGAAGCATAATTAAACATTAAAATCCGAACTTGTAATGTTCGTAACTCAAGGCAACACATATTTTAACAAGGTATCAATTTTGAACTTCTACGAGAGTGCTATTATCTTTTGAAAAGAAATGTAATTTATTAGGTGGTCAATCACACCTCGTTAAAAAGATTGATAGCGACTTATATTGTTTTAAATAAAACTCGGTGTTTTAAATTTTACAGTTTTCATGTTTTCTCAAATATCATCAAGTTATCTTTATTTGAAAAATGATTTCGACAGCTTGACGACTCCATTGGAGACATTTTAAAGAGTCGAACCTAAAGTTAAATACGTGTTGCTTTTGATTTCGAATGACCAATTCAATTGATATTTATTTATGATCCTTTCATTTAGGGTGGGTTTGGATAAGCAGTGTGTTTACCTGCGATTAGTGTAAAAACAGTAGTGGTGGCGGGATTAGATATTGTAGCATAAGGAAAAAAGTAAGCTAAACGCATCGCACCGCACCCAATTGCTCATCCAATCCCACCCTTAAAAATTAAACTTGTTTTTCCTTCTTTTTTTTTTGTCATTCATGCATCATTTGTACTTTTCATGTTTCGTACTATAATGCATAAATTTTGCCCGGTCCTTAATGAATAAAAATAATAATAAAAGTCTCGTATTTTACAAAGTCCAAAACGAAATTAGTTGGCCCAGAAGGCAAGGCCCAAAATACAAAAACAGTGGCCCAAATACAGTGGCCCAAAATAGTGGCAAAAACCTTAGGGTTTTGAAAAGATCTTTGCGCCGCAACCATACCCTCCGAATCTCCGTGGATCTTCACTTGCACAGCAAACAAACGCAAAAAAGGAAATAAGATCAAAGATTGAAAATCAAGAAGAAATCAAGCAGATTTTTTTTCCTTTATATATTTTTTTATCATGGCTATAAAAAGGCCATTAAAACACTGTAATAGGGATCACAAAATCAATACAAGAAAAAGGGATATTATTTTCACAGCAAACAGAGAGCAAATCGATCAAAAGGTTGATATTTGCAATTTTATTTTTTTCTATTTCTTATATTTATTTTTTTTATTTTTTTATTCTACATACAAATAAAACACAAAAAAAATAAAAGAGAAAGAAACGACCTGTGTGGTGCCTAGAATTGCCGTGAACGGCCGGAAATTGAAAGGTTTCTCGGAGATTTGGTGTTCTTCCAGTGGTATTTTGAGGGTTTTGGCGCCAAAAATGGATTTAGGGGCTTCGGATGAGCCGGATCTGAAGTTTTCCCCTTTTTTGGCCACCGCAGACGGCGGTGTCGGCGTCGAAGATCGGCTGCCGGTAGGGTGGCCGATGATCAGCCGATGACTGGACTGGAGGCCGGACGAACAGAGCGGGGGGAGAGTTTTTTTGAAAGGTTTCTATTTCTTTTTTTAAAGAAAGGGAGAATGAATTTTTTGAGTTATTTTTGGCTTAAATAGCCTATTTGAAACGACGTCGTTTCAGTAGGCCTCCCCAGGCGCTAAAACGGTGTCGTTTTGGGGAGGCCGACCCGAATCCGACCCGACCCGGCCTAGGATCCGCGTGTTCTTGTACGGAGAGGTAAATTGCACTTTTAGCCCCTCCGCCTTTTAATGTTTTTACAATTGAGTTTGTTTTATTTTTTAAAAATCTGCCCGTTAAATTTATTTTTATTTCAATTCGGCCCAATTTGAACGGTGCCGTTTTAGAGGAGAAGGAAAAATTTCCCTTCCAGTCCCTCTGCATTGTTAGCGTGTTCAATAGGGTCCTTTAAACTTCATTTATTTGCGGATTTCTCCCCTGATTTCCATTTCCAGTTTAATTTAGTCCTTTTTATTTTTTATTTTTTAATTAATTAATTCTAATAATGTAATTACTATTTTTTATTTTTGTAACTTTTATATGTAATTATTTTTTTAAAATATATATATGTATATTTATTTTTTATGTACATAATTATTTTTTTTAAACTGATATTTTTTTCATATTTATATATATACACATATTTATTTTCAATAATGTATTTATTATTTTTAATCTATATATATTTTTTCCCCAACAAATATTCTTTTATATTTATATAAACACGTATATATCTATGTTTTTTTTATTTTCGAAAATGCTTAAATACCTACTTATTTTAACGTATATTTTATAATTTATATGTATATATATTTTCATACTTTTCTTTATTTTCACAAATGCATTATGTATTTTGTTTATATAAATTTTTATAATCTAAATTTTATATATAAATTCATGTGTATTCTTCATAGTTTTAATGTATATGTCATGTACTTTTTATTCTTTATATTTTTTGTTTATTTTTTATTTGTTTATTTATTTGTGTTTTCATTTATATATATATATTATCTTGCTCGTTTATTTGATACTTTGCATGTCATTGACTTTTTTTTTCCTTATGTATATTTGTTTCGTTTATTTGTTTGTTTATATTATTTCTATGCCATTATTATATTTATTATTGTTGTATTTGTTATTGTGACATTCATACATACAATATAACATTATGTCATCTTTTTACTCGAATTTAAAAATAGAACTTTTCAAAATAGAGATAATACTCGTATTTAGGATTTTCAAGAAAATTGAGCCCTAACGTATTGGGTTCCGATTTTCTTCGTTAAATCTAACAATCGAGAATTGCTCTTTGATCAAAAATAAAATGAAAAATCTTGTTGTCAGATTTTAATATGTTGTGTCCTAACACATTGGATGTGACGTATTGATTTCTCGAAACAAAGATTTTAAATATATACATATTAATAAAGGAAATATTCAATGTTTGAGATGTTGAGAAATTGTGCCCTAACGTATTGAGCTCTGGTTTCGTCATAAATCTTAAACAATTAAATAATCTCTTAAATTTTATCACACAAGTCTTTCGGACAAACTCATCTTGAAGAAATAAAATATCGTGCCCTAACGCATTGGGTGTAATGTTTTCTTTTTCAAAATGAGAGAGTCTTAATAAATAATTTAATTTAATTAAGGATTGCATTTTTTTTAACTCTCGACTCTAAGACATTAATTAATCAATTTGGTACTAATTTTTGGGCGTTACGAGGGTGCTAATCCTTTCTCGTACGTAACTGACTCCCGAATTCGTTTTTCTGAAACTCGTAGACCAAGGTCGTTTTTTAGGTGATCCAATCACACCTTAATAAAAGATTGGTGGCTACTCTAATTTTCATCGACAACTAATTTTTGGTTTTTTTCCAAAAATTAAAAATGGTTTCGACACCTACTATTTCAATAAAAGCTTTTGAGTTTTTATTTACACATTGTGCACTTGCATTTTACATACCATAAACTCTATACCTAGGCTCCGTCCATTCAAGTGAGAGCATAAAACGTTACACTTTCGTGAGTAAACTCAATTATCTGCACAGGATAGCGAAATACTTCTGAGATACATACTACTTATGCTTTCATGAGTAAACTCGATCCTCCACATAGGCATAAGAAATTATATCTCCTCGAATTATCTTTAATAACCTTTGTAATCATTCGTGAGGATAATTCAAGTAACCCTCTAAACACAAACCACATATAATGAACCATTTGAGCCTATTAGATCCATGATGAACCTTTGTGAAAATAAGTGCACAAAAGTATTGTTTATTTCATGCTTAATTGTCTATTTTTACATCCTTAATTATGTTTGGTTCGCTACTGACTTAGTCTTTTTTTTCTTTTTCTTTTTTTTGTGCATGCATCATATATGTTATATACTAGGAAAGTGTTGATTTGCGACTGGTTGCTGATATAAGACTTTCGTCACAGAGAAACGAACTTTTACCAAGCTAGAGGCAAGTCCTAGGAGAGGAGATTGATAAAACTTTTAAAAGAGATTAGGGTTTATCGTAATTTTCTGTAAACATAAATTTATTGAAAATAATTAATAATTTTCTATAATTAAATTTAAAATCAAAAACTGTTAAATTAATTTATTAAACCTAATTAATAATTTTAAAATTTATATTTATATTGATATAATTGAGATATATTTGCATATATAATCTATTAAAAATTAAAAAATTAGACTATAAATATATATACTAAAGATCCAATTGAACGATTTGAGCTTTCAATCCGAGTTAGTTTAACATTTACTTACGGAGTTAAGACTATGAAAACTAATTTTTTATTTAAATTTAATAGAAATTTATTTAAGTATAAAATAACTTATATAAGTAAAATGGATTAGAGAACTAACTCATGGACACTTTTAAACTAATTTGTGGATTTGGGAGATATATAGAGGGACCCTGCTCCAGCTAAGAAAAAAAAGTTTTATTAGCCAAATTAACTAATTTATTTGAGGGGCCTATCAATCCAACCATAAAAATACAAACTACAATATCTTACAATTAGATCCCAAATTACAGCAAAGAAAGGGAAATGATTGTCTCACAGTCCCTGAGTAGTCTAATTTAAGACTTAAAATTTCAGATTTTTTTATTTATTTAAGGTTTAGAGTTTTAGAATTTTATAAAAAAGTATTAAATTAATTTAAGAATTATATTAATTATAAAATATGTAAATTACAAGTGAAAAAATACTACCTTAGAAAATAAAACTTAAGAAATTGTGTTGGAGGCTTAGAATCTGTTAAATCAATTATTGAATATGTTGTTTTTATTTGGAAAAAAATTTCTCTTATTGAATATGTTGTTTTTATTTGAAAAAAAATTTCTCTTTCTTTAGTGTTAAAATCAGTTAAATTGGTTAAATAATAAATTCACGTTTCTCAATGCAAATTCTATGTAACCCTAGTTTAGACATGCCAATCAACAATGAGTTTTTTTTAGGACAACAAGATATAGTCGCATATGAAGTTTTGGTAAGATTTTATGAGAATTCTGTGAAACCCTTTTGTGAGAGCTTGGAGTGTAAGCTTTGTATTTGGGGCTTGGGTTTTGTATTCTCATTATACTCTAGTTTTGTTTGCTCCGTTAATGTTAAGCCAATGCCTCCTTTGTCCATGGTTTTTATCCTTTTCGAAGGAATTAAAAATTATAAATACAATCACAATTATAAATACAAACAATACACATCCAAATAAATATTACCAGGACTAATCATTACCAATACTATTAACATGATAAATAAAACATATTTTTTTGACATAATACCTAGAACTATCCATAGCCCCTCCTTAACCCATAAATAAGAGTATAATGCGCTTCAGCACACTCAAACTTATGTCCTCCTACATTGACAACAATGCTCATACCAATCAAACTAAAACTCAATCAATATAAATAAAACATATTTAAATATAAGTAAAAATAAATTTAAAGATTTAAATTAAATAAAATTTGAAGCAAAGAGTTGTATATAATTTGTTTTTCAAATTTCTTTGATCATTATGATTATGGAACATGTGATGTAATTAATAGGACAATAATTAAAGAAATGAAAGGAAGAATAATGGGTTTTGTTTTGCCGGTGTGGAAAGTTGAACCAGCTTTTGACCACTCCTCTGTCTTTTCGTTCCGCCATGGTCGAAGGAACCTTCCTTACCGGTTCTAATTTTTGCATGTGATGTTTGACCATGCTTGAATTTCAACCTTAAAATCTCACGAGTTGCTTATAGGTTTCTAAGCTTTTTAGACCCACAATAAGCATTTGAAATATTTTTTTTTTAACATCATTTTAACTTTTGTTGCGTTACAACACAGTTTACTTGAATTTTTGGTCAGTGTGTTGGGTTCCATTATTTCCAATTTGTAATGCTGGAGACCAATGACAAAACTACCATATTTCCCCCTCTTCTCTAACCATTGCTTGGATTTATATATGATGGTTTAATATATCATTTTGTATCTGCACTTGGTTTTAATGTTTAATTTGGTACTTGAATTTAATGTTCAATTTGGTACTCAAACCAAATGGCATTGTATGGTCCAATAAATGTTTGACACGTTGCTCTAATAAAAAATAACATAGGTACTTAATTGGCATAAAAAAAGCTCAGGTATCAAATTGAATATTAAAATCAAACTTTGGTACTTAATTGAGACAAAAAAAACTCGAGTATCAAATTTAATAAAAAAAATCATGTACCAAATTGGAACCAAAAAACTTAAAAAACCAAACCGAACATTGAAACCAAACTGGAATACCAAATAGTATATTAACCCTATTTGATGTTGCAGGAGTGCATAAATTTTAGGGTAAATTACACCAAATGTCACTAAACTATTAGTAAATTTACATTTTGGCCACTCAACTTCAAAAGGTTACAAAATGGCAACTGAACTATTCGAAGTTTTCATTTAAGTTACTGAACTATTTGAAAGTTTTTATTTAAACCACTGGGTTGTTAAGTTTTTTTTTTTAAAAAAGAAAGTTTGACTAGTAAGTTCTAAACAATGATTTAACGATCAATACAGTAGATTAGTAACCAATTGACGAGTAGAAAAATATTTCTTAGATCCAAGTTGATTGACAGTTAGTGTCGAAAATCAAAGAAGAAAATTATTTGGATGTTGGTTCGTAAATACATGATGTTCAAAGTTATTTCATGAAAAAAAATTATTTGAACTCATGCCCCACAACATATATAACAATTACTAGCAACTATACTACCACTCAAGCTAGTTGCAAGGCATGGACTCAAACTCTACCATGTGCAAATAGTTACATTTCCTTGGTAGGTGCATGATCTATCTTGGCAAAGCACTTCTATTTAGTTGAACCTATCGTCTTAGCCACTTAAGCACTCCATAGATTTATAAGATAACTTTAGTCAAGGATAATATCAATCTGTTAAGGGTTCTATTAGCTACTAGTAAACGATATTTTAAAATTTTCTCCGATTCAATTCCCTTGACAAGTAAAAACCCAATATAACTACCCATAAATTTTTTTTAAAAATCTTAAATTTCCTAACAAAAACAAAAAAAAAATTTATTCCATAACACAAAGAAACCAAGCTAAATATTAAACTAACTTATATGTGAAAAACCCATATGGACAACGGAAAAAGGAAAAAGAAAAAAGGTCAGATGTTGATATTAACATTAAAAAACACCCAAAAAAAAAGAGGAAAAATCCAGAAACAAACCCTCCAAATGAACAGTAAAGAAAACTATAAAACTTTCACACTTAGCAAGAACACCATATATACTACTTAGAACCGCGTACAATATGGTAACACCTGTATATATATAGCTTTCACAAATTAATTAGTTCCACCACTTCCACTCTCCAACTGGGAAACAAAAATAATTCCAGTTTTTAAAGTCATCTTTTCATTTTTCAACTCCAAAAGTTCCAAAAAAAAGGGTTCTTTAATGGAAATTATTTCAAACAAATGGATATCTGAAGTGGTAAAAAAGCGCACTCTTTTCTCTTTCTGCAATTCTTTGATTTTCCCAGATTTTCTTAAGTTGTTTGATTTTGCAGGAAATGGTGGAGGATCCCACGTTTTTCCCACAATTTACAATACCAAACATGGATTATTCATTTGATGATACCAATTTCCAGTCTTTTTCTTCTGAGAGTTATTCATCTTATCCAAATATAAACAATGGTTCCTCCAACATTCAAGCTTTTCATCAAGGGGTCGACGACAACGAGTTCAAAAGGCCAATGAAACAACTCAAGACAGACAATAACTGGAATTTTTCGATCAACGAAAACATCCCACCGCCGCCACCACCACCAAAAGCTTCTTCTTCTTCTTCCCCATCTTCTCATATAATCTCCTTCCATAACTCGAATCCATCACCGGCCGTATCTCAACAATACTATGAGATTACAAAAAAAGTGGGTTCTACGACAAGGACACCATTACATGCTCAAGACCATGTAATTGCCGAAAGGAAACGCCGTGAAAAGCTTAGCCAAAGGTTCATATCACTTTCAGCACTGATTCCAGGCTTGAAAAAGGTAACAAATTTCCATGATTTCATGTTCAAATTTTTGGGTTTTATCTTTTATGCTGAATTGTTGATGTAATATGCAGACAGACAAAGCTTCTGTCCTTGGAGATGCTATAAAGTACATGAAACAACTTCAAGAGGAAGTGGCAACACTTGAAGAACAAGCAGCTAAAAAAGCAACGGAATCAGTGATTTTAGTTAAAAAAAGCCAAATTTATGCAGACGATGAAACATCTTCATCTGATGAGAATTTTGATAGCAACCAAACAAACAACAAGCTGTTCCCTGAGATTGAAGCTAGAGTCTCAGACAAAGATGTGTTGATTCGAATCCATTGTGAGAAGAACAAAGGGTTCATTTCAAACATCATGAACGAAGTCGAAAAGCTTCATCTCTGTGTGTTGAATACTAATGTGTTGCCCTTTGGACAAGCTACTCTTGACATCACCATTGTTGCTCAGGTAATAATAATACTTAACCTCGTTACCGTCGTTCCTCCATTTTTTTTTTTAAAAAAAAAACCCTTGACTTATTTAGACTTTAAAATATTGTGCAGATGGAAGCTGAGTTTTCAATGACAGTGAAGGATCTGGTGAAAAGCTTACGACTGGCTTTGTTGAAGTTCATGTGATGAACAAGGTTGCCACATTGAATAAGGTCTATATAGAGAGTTCTTTTTATAGTTTTTTTTTTGGATCAGTGATGATGTTCTTGTTGGGTTTCTTTTTCCCTTCAAACCTTAAAAGAGAGAAAATACAATAGCCTGTAACCTGCCATTATCACACCATAGCTTGGAGGATCTAGATTTTGGAGCAAAGGGGGGTTTCCTTGTGTTTAATTACTATTTTTTTACGTGGTGTTGACTTATTGACCACGTTTAATTTTTCCCTACTTGGGCTGTATTTGGATTTCTCCATAGCTATTTTAGCTTGAAAAGGCTTTTTGAGGGGTTTTTTGACTGAGAAAGTTAAATAAGTCACCTCTTCTTCTTTCTCTCCATTAAAGTTGGAGACATTTACAGGCAGTTTGTCTTTCTTATTAGGTTTGGTTAAGGTTATGTTTTGAAATGTTGTGTAAACTCTCCTTGTAATACATATATGAAAAAAATACGATTAAACGTTGTTTTTATTATTATAAACTTCATTTATTGATATGAGCAACATTTATTTATATGTATATTTTATAGGGGGAGTAAGTTTTTGGGCACATAGCATTGTTAGTTTAATATGAATTGAACATATGAACACAGGAAATACATTCATACATGTTGGTGGAAGAGTTGAAGGCATTGGTTAAAATGGGACTTTATTTAGACTTATAATCCGTTTCGTTTTCTATTATATTAATTATAGAAAGATGTAAATAAAAAAGTAATTATTAAATGCATAAAAAATCAAAATACAGATATGATAATTTGAAGTATCTAATAAGACCCCACCAAAGATTGTAATCTAGAATTGTTTCTTGCTCTGCTTTGACTTTTTGCCTCTCCCTCATTGTCTCTATCCCTTTCATGTTAATTATTAATTAAGGCAAATATTGTTGATCTGTCTTCTCTTCGTGTTTTCGTAGATTCAAAACCATGCTTTTCGAAGCTTCTGAGGTTTAACAAAGATTAAAAGAAACATCAATGTTTTTGGGTTTTTGTTGATAAATTTAAGCAAGATGTTGAGGAGGTAGATGAAGCCTAAACCGACCAAAATGGAAATAATTTGTAGGCTTGTTGAAATGATAGGTTTTGGTCAAAGTGAGGCAACTAAGGAGGATTAGAGCTCTCCCCAATTTCATTTATGGTCGGTGCATGTTAATATCAAAGCTAAAATGGCAATATTTATTTCATATTAATTTTAAAATTCGACAACTTCTCTCAATTTAGTCCTCTACTCCAATAAATTTGGAGTTCCCCCTTCCCATTTATTCAACATGTCATATATATATATATATATATTTCGTGGCATATACTTATTTTTTATTTGAACTGTATTATAATATAAATTTTTTAAAATTATAATTGAACTATTTTTAATATATTCAATGTATAATATAGTTTTATTTTATGTAAATAATACAAAGTAACATTATTCAAAATAATAACTAATTAATATAATTAATTCTAATATTAATTAAGTGATAATTAAGATGCTTAGAATTCTATTCAGTTATAACTCTGTTTTACAACAATAAAATTAGTACAACGTCTTTAAAATAAAATTAGCACAATTTATTTTTTATGTCAATTTTTTTTAACTAATAAATATAATTATATTTAACTATTTTCCTTATATTTTGTGCTTAGATTTATATTTAGATAATAACTCTATTTTTAAAATTAGCACGACATTTTTAACTAATAATTATAAATTAAACTATAATTATTTTTAAATATGTAATTCTCACAACTTTGACTGCTAACAAATTATCATTATTTTTAAATGTATAATTATCACATCTTCTATTTTATTTTAACTTTTTTATTTCTAAATGTGAATTTAGCAATATAATGGAAAATAAAGATATTTTGGTCGTAAATTAAATTATAAATATTTTTAAATGTATAATTATCACAACTTTTATTTTACTTATTTTTTTATTTTTAAATGTGAATTTAGTAATATGGTAAAAAATAATATCCTTATTAACCAGTTCAAAAAAAATTTCAAATTCGTGTTTTTATATATGTTATAGATAATAAATATTATTATGATGGTGTTTTTGTTTGTTTTAATATGTTTTATATAACCTCTATAAAAATCAATTTAAACCCAAAATAGTTTTTCGTTATAGTGAAAAAACACTTTTGAGATGAGATAAAATAGTTTGTTTAATTTGATATTTAGGTTTTGTTCTTCGTTATAGTGAAAAAAACACTTTTGGGTTAAAAATATTTTTTATCACAAAAGCAACGAAGAACATTGGGTTTTTGCAGTAAAAAATGCGGTCAAAAAGTGTTTTTTCCAACCAAACACAAAAGCTGATATTTAGGTGTTTTTGGCTTTTGACTTTTGTATTTGGAAATAAAAAATATCGTTATTTATATTAACTATTTAAATATCATTTATCATTATATTAAATTATTTAAATCTTATTTATTATTATATTTTATTTTTTAAAAAAATATTTTATAGATCATCAATTTGACAAACAATTTATATTAATTACTTAAAAGGTATTTAAATTTTATATTTCATGTATCATTATATTAAATTATTTAAACATCATATAACTTAATTAATTTTTAAATTTCTACCATAATGTCTAAAAAGGACATTTTAACTTTCAACCGCATTTTTTAGCAATGATGGAGAACACAAACAAATTTTTTTCATGACATTTTCTTTAAAAAATACTTTTCAACCACTACAACAATGAAAATTAACCCTTACGAGGTAAATATAATAATTATTTACTCTACAACGCTCGTCCTACCATATAAAATTACCATTTACCGTTACGTATGTGTATGTTAAAATGTACAAATATGATAATAAAAAATCCCAAGTTATTAGGTTTAGAAGTTAGTATTTTAACTCAATGGTTTCTAGTTTCTAATATAAGAAAATTAAAAGAGAAATTAAATGCTTGAAAATTTTTAGTTCTCTTTTGTTTTTTAGTTTGGAGTTTTGCCTTAAAAAATAGTGTGTAAAAAATTAAAAAATTAATAAAAATTAAATTAAAGTAGATCGAGATAATAAAAATGTGTTAAATATCCATAAAAATAATAATAATGTTAAAGATCATACTTCTATGTTCGGATTAGCAAGTGATAGAGTAAAACATGTCAACTATAAAATAGTAATGAATTTGATAATATCTATTACCAAAAAGAAGTATACATACAAATATATCATGGGAATCCCTTAGTAGACATGGAACCCAAGATCCACATAAACCAAAAGAAAGGCCACCCAAGCCGAGCAGTTTAAGGCTCTATTTGGGCTTGGAATCCTACACTTAACTAAAACTGAGATCATCAACAAAAACAACATGGGTTATGGCTTGTACATAACTTCATACAAACATATTTTCTGAAGCTGGAACTTACGTTTAAAGTGAGATTTTATTATAACACAATCTCGTGAGATTCTTTTTAAGTCAATTATTATAGTTTAAAGATAAAAATGAGAAGATTGTAGTTGTTTGTTCGAGCCACGTCATAAATTAAGAAATTGTGCAGTGACTTAGAATCTATTGAACCGGTTATCGAATACACTACTTTATTCTAGAAATCAATTTCTTATTAAAACCATAGTAGTCAGTATCGTACCAATACTAGTTGCATCGGTTGGTACATATCGTTCTAGTCCAAAACTGGTACTAAATAGTCTATGTTTTGTTCTGGTCAAAATTTCGATGTGCTTCGGCCATTTCGATGCGTTTCAGCCCGTTTCGGTCAATACCGGTGCATACTGATACAAAAAATTGATATTTAATCATTTTAATTTTTCTATAATTATATTTAAAATTAAAAGCTACTAAATTGAATTATTGAACCTAATTAATAATTTTATATTTTATATTTACATATAAATATATTTATATGGATGTAATTGAGATATATCTGCATGCATGTATGTATAACGTATAATTTATTTTTTATCAAAATAATATATAATTTATCAAGAAACTAAAAATAAGAATATATATATAATATATAAAAGCATTGATAAACCTGAAACGGTACACCAAAACATGCCGGGATCAGTACCAAGACAAAAACAATACATCTATCGATACAGTACTGACTACCTTGATTAAAACCAATTGAGTTAGTTAAAAGATAAATAGTATACATATTTTTAAGTAACATAACTTATGTCAACCACGTATGATTTCCTTAAAACAAAGTGAGTAAAGGATTTTTATGGCATTGGTTTCCAGCTCCAATAGCTTTAAACATGGAGCTTTGAAACTTCAATCTCATACTCAATACCTATAACATTTCATGCCCTAATGTCTGATTATCATAAATGGAATGTAAAGAATGTATGAAAGATTGAGATCTTGTAAGGAAAAAAACAGGCAAACATAGCTGAAAAACCAGATCAAGAGAAATCATTATCAGTTTCTTTCTTGCTTTTTGAAGTGAAGTTGTCTGAATGTTTAAAAAAAAACAAACCATTGCAAACAAATACCCTGTCAAGAGCAACCAGGCAAAGAGATAATTCCAAACAATGCCTACATGGTAAAAAAAAAAAGACATCAAAGCCTGCAAAAACAACCTTTGTCTTGTCTTTTGTCAACTTCTTACAACATTAATGCAATAGTCCCCCCCCCCCCGCCCCAACTGTTCCAGAAACAGCAGAGACAAAACCCAGTAAACAACATTAGTGCATTCAAAAACAAAAAAAGTGAATCTCTTAATAAACCTGAAATTATGAACCCCCTAAAAAAACCTGTTTATTTTGCACTATCTTTAGTGGTTTTCCAATTCAATTTTGAAGCACATGTTTTCACAGTATTTAGGTCAGAATGCTCCTTTGTAAGCCCACAGGCTTCGTGTTGGGGTAATACTGCAAGTGGATAAGACATGCCCTCTCACTGGCCCATGGTCCCCCTATTAATGTGTCCCTCCAAGTTGTCTATGGAGTCATGTATGGACCACCCTTACCTGTCTTCATTTTTCTATTTTTCTACATACAAAATACGAGTAGAGGTGAAATCAGAAAAATGAAAACGCAATTTTATTTTTATATTAATAAGTAATTTTATGATTTTAAAAGAAAACTAAATTTACAATTCTGTCATTCTGAGAATCAAAGTTCGTACCTGTCTTCTTAGATCCCAAAGTTCTCTCAATTACATCATTTTACATCAATGGCGGAATGTGACATTGAGTTTTAAAGGGATAATTAAAATTTTTAAAAAAATCAATATTTAATAGTAAAAAAAATTTAAAGATCGACACCAAAACAACCTTTTCAAAACAGTTGCATGTTATCAAGGGGCTATAGTCTTGTAATAAGTAGAAATATCTGAGATCTCATGTCTTGTCCATTTCATCACTTATTATTACAATTAGCAACTATTTGTTAGGAAGAAAAAATCTCTTGTGACAATGAGACATAAACTGCTAATCAAATAATTTTTTGAGTTAAGCTTCTTCCATCAGACACAAATGGAATCTTTTCATTGTATTTGGTTTTTGTATGAAGGCACACATTAATATTCAATTTGGTACTTCAAGTTTATTTTGTTCCATTTAAGTATTTAAATTTGTTTTTTGATTTAAATTAACATCTAAACTTGTCTTAATATGTCAAAATAGTTCAAACAACTAAGTACTAATTTGGACCGATAAGCCAAGTACAAGTACAAGTATCTAATTAAACAAAAAAAAACTTTAGATATAATTTTAAACCCCAGAATCAAATTTAAGTATCAAAATGTATATTTACTCAAAAATTTAGAAAGCAAAATTGAATTATGAATTTGGGGAGGCTAAAAGGTAATTTTCTATTATATTAATTTATAATTTTATGATTTTTCAAGAGATTTAAAAATAATTTTTCTATTTTAAGAGGCCAAAATTACTATCTACCCCTTAAAATCGCATACAAATAATAACCTTTCAAATAACTCTCATCGAACTTAATTATTACAAATTATGATTAAACTAATAATTTAAATACATTCAAACTTAAAAGACTAAATCTACACTAAAAAGTAGTGATTAATCAAGCTAAATATCCCAAAAAAAACTCAGTTTTTAACTGAAAAGGACTGCAAAAACCTTTGTTAAAAGCAGAGATTCTTGATGATGACCAAGCAATTAATTATTATAATTATTATCATTAAATGACTCTAATGTATACAAGTTATAAGTAACAGTCAATGGACATGCAGCTTTTGGGTTTTGACTTCCATTGGGTAAGAGAAACTTTAGACAGAAGATCAAAAAATAAACCAAAATGTCAGATACCCTTTATTCATAATTAGTGGTATGTATAAACTTGGATTAAAGTCTTACTTTTCCCACTTCTTTTCAAATTAATGAAGCTTGCATTGGCAAATGATTTTGGTCATTGACTATTTTTCTCACTTTTGATATATATTGTAACATGGCATTATGTGATTGTACTGTATTAAGAATTTACTTTTTTGTGTCACATTATCACGTTGATTAATATTGAAAAAGATTGTCAAGTTTAGGAACTAAATTAAGAGAGTTGTGAAGTTCAGGGATTATATGTTGTTTTATCCCATTTGAAAAGGAAATTTCACAAATGTGAATAGGGCAAAACAAGTAGAATCTCGAACATTTGGACCAAGTTTGAATCTTAAAATCATCATTTCGGGAGAGTTTGTTAAGGAGTCGAAATTTATAATTATAAATCTTTTTAGGTCAAAGTGTAATTTTATGTTGTATTAGCTTATAATTTCATCATTTTTAAGGAATTTAATAAAAATCTTTTCATTTTTTGATATGAAAGTATAATTTTATCATTTATTAAAAGGTCAAAAAGACAACTTTTTCATTTTGATACCAAGGCTACTACATGCCTTCTCTAGATTCTCCTCTGAATGTAAATATATAATATAATTGAATACCAATTCATGTTTGATTCAATTGATTTATAAAATATTTTAAAATATATTAGTTATAAAATTTCAATTTCAATTCTTTTTTATTTTCAAATAATGTTTTTTAATTGAAAAAAAATTAAATAAGCCTAAAAATGAAACTTTACCTTACAAGCAACCTATCTCTCCTAAATCACTCCAAAAAAATCAAAAGCAAAAAATTGAAAGATGATGAGAAATGATACTCCACTAATCACTTTATGTCACATTTTGTTAGGAAGTGTAATCAAAACATTTTTATTTTTATTTTTATTTTGTTTATAATCAAATAATAGTTTTTTATTAAATTATCAAAAAAATCATTTTTTAAATTACGGAATAGGTTAATTTTTTGAAAATTTACGGTAATGGGCTGATTTTGGTAAAACGCTTCCAACTGGCCAACTGGAAATAAAACTTACAAAACATGCCTTTATATGGACTTAAAATCTCATTTACCTTATTTTCTTAAGCAATGTGAGATGTGAGATATGAGATATGTGTATATATAGACTTATAAATAGGTTTGCAGCTTGTTTCTAAACAGTATGAGATTACTTCCTTAAATTGTGATATATATACACAAAAATCGACCCATTCCCATAAATTTTTAAAAAATCAACGTATTTCTGCAATTTAAAAAAAATACTCTTTTTTTATAATTTAATTTTTTTATTGTCTCGATTCTTGAACCAATGTGAATATTATTATTTGGATAGAAAAATGAAGGGTATTAAATTATTAATTAGGTGGGGAATAGGAAAGACACTTCACTTAGTAGCAACAAATATCTCACACTCAAAAATATTTTTTAAAAAAAGTGAAAGAGATTTTTAAAGTATTGGTTAAAATAATATTTATTAAAAAATAATTAATTTATTAATGAATTTTAAATTAAGTAAAAAATAATATATTAAATATAGAAAATTAAAATTTTAATTAGTTCTCATAAACTTGCATTTCTGTTTGTAGCTAATATAAGTACGATGGACAATATTTTAAGAATTTTTTGAAAAAAATAAATATTTTGTACAATGCATTAGAATTAAGGGAAAAAAAACATTAAATTAATTGGTTTTTAACACCATCCTATGTCCACGTCATTTTGTACACACCACCCACATTCCCACCAAACCCAACAATATTTATTTAATAATAAATAGGCTTTGTTGCCATGGAAATGGATAAAGCAAGCATGAGATTATTTTTATTTGTACTATTTTTAGGGGATTAATTATAGAGGTTAATTTGATTAGTGTGAGTATTATTGTCAATGTAAGAGGATGTAAATTCGAGTGTATTTAAGCCCATTATCTTCTTATTTCTGGGTTCGGAGGAGCCTGGGTAGTCCTAAATATTGTATTTAAAAAAGAAAAAATTATTAAAATTTATAACAAAATTGTTTAGAAAATAAAAAATTATGGGTAGATCAAAAATTTAAGCTGGATTAATACTTAAAATATAAATCAAGAGTTTTTTAAAGTATTATGTGAAAACAACAAATTAACTTAATATTATACATATGATAATATATTTAACGCGTAAAAAAGTAAAATTGTTAAAACATCAATCAAAACTGAACTTTTAAAATTTGAAAGAATAAAATCTAAAGTTGAAAGAAAAAGTAGAATATAATAACTAAATAATAGTTAAAAATAATAATAAATAAAATATAGAGGAAGTTAAAGCAACGTGTTCCATAGGGCGAGGGGACAAAAAGAACAGTCTTCAAGGCAATAAAGAAAACAGGGATAAGATTGGTTTTGGGTAAACAACGTGTTTTATGGGTTGGAAAAAGCTTTGGGCTCTGTGTTTTTTATGGTAAAAAATCTTTTCAGTCCCTCTTAATTTTAATTTTGAGTAGATCGATACATTTAAAAAAATTGAAAACTTTAATCTCGTCACTTTCTGAAATGAGTATATAATTAATTACAATATTAATATTTTTCGTCAATTTTACTTTTTGTTTAATTGGTAAAACAATAAATTTAGCTTTCAAAATTTACTCATTTCGCTTATTTTTATATATACATTTTTTCATCAGTACTAAAGTGATGTAAGATGTAAAAATTGGTGAAAACCACTAATTATTTTTAGTTGTTCGTTTTTAAAATTGATAAGGATTAAATTATTTTAAATTTTTTGAGAAGGAACAATTTAGTCAATATCAAAATTGAGAGGGACTAAAGAAGTGTTTTTACCCTCTCTTTTATTAATTACTATCTTAGCCCAAAGTTTTATAGTACTCCGTGAAAGGTTGTTTGAAAAGGAAGCACATAAAATGATAAAATCAACGAATCTCCCCCCCACTATGCAACTATTTTCAATGTTTTTATTTTTTTGATAATTTCGAAGTTTTATTTATTTAAAAAATACAGAAGATTGTGGAAATGATTCATTAAAATGGCAAGGCTGCAATTTTTATTTTATTTTATTGTGCAGTTTACTAGAAGAAACTGCAGTGGGCAGTGTTGCCATGAAGCTTTAGCATGAACATTGGGTGCCTTAAAACATCATTAGTTTTTGGATTCTATTTTTGAATCTTTGAACAACGAGGATGGAAGTTTGAAGATGTAAACAACATGGCAATAAAGAGAAAATCTGGGTTCCTCTTTTTAAATATGATTATAATGTAAGATTTGAGTGCTTCAAATGGGTTTTAATGTAAAATTTTGGGATATGATTGTAATGTTTGGATTTTAAATATTTTCTTGATGCGGTAATTTTAATTTCTTAAGAGTGTTAATATTCGAAAATAAAAGAGTTAATCTCAATACCGGTTTTTTCTTTAGTAATATTATTTGTTGAGAAAATAAATATTTAATGTTTTAAAACATAAAATATATTTCACATAATGATAAATATTAATTTTATTAAAAATATATTTTTATTATATAATTTGTAATAATTATTTGATTTTATAAACAAAAGAGTTATTGATTAAAAGGATGAATTAAAAATGAAAAAAAAACTTAAAAACAATATATTTATTAATTAAAATTATTAATTTAAAAAAAAACATTGAAGCAACATGAAATAAAAAGTACTTAGAAGAGGACTCGAACCTGAGTCTCAATGATAAAATCATTATTATTTAACCATCTAACTAAAAAAACTAATATGTTAAAAATAAAAGTAAAGCTTGAAACAACATGAAATAAAAATACAAATGTGAGCAGGAGAGGAGTTGAACCTGAGACTCAAAAATAAAACTATTAACATTTAACCACCTAACAAAAAAAAGTTGATGTGCCAAAAGAGTCAAAAAGTGCACCCTGTGGGACGTGTTTTCTGTTTCTCTGTTAAAAGTTGGTTCAATTGAATTCATATGTTAAAATGAAGTTCTAATAAAAATGAATTTCATTAGTTATCATAATTTAATAGGAATTTTGAGACTAAAAAAATATTAAATGAACTAACCAATGGCAGTTTAGTAAAATATACTTTAAATAATCTTAAATTTTGTCAACCAAACACGAAAATCTTACATCTCAATCAAATGAATCTGGGTAATGTGAGATGCTCAGTAATATATTGAACATCTTATATTTCAATAATGCTATTACTAAAATTATTTTTACATTCTTTGAACCAGAAATTCCTTTGAATATAAAAAAATAATTGTATAATTGAGATTAAGATTTAACTTTTATAATAATCAAGTGGATAAATATATTAAAAATGATAACTTGAAATATTAATCAAACAGTAATTGTAAAGTTAAAATGAAATATTTTTTCATGATGATAAATTGATAGTAATAGTGTAATTGTAAGTATTCAATCTCTCACTGATGATCAGTTGTGTTGGCACAACTGAGGTTTCAGGTCGTGGATATTTGTATTTGAGTTTTATCATGCGCAATGATTATGTGTGAGTTCTTTTTCAAGTTTATTTTTAGTTTAATCCATGATGCATGCATAAGCATTGTATGGATATATTCCAGGTTTTAGTCTGATTATGTTTTGTATTTGTTATAATTATTGTAACATATATTATTTGTAATTTTATTATACATGTAGGAATGATAAAACTCAAACTGTTTCTCTGAGTGAAGTAAATTTTCTTTTTGAAAAATAAATAAAGATCAGGATGGATTTATTTTGGATAATGGACTTGGAAGTTTATTTTGAAAAATTAAATTTACTTACTTTAAGACAGATTTAAAATATTAAATAATTATTAAAAATCAAGCTAAAATTAAGTTGGGCGAAGTTAAACAAAAATGAATATATCCAACATTTATAAAAATAGTAAGAACTTTCAATATTAAATATCCATAATGAAGCAAAATGAATAATAAAGTAATACATACCTATAAATTTGATAATATCCGTCCCGTCCCACTATATTAATCCTCGTGTCTTGACTCAACAAAAATTGACCAAACTTTTTATTTAATTACCTCCACAATCTCCAGCAAAATTATTACTGCCCTCTCCCTGCTCCTACCTTTTTCCCCATCCTCGTGGGAACTGCCAAAAGCAAATTCAAGCAATTTGGGGGGAGAATTTGATGTTGGTGGGATAAAACCAAGGGTTAATTCCTTTAGATATCCTTGAACTATGATTTAAACTTTAAATCCATCCTCATCCTCGCCATTAATTTAAACATTAAATGACAACTTAAACTTAACGTTCCTAATGCATTACTTGTTTAGATCAGATGTGCTAAAGAAAAAATATTCCTCTTAAATTTTAGTAACATTTTTTTTAACACATCAAATTCTAGTTGCCCATATAATAAGTAATATGTTTATAATTTGATTCACGTACTTTTAAAAATACATCATGCTATGTTCGAATAGTGATGTTCATGGGCTGGACTAGACCTAGGCCCGATTAAAAAAATTCAAGCCTAGGTATACTCGTTTAAATGACACATTTCACTGTTTATAAAATAATAAAAAAATTATTTAAAATTTAATCACAAAAATATATCGAATAGGCTAACTCAAGGTTAAAGAAATTAAACCCAAAGTAAGTCGGGCCAACTGCTCAGCCTATGAACATATCTATATTCAAACTAACATTTAACCCTTAAATTGATAGCGAGATTAATGGAAGGACCTGATTAAATCCAAGTTTTAAAATATTCAAATTGAGTCCTTGGAAACATATTGCGCAATTAACCCCGAGAATAAATAATGATTTACGATGTGTTACTATCATTGTTACAAGGGTCATATAAATACGGTCCAAATGTAATCTTAAATTATATCACTAATCCATATGGTTTTTGCTTATCATTGATTCAGCACTGTAATTGATCCAGAACTTTGACCCTGGAACAAGTTGCACTGAGCCCTCCCATTGATCTAAGTTCTTAAATTTGGTTGTTCTGAATATGCTAAATTTTAAAAAATAAAAATCAGAATTATTCCTAAAAATTAGTAAAATCCTTAATAAACAACAAATTTAGAAATTTAAACTATGAATTTAATAAATTATATTTTTCGAAAAAAGAATGAGATACTACTTAATATGGGATAATTAATAGAACAATAAATGCCCTAATAATTACAAAAGGGTCAACCTCCACAGCTACTCTACCTGTAATTTTGCCTTTTCCAAAGAAAATACAAAAACCAGTCTTCCAATAATTGCCAAAATCTTTCTTACCATCAATGCTACTGCTACTATGAATCTTCATGTTTAAAAACAAAATACACTTAATAATAATATGATGATGATAATTGCTTTAAAATTTAAATAATTTAATTTCTTAATTTAACTTAGATTTAAATTTTTCGATATAACTGAATCATTTAATTTAATTAATTATACGAAAACCTAATCGATTTGATCTCCGATTCAAAACAATTTTATAATTAAACTCTATTTATACACCATATAATAATAAATGGATCACCAAACAAACTTTTCCAAATTTAAGTTAATTGAGAACCCTTTTAAAATCCCATCCTCTCTCCCTTTAATCTCTCAAGTTTTGGTCACCAATTTTTTTATTTTATTAAATAGATTGTAAATTTTTATATAATAAATCTATTTATTTTTTCTTATATTATCCGTTTTACAGTTTATGTTTGAGATTCGTGATTATCCCTCCCAATAATATTATCTCCAAGATTTAAGCCTACGTTCTTCCCTTAAGAGTACAATATGCTTTACTATTGCACTCAATCACTTATGGGTCAAAAACCCATTTATTCAAACTTGGAGCTAATTTAATTTATCAACTTTGCCTTAAGTCTCATTGTTCTAATATTTGCTTCTTCTTTTTTACAATTCATGTTTGAGGTTCCTGACTACTCCTTCTAATAATGTTGTCTCTATAATTTGAATTCACATTCTCCCATTAAAAATGCAATGTATCTTACCATTATACCCAACAAATTACACGTGAGAAACCAATTTATTTAAACTTGGAGCTATTTTTTTTACCAACTTTGGCTTAAGCCTCATTGTTCTAATATTTGCTTATTTTTCTCTTTGATTAATGATTTGAACTTTGGTAGCTGGCTGGCTGACTAAAATAGTAAAAAGAGTGCTATTAATAATTTTTTTATTCTATTTTGGGTCAAATAATTGGAAAATTTTCAACAAGTTTGGAAATTTTAGCTTTGCTTAGATTTAGTACCTTCAAACCAAAATTCATTTTCACTTTGTTTCCCTAAAAAGAAAAAAAAGAGAGAGTAATTTCAAAAGTTAAAATATTCTCTAAGTACTTATATTTTTCTTATATTTAGAATTTAATTTTTTTTAATTCAGATTTTTTTATTTTTTAGATTTAAAAATTCATTTCAAATTATTAACATCATTAAAATTATTCTATTAATTTTGCAACATTTTAAAATAAATAAATCATTGGGTAGCTATATAGAAAAAAAAATTATAATGAACCAAAATTTAAGTATAAAATTTTAATGACATTAATAATTAGAGTTGTATTTTTAAATCTGAATATTGGAGAGGGACTAAAGATTAAAGTTTAAATATATCCAATTCTAAATAAATTCCTTAATTCCCGTGTGTTTTTTTTAAATTTATATTTAATTAAATATTATCTATATATATTATATTAATAATCAATAACATTATATTATTTATTTAAAATATAATTATATATTTAATTTTGAGAATTTTATTTGTTTTGGAGTTGATTGCATTAAGCATTCCTAAATTATTACTTTCATGTTAAATTGATCCTCAAACTTTAAAATATTTTAATTACGTCCTTAAACTAATGATGTTAAATCAATATCATTACCAAAATTATTAAATGAAATGACAGATCTTATGTGACATAATTTAAAAAGAAAAAAATTTAAAAAAATAATACTATAAAAATGAATGTTGTAAAAACATTGATTTTGAGGTTTTGGAAGCATTTATAAAACTATTGTCCCCCTCTATCTCTCTTCACTTTTACTTTACTTTTAGTTTTTAATTTTAAAATTTATGCATCAACATTTCACTTTTTATTAAAATTTTAGTTTTGAATCTTGTGACATAAGATTTTATGTGACATTTAATGGTTAAATTGATGATTTCAATAATGGAAGGACCTGATTGATATGAAATTGATAGTTTAGACATGTAATCAACACATTTTGAAGTTTGAGAACCAAATTAAAATGAGTGCTATAATTTAGGGATTTCAGGTGCAATTAAATCTTTATTTTATGACATCATATCATATTTCCATTCATCTTTGATCAATATATATAAACTTATGCACTGATAACACACCAAAGCATAAATTTATAAAATTAACTTAAAATGTTTCGATTTCAAGCAACCTCATCCCCCTAAAAATCAAAACTTAAAATAAATATTTTTTTGAGAGCTTACAAGTACAGTCACGTTTAGAACTAAATAGCACATTCAAATAATTATAATCAAAATATAAATCATTACAAAATACAATTAAATTGATAATCAAAACATATTCAAACATAAATCCTAAAATCTAAATCATTGTCAAGAAAATAAACAATTTTTTCCCATTTGAAGGAGAAACAAATACCATTAATTGTCTATGTTGTGGAAATCGGACTTAACCAGCTGATCAATAAATTGGGATAAAAATTGATTGGTTGATGATTGAACTAGATTTTATAAATTTATAAAATTTTAACAAGTTATTTAATCGAAAATAGATTGAATCGATCGAACTAAGAATCGATGATAGTGACCAGTTTGATCATCAATTTAAGTATAAAACATTTATCATTGTTCAAAATTCAGTTTTATCGTTAAACTAAAATAATAAAACAAGATTTTTGAAATTGAATCGGAGGTATAGATTTAGAAAATTAGATTGAACTGGTTGATTTGTGAACTAATATAAATGGAATAAATTGTACCAAAAATGGATTGAATTAGAATTAAGAAGTGGACCTAATTTTTTTAAAAAATTTATTCCGACAGGATTATAAAAAGATAAATGTTTTTTTTTAAGAAAAAAAAAAACTAATAAAATGGCATCTCTTCCTACCTGCTTCACTAACCTTTACCTCACTCTCTTTTTCTCGACTTCAATTTCCATCTACACACACTTTCCCTTTCCCTCCCAATATCCATCGCAGGGAGAGAAGAGAAAGGACATCTGAACCCAAAAAAATGAGGTTGCTCCTCCTCCTCCTCCTCCTCCTCCTCCTCCACATTTCGCACTCCTATGCCGCCGGCGCCGCCGCAAGAGCCGTCACGGAGCTTCACGCACTTATCGCTGTTAAATCCTCCATTACCGACGACCCTCAATCTTACCTCTCAAACTGGAATGCAACCACTCCCCTTTGTTCATTCGCCGGAGTCACGTGTGATTTAACCGGTCGTCACGTGACATCCATCGATTTAACTAACGTCACCCTGGCCGGAACCCTTTCCCCCTCGCTTGCCCACCTCCGTTTCCTCCAAAACCTCTCCGTCGCCGCCAACGATCTTTCCGGTCCTATCCCGACGGAGCTCGCCGTCCTATCCAATCTCCGTTACCTAAACCTTTCCAACAATGTTTTCAATGGTTCCTTTCCTACCCAGCTTTCCCAGCTGAAAAATCTTGAGATACTCGATTTATACAACAATAACATGACGGGGGAGTTGCCGTTTTCCGTCACGGAGCTTCCCAATTTGCGTCACTTGCATTTGGGAGGGAACTATTTCAGCGGTCAGATCCCGTCAAGTTACGGCCGTTGGGAGCATCTAGAATATTTAGCCGTTTCGGGTAACGAACTCAGCGGTAAAATCCCACCCGAAATCGGCAACTTAACGAAGCTGAAGCAGTTGTACATTGGTTACTTCAATAGTTTCGAAGGTGGTTTGCCGCCGGAGATCGGGAACTTGTCGGAACTCGTTCGTTTTGACGCCGCTAACTGCATGTTATCCGGTGAAATACCGCCGGAGATCGGTAAGTTGCAGAAGCTCGACACGTTGTTCCTCCAGGTGAATGCACTGTCTGGCTCCTTAACTCCCGAGCTGGGAACCTTAAACAGCTTGAAATCCATGGATTTATCGAACAACATGTTTACCGGTGAGATTCCCGCGAGTTTCGCTCAGCTCAAAAACTTGACTCTTCTCAATCTTTTCAGAAACAAGCTCCACGGACGGATTCCTGACTTCATTGGTGAGTTGCCCGAGTTGGAGGTCTTACAGCTCTGGGAAAATAACTTCACCGGAAGCATTCCTCAGAAGTTGGGCAGTAACAAAAAGCTTCAAGTTCTAGATCTTTCGTCGAACAAGTTAACGGGGACTTTGCCGCCGGACATGTGCTCCGGCAACACGTTGCAAACGTTGATTACTTTGGGTAACTTCTTGCTTGGTCCAATCCCAGAATCGCTGGGGAAATGTGAGTCACTCAGTCGGATTCGTATGGGTGAAAATTATCTCAACGGGTCCATCCCTAAAGGCCTTTTGGGATTACCACAGCTTACACAAGTTGAGTTACAGGATAACTATCTAACAGGGGAGTTCCCGGTCACCGATTCTTCCATTTCCGCTAATCTCGGCCAAATCAGCTTATCCAACAACCAACTTTCCGGGGCTTTACCGGCTAGCGTCGGTAACTTTTCCGGTGTTCAAAAGCTTCTTCTAGATGGCAACAAGTTTTCGGGTCCAATCCCAGCTGAGATTGGAAAGTTGCAGCAACTTTCAAAGATTGATTTCAGTCATAACAAGTTTTCAGGATTGATCCCACCAGAAATTTGCAAATGCAAGCTGTTAACCTTTGTTGATCTTAGTGGAAACGAGCTTTCAGGTCGAATTCCGACTGAGATCACAAGTATGAGGATATTAAACTACCTGAATCTGTCGAGAAATCATCTCCTGGGTAGCATCCC
The DNA here is from genome assembly GCF_007990345.1 of Gossypium hirsutum. NCBI lineage: Eukaryota > Viridiplantae > Streptophyta > Magnoliopsida > Malvales > Malvaceae > Gossypium > Gossypium hirsutum. The sequence goes on along the minus strand of NC_053439.1, from coordinate 3,615,101 downwards.
TTCTTCAATATCCACTATGCAAAGCTTAACTTCAGTCGATTTCTCTTATAACAATCTCTCCGGTTTGGTTCCTGGCAGTGGTCAGTTTAGTTACTTCAACTACACCTCATTTTTGGGGAACCCTGAGCTGTGTGGTCCTTATTTGGGGCCTTGCAAAGATGGGGTTGCTAAAGGAACTCATGAAACTCATATTAAAGGTGGACTCTCTGCATCTTTGAAACTTTTGCTCGTTATAGGCCTGCTTGTCTTCTCCATCTTGTTTGCAGTTGTGGCTATAATCAAAGCACGGTCCTTGAAGAAAGCGAGTGATTCTCGGGCTTGGAAGTTAACCGCGTTCCAGCGCTTGGATTTTACTTGTGATGATGTTTTGGATTGTTTGAAGGAGGATAATATTATAGGCAAAGGAGGTGCTGGGATTGTGTACAAGGGATCCATGCCTAGTGGTGACCATGTTGCCGTTAAAAGGTTACCGGCAATGAGCCGAGGGTCTTCCCATGATCACGGATTCAATGCTGAGATACAAACTCTGGGGAGGATTAGGCACAGGCATATTGTGAGATTGTTGGGTTTTTGCTCAAACCATGAAACCAATCTCTTGGTTTATGAGTATATGCCTAATGGGAGTTTAGGAGAGGTTCTTCATGGCAAGAAAGGGGGTCATTTGCACTGGGATACCAGATACAAGATCGCTGTAGAGGCTGCTAAGGGACTATGCTACCTTCATCATGATTGTTCCCCTTTGATAGTCCACCGGGACGTGAAATCGAACAATATTCTCCTCAACTCAGATTTTGAAGCTCACGTTGCTGATTTCGGCCTTGCTAAATTCCTGCAAGATTCAGGCACTTCCGAATGCATGTCCGCCATAGCCGGTTCATACGGATACATTGCTCCAGGTATATACTATTCTTTTTAACAGAAGGGTTCAAAGAACTTGCTTGATGTTTCATTTGACTTTTTTAATGATTTGGGATTGGATCACGGATTATGCATTAATACTACCAATAATTTTTACTGTACTTTGGTTTTGACTGTGTGTTACCATGATTTGGTGCTATTGAAGTTCATATTTTCTTCATTTCAATCAATATATGCAGGTTTCAAAGTACATCAATTTAGTTATAGTTTGACCAACCAAAATTGGTGGTTCTAACTGTCCAGTACTAATTTCCCTTAGAATTTCATATAATTCCTCTGTATTTTTCGCAGAATATGCCTACACGCTGAAGGTAGACGAGAAGAGTGATGTGTATAGCTTTGGTGTAGTCCTGTTAGAACTCGTCTGTGGCAGAAAACCAGTAGGTGAGTTCGGTGACGGTGTCGACATTGTTCAATGGGTTCGAAAGATGACAGATTCAAACAAAGAAGGCGTCCTCAAAGTCCTCGATCCCAGACTCCCATCGGTTCCTCTCCACGAAGTGATGCATGTTTTCTACGTTGCGATGCTCTGTGTTGAAGAACAGGCCGTAGAGAGACCGACAATGAGGGAAGTGGTTCAAATCCTAACTGAACTCCCAAAACCACCAAACTCAGAGTCCCAACATCACCGGCACCGTGCACAACCCTAGACCCACCTACAACAACAATCACAAAAGACCAGCAACAGCCACCAGCACGTAAATCAACACCACCTGATCTTCTTAGCATTTAAGGATGTTAATGTTCCAAAGGGATGGTAGTTTTATTACTACTTAGTGTTCTTTTTGCTCTAACTTTAAGGTGTTTAAACGTTTGGTGTTTTTTTTTTCCTTTTCTTGTGTATAGTAGGATTGGTGGGGGTATTTTGTTATAAAAAGGAAGAAGCTCGTCTTTCATCATGCTGTACTGCTAGTTTTCTTCCCTTTCTGTTTGAGTTTATGAAACAGCTGTTTTATCGAAAATCAAAGTGAAATATTTAATGGATAAGCACATAAACAGTCACATTACATGTATGAATTATCATCATAATCTATGGATACTTAATTGCTCGAGGGGACATAAAGAACTGCTTTCAAGGCAATATAAAAAAACAGTGATAGATTGGTTTTAGGTACAAGAACGTCGTGTTTTCTGGGTTGGAAAAAGCTTTGGGCTCAGTGTTTCTTTTTAAGGCTTAACATTTCACCCCTGAATTTGATATTTTTTTAAGTTGGTACTTATTCTTTTTTGTTGTCCCAATTTTTTTTATCTATTATAGTTCTTTTCCAACACATAAATAGGAGGATAATGTATTTTATTGCACTCAAATCTATGTCTTCTTGCATTAACAATAATGCCCATACCAATCGAATTAAGATTCAATTGACTTAGTTTTAGATAATGTGTTTGTTTACTTCTCTTCATCTCTTTCTACTCTCCTTCCATCAAAGATCATTCATGCAACCTTGACTTTCTTTTTCCTAGATTTCCAATTCCATGCCTTCAAACCCTCCTTTTTCTATTGGAATAAAAATCCAGTAAAAAGAAAGTTGATCTTCAACTCCCTACTGCCTACCCCTAGAATTCTTCACCAAATTCCACCCTTCCAAAACTTTCATGGTTATAGAATTGATTTTCTGGGTTGCTACTATACAAAATTAGAAAATCAAATTACTAAGGTCATTTTTTTTGCATTGTTATAAAAAAAAATCGGATAAAATAAAAAATAAACCAATTCTAATAGGATAAAATAAAACAATTCAAATAATCAAATCGTGTAGTTCATTGGTTTTCCAATTTACAACTTTGTGGGGGTTTTTTTTTTATAATTCTTTTTGGAAAATAAATCCAAATTGATTTATGAGAGTAGGGATAGTGAGGGTGGATGGTTGGTTAAATTAAATTGTGAGGGTGAAGGCTCTTAGCTTTAGAATTTTTTAACTAAATTGAATAAGAAGATGATGGTGGAAAGAAGATAATTGTTGAAAATTTTTTTTGAGGGGTTGATATTTATGGGTTTAGAGATGCTTTTTAGATTTTTTTTAATTTATATATATTTAGAAATTTAAAATTTAGATGTATATATTTATTTTTGGAATTTTTATTTATATATTTTTTAAAATTTCCATATTTTTTAATTTTTATAGTTTTCGAATGATGATATCATTATGATGTCATCACTATAATATGTGGTGTCCTTTGTTTTAGATTTAATAGCATTACAAAAATGTACCGGAGTTATGGACGAAAAAATATTTTGGGTATCAAGTTGAGATAAAAAATCATAATACCAATTTGAGAGAAAATGTCAAATTGAAGGATCAAATGTATATTTAAGCAGGGGCGTAATCAAGGGGGGGCTGACAGAGGTCCTGACCCCCTTAAAATGAAATTTTTTTTCACTAGGCCCCTTTAAAATGTATAAAAAATTTAAATTAACAAAGGTAAAATTACACTCTGGCCCCCTTAAAATGATAAAAATTTGATTTAATTTTTTAAAAATTATAAAGATATTGATATTAAAATGATGAAATTTCATTTTTACTATCGTAAAAATATACAATTTAATTTCATTTCCCTAAAATTTTTTTCTGATTTCACCATTGTATTTAAGTTTTATACTACTATAGGAAAAGGTTGTTTGAAAAGAAAACATATAAAATGATAAAATCAATGAATCTCCCACTATACAAATATTTTTTAAGTTTTTTTTTCTTTTGGGTTCGATATTTTTTTAAGTTTATTATTTAAAAAATGCATAAGATAATGAAAGTGATAAAATTAGTTCTCAAGGTTTACAATTTTTGTTAATTTGATTGTCACTTTTTTTTAGCTAAATTTGACTATTAACATATAAAAAAAAAGTCAAATTGTTGCTCTTTAGTGGAAATATTGACTAGAATATTAATCTAATAACGATGTTGGCATGATGTCACATACTCAACTTTGTTCCCTCGGTTGCAAGCCGACGAGGCACTTGGATGGATGCTTCCACTAAAGTTAACCAACAATCTCGATAGTTTGTTAAGACAAGCATGCCACAAGTTAGCCTCAAGCCACAATTCAGCCCTATGGGGCATAGCGGATGCCCTCACATTACCTCACATTTTCCAAAAGGAAAAAATGGGTTTATTATATTAAAAACATTACAACGAGTTATAAAAGGGTCCACTTACCCACACCATCGATGGGTCGTAGGGGCAAACCCTCAATGGTGACCAAGCACATACCTTAACTAGTGGCTTAACCCAACAATTGTTGACTGTCCATCCCCTACAAAGGTGCTAAAATGTTTTATAGGAACACTACCAGGAAACGTAAAGATGTTTGCAATAAAGACATTTTCCTAAATACAAAAAATCTACCCTTTGCCATGGCCTCTATACATAGGTGGACCTTTAGCATTCTACCTTGTCATGAACTTACAAGGTTGGATCATGACACCCTCTCCACTTAATCTGTCGACGTCTTTATTGACTTTGTTGTGAGGAAGTCTATCAATCATGATATTATAGTGGAATGACTTCGTGACTACATGAGTTGAATTAAGTTATAAAGTGTTGAGTTAAAAGTTTAGGAAACACATATAATTGAACCCAATACAAAAGAGACTTGAATCCCCATCATAATACATATAAGAGGAGACAAACCTAATTAGTCGCCCCTCTCTCCTAGTTCAACTAGGGGATTGGTTTTTTTCTTCTTCTATTAAATAGGCATTAAATGCATTCTACTAATTTAACTAAGGTTTCACTTCCTCTCCCTATAAATAGTTGGAACCAGTGAAAATAGTGAATTTATTTCTAAGTATAAATTATATTTTTTAAGAATAACAATTCTACCAGTTTCTATAAGAGAGAAATTTACTTTTCTACTGAAAGTACAAAAATTATTTATGGTTCTGTGTTTGATTCGTAATTTATGAGCCGACATTCAAAGTAGTTCATGGTACGAGAATAGTAGAGAATACCATTTTTGAACCAGATTTTTTCTAATACAAATACCAATCACAAATGCCTCAAATGTTCCTCCAACGAAAGACTATAGACTATTATATCATCGAGATAAATGACCACGAACTTGTCCAAGTAATCATGAATTACTTGGTTCATTAATGTACAAAATGTAGCAGGAGCATTGGATAGTCCAAATGGCATAATAAGAAATTTGAAAGCTCTATACCATGTTACACATGCTGTCTTTGGCTCATCTTCCTCCGTAATTCTGACTTGATGGTAGCCCGATCTAAGATCAAGTTTTGTGAAATACTTGGCATGGCTCAACTGATCAAATAAGTCGACAATCAAAGGGATTAAGTACTTGTTCTTCACAGTCACTTTGTATAAGGCTCAGTAGTCAATATAATCTCAAACTCCCATCATACTTCTTTTGGAATAGAACAAGGGCTTCATAGGATGCCTTCCAAGGGCGAATGAAACCTGCTTAAAGCAGCTCATCCAATTGCTTCATCAACTTAGCTAATTCTTGTGGAGTTATCCCATATGAGCATCTTGCTGGTGGCTTCACCCTTAAAATTAACTAAATCTTACCGTTCATAGTTCTCCTTGGTGGTAATACTTTCGAGAACGGATCTGGTATCATGTTTTTGAAATCTTTCAATACCTTTTCCACTACACTTGGAAAGGAAGTCACTTCAATTCCCGCTTTAGAGATTGTCAAGAAAATGAAAGTTCATCTATTCTTACACATTTCTTAAACTGACAAGTTCTTCCCACTTATTAGAAGAATTGTAGCAGACCCTACATATGTGCGTTTCTCCAAGAACATCAAGCATATTGTAGTGGGGATCGAGATCACCTGTGTAGTAACCATGTAATCCAATCCTAAGACAACATTAAAATCATCTCATAAGGGAAATTGTAAAGTTCACGCCTTATTCCCATGACTCTAATTTCATTATCAGATTCTCAGAGCTTCTATAAATCATTAAAGAAATAGAGTAAAAACCACTTTCATTTGCCCAAAGTCCTTAGTGACCTTCAACCTACATCTTTTTGCCTTATCAAACGTAATAAAACTATCGGCTACACCTGTGTCCACCATGGCTTTTGTTGCTTTACCATTCAATATCACATCCACAAACATGAGGCCCCTCCCTGGTTCCTTCTTTAACTTCTTCAATTATGAATGTAAGGTATTGAAGAATTGTATCGAGCCCATCCTGGTCAACTTAAGCTCATTGTCATCATTGGATTGATTTTCTTGAGTTCTATCTTGGGAGGAAGCCACTAAGGCATTCAAATCACCCCTATACGGATATTCAACCACTCGATAAGGTCCTTGACATAAGAAACAAGCAATAAGTTGTCTTAGTTTGGCATTAGGGGCATTGTTGGATCTCAATTTGGTGGAATATTTATAAGGTGGTCTTATATCTTTGCCTCTATTTGAAGGGCAATGAGTTTTTGCCACCTTCCCCATATTGCCCTAACTCGAACTACTACCACTAGAATAGGGCGTCTTGCATTTCGAAGAGTCGTCCCTATAATCATTAAGACGCTCAATTACAACCATTGTGGCAGCCCCATCTTGCACCTTCTGCCTTTGTATTTATGTTCTAGCCCAATGATTGAACCCCTCAAGAAAGTAAAAATCTTGTCCATCTCTAACATTTTCTTGATATCTAGCATCAAGATGGAAAAACTTTTCACATAGTCTCACACATTCCTCATTTGAGCCAGCTCTTTAAGCTGCTACCTAGCCATGTATTCCATATTTTTAAGGAAGAATTGACTCTTCAGTTCTTGTCTTAAACTATTCCATGTTTTGATGAGCACTTACCATCGATAAATTTAGAACACCATTACAACTTGGCATCTATCGTTAGATGCATCGTAACCATTACTACCTTGTATTCCTTCAAGTTAGTGCACGTCACCTTGAAGTATTATTCCATATCAAACAGGAAGTTCTCAAGCTCTTTGGCAGCCCGCGCTCCCTCAAACCAATGCGATTCTAGACCATTGGCCTTTTTTTCCTCTATCAGTGGAGCAACAACCTACTAAGCTCACAATCATCTGAATTACATTCACTTGGGCCTTGAGTTCATTGAACTCCTGTTTGACGGCCCCAATAGTATCTCTTGTATTATTGCCAAGATTTTTTATTGATTCCTCAAATCGCTACTTTATTGCATTCAAAACATCAATCGCTTCCTTACTAAAGGTGTTCACCGTATCAGATTGCTTCCGCTAGGCTATCTCAATCTCTCATGCTCGATTACTCATGACCATATGGGCTTTTAAGGTGGCCACCATGGCCTCAAATTCCTCAATTCTGTGGTGGTCATTCGAGCCACTTGTATGGGGATCTTTTAACACATTGCCTAGTGCCATCAGCATTTTTTAGTTCTCAACGATGTGATTTTGCTAGCTTGGATACCACATATCATAGACTCAACTTTGTTCATACGGTTGCAAGCCTACGAGGCACTTGGATGGACGCTTCTACTCAAGTCAGCCAATAATCTCAATAGTTTATAAAGACAAGCATGCCACAAGTTAGTCTCAAGCCATAATTCTATTCCGTGGGGCATAACAAATGCCCTCACATTACCTCACATTTCCCTGGAGGGAAAAATGGGTTTATTATATTAAAAACATTACAAGGGGTTATAAAAGGACTCACTTACCCACACCATTAGTGGGTCGTAGGAGTAGCCCTCGATGGTGATACCTTAACTTGTAGCTCAGTCCAACAACTGTTGACTGTCTACCCCCAACAAAGATGCTAAAATGTTTTTATAGAAATGCCTACCAGGAAACATAAAAATGTTTGAAATGAAGACACTTTCCTAAATACAAAAGATCTACCCTTTCTCAAGTTCCTCTACATGGGTGGCTTGGCATCCTATGCTGTAATGGCCCTACAAGGTTGTATCATGGCACATGGCAACTTGCATGACAATTGATGTATATTTCATGTTGACATTACACTATTTGTTTTATATGATATATCAACATATAACTTAAAAATCATAAAAATATTCAAAAAAAAGTTTTAAAAAATAAAAAAGCATAATGTACACGATCAATTACAATGTGAGCGACCGTGTATAAAATTATTATTGTTAATAATTAAAATGTAAAGGTTAATAATTAAAATTTTCGTTATGAATTTAAAAAATGCAGAAGAGCTCCCTGTATTAAGCCAAAAGATAATTAATATCATCGCAAAAGTTAAAGTGATTCTACTCAAAATTTTATTAGTATTTAGAAAAAAACTATAACAAGGATAATTTAGGTTTTTGCGTACCCATATTTAAGCCCCACCATGCATAATTACTTATAACTTCTCTCTTAAAATTACTTTGAATTTAAGTCCACTATGTGTAGGCATTGTGGGGATATATTCTAGATTTCAGTATGATCATGTTTTGTATTTGTTTCATTCTAATTATAATTACTAGAACGTATATCATTTGTAATTGCATTATACATGGAAGAATAATAAAACTCGAACCACCCAATGAATTTCGAATCAATCTTTTTAATGGAGCAGATTTTGGGGGGGGGGAGTGAAGTGAAATGAGGGATGGGGATGGAGGGTTTATTTTGTCTGTTATTAAAATTATCATTTTATATTTATATATAATTAATTATTAAAAGTATTTGATAAAAATCAAATTAAAATTTGATGAGATAAGACGAGAATTGATATATTTAATATCTATAAAAATAATAACGATTTTTAATATAATACATTCATAATGAAATGAGACGAATGATAAAATAAGAGGTATTAAATTATGGAAAACAATAACGAATTTGACATCTCCCTCAAAGTTTAGTATGTCCAGAAACATCAATTATAGTGTCTTGAGAGACAACAAAAATTGACCAAACTTTTTATTTAGTTACCACCACAATCTCCACCAAAATTATTAATGTTCAATAACTATCCTAATCATATTTCCCTCTGCCAGCTCCTCTCATTTTCCCTGCTTTTATGAATTGCCAAAAACAAATTCAAGCAATTTGGTGGAAAAATTTGATATTGGTGGGCTAAAGTGAAGGGTTAATTCCTGTAGATATCCTCGAACTATGATTCAAATTTTAAATAGATCCTCACTATTCATTTGAGTGTTAGATGACAGCTTAAATTTGATGTTGAACATATTTAAAATACATGTATCAAATTGTAAACACGTGTGTATTTAATGGCGGAGCTAGAAATTTTTTTTGGGGGGCGAAATTAAATTGTATATTTTTACGATAGTAAAAATGTAATTTCATCATTTTAATAGCGTATATCTTTATAATTTTTAAAATGCTAAATCAAACTTTTATCATTTTGGGGTGTCAAAATGTAATTTTATCATTACTAATTTAAAATTTTATAAATTATAAAAGACCTAAATTAAAAATTTACCATTTTATGGGGGTATGGCCCCTTGGGTCTCTACTAAGCTCTACCACTGTGTGTATCTACTACAGAATTTGTTTGAATCTCACGTGTTAAAGAAAAAAAATAAAGGAAATAACTTTCTTAAATTTTAATGCCATTTTCTGGGTTTTTTTTAACAAGTTAATTAGTAAGTAATATATTTACACTTTGATTTATGCGTTTTTAAAAATACATCATGTCATGTTCGAATAATTTCTAGACCGAAGCTCGACCCCTCCAAATGATCCATTTCACAATTTAAAAAATTAAAATATATTTTTCAGTTTTTTATATATTAAAAATTTTTGAAGTTAGATTAAAGAAACTAAACTCAAGCCTAACCTAATCGTGGATTAAGCCAATCGAGCCAAGAAGGCTGCTCAACTCATGAACAATTCTATGTTTGAACTAGCATTTAACCCTTAAATCAATAGGAAGACCGATGAAAAGATCTAATTGATATCAAATGATACTTTGAAGACTCAATTAGAACATTTTAAAGTTTTGACAATAGTTTAAGGATTTTTTTGCAATTAACCCATAAAATAAATGATGATTTATGATGTGTTATAATCATTATTATATTTCTATATAAGGTTCATATAGATACGGTCCAAATATAATATAAGTAAATAATGTTATCGTTTCCTTCCATTAGTTATATCATTAATCCATATGATTTTTAGACTAAATTATTAAATAAAATTATTTTTTATAATTACGGAAATAGGTCGATTTTTTAAAAGTTACGGGAATGAGTCATTTTTTATAAAACACTTCTAGCTAAAAGCACTTTTCCCCTCTAACCAGTAGAACGCTTCCAGCTGGAAGCGTTAATGAAAAACGCGTCTAGCTCAACGCGTTTCCCCCCGACGGTCACTTCCAACGACTATTTAAAATAATCGTTGCCCCCTCCCCCCAGGGTAAAAAAAAAAGCTATAAACCCCACACTTGCCAATTTCTCACATTTCTTTCTTAAATTTCTCGAATTCTCTCTTAAATTTTTACTAAAATTCTACTTCTATCTAAATTCTATTTTTTATTAATATTTTCCGGCTAGAAGTGTTTGTTTGAGTTTTCCTTAAAAACGACTCCAACTAGAAGCGTTTTATCAAAAACGACCCATTCCAATAATTTTTCAAAAATTCGACATATTTCTGTAATTTAAAAAAAACAGCTTTATTTGATAATTTAATCTGATTTTCTATTACCATTGATGCAGAACTTTGACCATAGATCAAGTTGCATTGAGCCTCTCACACATAAAATATATATATTTTTTAAATCAAAAGTTTTTTTTTACCAAAATTTGATTTTTAGATAGTATGATTTTTGTTATGCTCACAACTCTAAATTTTTATTGTTGTTTTTAAATATGCTAAATTAAAAAAATGGAAATATTATTAAAAATTAGAAAAAATCCGAAAAAAAATTAACATAAAATGAATTCAATTTCAATGTATCATTAAATTAAAAGAAAGTCAAGAATTGTTTAGAGTCGTGATTAAAATTTAAAGATTTTGTACGATAAATAAAACAAACTCAAAACATTATAATCGATTTTGATTTTTTGTATTTATATTTATTTCAATGGGATTTTGTTAATTTTCCAATTGAGTTTCATTCAACCAATTGATTTAATTTTAATAACACTAATTTTATGCATTTTTGTATTAATCTTGAAATTAGAAGTTAATAATTAGATATTTTTAGGTTTAAAAAAATAAAAGAATGAGATAATATTTAATATGTGATGACATGTGAGAATAAAAGAAAGTTTACTTTGGTTTATGGAATGAATAGAACAATAAATGCCCTAATAATTGTAAAAGGGTCAACCTCCACAACTGCTCTACATATATTTCTGCCTTTTCCAAAGAAAATACAAAAATCAGTCTTCCCATAATTACCAAAATCTTCCTTACCATCAATGCTGCTACCATCATAATTCTATTTTCATAAAATTTTTTGAAATCAGGGTACTCTATAGTTGGTAGCAGTGATTGATCCCCTCGTCATGGGTGTTTTTTGAATAGGTAAATGATTGGTTATGAAATGTGTTTTATTCTCATAGACAAAGATCGAACTCCCGACTTCATAGTTAAGGAATTAGGGAAGCAATCACCACACCTCATCTCATGATTAATTGTACTAAACATTCCCAAACTATGACATTCGTTCTAAATTAGTCCCCAAATTTCAAAATGTTCTAATTATATCCTGAACTATCAATGTTATTAGGTCCTTCCATTATTGAAACTATTAATTTAACTTTAAATGACATGTGAAAACTTATGTGACATATTTTAAAATGAAAGTTTTAAAGAAAGGTAAAATGTTATCGTATAACTTTTGATTAAAAACTAAAAATAAAGTAAAATTGAAAAAATAGAGTGAATGATAATTTCTGTAAAAACTTTGAAAACTTTTTCAATATTCATGTTTCACATAAGATTTAACATCTCATTTAACGGTTAAATTAACGATTTTAATAGCAGAATGTTTTAAAGTTTAAGGATAAATTTAGAATAAGAATAATGATTTAGGGATGGTTAGTACAATTAAGTCTTTATAAAACATCAACAATTTTTTGATATTGAACCAATTGAACTAAGAATCAATTGTTTTGACACATAAAAAATCGAATCATTTATTAATTATTACTTACAACATTTTAGTAATTATTACTGCATCTTCACAACGATTAAATCAAAATTCAATCGATTCAATCTTTCCAACCAAAATAGGATGTGAAACACTATTTATAACCATATAAACTACTCAATCACATCAATAATAATAAAAATAATAAATGGGTGACCAAATAAACTTTTTCAAATTTAAGTTGATTTATAAACCCTTATAAAATCCCACCCCCTCTACCTTTAATTTCTCAAGTTTTGGTCACCAATTTATTTATTTTATTAAATAAATTGTATATTCAAACTTGTACCTAATTTCCTTTTACCAACTTTGGCTTAAGCCTCATTGTTCTAATATTTGCTCTCCTTTTTTTCTTGTGTTTAATGATTTGAACTTTGATAGCTGGCTGGCTGACTAAAATAGTAAAAAGAGTGCTATTAATAATTTTTTTGATTCTATTTTGGGTCAAATAATTGGAATAATTTCAACAAGTTTGGAAATTTTAGCTTTGCTTAGATTTAGTACCTTCAAACCAAAATTCTCCTTCAATCATGCTTTACCTTTTAACATTTCCCATCTTCACCCTTCTTCTAAATAGAACAAAAAAAGGGTCTAATTATAAGGGTTAAAATACGCTTCAACTCCATGTATTCTTCATATATTTAGAATTCAGTCCATTTACTTTTATGTCTAGTAATTTAATTTAATTATTTTTAAAATTTTTAAATTTGTTAACATTTTATAAATTAAATCTTTTTGGAATAATGGAATTTGTCCAATGATTGTTAAAAAATACAGATATACCATTAAATTATAATTACAAATAAAGATAATATTAAAAAAAAACACATAATAAAATGACATCTCTGCTTACTTGCTTCACTCTTTTTATTCACTTTCTTTTCCATTTCCGTTTACACTTTCCCTTCCCTCCCAATTTCCATCACAGGGAAAATGAGGTTACTCCTCCTCCTCCTCTTCCTCCTTCTTCACATTTCCCACTCCTATGCCGCCGGCGCCGCCGCAAGAGCCGTTACGGAGCTTCGCGCACTTATCGCTGTTAAATCCTCCATTACCGACGACCCTCAATCTTACCTCTCCAACTGGAATGCAACCACTCCCCTTTGTTCATTCGCCGGAGTCACGTGCGATTTAACCGGTCGTCACGTGACATCCATCGATTTAACTAACTTCACTCTGTCCGGAACTCTTTCCCCCTCGCTTGCCCACCTCCGTTTCCTCCAAAACCTCTCCGTCGCCGCCAACGATCTTTACGGTCCTATCCCGACGGAGCTCGCCGTCCTATCCAATCTCCGTTACCTAAACCTTTCCAACAATGTTTTCAATGGTTCCTTTCCTACCCAGCTTTCCCAGCTGAAAAATCTACAGGTACTCGATTTATACAACAATAACATGACGGGGGAGTTGCCGGTTTCCGTCACGGAGCTTCCCAATTTGCGTCACTTGCATTTGGGAGGGAACTATTTCAGCGGTCAGATCCCGTCAAGTTACGGCCGTTGGGAGCATCTTGAATATTTAGCCGTTTCGGGTAACGAACTCAGCGGTAAAATCCCACCCGAAATCGGCAACCTAACGAAGCTGAAGCAGTTGTACATTGGCTACTTCAATAGTTTCGAAGGTGGTTTGCCGCCGGAGGTCGGGAACTTGTCGGAACTTGTTCGTTTTGACGCCGCTAACTGCATGTTATCCGGTGAAATACCGCCGGAGATCGGTAAGTTGCAGAGGCTCGACACTTTGTTCCTCCAGGTGAATGCACTGTCTGGCTCCTTAACTCCCGAGCTGGGAACCTTAAACAGCTTGAAATCCATGGATTTATCGAACAATATGTTTACCGGTGAGATTCCGGCGAGTTTCGCTCAGCTCAAAAACTTGACTCTTCTCAATCTTTTCAGAAACAAGCTCCACGGACAGATTCCTGACTTCATTGGTGAGTTGCCTGAGTTGGAGGTCTTACAGCTGTGGGAAAATAACTTCACCGGAAGCATTCCTCAGAAGTTGGGCAGTAACAAAAAGCTTCAAGTTCTAGATCTTTCGTCGAACAAGTTAACGGGGACTTTGCCGCCGGACATGTGCTCCGGCAACACGTTGCAAACGTTGATTACTTTGGGTAACTTCTTGCTTGGTCCAATCCCAGAATCGCTGGGGAAATGTGAGTCACTCAGTCGGATTCGTATGGGTGAAAATTATCTCAACGGGTCCATCCCTAAAGGCCTTTTGGGATTACCACAGCTTACACAAGTTGAGTTACAGGATAACTATCTAACAGGGGAGTTCCCGGTCACTGATTCTTCCATTTCCGTGAATCTCGGCCAAATCAGCTTATCCAACAACCAACTTTCTGGGGCTTTACCGGCTAGCGTCGGTAACTTTTCCGGTGTTCAAAAGCTTCTTCTCGATGGCAACAAGTTTTGGGGTCGAATCCCAGCTGAGATTGGGAAGTTGCAGCAACTTTCAAAGATTGATTTCAGTCATAACAAGTTTTCAGGATTGATCCCACCAGAAATTTGCAAATGCAAGCTGTTAACCTTTGTTGATCTTAGTCGAAACGAGCTTTCCGGTCAAATTCCGACTGAGATCACAAGTATGAGGATATTAAACTACCTGAATCTGTCGAGAAATCATCTCCTGGGTAGTATCCCTTCTTCAATATCCACTATGCAAAGCTTAACTTCCGTCGATTTCTCGTATAACAATCTCTCCGGTTTGGTTCCTGGCAGTGGTCAGTTTAGTTACTTCAACTACACCTCATTTTTGGGGAACCCGGAGCTGTGTGGTCCTTATTTGGGGCCTTGCAAAGATGGGGTTGCTAAAGGAACTCATGAAACTCATGTTAAAGGTGGACTCTCTGCATCTTTGAAGCTTTTGCTTGTAATAGGCCTGCTTGTCTTCTCCATCTTGTTCGCAGTCGCAGCTATAATCAAAGCACGGTCCTTGAAGAAAGCGAGCGATGCTCGGGCTTGGAAGTTAACCGCGTTCCAGCGCTTGGATTTCACTTGTGATGATGTTTTGGATTGTTTGAAGGAGGATAACATTATAGGCAAAGGAGGTGCTGGGATTGTGTACAAGGGATCCATGCCTAGTGGTGACCAGGTCGCCGTTAAAAGGTTACCGGCAATGAGCCGAGGGTCTTCCCATGATCATGGATTCAATGCTGAGATACAAACTCTGGGGAGGATTAGGCACAGGCATATTGTGAGACTGTTGGGTTTTTGCTCAAATCATGAAACCAATCTCTTGGTTTATGAATATATGCCTAATGGGAGTTTAGGAGAGGTTCTTCATGGGAAGAAAGGGGGTCATTTGCACTGGGATACCAGATACAAGATCGCGGTCGAGGCGGCTAAGGGACTATGCTACCTTCATCATGATTGTTCCCCTTTGATAGTCCACCGGGATGTGAAATCGAACAATATCCTCCTCGACTCGGAGTTTGAAGCTCATGTTGCTGATTTTGGCCTTGCTAAATTCTTGCAAGATTCTGGCACTTCCGAATGCATGTCCGCCGTAGCTGGTTCATACGGTTACATAGCTCCAGGTATATACCTTCTTTTTAACAAAAGGGTTCAAAGAACTTGATGTTTCATTTGACTTAAACATTTGCGATTGGATCATGCATGAAGCATTAATACCTACCAATAATTTCCTCTGGACTTCGGTTTTGACTTTGTTTTACCATGATTTGGTGCTATTGAAGTTCATATTTTCATCATTTCAATCAATATATGCAGCTTTCCAAGTACATCAATTTAGTTATAGTTTGACCAACCGGATTTCGGTGGTTCCAACTGTCCAGTAGTAATTTCCCTTAGAATTTCATGTAATTCCTCTGTACTTTTTTTTGCAGAATACGCCTACACACTGAAGGTAGACGAGAAGAGTGACGTGTATAGCTTTGGTGTAGTCCTGTTAGAACTAGTCTGTGGCAGAAAACCAGTAGGGGAGTTCGGTGACGGAGTCGATATCGTTCAATGGGTTCGAAAAATGACAGACTCAAGCAAAGAAAGTGTCCTCAAAGTCCTTGATCCCAGATTCCCATCAGTTCCTCTCCAGGAAGTGATGCACGTATTCTACGTCGCCATGCTTTGTGTCGAAGAACAAGCTGTAGAGCGACCGACGATGAGGGAAGTGGTTCAAATCCTAACCGAACTCCCAAAACCACCAAACTCGAAACAGGGAGACACCACAATCAATGAGCCCCCAACATCACCATCACCAGACACAACTCTAGACTCACCTACAACAACAATCACAAAGGACCCAAAAGACGAGCAACAACAGCCCCCAGCACCTAAATCAACACCACCTGATCTTCTTAGCATTTAAGGTTGGGTTGTAGTTTTATTACTACTTTCTGTTCTTTTGCTCTAACTTTAAGGTGTTTAAATGTTTGATGCTTTTTTGTTTTGTTTTGTACAGTAGGATTGGTGGGCAGGTATTTTGTTTTATAAAAAAAGCTATTTTTCTTTCATCATGCTGTACTGCGGTCTGCAAATGCTCTGCTGCTGCTTTTTTTTTTCCCTTCTGTTTTATCAGTTTATGAAACAGCTGTTTTAAATGTTAAAAGCTCTATATAAAAAAATTCAAGCTCCCCTGTCAAATATCCAGGGAAATGTGCCAATGGTTTTAAGGAATTTTTGGAAGCAGCAGTGTGAAAATATTGAGATGAGACCCAATTGGAATTTTTGGGGTTTATCGAAAACTAAAGTGAAATATTAATGGCTTTTATTTAAAGGGTTATGTTAGGTATAATGTAAAATTTGGTCTTCAACGTTTATATTTTTTATCAATTTAACCCATATTTTATTTTGACAGTGAACTTTTCAAAAAGAATCAAATTATTATTTTTAACGGAAATGCTGATAAAAACTTTAAATATTTAAACATGGCAACATGTGTTCCACATATACTTCATAATATTTTTTTTTATGATTTTTAAATTATTTGTTGACATAAATATAAGGTAAATAGTGTCTTACCAGCATAAAATACACGTGGGCTGCTACGCTAACATCATTAAAATATTAATATTTTAGTTAGTATTTCTGTCTAAAAAAAAACATTTTGATTTTTTTCTTGAACAATCTCTTTAGAGGTTCTGATAATATCTGGCTATTTTTTAACACAATGCCTAGAACGTCCCTCCTCAACCCGTAAATAGGAGGATAATGCGCTTCAGTGTACTCGAATCCACGTCCTACTATATTAGCTACAATGCCTATGCCAATCGAGCTAAAGACTCAATCGACAAATTTTGATTTTTTTTAAATGCAGTCAAATAAGAATTTACGTTAAAAATAATTTTGTTCTGTAAATAGTACCACAAAACTGTCTATTTTTTTGTAGTTGGGTATTCACACATCACACATGGCACATGTCATGCAACTTCTAAATCGCATGCAAATGCTTTGTTTTATCTTTATTTTTAGTTTGTATTGTAACCTATTTTGCTGTATTGTCGTTTTTGTTGTTTGCTGCACAAATGATTTTTAAATATATTGGATAATGACATTATATTTTTATTTTATATAAATTTTTTGAAAAAAAAATACTGAACAAGATAATTAAGTATATAATTAATTTTCACGTATCGTCAAAATTGTTAAGTTGATATTATTTAAAATAATATAAAATGTTATATTAATAAAATTAATGGTAAGAAAGAAATTAAAAATAAAATTAAGTGAATTTAATTTAATTTTTTTGATAATGCGCCATCATCTAATTCATTGATAATACATAAAATTATACATTATCGAGACATCAAATATAAATCTTATGTTAAATCCTTAACCAATATCTCGTAGACTCTAATTAATCGGATCATTAATCGAATTGCCACATACCTAAAATTAAAAGAGTGAAGCTAATTTAGTTAATTTTGATTCGGATTTGAAAGCTAAACTTAATTAATTCATTTCCAAAACTAATTTGATTTTATCATAAGAAATTAATAATTCGAAATTTTCAATTCAAAACAACATATAATTAGAACTAGAAATTACTTAAAACCGAAATGACCAAAACAAATAAAAAAACCCGAAAAAAGTTGACTGAAAATCTTGAGTGACTTAAATTTGAGACAATCCAAATTAAAATCCAATTTAACCTAAGCCGAATTAACTTGACCCTAAACCAACTCAACCCATTGCCTTCATAACATTCATCTTTTTGTTCTGAGTTAATTGCACCAGGCATCTTTAAACTATGACTTTCACTTTAATTGATCTTTAAATTTTAAAATATTTTAATTACATCCTTAAACTATCAATATTATATTAATTAAGTCCTTTCGTTATTAAAAGCATTAATATAATTGTTAAATAATACTTCAAATCTTATATAGCTAAAGTTAAAATGAATAATTCAAAGAAAACTAGAACCTTGTTGCATAAAATTTAAAAGTAAAAGTGGGGAAAAGAAATAGTGAATGGTAAAGCTTCTGTGAAAGTTTTGAAAACCTCTAAACTAAGATTTTCAAAGCATCCATTTTCAGAATATTTTTTTTCTTAAGTTTTAAGGTATCATTTAACAGTTAAATTAATGATTTTCATAACAAAAGAACCTAATCGATCTAACCTCAACAGTTTAAGAATATAATTAGAATGATTTGAAATCTAAGAGCCAATTTAGAATAAGTGTCATAATTGAAAGATGTTTGGGGCAATTAACCCTTTTGTTTTAAATGACTCCAATTAATGAAGAAAATTGATGTTATCTCACAATAATTGGACTTTCTAACTATTGTTTGCTATTGATTTTCTTAAAATGGATATTTGAAAAAATTATTATACTTGGTAACCTTAATTTTTAAATAGGAGGAAAATATACATTTAAATAAGTTTGAACTCATAATTCTTTTATTCTTTTATTGCTACAATTATAATGAAATCTCTCGAGTTAAGATTCAATTAACAGTTTAATAATAATTAAATTATCCATATATATATTTCACACATGATGAAATTTAATTCATAATAAAATTTAAATTAAAAATTCGTACATACGTATAATAAAATTCGAATTTAAACATTCAAAATCTTACTATTCGGATCTAACATTGCGAAAACTTGTGATTAATTAATTAATTACATAGGTTTTTTAATAAAATTATTATATAGTTGTTGATTGTATTGTATGTATATATTAGTCGCATGGAAGGTCAAATCTAGGTAATAAACATGGAGAAGATTGGATTGGAATGGCATTTTTCGTTTTTTGGAATCTCAAAAGATTTTGATTGATGGGATTAATTAATTTGATGGGTTTTATCTTCTTTCAATTAAGCATTCTTAACCCAAATTTTCGCAATGGCATTTTCCAAATTCAACAATGGAAATGATGGATTAGTAGCCGTAAATGAGTAGAATAATATATTTTAGATTTAAGTTGGTATGATGGTTAATGTCGAAGATCAAAGAAGAAAGATATTTGAATTTTAATTTGTAAATTTATGACATTCAAAGTTATTTTATTAAAAAAAACTAAACTAGAGAAAAAAAAGAAGAAAAAAAGATATTTCAATTGGTGTAGACGATGTTAATAGAGAAAACCATAGAACGACGAATTTAACAGTCCGGTAACTTAAATAAAAACTTTCGAATAATTTAGTGATCATTTTGTAACTTTTGAAGTTGAGTGACGAAAACGTAACTTACTAATAGTTATTCTTTTTAACACTTCAACTTATTAATAGAACTTACTAATAGTTTAGTGACATTTAATTTACTCTAATATAAATTCAATATTTATTTATGGTTGAATTTTGCAACCCGTGTTTTTTTTTAATAAAATTGAATCTCTCTATTTTTAACTTTAAAAAAATAGTTCATTTATTATTCAATAGCTGAAGTTCAAATAATAACACAATTAATAAGTTTTGTGGTATTTTTTTAAAATAAAAAACAAAAGTATCGACTTTTACTATGCTTCTTAGAAACATTACTAAAGAATTTTATAACCTCAACTTTTGAAACAAAAATCCTATAACCCTAGATTTAACCTTTTTATTTGCTTATTAACTTTCCATGCGTGTAATATCGACCACGTGAGTAATTTTTTTCATTTTGAAAATACCAAATAATCTAATTCAAATGATTGTATTATCGATATTCAATTTGATCTCAATTATTAAATCAAAAGAGAAAAAACACTAAATTCTCGAGGATTAAAAAGCAAATGGACTAAATTTCAAAAGTGCGGAAGTAGAAAAATTTTGAACAGAATTAAACATTTATCTGAACTATATTAAAATAATCAATTGGTATAATGCACAATCAATAAATTTACTTAAAAAGTTTCACAAAAATTATATTTAAAAAACAATGTAATGTATTTTAAAATTTTAAAAATATTTTTTTTTCACGTAAAATAATTTATTCTATTTTCGACCATGCATTATTGTTTGAAATTTTAAATCCAAAGCATGTCAATATGTTGTCGGACATTCTGATTGACAATTTTTTAAAGAAAATAATTTGACATTATATTGTTTTTTAATTAGGAAGTACCTTTCTTTCTTTCTTTATTTTTTTTTTTTTGCTTTCATCATTCATATTTCTTTTTTAATTTCCTTTTCCTTTCCTTTCTATGAGGGAAGTTGTGATCGGAATAGTAAAGTTAAGGGTGAGTTTGGATACACGGTGCATTTACTTGTAGTTAATATAAAAATAACAGTGATGGTGAAATTAAATATTGTAGTTTGAGACAAAAAGTAAATTAAACACACTATACCGTTTATCCAAACCTGCACTAAAACTAATAATAAAATATATATTTAGTTAATAAAAAAATGAAAAATTGAAACTATCATTAAAATTTTTATGAAATATAAAAAAAATGTGAAAACTATGCATATTATTATTTATGTTTTGTTTGTTATTATTAATGAATGTCCACTCCAACATAATAATATTAAGCTATATACCTATAATATTGTCCAAAATCCAAAGGGCAGGATGACCCTATTTTTGTAACATTGGAGACCCACCCAATGACTTGAAGTTGAAGGACTTCAATTTTAATTTCATAGTAGTGGCATGATACTACCTCATATGCCCCATTCAAAGAGGAAAGCTAACATTTAATAAAGCCTTCACCATTTGTGGCAAAGTTGGTGGGATTTTGCTATATAATCTATCCAAATCAACATTTTAATTGAAACAGCTAAACATGATTTAACTACTTGGATTAATTAATGATAAACTAAATTTGAGCATAATAAAAGAACCAAAATCATAATTTGACCATTTACTACGCAAATAAGGAGACAGAGTTATCATATATGCTTAAACTCGAATTTTAGGCATTAGATTTTTTTTTTTAAAGTGATTGCACGAAATATCAAAAAATAAACTCGAAATTCATCTCCCACTTCCTTTCATACATGTGCTTTTGCATGTTTTGTCAATTTTGTGATTCAAAATTTCTCTGGTTTCCCCTTCTGATGTTGCATAAATGTGAGCATATGGTCCCTTCTCATTTAGGGTTCTTGACAGGTGAAGGGAAAATACAACAAGAAGGACAAAAAAGAAAAGCCCTCAAATAATAAATTATATCACTAATCGGTCCTTCCATAGATCTTCTTATATGTTAAAGGTACAAAGTTGTAATTTTTTTGGGGGGTCCTTAGATATCTATTCAAGGATCTTATACTGTCGGTTTGGGTCTGAATTAGGCAATTTAGCACATTGAATGTAGGGTTAACCACTAAATAATTGGCAACTTAATGAGTGGACATCAATGTTCAAAACCTAATACAACCTACTCAACATGTCACTTTAAACCAACATTATCTTCACCTTCCATTTTTCATTCTTTTATCTACATTCACAATTAACATACCTTTCATTTTATTATTTTACTTAGAGCTCCAAAAATATCAAGAACGAGCCTGCAATGTATAAATAAAAAAATTGATAATCGAAATATATATCCACGCCTAAACCAAAACAAATCTGAATAGACCTGCACATATTTATTCAAGAGAATTGAAATGTATATGTATATATATATATAAAGAGATTATTAACTACATAAATATTTTTTTTATAAAATTTATTTCTTTTTTCTTGTGAAGGGAATGTTCAATGATTGCGGTCGAATAGTAGAAACCTTAACAAAGAAGAAAAATTCAAAAGAAAATAGATTTTATTATTATTGCTCAATGATTGATGAGGAAGTGAGAAAATATTAAATGAAAAAGAGAAAAAAAAACAAATAGAAAGGACAAAATATATGGAATGGAGAGCAGAAAAATGAGGTAAATATGATAAGGTGGAATAATATGGGATGCATGTGTTTCAGGATTCTTGTGAATAGGGATTTTAATTGCATACTATCAACAATCAATTGCATTAAATAAATATAAATTTCAAAAAGAAATATCATTCAAATTTTAATTTAATTAATTCATATATGTTCTTTTCAAAAATAATATTCGATAACTCAAATACTTGAAAGTTAATAAAGACATAAGTAAAATTGCACCTTTAATTTTGCTCGTAAGGATTGATATCTGTAACCCATTTTCTTTCTCGTAACGTAAATTAAGTCGAAATAATTTTCATGTGCATGCATCCGACAGGGGTGGGGGCACCCAACCCAGCAAAGGGACTGGTTTTTTTCTTAGCAACTTCGATCTTGTCTTTATTTTCTTACATTGGGATCCAGTACTGCATCCTTCTAAGACTATAGATTATAGATTAAAATTCAAACGATGATAAAAAAAAAGAATTAGAAAAAATAATTATTTTGTTGTGATATTTTAAGACTAAATGATGTAAGATGAAAGCTGTGAAAAAATCCATGTGTGTTGTCTCCATCTTCCTTTTCTTTTTTGCCTTCCAATACTATCTTTAGCAATGGTGAGCACTCATCAGATTAAAAATGAATTGGGACACCATAATTTCCCACTAATATATGCCATTCTTCAATTATGGGGATCCAATGTTTATTTTGATTTGCCCCTATCTTATCCAATTATTAGGATATATATTTCTCTCTTTTTCTTTTTTTACTCATCATTTTTTTTACTTAGAGAACAAAAAAAATTTAGGGTTATGTTTTTAAAGTTGTAACTTTTTAAAATTTAGTGAATAAACGTAAAAAAAGGGTTTGTATTTGATACTTTGGTAATGAGTAAATTTATATACTATCAACAAGAGCTTAGCTAGGGACAGATAAAAGCCTCAACCCCTTGATTAAATGAAATAATAGCAGTTTTGATCCTCCCAATTATTAATAATTCGATTTAAAATATTTTAAAATAAAACTTTGAACTTCCTCCCTCAAAATTCCTAATCTTATTTCAGCCCTCTCAATACCAAATTCAACCATATTAACATACATCATCAGTAAATACTTGTTATGTTTTTATAAAAATAATTGAGGTACAAACAAATTAAAAATGAGAGCAACTAGGGTTTATGTATATATATGTATGTAGTCCATGTTAGGGGCTATAGAGAATTAAGAGGCAAAGAACTATATTGGTTTTGGAATGAAAAAATTGGTACAAACTGCAATAAAAGCTGAAATTAGGGGAAGAAAAAGCTAAAGTCCACAATGTAGGTAAAGGACTTGATTAATACAACAAACATAGATGTTTGTGGGAACCCATGTTTTTTTTTTCAGCATCTGGCTTTAAATTTTGTGACATTGAAGTTAGGGTTTTCTGACATCTTTAGCCTCATTTAAGAATTTATGATATAAAATTTCATTTAATTCTTTTTTTCATCAATTAATTTGGGGTACCATTCTAGGCCAATGCCCACATGCCTTCATTTATTGCTATTATTTTGTTCTTTCATCATTTGTGGTTCTCTTGGTTACTTCCCCAACTTTTTAGGTACAATAAATATACCATTCCTTAAGCTAATTTATTGTGCTTATCCATATTCTCACCTATATCTTAATATATCTTAAATAACATAAATAAAATTTTTATTTGAGCTTAAATTTAGCACGTTTAAATTTGAACGAGATCTTTAAAAGTTTGAAATCGTTAAATAAAGATCATAATTGATATTAATACATGAATTGGTACTGAAGTTTGATATCTTTTGTCTAATGTGGTACTCATCATTTTTTGATCCAATGTGGTACCCACATTTGAAAAAAGTTATACATTTTGATACCTGAAAGTAACAACATTAATTTTGTGTTTAATTCGAGTTTCATAGCTGATTTGATGAAAATTTAAAATTAGCTAATAATATTAGCAATTAGCATTTATCACATCAACCCTAAAATTCGAGATAAATCACATGCACATTCACAATTAATACTAAACTTATTCTATTAACAAAATCATGAAAAATTCAAACCTAATAATAATACTAATTACCTTTCATCAAATCAACCCTAAAACCTAAATTGAACACTAATAAATTACACCATTATCTTTAAGTACCAAAATATTTATCAAATACAAATAATAGATTAAAAAAGAAAAACACAAGTACCAAATTATATATTGCTCCTTTTTATAACAATATTCTCTCCATGAATTTGTAATGTACAAGTACTTTAACTTACCTACAAGATTGAAATCATAAGGTCTTTGATATCTATGTTCAAGTAGTAAATTCTCAACAGTGCATTATAGTGATTAGTTTTACTGATAATTATTCAAAATGCGCTAATTTACTTGTACTTATTAAAGAAACACACATATGCATGGATAGATTGATTGCTGGCCTCCCCTAAAAATAACCACTCCCACTTTCCATCCAATAATTAAGACACTGTTTCACTGCAAATCACACACACACACACATAAAAGAAAAGAAAAACAAAAGGATAGACATGACAAGACCTTTCACGTTCATAACTTTTGAAAAATCAACAAAGAGAAAAGTGGAACCCTACTCTAGTGAACAAAATAGACTGTAAAAGGAGAATGAAAAAGGAAAGAAAGAAAATTGCATTAAGTGGACTTTAGCTCAAACCTGTCTAGCATATCTAGAAAACAAAGTTTGGCCTATAGTGCAATATTAAGAAGCATATGCATGTGTTTAGGAATTAGAAATAAGATTAATATAAGATTATGGAAAATTAAATAATGTGATAATTTGTGGACAATATCATATAAAGAATAACTTAGTGTGTCTAAAAAGGATGTGGGGGCAGGGGGGAAATACTTTATCTTCAATATAGTTCATATATTACATGGATGATATTCCATTAAAGAAACTTTTAAACCTTAAGTCCACTCCACTAGTTTAATTTATATATAGTATTTCAAACCTGCTCCCCTCGTACTTTTCAGTAAAAAGATCGAAAAAGGTAAATTTCATAAAAAAAAATATACATTAACAGATAATGTAACAGATATTTTCATGGAAAAACTTGTGGGGTAGAAAAAAGAATACCTTTTGGCAGTGAATTTGAAAAAGGAATAAACTTGATGAAACAAATTAAAAAATAAAAAGAACAATGTAATGTTTCATGGGGCCATCTTTATAGATTCCTATTAATTACTTCAACTTAATCTTTGGTTCTTACAATATAATTAGAAGCATTATCTTGTTAAAATGGTATCAAACAATTACAATCATACTAAATAGAGACATGACAATCTTAAGAATTCACTATGAAAATTGAGGAAAGAAATTTATATTAATAATATATTCGTAGAAACCATTAGAATCAAAGCTTCAAAAATAAATAAAGTAGCACTAAATGCAAATAGCTATCATGTGAGCTTTTATATGGCACCCTACTAGGAAAGGCAGAGCAATTTCTGGCACTCACGTAGCCCTTATTCTCTTTTTTCTTTTGTCTTCTTTTCTTAGATAAAGAACTGAAGAAAAGGGGCTTTTTACATTTGCTTTGCAAAAGAGGTAATCATTTATGTTTGGTTAAGCTTGTAAATTTAGAATCTTTCTCAGCTTTTTAATTAAAAAAAGGATTAAAAGAAAGTAAAAAATGAAACATGCAAGTAAACTCTTAGTTTACATATGGGCCAAAAAATGTGCCAAAAATTGGACAGAATACCCCCATTTGATTGGTTCATTTATGTTTTAGAAATTTCAGGCCCAAAGCATATAGGATGTTGACTCACCCCAGTTACTTCTTGGCTTGGCTATGTAGAGCAGTAAAGGACCAAGATTTTTCACCAAGGTGAAAGGGCAGTAACGGCTGGAGTTTACTGCTGAAGAATAATCCAAGCAGACAGGCTGTTTACATTTAGAACCAAAGGATTTAAGCACCCCTTGATTTGATGAGAGCATAACTATCAATTGAGTAACACGGAATAGGTTTGAGTATTTCAGGAGAGACTCAACCAACTAACATTCCGTGCTCCGAGTGTAAGGGACGCTTTGCTCGATTTAACTTATTCTGTTTGATTATATTAGAATAAGAAATGAAATAAATGAAAAGTTTACAAACCATTTCTTCTATTTATTACATGAATCTTTTACCATGGTCCATATTTGCCATGTTGGGTCACATCTAGGAACCCCATGACTAAGGGTTTATGTAGAACAAAAGAGGAGAGTTACCCCTTATTCTTACAAACTTTGGTTATCAGAGAAAAGGTAGATTTGGGGGTATTGGAGTACCTATTCATTTCTTGACAAAGGCAACCCCCTTCTCAATGCTAGTTTCTAGTTCTTTCTTCGCCTTCTCCAAGCCAACCCTGTTGATTATCATTTATGTTAAATTTAGATAGGGACAAATTATATATATTGCATGTTAGTTCGAAACGCATACCTCTCATACTCATTTAGTGGGCCAAGAGGGTATATTTCCTCAACTCCGCAACGACCGAGTCTTACCTTGGATGCGAAGAAGGGCAATTCAGTCACCTAGAAGGAAGTGTATTAGTCGTTACTATAAGCTTAAAAGAAAGAATAAGGAAGGGGGACGGCGCAACAGGGAGAGCTTTTACTGTAAAGACACAGATAACATACATGAGAAGCCACAAATGCACATCGAACAATGTCAGCATCTCCTCTTAAGCCCCGAAGACATGCATCGGCAAATTGAACCGCAGCATATGCCTGCACTTTTGTTTATGTGTTTCAATATGCATTCAGAACCAGCCTATAGCCTAAAACCATGTCTTACATAGGAACAAACAAAATCAGTACTTAGTGGTGGAGAGAGAGAGAGAGAAGTAACTAACCATCGATAATGTTGCAGACCCAGCACCAGCCTTTGCCTGCAAGAAGTTACAAATTATGATTACTCACCAGCCGTCCAGCATGTAAACACCATGACGGTAACAATATGCAAGAACATATCAAATAAGTTTTCAAGAACCAAGGAATGATGGTGCATTCTAACATGAACAACAAGTGAATATGTTGGTAAAACTAAGGGAACCGTGCAGCATAGTCAGCTTGATTATTTATTAAACTTAACTAACATGAGTCCCATGGATCATAGTGTACTTTTGAGGTATATTAGCCAGATGTGCTCTACAGGTGCAAAATTGTGATTTGCTCAACATTTTGTCTGAACTAACATAAGTCCCATAGATTTGATTACTTTTAGTTCACCATAAGGTTTCCAGCTATCGGAGTTTTCAGTCTAGAAATCAAAACATAAATGCTTTACCTCAACGACTTCTGTACCACCATTCTGAATGCGGTTTGTCAGATAATCGATTTCTTTTTGGGTGAAAGAGCATGGAGGCTTAACCTGTATAAAGGGAACGGTGAGCTCTTACATAGAATGTTCTTTTTAATACAAAATTGTTTGAATTGAAAACAAGTACTTTTCAACCTGAGATAGAAGAGGTAAAATAGTAATCCCTGCATGTCCCCCAATAACTGGAACATCAACCTCCCGCGGATCAAGACCCATGACTTCCGCCTATAAAGAAACCAAACTAATGAGGGCAAAAATTACAAGAGAACATCAGAAATGAACATTAGTAACAGTTTATCCCACCATAGATTATACAGTTTCCATTATAGGCATATACGATACATATACTATTTTGGAAAAAAACAGATCCATCAATGTCTATCAGAATCCAGATTTGGTTCATTACCAGTGAAGAAGAAAATACATTAAAGGCAAGCATTATGATTACCATACAAAGGAAACCTATTCAACGTTGTGTGGGAAAATCCAGAGTTGGCTAATTAACAACAAAGAATGATAAACCAATGGCAAGTTTTGTAGTTACCACAAACGTATTGGCTCTCACAACATCAAGCATTGTGACTCCCAGAAGTCGGTTTGGATCAAAGGTGCCAGCTTTCTTGAAAACTTCTGCGGCGATCGGAACGGTGGAATTAACAGGATTACTAATCAAATTGATAATAGCATTGGGACAGCACTTAGCTATTCCCTCACACAGTGTCTTAACAATTCCAGCATTGATGTTGAAAAGATCATCCCTTGTCATTCCAGGTTTCCTAGGAACTCCAGCTGGAATAATTACAAGGTCCATTCCTGTTAGAGCCTCCTCCAATTGCTGTTGCCCCAGAAATCCACGAACCTAAAAAATTCAACAACATTACTAAGAAAAACCATAATTCTTATATATGGATTATATTAATCAAGCATAAAACTTGTGGGGTAAAGTTGTCAGCTTCATTGCCTATTGGTTTCAAGGTTGAATTTTGATGCTTTGTTATCTTAACTACAGCTTGATCATAATTCTATCTTGATTCCCATTCAACAACATGAAATTCAACTCAACAAGCAAGAACAACCCAGAAATACTCTTAAGTCTACCAATTCCATTTCCACCACTAATTAGAACTTATATATGGATTTCAATTTTCAATCAATAAAGAAATTCTTACGTAAAAGGGAACTTGAAAAACACTAGCATACCACAGCTCCAGTATCCATGTGGCTAATATCAGCAGTAACACCAGGAGTGTTAACCACATCATAAAGATGAAGAACAGAAACCAAAGGGTTCATCTTCATCAACAATGATAACGGTTGCCCTATCCCACCTGCCGCTCCCAAAATCGCCACCTTGAAACCAGTTGACCCACCTTCGGCTCGGCAGTCAGCTCGACCCAAACCCGAACTACCCTCCATGTGGGAAAAACTGGGTGGGTTGAGATGAGCCGAGATTGTTGCAATTCGTTGGTTGACTCGAGAATTATTGGTCTCCTGCATATTGAATGCCCTGTTTTTAAAAGGATTGGAGGTGAAATGAGTGATGGGATTTCTTCAAATTGCTTCGAGTTTATAAATTGATGGAGTGTTTTGTGTTTTTGGTTGCAGAAATGGATTGCTGAATTGGGAAACGTGTAAAGCTATCTTATCTTGAACTGCACATTCCCAGAAAAAAATTAAAAATTTTGGTTTTGGAAGCAGTGGGAATTCTGTTAGAACTTTCCCCACTTCTACGAATCTCTTCTTATGTCAAATCTCAAATCATCCACCGATTTATTTCTTATGAACTCGTTAGGCCCGATTTAGACAAGGAATGCATGTACTTCTCGAAGCCCAAGAAAACCCTTTAGGGCTTCAGGCTCAAATTTCTTCTTTTTGATAGCGGTGGAAGGGGTCATGGTTATCTAAATCCAATCAATCCATCGGATCAATAATTAAAAAATTAATTTTTAAGAACTTTTGTGATATAATTTAAACTTGCACCACTTAAGAGTTTGATGAGAGTTTTAGTTAATGCTTCATATGAGTTAAGATAGTTCAATTTTTTCTAAAATGTTATTTGAAGTTAATTACACCAGATATCCCTAGACTATGACTCTTGTTTTAAATTAGTCCCTAAACTTTAATATGTTCTCATTACATTCCTAAACTATTGATATTATATCAACTAGGTCCTTTCGCTATTAAAATTATTAAATTAACCGATAAATGATACATCAAATCTTATATAGCTAAATTTAAAATGAATAAATAGAACGTTGTTGAATAACTTTTAAAAGTAAAAATTAAAAATAAAGTAAACTGAAAAAATAGTACATGGTAAAATTTTTGTAAAAGTTTTGAATACCATAAAATTAAGATTTTCAAACATCTATTTTTGCAATATTCATTTTTCTTAAAATTTTCATTTTAAATTATGTTAGATAAATTCTGACGTGTCATTTAACAGTTAAATTAACAAATTTAATAATGAAGGGACCTAATTGATATAACATCAATAGTTTAGAGATGTAGTTAGAATATTTTGAAGTTTAAGACTAATTTAAAAATAATTCTATTTTTTTATGTATTGATTTCTCATATTAATTTTAAATATATGTTTTTAAAAACAAGTGGTCAGGAAAAAGTAGTAGTAGACTTCTTTCCCAATTATTCGGACTGAGTTCAAATCTTAGAATCATCACTAGTTTGAACAAAATTAAACTTAGACCGTAAAACTGGTAAAAATACATGTAATTATACAAAAATAAATAAATAAAATTGTTATATCATTATATATATAAGCAACTTGCATCTTAAAGAGCGATGAAATTCAAGATATCCGATGACCAAGTATTACTAGCTAAAGAGAATCAAACATTAAAGACCCAAATATATTAGAAATTATATCACACGAGTATACATATAGAAATAACATATTTAAAACATGTGTAACATGCAAATAATGTGGGTGAAACAATGTGTAATGACATTGAAATGTATAAAAATATTAAAATAAAGCTTTAGTTAAAACGATAAAGACAAGATTTTATAGATGTTACAAATATTAATATTTGCAACTTTTTTATTAGGTTTTTTCCTTAATAATAATATGCTTTATTTAAAATATGAAATGATATTTTAATAATTTTATTAATTGAATTGGTGTTGAATTAATTTATAATATCAACCCAGTCATACACTTAAACAACATCTCCATAAACCTCCGAGTTTTTACACCTACAACTCTCGCTTATTTTCAAAATTTCGTCCTCTTAAAACACAAATTCCGACACATCTACCTCACTGAAATTCTAATCAACCAAACCCAATCTTATCATCTCAAAGTGGATCAACAAAAGCAAATTCTAATAAATAATCCACCTTCTTCCTCTTAGCATTTCTTAAAACTTAAGTAATTTGAATATCGGTATGATATTTGATGTCCTTATAAATAATTCCACCATTTCCATAAACTCATCCAATTTGGTCATTGGTAATACATCAACAACACTGTTGCCTTTTTCCCACCTATACAATCAACATAGACGAAACGTCGACGTTCTGGTCCCAAGCTTTAACAGTCACAGAAGAAGAGTGAAAAGGGTTTCTAATTATATAATTTTGTTATTAAATTTGTTAGTGTGTTATTTTGATTAAAAAAAATCACTTAGTATTAATGTAACTAAAAATATGAAGTTGGGATGAACTTGAATTTAACAAATTAATTATAATTGTATTAACAGTTGACCTATTCATGGGCTGAGTTACCTATCCAGGCTCAAAGGCTTACCTAAAATTTGGGAGGGTTTAGACAAAAATATTAGGCTCGAAAAATGAGTCTAGGTAAAAAAAGGCCCGTTTAAAATATGGGACAGGCTTGAACATTCAAGGCCCAAGCTCAGCCCGACCCGACCCATTTTTAAATTTATAATACTTTATATTATGTTATTTTTATATATTATGTAATTTAGAACACATTAAAAAAAGAAACTTATATTAAATATATAATACTACTCTAATGTAAACATTAAAATAATGTTAATATGACTATATAAAAATTTTCAATAAATAAAAAAGGAATAAAATTATTAAATATTAAAATTAAATAAAATAAATATTTTTTTTAAATAATATGGGTGGACCTAAAATGGACTTGACTTAGTTTTTTTACAAATATGAACGGATTTGGGCAAAGTTTAATCCCATATTTTGAGTTGGGATGGGCTTAAGCAACTATAAAGTATGTTAATATCATGCTTAGGCCCGACCTAACTAGTCCCATGAGCACCTCTAGTTAACAGTTGGATTTGAATTTTAAAATCTAAAAAGTAAAAAGGCTAAATTTCTAAAAGTAAAACTACAGTAACTAAATTCCAAATTTAAAAGAATATAAAGACTTAGCATATTTGAACATATTTTATCTATTGGGTCAAAATATATATTAGATTATGGTATATTCATAATTATCTAATATAAATTTTAAAAAAATTAATATAAATATTAAATAAGATTTTAATTGAATAATAAAGTATAAATGTTTGTTAAAAAATGTTAAAACTATAAATTATGGTAAATCTAAAAGCCTTCTCATAATTTTCAATACTTTTTAATTTACAGTTAATTAATGTTGAAAAAAACAATTATTTTTGACAAGTCAAAGGGAAATTAATTGGTTCTAATTTTTATAGGGTTTTTTTTTTTTGTACATAGGAGCGGTCCAAGACCTCTTTAAGTAATAATGGCCCTAGGCCTAGTTACACCAATAATGTCCTCTTGGATATCCTTGGTAAGATTCTTGGAGGGTGAACCAGCTTAATTACACCAAAGGCCCTTGAAATGCCCAGCTCGCCAAAAAAATCCACACACATATTACCTTCACGATAAATATGATCAAGACTACAAGTCCAATTGCATTGACGCAGCTCACAAATCTGGATCATTAAGGAGAGAGGATCATGTTGTTGCAAAGGGGTCAAATATTGTTAATAGCCACAAGTTAGTCTGACTCGATAACAAGATTCCTTATGCCATGTTCCCATGCCAGACGAAGACCATTATATATAGCATAAAACTCAACTTTGGTGTTGTGCCCATATCCTAACTTCCCAGTAAATCCAAATAGTCAAGATCCAACATTATCTCGACATACACCTCCCATGACTAAATCTCCAGGATTCAAAGTAGTCGCAACATCCACATACATTTTTATAGGGTTTTTTTAACTTTGCCTTCGCTTTTATAATCTAAGCTACTAATTAATTATAGTCTTTGTTATGGCAATAAATTATTTTAAAAGTATGCAAAGGTAAGAGTTCCCTTAAGATACAAGGATAAAATTTTTCGCTTCAAAGCTATTAGCTTATTCATTTACTTTTATCTCTCGATTTATCTTTTGATTTAACAATTACACTTTAATGAAGACTAAAATTTTAAATTTTAAAAAATACAAAGATTAAAAATGACTAAATAAAAATACAAAGATTTAATTTATAGCTTTTAACAAGTATAGGGTAACAGCCAAATTTAAACCAATATCAACTATAACACCAATAGCAAACAATGGCATCTCACTTCTCGATTGAGTCTTAATTCAATTGACACAATTACAATTATAACAATTAAGGAGAATATGAATTCAAACACATTTAAGTGCGTCTTTTCCTTCAATTTAAAAGTAGGAAGGGGTTAAGGATAGAACTAAATTTTGTATAAAATATATTCAAATATTCATCCACAAGTATCGTATAAGTATAAATATATGTCCAAGCAACCACCAAACGTATAATCAAACTATTACGAACTAATCAGACTAAAACTCACACATAACAATTGCTCATGGTGAAACTCAAAGACCCACGGATTTAATTGTGCATGGTGAGTCTTAAACTTAGATACTCAAGATCCAAGGCCTTGCCTTTGCTAACTATACCAAGCCTTCCTTGACTATCCAAATGGTTAAAGCACTTAGGAGGTCCCTGTATTATAGAGATCACATCAAATTAGTCCATTTATTATCAAATGGATTGATTTAATCCTCATATTATAAAAAAGAACCAAATAAGTCTAAATTGTAAAAAGGTTAACATTTACCGTATAAAAAATATCTTGAAACTTATTTTTTTTCAATTGCAGTTAAATTCTAAACAAAACATTTTATTTATAGAACCATAAAAACTTTAAAAATATTATATTCGTTAAATAATAAATGATATTTTTAACAGTAAATGCTAACTCCATTTCACTTTATTTAATTTTATAATAATATATGGATTAAATTGTTCCATTTAACATTAAGATAATTTTAAACAAAGTGAAGTATCTATTCAAAATTTTTGTGCTTCCCTTGGATGTTGCCTATGTTCTATGGACATGTTTTATAGTATGTCTCCTTTAGCACCAAGATAATTAACTTATGCCGATTGAGTCATAGCTCGACTGGTATAAATATTGTTGTCAATGTAGAAGTGTCACGGGCCGCAGTTTAAAGCCCGTGACCATCGCACCAAATGCATCCAATGGAGGTCTATTGCTTAGATGGGGATCATTTGGCCTACGAGAACTGGCCCGATTCAAAGAGCTATTGGACAAGCCTGTCAGATTGAAGCCTAGTTGGCCTGATAATGAAGAGATGGAAACTTAGGCTAATATGGTAACTAATCTTAGAAGATAGAGGGAATCATATCTTGTAAATATTAGATTAGATTTGATAAGGCTTATCTTGTAAATCCCTAAAATTAAGGGATATGGTTAAATCTCATCCGTCGATGTAAATGTATCTTGACCATCGGTTTTGGGGGAGCTCAACTATAAATAGAGAGCCTCCCCCTCATTTGTACTCATTCCTGAATTGTTTCATTATTCTTTGTGAATAAGAGAATTGAGAGCATTTACTCAAACACTTTGCGAGCGCTCTTTCTGTTGTTCTCTTGTAGCTTCTTTTGGCACAATCGCTTCCGCTATACAAATTGGTGCCTTGGAGGAGTTCTAAGGAATCCTCACTTTTGGGCGTAAAGGCTGACTTAGGCGAGTTTGGAGCAAACGGATTGCCTAAGGCCACACGGTTTACGAGACGAAAGGTCTAGCCCCGTGACAAGTGGTATCCGAGCCAAGTTTTGAACCAAGTGATATTCGAGTTGGTTCGAAGGCACCGTTGGGATGTCGAGAGAAGAGTTCGAACAAATGTGGGCGAGGAAGTCTTTGAGGGAGATGTTGTCGGCTGTTGAGGAACGCTTGGGTAAACTTGAGGAGTCCATGGAGGACGCAAAAGAGTCGGGCAATGCGCTTGGGGAAAGCATTGATGACTTGAGGGAGCAGTCCAGAGAATTTGTTACCACGTGTCTCACTTCCCAAAGGGATAACGTGCATGAGTTGCTAGATTTCCAAAGGAAGAAACTGACGGAGAGAAACGATGCTCTCGAGGCCATGATTATGGCTTTGAAAGAGGAAATAATGGCCACGACGAGGGCTTTGAGCACAAGAATAGAGGAGCTCGAGGGAGAGCTGGCCTTGTGCCGAGCAGCCGCGGGGAATGGAGTGTCAAGTGCAGCACTCAGTAACGAGGATGTCCCAAAGCCGAAAGAGTTTGTAGGGACAAGGTCTGCATGCGATGTGGACAATTTATTGTGGAGGATAGAACACTACTTCCGTACCAAAGGCATCGTGGATGATGCGGATAAGGTAAATACTGCTTCAATGTTTCTTACTGACATTGCGCTTTTATGGTGGCGAGGTAGGACCACAGATAAAAGGCAAAGTGAGATTGGAAAGTGGCAAGAGTTCCAATGCGAGTTGAAGGGACAGTTTTACCCAGAGTTTGCCGAGGAATAAGCTCGGGCAAAGTTGCAAGGAATAACGCAACGGGGCACAGTGGGGGAGTATGTTCAAGAGTTTAAGGAACTCATGCTCCAATTTTCAGAGGTGACCGAAAGAGAGGCATTGCTTGCTTTTTAGAATGGATTGAAGCCGTGGGTCAGACAGAAGGTGGAACAAAGAGGTGACCAAAAGCTGTCGGAAGCCATGACGGTAGTTGAGTCCGTGGTCAAGCTTGGTCTAGGGAAAGACAAGCTTGGGTCTTCCAAGTCTGAGGAAAGGGACGTATGTGAAATGGATCACAAGGAAGATATCGTTGATGGCAATGGCAACGGCGACAATGGTGGTAATGGGAAACCACGAGTTGGGAAGAAGAAACCCAACAGGAAAAGGGACAAGCTGAAATGCTTTCTTTGCGACGGTCCACACATGTTAAAGAAATGTCCGAAGAAATCCGCGCTTAAGGAGAAGTCGGTGGGTAAGGCCTTGGTACTTGGTTTGAGTGCAAGGGGTGTCGAAGGCAAGGAGGCCGAAAGCGAGAAAAAGCCAGTGGAGTGCTTCTTGTGTCGTGGTCCGCATAGGTTGTGGAAGTGTCCGAGGAAGTCTGTCATCGAGGGAAACGAGGGAGCAGACAAGGAGCCCAAGAAGTTTGGTTCAAGCAAGGGAAAAGCCGAAGCCAAGAGGGCAAAGAGGAGCAAAAAGAAGCGAGTAAAGTGCTTCTTGTGCCGTGGTCTGCATGAGTTGTGAAACTGTCCAAAGTAAGCCGGAGTCAAAAGAAAGGCAATGTATGAGCTTGTTGAGTCATCGGAGGGGCTTCCACCAAAGGAAGAGGTGAGTTTGTCATCGGACATAAAGGGAAAAGTTGCGATGAAAACAGTGAAGCTAGAACTAATGAGGCTCAAGTTGAGTGAAGCATCAGAGTTGGTAGAGTCATCGACAAGGCTTCCACCTATGGGAGAGGTGGGTGGTGCATCAGACTTCAAGGAAAAGGAAATGATGCATGTGGGATAGTGGACCAGAGTAAATGTAGCGAGTAGGATGGCTTGAGTTAAGAAGCGACGTATGCCGAGGCAAAAGTCCCGAAAGAAGGGAAAGGCTAAGGCGTCGAGACGAGACCGAGGCGAATCAAGTCAGTGCCATTCAGAAGTCGCAACGAGGGCGTTGCGAGAATGGGTGGGGGAGAATGTCACGGGTTGCAGTTTAAAACCCGTGACCATCACACCAAATTCATCCAATGGAGGTCTATTACTTAGATCGGGATCATTTGGCCTATGAGAACTGGCCCGATTCAATGAGCTATTGGATAAGCCTGTCAGATTGAAGCCTAGTTGGCCCGATAATGAAGAGATGGCAACTTAGGCTAATATGGTAACTAATCTTAGAAGATAGAGGGAATCATATCTTGTAAATATTAGATTAGATTTGATAAGGCTTATCTTGTAAATCCCTAAAATTAAGGGATATGGTTAAATCTCATCCGTCGATGTAAATGTATCTTGACCGTCGGTTTTGGGGGAGCTCAACTATAAATAGAGAGCCTCCCCCTCATTTTTACTCACTCCTGAATTGTTTCATTATTCTTTGTGAATAAGAGAATTGAGAGCATTTACTCAAACACTTTGTGAATGCTCTTTCTGTTGTTCTCTTGTAGCTTCTTTTGGCACAATCACTTTCGCTATACAAATTGGTGCCTTGGAGGAGTTCTAAAGAATCCTCACTTTTGGGCGTAAAGGCTGACTTAGGAGAGTTTGGAGCAAACGGATCGCATAAGGCCGCCCGGTTTGCGAGACGAAAGGTCTAGCCCCGTGACAGAAGGACGTGGTTTGAGTACGCTGAAATGCATTATCCTCCTATTTATCGGTTAGGGATGGGCTATAGATAATTTTAGGTATTATGTTAAAAAAAAACAAATATGATTAAAACCTATAATAAAATTGTTTAAAAAGTAATAACAATTATATTAGAAACCTAATTTGCTTCCAAAATACACATAAACAAG
This sequence comes from Gossypium hirsutum, assembly GCF_007990345.1. NCBI lineage: Eukaryota > Viridiplantae > Streptophyta > Magnoliopsida > Malvales > Malvaceae > Gossypium > Gossypium hirsutum. The sequence continues at coordinate 3,577,750 of NC_053439.1, read as the reverse complement.
ACCAAAAAGAATTTTAGGCATGTGAAACTTTTGAAGTACTTTATAATATTTCCCCCGAAAACCAAGTTACTATGCTAATATAATTACAATCTAACATCAATGTCTGTATTATACACTACATTATGATTTATTTGGATGACATTTTTTTATGTAAAAGAAAAATAAAGTTTTGATTGGAATGATAAAATTGATCTTTATAAATTTTATATAAAAATATTTAATAAAAAATAAAACTATTTTTATCGTAATATTTATTATTGGTAATTTAATTTTTAATGGTTAATTTTTATTATCATTTTAGTCCTTAATCTTTAAGTTTAAAGTAATTTAAGGGAAAAACTGACTTGACTCTTAAAATTTTAACAGAACTGACATGACAATTCACATAGTGATTTATGTGTACTTTATAAAAATTAAAAAATACATAAAAAATATTTAATTTTTTCTTTAAAAAAATCCACATCAAGAATGGAGTACACATACACATCAATGCTGTTAAAATTTTAACAATTCAAAAAACAGAAATAATTTGACCAAAATTTGAACGTTAAGGAATACTAGTGTAGTCCCCCCTCCCATAAAAAAGAAGAATTAAGACCAAAGTAATAAAAGGAATAAACTTTAGGAGTTAATTTATCATTACATCTTTATTATTTTAATCATTTCTCAACTAAAGTAAAAACAAGTTAGCTGACGACACTATTTCAATCATAAACTTAAATATGGTAAAAATAAATAACATCTAAAATTTTTTAAAAAAGAAATAATTTCCAAAATTTGAGTCCTTGTCATCGAAATTAAGAGTATGATAAATTGCATTTTTATTCGTTGTATTGAAAAAAATGAAGAAAATTCTCTAATATATTAGACTGTGAAGGATTGTGACCTGTTTTGGCTTTATGTTCATCACTTTAAAAAATGGCATTCATATTATCAAAGTGGAAGATGCACTGCCTTAAAATATGGAAAAGATCATATATATATATATAAGCTTAGCTTGAAGTTCAAGTTTAATATTTGCCCAATTACTTAGTAGAAAGGATTGGCTTCCTCATTCATCATCTTCTAAGTGAAGCAACTATCAATAATCCAAACTTAGAAACCCCAGTTGACATTACTTTTATCTATCCCCCCAAGCAAGTTAGAACAGCACCCACCAGGACGAATGGCTAAATAGATTTATTTAAAGGCTTGGGTACTTGATTTTCAACTTAATTCTTATTCAAACTTGAGTTCTTCACAATTTAATATTTTAATTTGAAATGATTCGAATAAATTACTTAAAATGATACGAGCTTGAATTGATCAAACCCAAAATAATCTCAAATTACATAAATAAAAATATTAAAAAATCTTAAAACTTGATTTATCCCAAAATAAATCTACCAGTCCAATAATCTTTCAATTGTGTCTACCCAGTGTTCTAGAATTTTGGGGGTTCAGGTAACCCTACAGTTCTTCTAAAGCAGTCAACAGCGGCTGCCATTACAGCCAATGGAATGTTGAAAAAGATGCATAAAAGAAATACCCCACTAGACCCATAGACTTTTTGACTTACTCTTGCTAATAGACCTGTTCAAACGTAGGGTACTTGACTCAATTCGGTAAATTTGATTCAACTAAGGTCAATTTTGAATACAAAATTTCTCATATCGGTTTCGTCTGGTCCTAAATTCAATTTAAAATTAACTATAAAATTATATAAAATATCAATTAAAACCATAGTTTATTATTTTTAAGTAGTAAAATAAAATTTTTGAGCAGATCGAGCTTACCTAAAAACGTCAACCCTAAAAATCGGCTTTTGCTTAAAAATATTTTTAAATTTAGATTTTAATTTAGTTCAACTCAACTCATGAATATAAAAAATCCAAGCTGTTAATTCTAATTTTGTTTTTTTTGGAATTCTCAAGTCTTATGGTAGGTTGACACCCAAAGTGAGTTTTGAATTTGTTAACTAATAATTAATTAATAAAAGCAAATCTAAATAAAGCTGGAGATATCTCTGTTAATCACTAGTTGATGTTGACATAATCTCTACTTACCATGGATTAAAGCACTTATAACCAACATCATTAACTTTTGCTTCTTTTTCTTTATAGATTGTTATAATTGAGAACCAGATGTGTTAGCTCAACCAAGTTTTTGCCTTCGGATCTATAAATATATATTTGTGTGTGTGAGTCACGAGAGAAAAATGTGACTTTTGTACGTGAGAGTTCAAAAAAAAAAACATTATCTATACTTATTATAAGTATAAAATTAATTTTTTTTACTATGAATCTCGTTATAAATTTTTATCATATATATTTTCTTATATAATTTTTAGAATTATTTATAGTCTCTCTTTAATCTTTAAATAAAAACACTTACACTCATATCATTCTACACTGATAACAATATAGATATCAATTAAATTAAGACCTAATCGACATATTTTATATAACAATATAAATATTTAACTCATATATAATTAATATATTATTTTCTAGGATTAAACCAAACTCAAATGTGAATTAAATAATAATAAATATAGGCACGAATGAATAATGTTGTGGTTTCAAGGCACTCCTAATTTGGGTAATTAAGACAGGGTCTCGACCTCGGGTATCGAAACAACCGAGTCATCACGGCGACGAAGAGCCCGGGGGATGCTCTATCTTTTTAATTACTTTATTTTCATCCTCAAAGTTCACATTTCAAGGTCCAATTTGACCACAAATCACATTCTAATCGTGTTTAATGCCCCTCCATTGGAACACTGCAAAATAAAAAAAAACTTCTCCCTAGTCCCTCCCAATATATTAGCTTTTTTCCCTGTAGTATCGTGATTTTAAAATAGTTCGATTGGTATTAATATTATTGTAAATGTAGGAGGACATTGGTTCTAGTGTATTAAAACGTGTTATCCTCCTATTTAAGGGTTGGGGAGGGATTACAGATAGTTAAGCATTGTATAAAAAACAGATATGATAAAAATTTATAATTAGATTAATATTAAACCAATAAATTATTATTAAAAAAAGAGAGAAAACTGATTCAACCCATTTTTTAACTCGATTCAATAAGTCTATATCGATTTGTAAATCAATTAATTCAATACATATCCTTAAACTGATATAACATTTTGATTGAAGAATTATTTAAGTAATAAAATTTTATAAAATGGATAATGCATGATCTTATTTTTTTAGAGGAAAGAATCTACTATACTATTTTAATTAAAACCCTTCCTTTTTACCAATTTTAGGCTATCTTACAATGCACATGAATGAATTGACTGAAACCAAACCCTTCCAAATTCCCTTAATTATTCTTCAATTTGCCTATGATATTTGGCACCTCCAATTATCTAATTAAAACGAAATTTCATACTCCCTTTTTTTAATTAATTTAATAAAAATATAATTTTAATTAATATTTTAAAAAGCACACCTCATAATATTTTCATTCGGTTTATAAAATTAAAAAAAATTCATAACCAATAATCAAATTTTAAAGCAATTTCATTTTTGTAAAAATATTATGGTGACACTTGTATTATGAATTGAATTATATTTTGTTTACTTTATTTAAAAAATAAATAAATATTTATACGTTAGACCAAAACGACCTTGATAAGTGGAAGTTGTGTATATATGTAGAGAAGGTAAACCATGTAACTAAGGGTAGAGCTAGGGGGTTATAAGGGGCACTAATCCCCTAAAATGATTTTTTTTTTAGTTTTAACTAATTTGTAATTTATAAATTTTTAATTTAATAATGGTAAATTTACACTTTGCCTCCCAAAAATAATAAAATTTTAATTTAATCCTTCAAAACTATAAAGATATATGCTATTAAAATTGTAAAATTGTATTTTTTAATATCGAAAAAATATACAACTTAATTCTGACCCTCTAAATTTTTTTTCTGACTTTACTCCTGCTACTGATGTGATGACGAACCTAGCAAGATTAAGAGACTTAGTATTTCAGGGGCAAAACTAAGAGGGTTGACAGGAGCTCTCATCCTCCCAAATGAAAAAGTTTCCATTTAGGCCTTTAAATTTTTTTAAAATTTAAATCACTAATGGTAAAATTATACTTTGACCCCTTAAAAAAATAAAAATTTGATTTAATCTTTTAAAAATTATAAAGAAATGGACTATTAAAATGATGAAATTGCATTTTTACAATTCTTTCATTATCCTTGAGAGGCAATTGTTTAAATATTGTAGACTGATAATGCTGACATAATTTTCAATGGGTGGTCTTTATCTAATCTGTTATTTTCTCTTATTATTATTATTATATATTAGAAAACAAATTTATCATTTTGTTAAAATTTATACTCATTTTTTAATGTTAAAAATTATTTTTTATATGTCAATATAAAAATACACATAACACTAAATATAACTATTTAACTATTCCGCTAGTTTTCAATAATAAAAATCAACAAAAAGAAAAGGAAAATTAAGGGTGAGTTTAGATGGAGGCACGTTTATATGTGGATAATATAAAAACAGTGGTGGCGGTGTGATTAGATATTGTAGCAATACAGTAGCGTGAGACAAAAAATAAACTAAACACACAATATCACACCCAATTACCCATCCAAACACACCCTAAATCTAATACATAATCTTACTCCTAGTTTTCCCTTTTTAACTTTCATTTTCAAACCCCCGTTGCTCTCAAATTAAATCTAATACAACAAAATTTTCATATTTGAAAGTCAGTTTTCAAAATCCAAGAAAAGGAAAATTATGATAATAAATGACATTAATCTTGCATCAATTCTCTGTTTTGGCAAACCCAATAAAAGCATCTGCTTTTTGTCACTTCCTCTTTCCTTAATAAACTGCCTAAACGAAACACCAAATCACGTTTTCTAAGTTACCTCCCCCCCCCCACCACTGTAAACCACAAATTCACTTCGATTCCAATGCTGCAATTCGATGTCATTTGGCGACACACCCCATAATTATAAAATAAACAGTGGAAAAAAGTAGTAGAAGATTCCATTTTTGAATCGCTTTTTTCATGTGAACTTGAAAAAAAACAAAGTTTAAATCTTTAATCTTCATCGTCTTCATGCAGTAACCGTCACTGTTTTTTCACTTAAAAACAAAACCACCCCCCCAAAAGCAAAAAAGCCATGATTTTTCGAGTGGTGTTCTTGTTTTTGGATTGAAAATGAGAAACCCAGATTTGAAAGCTTTGATTTGTTTCCTTTTTTGGGTTGTTTGTGTTTTCACTTTCGTGGTTTCTTTCAATGGAGATTCGCAAATACTGATTCGCGTCAAGGATTCTCAGCTTGATGATCCGAATGGACGGTTACGCGATTGGGTTATTTTGACGCCTGATCAAAGTCCGTGTAATTGGACCGGTGTTTGGTGTGAATCTCGTAACCGTACTGTTGCTTCGATTGATCTTTCTGGGTTTGGAATCTCTGGTGGGTTTCCGTTTGAGTTTTGTCGGATTCGGACCCTTCGAACTCTTTATCTCGCCGATAATAACCTCAACGGTTCACTGTCTTCTCAGGCTATTTCTCCGTGTTTTCGTCTACGGAAGATTGATCTTTCGGGTAACATATTCGTCGGCGAGTTACCGGATTTCTCGTCGGAGCATTTGGAAGTTCTTGAGCTTTCTAACAATAATTTCACCGGCGATATTCCAGTGAGTTTCGGACGGATGAAATCTCTCAAAGTTCTTTCACTTGGTGGGAACCTACTCAACGGAAAGGTACCTTCTTTTCTGGGTAATCTTACTGAGTTAACTGACTTCGCACTCGGGTACAATCCTTTCAAACCGAGTCCATTGCCCGACGAGATCGGAAACTTGTCGAAGCTCGAATATTTATGGTTGACGAACGCGAATCTCGTCGGCGAAATTCCGTTTTCGATTGGGAATCTCATTTCGTTAAAGAGTCTGGATTTAACATGTAATTTCCTGATTGGTAAAATCCCAGAAAGCTTATCGAAGTTAAAGAAACTGGAGCAAATCGAGCTTTATCAAAACCAGTTAACCGGTGAGTTACCTGAGAGTTTAGCTGAGTTGACAAGTCTACTTCGACTCGATGTCTCACAGAACAGCCTCACCGGAAAATTACCGGAGAAAATCGCTGCAATGCCTCTCGAGTCTTTGAATCTCAATGACAACTTTTTCACCGGTGAAATCCCTGAAGTTTTAGCTTCGAATCAATATCTCTCACAGCTAAAGCTCTTCAACAACAGCTTCACCGGAAAGTTACCGTCCGACCTCGGTAAGTTTTCTCCTTTAGAAGACTTCGATGTTTCGACTAATAATTTCTCCGGCGAGTTACCGCCGTTTCTTTGTCACAAAAGGAAGCTTCAGCGCATAGTCATTTTTACGAATCGGTTCTCGGGGAGCATACCGGAATCCTACGGCGAATGTGAGTCCTTGAATTATATTCGAATGGGTGATAACGCATTTTCCGGTAACGTGCCGGAAAAATTCTGGGGTCTGCCTTTAATGCAGCTTTTTGAATTACAAAACAATCATTTCGAGGGTTCAATTTCTCCTTCAATCTCAGCACTTCAAAAGCTGACAATTCTTCGAATTTCCGGTAATAATTTCTCTGGCGACATTCCAGAAGGTATGTGTAAATTACATAATTTGACACAAATTAATCTGAGCCAAAATCGATTTTCCGGTGGACTGCCGTTATGTATCACTGATTTGAAGTTACAAACGCTTGAGTTAGAAGATAATGAGTTAACAGGGAATCTACCAGGTTCAGTGGGTTCATGGACTGAGTTGACTGAGTTGAACCTTGCCAGAAATAGATTCACTGGCGAAATCCCACCTACCCTCGGTAACCTACCGGCATTAATTTACCTCGAATTGTCCGGTAATTTACTGATCGGTAAAATTCCAGAAGATTTAACGAAGCTGAGGTTGAACCGGTTTAACCTTTCGGGTAATTTGTTGAACGGTAAAGTACCATTGGGTTTCAATAATGAGTTCTTCATTTCGGGTCTATTAGGTAATCCTGATCTTTGTAGCCCGAATTTGAATCCGCTTCCTCCATGCCCAAGAATCAAACCTGGTACCTTCTACGTTGTGGGTATTTTAACAGTCTGCCTTATACTACTTATCGGGTCGGTCATTTGGTTTTTCAGAACGCGATCCAAATTTGGTAGCAAAACCCGACGGCCGTACAAAGTCACCTTGTTTCAACGGGTTGAGTTCAACGAAGATGAGATATTCCCGTTCATGAAAGACGATTGTATCATTGGAACAGGCGGGTCGGGTCGGGTTTATAAAGTGAAACTCAAAACAGGTCAAACTGTGGCGGTTAAGAGGCTATGGGGTGTTAAACGTGAGGCAGAAGAGGTTTTCAGGTCTGAAACCGAGACGTTAGGTCGGATCCGACACGGCAACATCGTGAAACTATTGATGTGTTGTAGTGGGGATGAGTTCAGGGTTTTAGTTTACGAGTGCATGGAAAACGGTAGCTTAGGCGATGTGTTACATGGCGACAAGTGGGGTGGTTTAGCAGATTGGCCGAAGCGGTTCGCGATTGCGGTCGGCGCCGCTCAGGGGCTAGCTTATTTGCACCATGATTGTCTGCCTCCTATAGTTCACCGTGATGTGAAGAGTAACAACATATTGCTAGATGAGGAGATGCGGCCACGCGTGGCGGATTTTGGGTTGGCTAAAACGTTGCAAATTGAAGCCGGGGACGACGGTTCTAACGGCGGAGCCATGTCTCGCATTGCCGGAACCCATGGATATATTGCCCCAGGTTAGAACATTTATTATTAGTTAAAAATTATTGTCTAGAATTCCACGTAGTCGTTAATAATATGATCAAGTAACAGTAAAAAGAATCCATTTCATCACTTTATCAACAACAACTAATAATGATAACGATTCCGCGTTCTATGATGGACCGTTATCTTAACCGTGTTTACTATCCCTTTGCAGAATATGGTTACACACTAAAGGTGACGGAAAAGAGTGACGTATATAGTTTCGGAGTTGTCTTGCTAGAACTAATCACCGGCAAACGTCCTAACGACTCTTCATTCGGCGAGAACAAGGATTTAGTGAAGTGGGTCACCGAGGTTGTTCTATCATCACTGCCACCATCGGCATCTGCCCAAGGCGGGAACGACAGCGGAGGGTATTTCGGCAAAAAAGTAGCTGAGATTGTTGATCCAAGGATGAAGCCATCAACATATGAAATGAAGGAAATTGAAAGGGTTTTGAATGTGGCACTTAAGTGTACATCAGCATTTCCTATTAATAGACCTTCAATGAGAAAGGTTGTTGAATTGCTTAAGGACCAAAGGTGTGTCCAATTAGTAGCTCAATGATGTTTTGTATTAGTATAACTAAGTAACAGTTAGTTAGTTATCAGTTGTTAGTAGTCAGTTAGGTGGTTAGTCGGTTAAACCTATTGCTATAAATGTGTGTACCGCACGTATGATTCAGATAAGTTCAATAATAACAATGCTTGTTTTGTGAATATCATAATATGGTATCAGTTTTTCTTTCCTTTTTGGTAGATCTCTGAGGGCCTGTGTTCTTATGGCATTTCTTACCAGTCCGTCTCCTGTGCATTCTGATACGCCTGGAATGGCATCTAATGTCTCTGAAGCTGCTGTTGACAGCCGATTTATTACTGTCAATACACCCAACTATCGTCCCTCATCAAATGGTAGAAGTAGAGGGCGTGGTCGCTCATTTGGATCCCGTATACAGTGTCAATTGTGTGGTAAGTCAGGCCATCTTGTTGATCGGTGCTATCATCGATTTGATGCATCGTATAAAAATATTGGTTCTAGACCTTCTATGATTCCTCAACCAAATATTAGTATGTTTGGACATGGTGTTGCAACTGCCTCTTGGCCACCATCTGTACCTACTGCCTATGTGTGCCCAGTTCAAGTCCATCACCGGGGGTCGGGTCCATCTGTCTCAACTGTTAATTGGAATAATCCATTTGATGCATCTGCTTCATTGCACTCTGGTATGTCTCCCAATATATCTTTTAATACAGCTTCAATGCCGCAAGCCTATGTTGCAACTCCTGCAACGGTAGCAGATAATACGTGGTATCCCGACTCTGGGGCTACACATCATCTGACGAATTCAGCATCATCCTTAGGAGAACCTTTGGCTTATAACGGTCCAGGTAAAGTGTATGTGGGCAATGGTACTGCTCTACCAGTTCTTTCTATGGGTCAGTCCACACTGTCTACTTCATCTCGACCTTTATATATGAAGTCACTGTTACATGTGCCTGGTATTACTAAAAATTTGCTATCTGTCTCTAAATTCACAAAGGATAATCAAGTAACGGTTGAGTTTTATCCTACTCAGTGTCAGGTTCGTGATCTCAAGACTAAGCAAGTTCTCCTGAGTGGTTCAGTGCATGACGGGCTATACAAGTTACATTTAAAGGGTTCGGGTGCATCAATGACAGCTGATGGTCCTTCTCAATGTTTTACTGCTAGTACAATGATCCCGTTAACTGTGTGGCATTCTAGATTAGGACATCCATGTGATGTAACTCTCAATAAGGCTTTAAATCATTGTAACATTCAGTTTGAAACTAATAAAAATGTTTCTTGTTGTGTTGCATGTCACTTGGGTAAAGAGCGTAAGCAGCCTTTTTCTCGATCCTTGACTGAGTATACTGCACCTTTACAGCTCGTTGTGGCTGATGTCTGGGGGCCAGCTCCAGTTGTGTCAAATGGATTTCGATACTATGTTGCATTTACTGATGCTTAGTCCAGGCATACCTGGCTTTATTTCTTGCAGAAAAAGTCTGAGGTTCTTACTGTATTCCCACTATTTCATCGTCAGGCTGAACGTGTCTTGGGGTGTAAACTTAAAATGTTACAGACAGATGGTGGAGGTGAGTTTCGCGCCTTGAAGCCGTATGTGTCTCAACAAGGAATTATACAGCGGTTTACTTGCCCGTATACATCACCACAAAATGGTCTTGTTGAGTGTAAGCATCGCCAGATCGTTGAAGTTGGGTTGTCCATGTTGGCGCATGCAGCTATGCCAGTCACTTACTGGAATGATGCATTCAGTAGTGCTGTTTATTTGATTAACAGGTTGCCTACGTCTTCTCTTGGCATTTCACCTTATGAAAAGCTGTTTCAGACTAAACCAAACTACTTGTTCCTCAGAGTGTTTGGTTGCCTCTGTTTTCCATGTCTTCGACTATTCAACACGACCAAGCTGCAATATCGGTCAACACCGTACACGTTCTTAGGGTATTCTCCAAGTCAGAAAGGGTACCGTTGTCAGGCTGCTGATGGGAGGATTTATGTCTCTAGACATGTCACATTTCATGAGCATGAGTTTCCTTTTTCAACTCTCAACTGTAAAGTGAAAGGAGCTATACCTAATGCCACTCAAGCAAGCTCTAAGCTTGTCGTGGTACAGCCGAATTCAACAAGTAAAGGAACTGGTCTTAGACGACATCCGGATGTTCAGTTGGCTCGTGATCAAGGTGTCTCGACTTCTAGTCAAAGTCAGCCCGTACAGGTGTCTTGTGAACAGGCTAGGTCAAGTTTGTCTGGTTCAAATTCATCCAGCTCTACTAGTAGGCCCGTCTCTATGGAATTTCAGAATCTCCCAGTCAACACTCATGCGATGACAACTCGCAGCAAGGCCGAAATTTTTAAACCGAAGGTCTACGTGAGCAAGGTTGATGGCTTGGTGAATAACTCACCAACTGATATCCATGATGCTATGCAATATGATTGTTGGTGAGGAGCTGTTCAAAATGAGCTGCAAGCACTTATTCGCAACAAGACATGGGAACTTTGTCCTATGCCTGCTAACAGGAAAATCATAGGGTGCAAGCGGCTGTTTAAAGTGAAGCATAAAGCTGATGGGACGATTGAGAGATATAAGGCCAGACTAGTGGCAAAGGGGTTTTCTCAACATGCAGGTTTTGATTTTAGAGACACTTTTAGCCCGGTGGTTAAGGCGACTACTATCCGAACAGTTCTCGCCATAGCAGTTATGAAGGGATGGCCCTTAAGGCAAGTTGATGTGAACAACGCATTTCTCAATGGAAATTTGACAGAAGAAATCTATATGGATCAACCACCAGGATTTGAAGTTGTCGGTGCCAATGGTCAGAAGCTGGTCTGTCGTTTGACTAAGGCCTTGTATGGTCTTAAGCAAGCTCCCCGAGCATGGTTTCAGACCTTGAAACAGTACCTTGTAAACCAACTTGGTTTTCGAGCATCACAAGCTGACTCTTCTTTATTCATTCAAGGGTCTACTGATAATCTAGTATTACTCATGGTATACGTAGACGATATAGTGGTGACCGGTAGTTCAATTACTGAAATTGACAAGGTGGTGTGTAATTTGCATGAAAAGTTCGCACTTAAAGATATGGGCAGGCTCAATTATTTTCTGGGCATTGAGGTACAACACACAAGTCAAGGCTTACGTCTAACTCAGAAGAAATATGCTGCAGAAATTCTAACTAAAACAGGCATGTTGGGTGCGTTATCTACACCTACTCCCATGGTGAGTTCTTCAAAGCTTGTTGCTTCAAATGGTGATTCATTGTATGCAGATATTCATTTGTATCGTAGCACAGTTGGTATGCTTCAATATTTGTGTGTTACACGGCCGGATCTAGCCTTCTCGGTCAATAAGTTAAGTCAGTATATGAATGCTCCGAGTGAGGCTCATTGGAAGGCTGTTAAGCGAGTTTTGCGATATCTTATAGGTACTATGAATTATGGGTTGTTCTTCAGACCAGGGAAGTTTCAATTAGTTTGCTATTCTGACGCCGACTGGGCTGCATCTGTTGATGATAGAAGGTCTACTTCTGGCTATGTAGTTTACTTGGGACAAAATCCGATTGCCTGGTGCTCTAAGAAGCAAGCAGTGGTCTCCAGGTCAACTTCTGAAGCTGAGTATCGAAGCCTGGCAAATTGTGTGTCGGAGTTACTTTGGATTAAACAGTTGATAAACGAGTTTGGCATGGAAGTCTGTCAGGTACCAGTTGTATGGTGTGATAATACTTCTACCGTAAGCATGGCTGCAAATCCAACTCATCATGCTCGGATGAAGCATGTGGAGATTGATCATCATTTCATTCGGGAAAAAGTTCTGGATGGTATGCTTCAAGTTAGTTTTGTTCCATCAGCTAGTCAAATTGCTGATGTTCTCACCAAGGCTATTCCACCTAAGAAGTTTGCTGAGTTTCGACAAGGTCTGCAAGTTTGTGCTGCTGATGAATGTTTTTCAAACAAAGAGAACCAGAAGAATATTAGTATAACTAAGTAACAGTTAGTTAGTTATCAGTTGTTAGTAGTCAGTTAGGTGGTTAGTCGGTTAAACCTATTGCTATAAATGTGTGTACTGCACGTATGATTCAGATAAGTTCAATAATAACAATGCTTGTTTTGTGAATATCATAATATTTTGGACCTACATTTTAGTGGTACAATTTTCCCCTTGGCTATATGTAGTTTACTATATTGGGGGGTTTAGCTTTTTTCTTTTTTTTTTCGGATAGTTTGGTTTTATGTATATTCCTAATTTAGGAGAAATACAAAAATGGGTTGCTTTTCTTTATAAATATAATTCTTAGTTAAAAGGATTATAGTTTTCTCAAATCATAATTGGAAACTAGTCTTATTGAGATTTAACGAGGTCACATCCGAATTGATTAAAAATTTCATGTATAAAATTAAATAAATAACATAAAAATTATCATATATTGTTATTTATTGTTAGTGATTTAAAAAAAATTCAAAATTTTATTAAAAATACAAATATATGTGGGAATAATAATATATTGACCTTATTCATTTTTACAAACATAAGATTAATTACCAATAATAATACATTGACCTTAAAAAATTGGTAAAAGTAATTTTATTTTTTTATACAATGGAGACTTAAAAAACAGTATAATAAAATATACATGTCAGATAAACGGGAGAGAAACCAGAAAGTGAGACCGAAAACACACAAATGAAATTTAAATATTAAAAATTTAAAGCTTTCATTTTTATTAAAATTGTCAAAACTAGCAATGATTTCTTTTTCAATTTAAGTTAAAAGTTACTTTATATATATTAAAATTTTATCATACATGTATGCTTGCAGAAACCACGTATTTAAAACATAGAGGTGAGTTTAAATAATAGTATAGATATACAATTGATAGAGGTAATAAAGTTTGCATAATAAAATTAAAATGTATAAAAAATAAAATAAAGTTGTGATTGAGTGATAATTTAAAGGTTTTACTGATGCAATCATAACAATATTTTTTATTGTTTTTTTAATTAAGAAGACTAAAGTACCTTTAAATAATATAACTTGTTTTATACCAATCAAACCGACCAAAAGGGTATGATTATGATGTTGGATCATGTAATATTCATCTTGACAAGAAATTATCTACATAATATGATAAAATATGTATCATAAACACAAGGGTTATAGCTGAGTTGGTAGAGCATCTCGTTTACACGTGCGCCAATGTTTTTCAGGGAAGTCTATCATACAATCAAAAGAATTGATCTTTTTAAGAAATTGATGTCTTACTCCATAACTTTGAAGGAAAAATAGCTTGACAAATGGTTCGGTTCGATTTGGGTGCCGTTTAGGCAAGATCCGAATCAACTCCATCATTGATTTGAAATTTTAATAGGGTGAATACCCGGTATATTCAATGCTAGGCATAATGAGTATAAAGACCTCAAAAATACTCTTTTCGTAATAGAAAAATAATATTTTTATAAATTTTTTACCCAAATTAATGTCCAATTAACACGTAGTATAAATTAAATCAGGAGTTTAAGATATAGAATAAGTAAACAAAAAGTATATATTAAGAAAGAGCCCAGACACAAAAGATGTTAAGTTGTTAACCCATTTTTATTTGGATAAAATGATTTTATAATATTTAACATAAGATGTGAGTTGTTAACTTTATTATTGTTATTATTATTATAGAAATACAAAGAAATAAGAAAAAGCAGCAGGTTAATGTTATTAGTTAATCAGGTATTAATTCGATTAGGAAATTATAAAAATGATTTTTTGTATATAAAATAAGTTATATTTTTTATGGTACTTTAATCTTTTTAATTTTAAAAAAAGAGAGTAAAATATACATATTGTGGGATTTACACACTTTATTACTCCCATTAATGATTATTTTATGGGGTTTGAACTATAGCACTCCCAACCCGTATCCGTCGTCAGGATAGGATTTCAGGACATTACCGAATCGTAATCTATCATTCATTTCAGACATTTCAAAAATCATAAAATAATTCATCATTAACATGCATAGAATCCCATATTAAGTCTTTGAGGGTTTGAAAACAGTTTAGAAACGATTTTAGACTAAATCGGGAACATTTGAAAATTTTTAGAAAAAGTTGGAAAAAATTTTAGCTACGAGGTTCACACGGCCAAGTCACACGCCCATGTGTCTAACAGTGTGAGCATTCGAATCAGGGACACATGGTCGTGTCCTAGCCTGTGTTTGTGCCAGTGTAACTCTCTGACTTGTACGCCCGTGTGCCAGGTCGTGTACCCTTTGAAATGGCCTCACATGCTCGTGTGCTAGCTGTGTGTCTCACACGGCCAAGTCACACGCCCGTATGTCTAGCCGCGTGGACCTAAAAGGTGCCTTAAACAATAATTTACCATTCCCTGCAAGCTTGGACATTAAACAATTCAAAAAACATCCGTTTAACTAGTTCAAAAAATGATCAGATACTGCCAAAACATGTCAAAACAATCATCCTAGATGCCTAACCAATGTACCTTCATTGGTACCACATTTATATCCTCAATTCATATCATCAAAGCATCACTCAAATCCAAATTATAAACATACCAAATTCAATCCATTTTGCCTAGTTCATGAGTACTTAAACATCAACTTAAATTCACATGCATCTATTTAGATTTGGTTCAATTTACCATGCCATAATATGGCTTCAAACACAAACACATGTTTATATGTATATACCAAACCAACATTACACTTACAACCTTATTTACAATCCATTCACAAAATAATTATCATTTAGACATCCTACGTATATGCTGACACAAAAGATAAACATTAGAACATTTGAGTTCGGGATCGTTGTTGGATGTTGAATCGGCGATCAAAAGTTAAGTACCTAACTTGCGCATGAAAAATAAAACCATACGCTGAGTAAAACTCAGTGGTATTTCTATAATCCGAATATTAAAGACAAGATAATATCATATCCACAATTAAATTATAAGCACATATTAATGTCTAGTATCATGACTATCATATACTATCATATTTCATTTGTTAAACAATGTCTCAATTCACACAATTGTTATATAAATAGTTATTCACATATCAAACCACATTTGTTTGTACAATGGCATTAGCCATTCAATACTCAACTCATGAATACATCATTTCATACCATACTCAATTCTCATCACAATGGCATTAGCCATTCAATACTCAACTCATGAATACATCATTTCATACCATACTCAATTCTCATCACTTGCTATATAATAGCTTTTCACAATTTGATCCACATATCATTTAAACAATAACTTTATCCATTCCATATCCAATTCATGAGTACATAACTCATGTATCTCATTTTCATGTTTCAAATCACTATCCCATTTTCAATTCACATACAATATCATCCAATATCAATCATAGTATCGTATTATTTAATTACCCCTATTAACACGACTCAAATTTAGACGGATACACGAATCCAACCAACACACCAATTTGGCACCCAGTGCCTCATCAGATAATCTAAAGTAATATGCGCCCAGCGCTATATAAATTTGACACCCAGTGTCTCATCGGTTAAATCGAAGTAAATTGGCATCTAGTGCCTCATCAACTCGAAGTTGAAGAATTCCCTAGACTCTTCCTATCCTATGTCATGCCATCTATATTTGACTCAGCCTGATACAATTAATAGGGTTTAATTTCACATTTCAAAAACAACCAATATCCAATATAAAAATTTCATATAATCACATATACACATGAATATTCATTCCAATTCAAATAATCCATACATTCATAATATATATACCAATTCAATCCATTTCAATCAACTTTAATTCAATTCAATATTAAAGCGCCAAATACTCACCTCAACCACTTACCATATGCATTAAATCAAAATACAACAATTAGTAACTAGGTTCGGATTATAGAAATACAAACCGTGAATTTCGAGCTATTCCATGTCATTTTATCTTTCCCCTTTTTAGTCGAGGATTTCGGTACAACGTTAGCTACGAAATTAAAACAATTAAAATTCATTAATGCAACACAATTCAATTTCATATTGAATATTTAAATTTTTACTCAATATTTGCCTAAATTTCAATTTAGTCCCTAAATCGAGACTGATTTTTATTCTTCACATTTAATTCTATATTTTCATACAAATTCCACTTTAAACTAAATTTAACTCTCTATTTTCACTTAAACCCTTAAATTTTTAATTTTTCACAATTTAGTCCCTATTATTCAAAATTTATAATTTATTCTACAATTTAATCCTTTTTCATTTTTAGCTTAAGAATCTATCAATTTAACCCCTAAGACTAAAATTAATCAACATTAACAAACTTTAAAAACTCAATCAATGTTAAAATTTCAACATGGGTCAGTTAACCTTAGGTATCGGGATTCCAAAAACATACAAATTACAAGAAAAAGGGACTAAATTGACTAACCAATTAAACTTTGAAAATTTAGAGCCCTTGGCTATGCGTTTCTTCCTTCTCTCTTTCTTTCTTTCTAATTTTTAAGTCTTTTATTACTTTTTCTTTTACTTATTTGTTTCATTCTAATTATTTAATATATATACTTAACAATTAAGATTTCATATTATAGTATAATATATAAAATAAATTTACATATAATATATATCACTAACCGTCCCACTTAAAGAACAATGGTAAAATTACTTATTTAGTCTCTTTAATTATTCTTTAATCTATAATTCAACTTTCACCCTATATGCAATTTAGTCCTTATACCTAATTACTTCTAACTCAAGTAAATTCACTTAATCGAAACCTAATTAACTACACAACTAGCTTCGTAAATATTTATTAATATTTACGAGTCTGATTTACAGGAACAGAGTCTTGGGAATGCAATTTTTGACATCCCTGACTATC
Organism: Gossypium hirsutum; assembly: GCF_007990345.1. Taxonomy (NCBI): domain Eukaryota; kingdom Viridiplantae; phylum Streptophyta; class Magnoliopsida; order Malvales; family Malvaceae; genus Gossypium; species Gossypium hirsutum. Next base: position 3,560,564 of record NC_053439.1, on the reverse strand, counting down.
AGATCGTTACAATTCTCCCCCTAATTAAATTTCGTCCTCGAAATTTACTTCAAAAGAGGTGGGGGTACTGAGATCTCATTGTCTCTTCTGGTTCCCAAGTGTCTTTCTCAACACTATGACTACGCCATAGCACTTTCACTAACGGAACTCACTTATTACGTAACTCTTTCACCTCATGCGCCAAAATCATGTTGAATCTCAATATCTTTCATCGAAATAATGTGAGATGGATCTGATCGATATCTTCCAAGCATTGAAACGTGAAAAATTAAAGTCATGAATTTTTTGTAGTTCTGCAGGCAGAGCTAAACGATACGCAACTCGTCCCACTCTTTCTATTATCTCATACGGTTCAATAAAACGAGGACTCAACTTTTCTTTTCAACCAAACCTCAAAATTTTCTTCCAAGGTGAAACTTTAAGAAATACTTTACCGTCAATAGAATATTCAATATCTCAAAATTTCAAATCTGAGTATGATTTTCATTTATCGGAAGCTGTCTTCAATATATCTTGAATTTTCATAACATATCATCCGGTTCTTGAATTAAGTTCCGCTCGATCATTCTTCTTTTACTCAATTCCATCCAACAAATAGGTGTTCGACACCTACGATCGTATAAGGCTTCACATGGAGCCATTTGAATACTTGATTGAAAGCTATTATTATATACAAATTTGGCCAAAGGTAAGTAACGCTCCAATCCCAATTCAAAATCAATAACACAAGTACGAATCATGTCTTCCAAAACCTGAATAACACGCTTAGATTGTCCATCAGTTTGCGGGTGAAAAGCTGTGCTAAAATTAAGTCGCGTACCAAGGGATTCGTGCAACTATTTCCAAAATCTCATAGTGAACCGCGGATCTCAATCAGAGATTATCGACATAGGAACACCGTGCAATCTCACGACAAACATATATGAGTTTTTGTAAACTCAGTGCGTAACCCAACAGAGACAGTCATGCACACATACACCGAATTTTATATGTAATCAAATACAGATTTGGGCCGAAGTCATTAACAAAAATAGATATCAGGTAAACATATCAGACAGACAAAATCCTACCCAATCCACTACACACCATCTCCGTCCATCCCATCACACTATGTGGGGTTAAAAACACCCATCCATCCCTACACACCAGATGGTGTCGATGCAACACTTATAAGATAATATGCAGTTAAGTTGCCAAAGTATAGGTGAAAAGTAGTCATACAGATCACTTTCTCCACATATGACAATCTTACCCTAAACACAGATACAGAATACAGATGCAAAAGTATTAGAATAAGCATCCTTAACATGCTTGTATACAGATAAATACATACTTAAGTAGTAAAGTCAGACATACATAACAGTATCATACTTAGATTAGGTTATCAGAATATCAAATCAAATCAAATAAGGTTTGGTTAACCCTTATCGACCCTACGGTAGGTCCACAATCGATCAGAACGACCCATGCTACCCTAGGGAAAAATTTTAGAATTTTAGGCCCACATGCCCGTGTCTCCCACACACCCAAATTGACCTTGCTCGTGTGGCCCTCACAACCTGGCCCAAAACCCACACACCTGTGTAGGCCCAAACGCATGATCCAGCCTAGCCCGTGTGGCCAGCACAGCCACACATTTGCCGTCACACGGTCGTGTCTCGCGCACGGCCATACCTATGACAGTCACATGATCGTGTCTCACAAACGGTCACACTTACGACAGTCACACGGCCGTGTCTCACACACGGCCAGCCACAGAGTCGGTCAACAAGCCCGTGTGTCATCGATAGACTCAGTTTTTGACTTTTGTCGAACCTCGTTTCCTTACGTGAGGAGTACACACCTCGTTTGATTTTGACGCGTAAGCTATCCCGAGCCCTTCAAAGCTAAAGAACATGATTCAATCAATCAATTCCAAGTATCTAAACACCAATCTATCAAAACCCCACTTGACATACTTGAAAATTTTACTCAATCAAAAGGCTCGGTCACTTACCAAAATAGTTACGATAGCCCAAGCACAGTACACGATAGAAGATGAATTTCGATCCCCTTGACTAACACCTACACAAGAATTCACCACAATAACACACCCGAAAACGATTTCCAATTGCACAAAACTTTAAGAATTACCTACCACAGTCCGAGCAGGGATTACGGAACCCAAAACACAGTGATTGAATGATAGTATAGCGAATAGAAATCAAAGAAAGAAGAAATAAAAAGAAAAATTTTAGAAGAGGAGTTTGGAGAAAAAACGTCAAAAAGTATTTGGAAAAAGAGAGAGAAGAATAAAATAAAAATAAGATAAAAATAAAATTGATTAATTTGAACATAATCCACTACATCCACAAACAACCCAACCAACTCAGAATTTCAAGTCCATGCAAACTCTCTCAGCCAACCGAAACAAAAATTATCACCTTCGCTCACGTAGGGATTCAAACACAGAACCTTCAGCAAGCTAACTTGTAACACTCTTAACCCAAATCTGTCGCCGGAACAAGGTTACGGAGCATTACCGGAGTTTACAAATTTATTATGACATTTCATTTCATCTAGCATTCATATTTGAAACAAAATCAAAATTAAAACATTAATGAGCCAATGTTGGCCAAATTAACTTATACATGCCATTATAACTAGAATCAAATCATTCAAAATTACCGATAGAACCAATAGATAGTGTGATATATCTCCGACAAGCTTCTAATCCAATCGAGCTTCCGATAATCTGTAAGGTAAATAAAAACAAATACGTAAGCAATAAATGGTTAGTAAGCTCGTGTAGTCTTTAATCATATTAGTTCTTTTAAAATATGAAATCTATACATATCAAGGATAACCCAACATTGATACCATAATACTCATGAAGCTATAGTCTTCAACTCACAAAGTGAACAAATCCATAGTATCACTTAAACATATTATCCCAAGCTTAGTAGGATTTTATATAACTTTAACTCTTCATAATTTTTTTTATTTTTGTAACAGCCCGATTTTGGGGCTAGATGGAACAGTGGTTTCGGGACCACAAATTCGATAAGGAAAAAAATTTATTTTAAAATTATGACATGGGTTGCATTATGATAGGAATGTTGCATGAAAATATTGATATGGTAAAATAAGAGAATATAGTGATAAAAAGGGTAATTGAGTTATGTCAACATTGGAAAGTATATTTATGACATATTAATCCAAGAAAGGATTAAATTGCAAAAGTGAGAAAAGTTTTGTTGCCCAAGAGTAAATACTTAAAACTTGAGGGGTTAAAGTGTAAATATAAAAAATTTAAAGGACCAATAGTGTAAATATTTTAAGGGAGGAATAATCTAGAAACTAAGAAAAATGGATGGATTAGGACCAAATTGAAAAAGTGAAGAAGTTTGAGGGACTAAATCACAATTTTACCAAATTAAGTGATGACTCAAGAATGGAATTTTAAAAGATCATAAAGGGAAAAATGGTTAATTAGAAGAGAGAGAAATCTAGAAGATAATGATGAAGTTGGAGATATTTTAGATTAATAAATAAATGAATATTAGTTTATTAATATTTTAATTTGATTTTTTAATGATATTATTTTATTATTATTAATTTATTTAGTATATATATATGTGGAAAGAAGGATGAAAAGTATCCATCCATTCCCACCATTTTTGCATGCATTAACGTGAGAAGAAAAGGGGAAGAAAGAAAGCTTTGCTTTCTTTACAATTTGGTCCTTTCACCAAAAATCCACCATTTTCACTTAGAAATCAAAAGAATTTCCATATCCATCAAGAGAGAAAGATGGCAAGGAGACTATGGGGAGCTAGAATATCAAGTTAGATTCAAGAAATAGAAGCTGGAGGAGGGAGAAAATCAAGTTAAAGATTGAAATCAATGGCATAAGGTAAGAACATCAAGATTTTTATATACTTTTGAGTTTGATATTATTTAAAAAGTAGGAAATTAATGTTAAGGTAAAGTTTCATTATATAAGGTTCTATATTCTTGTTATGTTAGTAAAGGGAAATAAGAGAAAGTGATGGAATATATTGAAGAGAAAGGAAAGGAAAGTGTTATAAATTAGGTTATCAACATTTTACACTAAAATAGTTTTGAAACAGCAGCAGTAGTCTAACTTTGAAAATCTACCAAAAATCATATAAATTGAATTAGAGGATGAAAAAAATATGAAATTAAATCTTATTGAGTCTAGTTTCTTATAAAAGAAACGGTGTAAGCAATGGAATTGTAAATTATGAGATATAATAGGTTTTGTGAGATAAGGTCAGAATGATTTCGGGTTCCCCTGTACTGATTTTTGAAAATCATCAAAAATTGGAGAAAAATAATTAGTGGCTTAAATTTATATGTTTAAATCCTTACTGAGTCTATTTTTAATATAAATAAACGGTAACATCATCCGAATCCTGTACGATGAGATAATTAATTTTTAGTGAAGAAGGGTCGAAACTGTCAGACAGCAGAACAGGGATGACTGTAAAGAATAAACTGTACTTATTGGCTAAACTAAAAATTCTTAAAATTTTATGGTAAGAATATATGTGAGTCTAGTTTTAGAGAAAATTAACGGATCTCAATTTGGAGTTCTGTAGCTCAATATATAAATAATTTAGTGACTATGACTCAAGTAGACAGCTTTGAATGAATACAAATAAATGTGAAATTATAGATAATGTTACATATAAGCATGTTATATATATATTAAGGATATGGAATGGAGAGGAGGAGGAGGAAAATAAATGTATGGATATTCTGCTAGCATGGGTTTGCATTATAAATGGTTAATTTGCATGATTTGGGCTCTGGGACTAAATTGAATAAAAGTAAAACTTTAGGGGTAATTTTGGAAAAATGTCAAAAATGACCAAATTGCATGAAATGAGTTGTTTTATTAAATGAAAAATGAATTTAGATCAAGATCGGGTATAAAATCGAGAAAAATGGAAAATTACTAAAATGCCGTTGTATCTTGGTATTTCTGCATATCAGCCTGATAAGTTCGTATGAACTATATTCTGTATAATTTTAATTAAAGTGAATGTTATTTTATGATGAATATTATATGGATATGTGTTTTATATTGAAATTGAATTATTATTGGTAATATGTACAATTATTAGATGCAGTGAGATGATTATCGGAAGCTTGATTGTGGTTGGTAGGAAATGTTACATTATTTATATTGTGAAGAATTATAAAAGCATGTTAATAATTTGAAAGTTTAACAATTTATAGAATTTTTATGGTTAGTAGATGTTTTGAAATGATTATCGGAAGCTTGTGGGAGATATATCACATTATCCATTGGTTCTATCGGTAATTTTGGATGACTTAATTCTGGTTATTATGGCGTGTATAAGTTAATTTGGTTAACGTTAGCTCATTAATGTTTTGATTTTGATTGGTTATAAATATGAACGTTAGATAAAAATGAAATGTCTGAAAATTAATTAGTAAACTCCGGTAATGCCTCGTACCCTATTCCAGTGTCGAATATGGGTAAGGGGTGTTACAATTTTCATTTGCATTTCTTTACTTTCCACGCTTATTCCATATGCATGTCACACAAGTCATAAATATATCATTCAACCATGGTCACAAGCTAGTGCATTTAACCAAAGCCTTTACTGAACTGATCACATTATAAGTCATTTCATAAGAGATTGCTTAATTTAAACCTTACCACTTTTTCATGAGCACTAGCATATTTTCACTTAAATACTTATCAATTCAACCAATAGCTTGACACTTGCCTAAGCATCAAACAACAACAGTAGTTAGCATACTTGCACATATTACATATAATTTCAACTTTGATAAACTTATTTTCTTGACATGTCACACTTGAGTTATTTACTCTTCTCCACTTACATAATTTCCATATATCAACATATCAAGATATTGATTTAAATACATATCATAATACATATCATTCTCTTACAATTTCTTCATATTCATATATATCATTCAAGACAGCTCTTGATATTTTACCTTTCGAAGAACGACTTATGGATATGAGTACATCGTTTTCAGAAGCCCAAAGGCTAAACAGAAGCTCATGAGAGCTAAACAGATAGTAAACACGAAAGTCCGCAACAAATACTGAACCTCGATTTACTTGGGTAATTTATCGTCAACTCATCCTTTACATTCGTAGTGTCATAACCCAGTTATGGTCTTATCATCAGAATGCCATAGCCCAACTATGGTCTTACATATAAACACTACCATGGTCCAACCATGGTCTTACGTTCATAGTGCCATAACCCAGTTATGGTCTTATCCATCTATTCATCCTTTGGCACAGAACGATTGTACTCAATTCCGCGTTCAATCCAAACTGAGTATTAAATTCGATAATATATTTCCAATAATAATTCAATTCCATGTTTTCTATTATCCTTATTATTTCTCATATTTATCTCATTGAATTTTTTTAGAATTTTGATAGATTTTCAGAGGTACACTATTAGCAACCATTTTTGGGACCGTCAATTCATATTCATGTGAACACATTTCCATTTCAGAGAGCACACTCCCGCGAACCTCATCCTTACAGCGGGATTTTCAGTCCAGGCTAAATCTTCTGTAATATAAACTCATAGAGTATTGTCGGGATTACCGGTCCAGGCTAAATCCCATGCAATGATAATTTACTCTAATGAGCTTGGATCTGAATTACCAGTCCAGGTTAAATTCAGACCCTAATTCGGATTACTTGTCCGGGCTAAATCAATTTTACACATATTCTTCGGGAGGACTATATCAGGATAGGATCACCCGTCTGGGCTAGATCCTTTTTACTGTCAATTCCTTTTTAAAGATCCATCGAATTTTCCTTTCATTCAACTGAGATTTCTTCCCCTTTTTATCAAATATATCAATGTCTTATCAATTTTCATACAATGAACATTTAAACCATATTCACATCAATAACATACATTTCAAGCATTTAAGAATATAATTCAGGTTACACGAACTTACCAGGCTAAATTGCAAGAATACCAAGATACATGAGCATTTTGGTAATTTTTTATTTCCCTCGATTTTCCACCCAGTCTTGATCTAAATTAATATTTAATTCAATTTATCAATTTAAATAATAAAACAATTCATTTCATGCAATTTGGTAGTTTTTGATATTTTACAAAATTTCCCCTAAAGTTTTATTTTTATTCCATTTAGTCCCTGAGCCTAAAACATGTAAAGTAGCTATTTTTAAAATAAACTCATACTAGCTGAATAATCACATATATTTTCCTCCTCCTCCACTCCATTCCACATCCTAAAGATATATACATAATACCACTATTTACTTGTATACTCATAACAAGTTGTTCACTTGAGTCATAGTCACTTAAGATATATATATTATATCTGGTTAATGTTTTAGAAACTAGACTCAAATATCTTTCTACCATAAAAAATTTAGAATTTATAATTTAGCCAATAAGTACAGTAAAATCTTCAAATTTATCCTCGTTCTGCTATTCGACAACTTCGACATTGCCTTACTAAAAATTATTTATCTCTTAGTACGAAATTCGGATGATGTTCCCGTTTATTTCTCTTGAAAATAGACTCATTAATAACTTAAGCATACTAATTTAAACCCCCAAATATTTTTATACAATTTATAATGATTTTCCAAAGTTAGAACAGGGGAAAACGAGATCATTCTAACCTTGTCTCACCAAATTTATTATATCTCATAATTTTACAATTCCATAGCTTACATTGTTTCTTCTATGAGAAACTAGACTCAATAAGCTTTAATTTCATATTTTTTTCATCATCTAATTCGATTTTCACAATTTAAGGTGATTTTTCAAAGTTTATAACTCCCTTATTCCCTTTTTCTATAATATTTCCCATCACTTTCTCTTATTTCTCTTCACTAATATATCAAGAACATAAAACCTTATATAAGAAAACTCTACTATAACATCATTTTCATGCTTTTTCAATAATATCAAACTTTAAAAAAATTATATTGAAATCATACATCTAATAATCTACTAGCTTTCAAAATTTCAACATAAATCAAGTAGTATTTATCTCTAAGATTTCAAAAACCTCAAAAATTACAAGAAAATGACTTAATTTAACTTACCAATTAAATTTCAAGATTGAAATCTCTAATGTTCCCTTTATCCTTCTTTCTTTTTTCTTTCCTTCCTATTTTCGTTTGCTTTCTGTTTCTTTTTGTTTTGTTTTTTTCTTTTTTCATTTCCTTTATCTTAATTTACCTATTTATAATTATACATTATAATTCATTTTTTAGCAAATATCTATTACTTAAATAAATATTTGTATTACAAATGTATACATATATATTATTAGATTTGTATACTATTATCACCATACACTTGTCTTTCTTTAATTTATAATAATGATAAAAATAATAAAATATCATTTAAAAATTAAATTAAAATATTAATAAACTAATATTTATTTAATTAATCTAAAATATCTCTAACATCATCATTATCTTCTAGATTTCTCTCTCTTCTAATTGACCATTTTGCCCTTTATGATCTTTTAAAATTCCATCATTGAGTCATCACTTAATTTGGGAAAATTGTTATTTGATCCCTCTTAATTCTTCACCTATTCAATTTGGTATTAATTCATCCATTTTCCTTAATTTCTAGATCATTCCACCCTTAAAATATTTGCACTATTAGTCCTTCAACTTTTTCATATTTACATTTTAACCCCTTAAATTTTGAGTATTTACTCTTGAGCAACAAAACTTTTCTCACTTTTATAATTTAGTCCTTTCTTGAATTAATATATCATAATATATTTCCAAATGTTGACATAACTCAAAATTTCCCTTATTGTTACTTTATTTCTTTATTTTACTATATCAAGGATACTATTTTAGTTTCTTTCTGTAGTAATTTTCGGGGTATTACATAACTCCTTACCACTCGAACTAACAAGCTCATTCTAATATGAGTTTACAAAGAATATTATATAAGCCTACCCAGTAGGGATAAGAATAGGATAAAAAATAACAACATTGCCAAAAGTGGGATTTGAACCCAAGACCTCAAACACACCCTCAAATCACTTAACCACTGAAGTAAATACTCACTTGTGTTAAGATTTACAGAAACAAAAAAATAAGTTAATTGGCGAGTTGCAACTCTAACCCTTTAAAAGTAATTTCGGCCTCGAAATTTACCTGATCCGAACAGATGAGGATACGGCTGACGCATCAAGTCCTCAGGTTCCCACTTGGCTTCCTCAATGCTATTATTCCGCCACAAAATCTTCACCAATGGTTTGAACTTCCTTATCAGAACCTTAATATCTCAATCCAGAGTCTGAATCGGCTCCTCTTCAAATGTCAAGTCCGATCTAACCTCGATCTCCTCAACAGAGACAATGTGAGATGGATCAGACCGATATCACCTCAACATCGAGACGTGAAACACATCATGGATACGGTCTACCTCCGGAAGAGGCTCCAAATGATACGCAAATGGTCCCACACTCTTTAGAATCCGATACGGCCTAATGAACCTAAGGCTCAACTTGCCGTTGCGATTGAACCGCAGAACTTTCTTTCATGGAGATACCTTAAAAAATACGAAGTCTCCCACAAAGTAATTGGTATCTCTCCTTTTCATATTTGTATAAGACTTATGTGTATCAGAAGCCGCCTTCAGACGATCCCAAATCAGTCTAACCTTATTTTTAGTCTCAAAAACCAACTTAGGACCCAATACCCGTCGCTCACCCAACTCAGTCCAACATAGCGGAGTATGACCCTTACAACCATACAAAGCTTCGTAAGGTGCCATCTAGATGCTAGACTAGAAACTATTGTTGTAGGCGAACTAAGCTAATGACAAAAAATCCTCCTAACTATCTCAGAAATCAATCACATAGCTCCGAAGCATATATTCTAGCATCTGAATCACCCTTTCAGATTGACCATCGGTGTAACAGTCCAGTTTTGACCCTAATCGGAACAGTGATTTTGGGACCACAAATTCGAGTCATATTTAAATATTATTTTTTGTGTTTATAATTTGTGAATTAATATGTGTGAAAATTTCGTGATTTAATTTTACTGTTTGTATGCTAATTTGATAAAAGGATTTAATCGCGTAAAATGCAAAACTAGCATGCTATATGTAAAGGTATTTAGTTGCTATGACTTTTATTATATGGAGTCCTTATGTTGTTATTTAACCATGTGAATATAGGATGGACAAAAATGCCTTAAGATAGTGGATTTTAAATGAAAATAAAAAGGCTAATGTGGTAATTTGTCAAATAAAAGATAAATTAGTTAAAATAAAGACAAATTAATTGTCATTTGTGTTCATCCACCACCAAAACTTAGAAAATAAAAAAGGTTTAAGAGTTTTGAAGCATTCGATCATTGCTAAGCTCAATCAAGGTATGTTTTTGTTTCAATTTTTAATAATTTCTAAGTTTTTGTGATCGTTGCTTCGAGTACTATAAAGCCCATGTTTTAATTTTTGAATTTGATGATTATTTTGTGTTTTGCCATTGATGATAGCTTGTGGTTTTTGTTGTTTGATGATGAAATATTAAAGATATGTGAAAGATTAAAATATTTTGTCTTTGAATTTTTGAGGAGTTTGATTATTTTACGCTAAATTGTGAAAATAATATTTTGAGGGACTAAAATGTGAAATAAAAAAAATCTGTGGACTTAGATGAATTATAGGAATATTCAGCCAAGCTATAGTGTGGTTAAATTTTGAATATTTTGTGTTTTGTAAAATAAGGACTAAAATGTAAATGTGTGAAAGTATAAGGGATAATGTGTAAAAAGGCCTAATTATGTGTTTGTGGATTAAATTGAATGAATGTGTGATTAAATTAGTTAAATTTGAATTTATTTAGATCAAGAACGAAAGAAAACAGAATTAGATCTAGAGAAGTTGAAAGTAGTCGAGTAGTCGATTTCATCCGTCGTTATCCGAGGTAAGTTCATTAGTACATAAGTATCAATAAATTCTATTGTATTGATTTTTAATTGTGCCGAATCGAATTATTACTTGTGTATATAATATGTTGAAATGAATTAAGCATGGGAACAATGTTCACGAGCTTGAAATGATCGAGTTTTGACGTTTGAAAGTCTCGTACGAACCTTAGGAATAGTTAGGATACATATCTTATGACATAGGATTCCGTTATGTGTTATCGTGTAAGACCACGTCTGGGACATTGGCATCAACTTGTGACTTACATGTAAGACCTTGTCTAGGACAGTGGCATCGATATGTAATTACATATAAGACCACGTCTGGGACGTTGGCATTGTACGAAATGTTCGACTATCCGAGTATCCTTTTGAATTCTGAATGGTTCAATGGGCAATAATAAGTTAAGATCAAGTGTAAAAAATCGAGTTAAAAGGCACAGGTATGTACTCATACAAAGTTATGCAAATATGGTAAGTTGGATGTTTAAATTGATGATATAAATGTTATATATATTAATGTAAACTATGTGTATGCATATGTGAATATATACATTAGGCCAAATGATGTATATGTGATATTAAAAGTGAGAATTATATATGTTCATGGGTATTTGTGCATTCTGTCATATGATGTTAATATGCTAATGTATATTTGATGATATATAAATTTGTGAGTGTGATATGTGTACATTTAGTTAAGGTTTGAATTGATTCAGTTAGTTGATTTAGTGTTAATGTTCATTTGATTATTATTTGCTTATGACTTACTAAGCTATTCAAGCTTACTATGTGTGTATTCATTTATTGTTTTATAGATTGTGAAAGCTAGTTTCGAGCTCGGGGATCGTCAAGAAAATTCGTCACACTATCGATCACTATTCGGTATTTTACAAAGTTTGAACTATGAACATATGGCATGTATAGGCTAGCATTTATTTTGGTTGGTTTTGGAAGTGTAAATAAATTGGTATAAGCTAGTCTTATTATGTTTGAGTTTAAAATTGTATATATTTAAAGCCATGCGAAAATGGCTTGATCCTTATGTTTGAGTTCGTTTATGTTTAATTATGGTTTAATTATATTGGGATAAGGATGTCCAGAATGGGTGTGAATAGTAATATGGCTATATGTTTTGTTTGCATATGTCATGAATGTCTTGTAAATAGCTCATCGAGTATGCTTGTTGCATGGTTTGATTTGTAATTATGGTTAGTTTATAATTCGGCTTTAGATGGGTAAAATGATGAATTTCTAATTGATTGTGCATTGGCTAATTTTGAGTAGATTTGGAAATGGAAGATTATGTTTATATAATAAGCTTGAATGAGTGAGTCATTAGGTACAGATCATGTTAGAAATGGTATGAATTGTTGGAGTATTAAGTTGATGTTCACATATAGAGTTATTCAATTTGGTTATGCATATGAAAATGAAATATGATTGATGTTTATTATAGGAGTGCAAAGACTAAAATATTTAGCCAATAGGTTCGGGTAATAGATTTATAAAGTATTTGTAAAGTGATATGTATACTATAGATGTTCGGAAATGGCTCAGTTGGTGTATGCATATGCGTATAAGCTTGTAATAAGAAGATAAGCATGTTTTGGTCTTATATATTGATGTATAGTTGAATTGAAAATAAGTTTAAAATTAGTATTTATGCACATGCAGATTCGGCTAATGTTAGTTAAATGAGTAGTGCATGATTTGAGTTCAGCTTTTATAGGTTAATTGGTTAGTCGAATTGAGGATAGTATGACTGAAAATGTGTGCACATAATTTGTGTTTGAAGGATTCAAATTAGATGTGGAGAGATGCGCATAAGGATTTTATTACTCAATGAAGTAAATTAAATCAATTGGTACATTTGTTAATGCCGCATATGAGATTGGGCATAAGCTTTGTGATATGATTTGTTTGGTATATTAAGTGCATGTTTATTATTAAGAAATAAAATTTTTAAAATTTATTATGTATTTAAATACCATTTTAATGATAAGCACATGATTCGTGCATTTATTTTGAAGTATAATTTGTATGGCTTTGAGGCATGATTATTAAGGTGTATATATGATTATATGCATGAGATATTATTTTTGTTTTACGATTAATAATGTATGTTTAATATGTAATCAGTCATTTATTTTATTAATTCGAATATAATAGGTGTGCATATGTTTGAAAGTTGTGTCTTGCTCGGTAATACCTCGTAACCCTAATTTGGCGACGGATATGGTTTAGGGGTGTTACAATCGGTTTGAGGATGGAACGCAGTGCTGAGGTCTAATATTGAACCTAGGGCTTCATGCAGTTTCTTCCAGAACTGAGAAGTGAAGCGATGATCCCTATCAGAGATTATCGAAACAGGTACCCCATGCAACCTTACAATCTCGGAGATGTAGAGCTTCAATAACTTTTGCAGAGAACAGTCCGCCCGGATATGAATAAAATGGGCAGACTTGGTTAATCGATCCACGATAACCCACACAAAATCTTTCTTAGGGGGTGTTAAGGGCAACACACTAACGAAGTCCATCGTCACATGTTTCTATTTCCATAAGAGAATCTTAACAGGTTAGAGTAAACCCGAAGGCAACTGATGCTCAGCCATAACTTGTTGGCATGTCAAACAATGAGCAACAAAATTGGTTACCTCCCGTTTCTAACCCAACCACCAGTACAATTCTCGAGATCCCGATACATATTATTACCACGAGATGTATAACATAAGGGCTATTATGCTCCTCCCTCAGAATTGACTACCTCAGATCAGAATCGTTCAATACACAAACCCGTTCTCGAAAACACAAAACTCCATCCTTATTTAGTCTAAAATCAGAGTACTACCACTCTTAACCTGACGAAATTGTAGACCTAGAGCCTCATCCCCAAACTGTTGTTCCCGAATTTGCCAAATCCAAGTCGGCTTAACTTGCAACTCGGCTAATAGACCCTCATAATTGAATAAACTAAGATGAGTGAACATCGCTCTCAAATCAATTCTCGCTCTATGACTGAGAGCACCGGCCACGACATTGGCCTTACTGGGATGATACTCTATCGTACAGTTATAATCTTTGAGCAGCTCAATCCATCAACACTGCCTAAGATTCAACTCCTTTTGTTTAAGGAGATACTTGAGGCTCTTGTGATCGATGTAGATGATACACCTCTCACCATACAGATAGTGCCTCAAGATCTTTAACGCAAAAACCATCTTGCATCATTACACACCCCAGTCCAATGTGTGACGCATCATTATACACAACAAACTCCTTACCAGATTCAGGTTGTGTCAAAATTAGAGCCTGAGTTAGAACAGACTTGAGCTTCTCGAAGCTCGATTGTTGCACATCAGTTCAGACGAAGGGAACACTCTTGCGTAGAAGCTTAGTTAAAGGAGTTGCAATCAGTGAGAACCCCTCAACAAACCTCTAATAATAACTTGTAAGACCTAGAAAACTGCGGATCTCATAAACATTCTTAGGTTGTTTCCAATCAACTACAAGCTCAATCTTCCTAGGGTCAACTCAGATCCCCTCAGAAGAAACCACGTGCCCCAAAAATGTTACCTCTCGCAATTAGAACTCATATTTGCTCAACTTATCATAGAGCTATCTCTCTCAGAGTATCTGAAGCACTACCTTAAGATGCTCATCATGCTCATCCTCAGTCATAGAGTATATGAGAATATTGTTGATGAAGACTACGATGAACTGATCTAGATACGGTTGACAAACTCGGTTAATCAAATCCATGAATGCAGCCGGAACATTCGTCAAACAAAAGGGTATAACTAGGAACTCGTAGTGCCCAAAACAAGTCCTAAATGTCGTCTTATGAACATCAACTTCTTTAACCCTAAGCAGATGATACCTAGAACGGAGATCTATTTTCGAAAATAATGAAGCCCCATGTAACTGATCAAACAGGTTTCGAAAATGGGCACTTATTCTTCACAGTCAGTTTATTCAACTGCTGATAGTCGATACAATCCTCATGGTACCATCCTTTTTCTTTACAAATAGAACCAGTGCCCCCCACAAGTACACACTAAGACGGATGAAACCATGATCCAAGAGCTTTTGAAGTTGAGCCATAAGCTCTTTAAACTCCTTCGGTGTCATACAGTATGGAGCAATAGACACTAGAGCTGTACCTGGTAGAAGCTCAATGACGAACTCAACTGTTCGATTTGGAGGTAACCCGAGTAACTCCTCGAGAAAAACATTCAAAAATTCTCTCACTATTCTGATATCCTCGATAAAAGAGTCCTTAGATATTGAAACACTAACGCAGGCCACATACGCCTCACACCCTTTCCGAACCAATTTCTTGACCACTAGAATAGAGATTACATTAGACAGGTAATCTCCACGCTCACCAATCAAAACCACCTCTTTCTCATCCTCGGTTCTCAGAATGACCTTCTTAATCGTGCAATCCAAACTAACTCAGTGTTCAACTAACCAATCTATACCTAGAATTAAGTCGAGCTCCCTAAACGGTAACTCCATCAAATTTGTCAGAAGCACAGCCCCTTGTACCTCTAATGAAACATTCCTATATAGTTTACTAACCCGAACATAATACCCTAACGGACTCAGTAGAGTAATCTCACCAAAAGTACACTCAACGAAAATCCCCAAGTTTTCAAAAATAGTACTAGCTACATAGTAGTAGGTAGAACCTATGTCTATCAATGTTGTATATGGAGCATCAAAAATTAAAAACGTTCCCGTGATCTCATAAGGGGCGCCTTTATTCTCTCAGTGTCGAGTAGCATAAACCAGTACAGGTTGCCTCGCCTTAGTCTGATTAGCAACTCTGCCCGATGCTCTCTGTCATCAGCCCATACTGTTACCACCCCTAGTCGGTCCACGGCCCCTAAGTGGCAACTATACTTCTTTTTAAGGCTGAAAAAAACTCTGTCTCGAAGCTTGCATTTGATCAAAACGATTGGACACTTTCTAACCAATGTTCCAAAGACCCACATTGTAGACAAGCTCTTAAGCTCCTCCAACACTCGTCCGAATGGCGCCTACCACAGCCACGACAAGGCTGAATCCCAATAGGATAAACAAGAACTCCTACTTTAACAAGCTCATCAGGTTTAGCCCGTTTCTTAGGCCTTTGAACAGAACTAGAGGGCTCTGAATCCCTCTTATTCTTGCCTCTCTCATTGCCTCTATTCTGGCACTCCACGCGCTTAACCTCTTCGGCGATCTTCACTTTATCCACCAGAACAACGAACTCACGCTTTCTCTGCAGAACAATCAGAACCCTCAGGCTATCATTTAAATCATCCTCAAAATAGACACATTTCTCATACTCGGATGTCACCATGCCTCGAGCGTAGCGGCTCAGTCTCAGAAACTCGGCCTCATACTCAACCCAGAATCATGAACTCACGCCTACGAGCATCAACATAGCTTGCACCCATATATTTTCCATAGAAGAAAGTCTTAAAATAATCCCAGTTCAGACGATCTGGTTGAGTACCCTCCTCAACCGATAACCACCACTGATATGCCTCATCGCGAAGTAAAGAAACTGTACCCTTTAATTTTTCCAACCAGTATTCGGCCGCAATAGGGGCGACCTCAATGACGCACCTAAACAACTCAGCTCCATTAGATCGGATTCGTTTAGTTACTGACCCACGACCTATAGATCCAAAATAGGGTCTAGTGACCCTCTCCAACACTCTCAACATGGCTTGGGACTGTGCACCAACCCCAGCCGATCGACTCTAAAACCTAGTCTCAGTAGAAAGTATAACCGGAGTCTCACTCGTGTCCAGATTTGGCATATTGCCCAGAGAGGAAGACTCAGCTCGAGTCCCTCTATGGCGCCAGCCGTGCCCGCGCATAACTCGACTGTGTAATCCACGTGCGCTGATCTAAATTTGAAATGTTTATCTACATTTTAAAATTTTAGGCATTACTTCCAGTTTATTAGCAGCTATTTTATGCTTAAATTACCCAAAGTTCAGAAGTATTTTAGAGATTTTAGTCTCTAACTAACTCAGTATAGTTTCATAAAGTAATAACTACAGTGTTTTCAGAAAGTTTTATCTAAGTTCAAAAATATTTACAAGATCGACGCTGGAGCCTCGGTGTACCACATATTCGTTTAGGATAAAACAAATTTTTATTTGAAACCAATCTTTTTGAAATGAAATTTTAGAACCTAAGATTCACATCCCGATTTTTATAACCTAGATCTGATACAACTAAATGTAATACCCCAAACCCGGTCTAGACGTTATGGCCAAATTTGAGAGTGTTATGAGGAAGGGTTTTGAAACTATTTTTATTTTGACAAAAACCTTATAAAGTTACTTGTTAGAAAGTCTTCAAAATTACAAAACATATTCATTTACCAATTTATTACCCAAACCGTCACTAATTAATTCATTTGCCAAAACATAATTTGCAGTGAAAGTCTTACAAACATCATTATATTTTTTAATCCAATTCTTATTTTCAAAAAAAAACTTAGTTTTTGTAAATTATTTCCGTTAATCTTTGTAGTATAGAAACAACCAAAAGCAAAAATCAAAACAACGGCTAAAGCCATACAGTCTAAAGAGTTCCAAAAATTAGAAACTTTCAAATGAATCCAGAATTTAAAATACCGATAACTAATGAAAATAGAAGGAACAGTTTCCCCACGAGTGGTCACTGCTGAGCCTTCGTCGCATCGACCAGCCTATGACTGAGGGTTACTTTTACAGATCAGACAAACAGATGTGAGTTTTCATAAACTTAGTGTGTACCCCAACAGAGACAGTCATGCACACACACACACCGAATGTCATAAGTAATCAGATACAGATTCAAATCACAGTGCTTAACAAAAACAGATATCAGATAAACATATTAGACATATAGAATCCTACCCCATCCTTTATACACCATCTCCATCTATCCCATCACACCATGTGGGGTTAAAAACACCCACCCATCCCTACACACCATATGGTGTCGATGTGACCCTTATCAGATAATATGCAGTTAAGCTCCCAAAATATAGGTAAAAAGTCACTGTACAGATCGCTTCCTCTACATATAACAATCCCACCTTAAACACAAATACAAAATACGGATGCTGAAGTATCAGAATAAGCATACTTCATATGCTCGTATACAAATAAATACATACTTAAGGAGTACAGTCAAACATACATATTAGTATCCTACTCAGATCAGGTTATCAGAATATCAAATCACATGAAATAGGGTTTGGTTAGCCATTACCGACCTTACGGTAAGTAAACAGTTGATGGAAATGACCCGTGCGACCCTAGGGAAAAATTTAAAATTTTGGGCCCACACGCCCAAATTGGCCTTGCCCGTGTGGCTCACATAAGCTGGCCCAAAAACTACACGCCCAGTCCGGCTACATTCCGTCACACGGCCACACCTACGACAGTCACACGATCGTGTCTCGCACACAGCCACACCTACGACAGTCACACGGCCATGTCTCACACACGGCCAGCCACACGCCTATATACCTTTGACAGACCCAGTTTTTGGCTTTCGTCGAACATCATTTTCTCGCGTTAGGAGTACACATCTGGTTTGATTTTGACGTGTAAGCAATCCTGAGCCGTTCAAACCTAAAAAACACCATTCAATCAATCAATTCCAAGTACCGAAACACCAATGAATCAAAACCTCACTTGACATGAAAATTGTACTTAATCAAAAGGCTCGATCACTTACCAAAATAGTTACGATATCCCAAACATACTACATGATAGAAGATGAATTTCGATCCTCTTGACTAACACCTACACAAGAATTCACCACATTAACACATCTAAAAACGATTTCCAATTGTACAAAACTTCAAGAATACTTAGCTACCACAGTCTAAGTAGGGATTACGAAACCCAAAACACAGTGATTGAACGACAGTATAGCAAACAGAAATCAAAGAAAGAAGAAATCAAAAAAGAAAACGTTTGGAAGAGGAGTTTGGAGAAGAAACGTCAAAAGGTATTTGGGAAGAGAGAGAAGAATAAAATAAAAATAAGATAAAAATAAAATTGATTAATTTGAACATAATCCCACTACATCCACTAACAACCCAACCAACTCATAATTTCAAGTCCATCCAAACTCTCTCAGCCAACCGAAAACAAAAATTATCACCCTCGCTCACGCAGGGATTCGAACACAGAACCTCCAGTAAGTTAACTCCTTACCACTGGAACCAGCTAACTCATTCTAATATGGGTTTAGAAATAATATTACATAAGCCTATCCAACATGGATAAGGCTAGGAGAAAAAATAACAGAATTTCCAAAAGTGAGACTTGAACCCAAGACCTCAAACATACCCTCAAATCACTTAACCATTAAAACAGATACATATTTATGTCAAGTTTCACAAAAACAAAAAAAAAGAGAGAATCGGGGCATTACATGTTCAAAAGGCACTTTTCTAAATTTCTTCAATTTGGTATAATACTTTACTGTAGTCTATAGAGACACTATGCCTTATTGATCTTACTAATCACAAATTATGAACCATACTAAATATGCCAAAACAATTTGTTACAAAATCCGTCACAAAGGACATTTTTTACAGTAAACCATTGAGAGTCTTATCTTTACACTCCAAGAGTGTTTCCTTTCAGAGTTTGCCACAAAAATTGTTCTGTTAGTGTGCACCACATGGGCATTCATTTTAGAGATTGCCACAGATGCTATTCTTTTCATACTTCGCCACAATGGCTTTCATTTCCACACGTGTTTACAATATGGATTTGCCTAGACTCACGTTATGTGAGGTTTTCCCATCATCGTTTTGGGACACGTAAAGAACTTCATTGGATAATCACTGTCCTTTAGTTATTTTCGGAAAGTGTCGTGGCCATTAGCTTTTTCTTCAATATTCATATCAAATATCGTGTTTTTAGTTCTGACAGACCCTTTTAGACTCTACTGCAGTGAACAGATATAGACTTACTTGACAGACTCTTCTTGCACTGACATCGCTTAAGGCTCAACACTTAAGTCACTAATCATACACTTCATCGTATTCATTTCAGATGTGCCATAAAGCCATAATTATACTTTACATACTTAACTTGTTAAATTCGTACAAACTATACATGTAAACCCCAACAAACATTTAGACTATACATTTTTTGTTTCTATTTCATAGTTCGATCAATTACCATAGAAATATCTTGCATGAGCAGTAGACATGCAAGAGTCAATATAGAGACCCACCTAACAACCATAAATAACAACTTGAACTCTAGATTCAATATTCAATAAGGAACTGCAACAACCACTGCTTATAAAACAAAAGAACAACATTTAAAACTCATTCGAATAAATTTTATCGTCCTCTTAAACCAAGATAACTCCTATACTAAGCTCTAACTATTCACCTTATTGTTCATGCACTATTACAGACTTATTCTTTCATAACATAACATGCAGAATCATAAAACTTACCTTGGCATAGAGTAACCATTAATAAAATCTAAGATTTTCAACCTCAACTTAAAGAAATACTCCATGTTCCTCAAAGCTCGGATAATAATATTTTAGAAAAATAAGAAGTGAACTCCTATTTTCCAAACTTGAATATCTATTAATATAATCTAAGTCTTTATTGGAACTTGAAAAATGTCAGATCCTTACTGAATTGTCTTGCCCAAAAGTCTACAACTTTCAATAAACCTAATTCAATATCCCCTTACCTTTTAACTTTCCTGGTTCACATTCAGTTGGTTCCTAACCAGCATACCTTGCATATTAACTTGCATAATACTATAGTTATGGGTGCACTATACCTCTGACGTGAACTCATACTCACAATACTATTTTACTTGGCCGTTGGTCTTATTCCAACTAACATAGCCACCTGACACGTAACCTTTATTAACTTAAACATATAACTATATACTCCCACTCTATACGCCAAAATGTGCATTTAGGCGAAAACTACTTTGCCACTTTAGGACTTTACACCAAACCTCAAGCCCAATAGAACTAGTGTGTTACAACTCTCCTCCCCTTAACAAAAATATCGTTCTCGAAATTTTCATCCATTTTAGAATTCAATTACCTAGATATCATTTTCTATACATGACAAACACATGTCAGCGACGACACGAATTCCCTTACATACACTTCAAAGTTTCTTTCTATTGGCATACTCTTCAAAAGTCTTATTAATGAGATGTCATTAAACTACTTCTTTGGATAAAATCAAAATTTTGGCGGTTAAACACTCGAACTTGAACATCACACTCTTACCCTTTTGACAGATGTCAAACCTGCATTGGAGAATTCAAGCAATTTTCACAGAGTGACTTCTTGAGCACATTTGTATTTATAAAATAGGGCCCCCAAAAGCTTTTTTTAATGCTTTTGCTAAACTCTTCAAACTTCCTATTAGCTTTTCTGATTTGTCTTTCTGCTTTCATCTTCTATGATTCTAGATCCCTTAAAGGTAATCCTATCTCCTTTTCCTTTTCATACTTCTTATTTTCATTTAAAGATGCCAAGAATGAATGCTCCCGATAAAAGTTGTGACCAAAGTAGTCAAAACCTAACCTCTAAAAATCATACCATTATGAGACCCCATGAACTTGAAAATACTCTTCTATGATATTCCACCAAAGAAGAAGCAGACCGACTCTTAGTAGCCTGAGGCTTCTGTCATCCAAACTTTGCTTACAATGTTGAAATACAACCAGGGTGTAGTCTAAGTGACAACACCCAAGGTTTTATCCTTATTTTTATTCTATTAAAGGCTGGATTCTACTTACCCTTACACCCCAACTTTTGCTCAATTTTGACTGAGTATGGTATCACATTGAGACAACTGTCAGCGTTACCTTGGTGGACTCTAGTAGCTTATTTTATCGATCGTTTCCAACGAAATGAACCACCCCTCTTAGGAGTTTTTTTAAAAAATTATCAACTAAAGATTACCAAACAAAGGGCTGGTGTTGGTTCTACCTACTTCAGTGTTCGTCAAGGTTAACCCAATCATTCAAAATAGTCTCTCCAATCTACATTGGAAAAAGGAAAATTTTATAAGGGTCATTTGCAAGCTTGAGGATGGATTTGGTTTTTCTACTTGCCGGTCACTTCTCAAGAAATCTATTTGTTCTCAAAGTCAACCTCTGGACTCGAACAGTGCCAATAAGCGGTTCAAACATCTAAACATGGGGGGTATTCTTGAGTTGGTAGAATTAGTTACAGTTAGAAACGTTTTTCAATACTACTTAGGAATTCAAAGTCCCAATGGTCGGCAGCACTACCCACATCAGTTGGCTAGACAACTATAATGCACCCTTAGCTTTAGAAGCTTAGCCATTTAATGCCAATATTGTATTTGCACAAATCTTAATCGGGCGTGCGGAAGAACCTCCATTCTAAATTTATGAATTCTATGAGATTCGTTCCTGCAATTAGATTATTACTACTGGTATTCATCCTCTTACTTCTTTTTCTTCAAGCGAAGCTAACACTTACATTGATGGTGCAAAACCCAATCCAAAATCCCACACTTCAATCATTTAACACCGAATATGGATATCAAAGCTATCTTGGAAAAGTCTTGTGTTAAGGAAAGTGCTTTAGCTGTTCTTTCTAAGAAACCAGTTAGAAAGAAGTACCAAAAGAGGCCTAGAGCAAGTGAAGATATTTTAGATGCTAAGAAGAGTGAGCCTCCATAGAAAACGTGGCGTAGACTTAAGAAGGGACTTCCAGACCCAAAGGTTCTTTATCCTTCAGTTTTATTATTGTCTACTGTGCCATCAGTCCTAGTGGAGCCCGCCCAAACTACAAACTCACCTGCTCAAAACACGGGCTCTTCTTATGATAATATCCTAACAGAAAATTTATCATTAAATCCACCTATAATCCCCATAAATCTTAAATCACAACTTTCTTCCTCTACTGAGAGTGACGAATTCTTTCTATGGCAAAGCTTTTATGCCTCAGGTTTATCATCTATTTCTTTGAGCTCCATATTTCAGAATCAATACAACTTGATACCTCTCGAGTTAATAGAGGGATTCCGATTTTACCTGGACTCTAATTTGGATTCTTCTCCTATCTCACAGTTGGCTAAATTTGTCCAGGCTCTATCTGTGGAATATGGGCTATTAAGTGGAACTCTTTAGGAGTTCAACAATTACCATAAAGGCAAGGTTGCAAGCTTGGAGAAGTCAAATAAGTCAAAAATTAAGATGATAGAGGAGCTACGCTATAATGAACAAGTTCTTAAAAGCGAAGTTGAACATTTTGACTCATGTACCATGACTTGAAACCTCAAAAACATAGACCCGGATGGTCAATGTAAATTGTTGGAGAGAAAGGTTAAGTCATTGGAGGAGAGCGAGTCCTCATTAAAGAAGCAACTCTATACCTAGAAGTTGCACTATGAGGTTAAATTGGATAGTTTTCACCAATCTAATGATGAAACCTTTAGAAAATACCAATATGACACACCCAAGAACTTGACCGAAGTAATGCCAGGGTTAAAGGCTAACTTGGTTCTCCACACTCAAATGGCCGCTGGTCCCATGGCTTTAAGTCAAGTAGACTTCGACTTCCTAAAAGACATTTCGACTGATTCATTTGATTTCAATGTTTACAATCCCAAGGGTAAAGTGTGGGAAGAATTCCAGTTAAAATGGAAACAAAAAGCTAGTTTTTTCATCATTAACTCGCCCGAAATAGAGGGTAAAGAGAGTCTTGAGAAGCTCAATGACTTAGAGCAATCTAAAAGTGAAATAGAGCAAACAGAGGAGGTCCCCTTAGCTGATAAGGTTCTTGCCGAATCTACTGAGCATCATACTGAGGGAGAGGACTAAATTTCTTTTTATTCGATATTTCCTTTCTGTTGTCCTCTAAATCATGTAACATCTATTTTTATTTACATTAATGAATCGATTCTTTACCTTTCTTTTGTTTTTTTTTATTTCATCATTATTTATCTTTATTAAACTATTACCAATACATCCATCTCATGGTAAGAAAATTTTCAACATACTTGAAGAACTCTACCAGGTTCAACCTATTATGCATACAGGGTTTCTTCACATTCATAGTCCAAGAATTGACTAAATCGGGGCTCTAATATCTAACTTGTAATGCCCTTAACCCGATCTGATTAACCAGATCTGGATCTTATGTATTACATCACTAATACAGACAAAACCAAATCCACTTATACAAATTACAATCAATTACAATACATGACAAACAAAATGCATAAGTAAATACAATTTCAATACATGACAACGAGGTTTAAAAGTTTCTGATTTGAAACCCTAACTTATTACATTTATCCCCAATTGAAAGATTCTAAGTACATATCAACTTTGAACATGCCACTTAACTGGCTTTGTATATATAATAGCCTAATATGTCACTCCTTTGGTTAAATGATTAAATAATATTGATTTTATTCTTGAGTCATAGGTTCAATTCCTTTTTCAAGCACATTTGTAGTTTTTTATTTCATGTTGTTTTAAGCTTCTTCTTTTTTATTTTTAATTAATAAATATATTATTTTCAAGTTCTATTAATTTTAATTCATTTTTAATTAATAACTCTTTTATTTATAAAATCAAATAATTATTGCGAAATATCATTATTTTTAGTAAATATAATTTATATATGTGTAATATTTATTTTTCAATCCATTTCATAAATGTAGTAAATTTTAGTATTATATATTTTTGTATGTATATTTAAAATATTTCACATATAAAAATAATTATATTTTAAATAATTAATTGAAATATTTCACATATAAAAATATTTGAAATATCGCACCCACAATGCATATGAAAAAACAATGATATTTGAATTATTTTACATATAAAAATAAGAATGACATTTGAAATAATTATTTGATTTTATAATATTAGAAATCACCATACCCACAATATAATATAGGTGGATAAAATAAATATTTGACATATAAATATTATATATCAAAAATATATATAAAAAAAGATTAGTTGATGTTTTTAAAAAAATAAAAAATATTTAATATGATAATAAATATCAATTTTATAAAAAAATATATTTTTATTATATAATTTGCAATAATTATTTGATTGTATAAGTAAAAGAGTTATTAATTAAATAGATGAATTAAAAATAAAAAAACTTGAAAATAATATATTTATTAATTTAATAAATTAATTAAAAATTAAAAAAAACTTGAAATGGGACTCAAGGATAAAATCACTATTATTTAACCATCTAACTAAAGGAATCAAACTCGAGACTTAAGAACAAAACTATTAACATTTAACCATCTGACTAAATGAGCTAATGTATAAAAAAGAAAAGTCGAAAAATACATGCTATATGACACATTCTCGTTTTCTCTCTTTAAAATTGACTTATTTCGCTAAATTCTTTAAACTCGCTTAAAAGGAGCTGAAACCCACTTCCTTTTCATTAGTCCTTCAAAAGTGAATGCTACATTTTACCGAATCCTACATAAGTTTAAAGAAGGGAAAAATCATTGGATTCCAATGTTGTGCAACCAAAATGTATAAATATCAGCCCCTCCTTTAACAATCCCCATTTTGAAATCTTTAGCCTAAAAAATTTCATGCCATGTGGCAATATTTTCTTCAATTCCAGAATCCCATAGCCAATTTTGTCTTCACTCTTCAAACATTATAAGTACAAAATTGTGGGTCCTTGGGAATCATAATAATCAAAGCAAAGGAAAAAGATTCAAGATTTTGATGAACTTTGCCTTCCTCTCTTTTTTTTATTTAACTTTTTAAACTGATTTTGCCTACAATATTATTTAATTGGATCACTTTAATAGATGTTGAAAATGAATGGAAAAGTATGTCATGTTGTGATGAGACCATTTCTGCTCTCTTTCTAGGTGGGCTATTAAAATTTTGTTTTAGGTGATGAAGAAGAAATTTGTGTCATTTGTGGGTAAACATAGTCAATTTACTTGATAATTTGATTGGAAAATTAAAAAATATCATTTAAAAATTCTTATAGCTTTAAGTAACTATCATAAATAAGCTGGTTTCCATTTCACTGTCTCAAATCAATCATATGCTTCACATTAATCTTTTGATTCTATTCTTTATCTTTTTTTTAATAAATTCTCTTTATCATTGCAATTTAATCTAATATGTTTGTTAAAGTTGGGTGATCCGAATTCTTATTAAAGAAATAAAATATAGTAGTAAAATAAAAAGATCTGTGTACAGACTATGTTGCACAAGTAGAATCCGTACAGAACTATACTTCTTATATTTAACATTGATTAGAATAGGGTTTTTCAACATTTAAATAGATGTAGTCAAAACTCATTTTATATCATTCGATTTTCAACATTAGTGAATTTTCTTCTCTTCTGCTCGTGGTTTTTCCCGAAAGGAATTTTCACGTAAAATCTGTATGTTTTATTTTTTTCTTATTGCTTTACAACTGTTCTGTATTACCATTATCAACATTAATTTTAACAAGGTATTTTTTTAGATCATTAGATTTCAAATATTGTTGAAAATTAGTTAAGCCTACACTCAAAGGGGTAAATTAAAAAATTTATTTTGAAAGGAAAGAATTAAATTATAAATTTTTTGAATAAAAATATAATTTTATCATTTTTTAAATAATTTGAAGTAACTAAAGGTAGCTAAGGCCTCTTCTTGCCCTAATAGGAATTGCCTCTCCTCTTTTGTAGTTTTGTAGTTAGGGTCTGTTTAATTGAAGGAATTGATTTTCCAGAAATTCATTTCCAACTTTTCCAGCGTTTGATTGGTGGAAAACATTTTCCATTTGGAAAATGAACTCCAAAACAAGGGAAAATGGGTTACATTTTAAGGAAAATGTCTTACCCTTTCAATTTCCGTAAGACATTTTCCGTTCTCTCCTCTCTATCGCCTCCTTCATTCCTTTCTTCGTTTCCGGTAGAAAATTGCTTCTATTTATCGATTTTCCAGTAACTTGTTTTTTAATTATTCAATACTTGTTTTTTTAACACAATTACAAATAATTATTTGATATTAATTTTTTCAATTTATAACGATTAATATGTGGCTTAATAATTGAGTATTATTATAAATAAATCATTGCAATATATGTAAAAATAATTTAAAATATAAAAATTTATTAATATATATCAATATATGTAAAAACAATTTTTTCGAAAAATATTTCCAGGAAATCTGCCAAACAGCCGAAAACATTTTACACAGATTCAATCAAACACCAGAAAATATTTTCCAGTAAATCATTTTACAGAAAAGTAAAACATTTTCCCGAAATCATTTTACGGAAAATATTTTACTGGCAATCAAACAGACCCTTAATTTGTGATTGGTGTGAATCAATTTTTTTTTTCTTATATTAATCGTCTATGTTTAGCATTCATGATTGATTCTTCCAATAATGTCGTTTTCAAGATTTAAACTTATGTTTTTTTAAAGAATGCAACATGTCTTATCATTACACCTAACATTTATTTGTCTGAACTAATATTTTTAATAATTAATATAAGTAATTTCAATTGTACAAAAATTTATTAGACTTAAAACGTCGTGGTTTATGCCAATTATGCTTTGAGTATGTTTAAAGGTATTCATGAGTCAGATTTAAATTTGGTTCCTAAATAACCCATTGTTTGAAAATAATAAAAATATT
The DNA here is from genome assembly GCF_007990345.1 of Gossypium hirsutum. Classification (NCBI taxonomy): domain Eukaryota; kingdom Viridiplantae; phylum Streptophyta; class Magnoliopsida; order Malvales; family Malvaceae; genus Gossypium; species Gossypium hirsutum. Next base: position 3,532,886 of record NC_053439.1, on the reverse strand, counting down.
TTTATTTAAATTTAATTATAAAATATATATAAATATTAATATAAAATTATTATATATTTTTATTTTTGAACAATGGAAGGAGTTGGATCAAGGTTGAAAAAACTAAACTCAAGTCTATTTTCTTAATAATTTTATTATAAGTTTTGATTGTATTTACACTTTTTGACTCAATGCTTAAAACTACCTATAACCCCTTCCCAACCCATAGATAGAAGGATAATAAGCTTCAGCGCACTTAAACTCACGTCCTCCTATATTGATAATAATATCCATACCAATCGAACTAAGACTCAATTATTTTATAAAATAATTGAATTAGTTTTAATTATAATTAATCCAACACTTATTATTTATAATTGTGATTCTACTTGTAAACTCTAATTTAATTTACATCTCATTGACAAGCAATGTTTTGGACTCATTGGTTTGTTGAAGTAAGATGAGCAAAATAGTGTGTAAATGCCTTCTTTTAGTTTTTATTGTTGATGGAGGTGCCAAAAATATTATCCCAAATGAAGGAATAGGGTAATGGATTTGGAGAAACTTCACAATTCCAGCCTTGGATTTCCATTTTTCTCTTTGGCTTTACCCTTTTATTGAAGTAAGTAACAAGGAAGCAGATGCAAACAAATACATTGCAGGCTCATGATAGTGATTTCATATATTCTGTATATAGGGTTAATTTCACTAAACATCCTCAAGTTATAGCCTAAATTTTAATTTGGTCCTAAAACTTGAAAATGTTCTGATTGAATCTTCAAAGTATCAAATATTATAACAAGCATAACCTTTTGTCAATTTAGATGTTAAATACTAACTTTGGTTTGATTTGGAGTATATTCAAAACATACGTATCAATTTGTAAATATGTGGATACTTATTATATGGATAATCTGGATTTCACGCGCTAAAACAAAGACAATGCCAATAAAAATAAATTTAGGAGCACTATTTCTTTTTCTTAACACGTTAGGTCTAAGCTGTCTACATATGTTCTAATTGAATCCTTAAAGCATCAACATTATATCAAATATGTCATTTTGTCAGTTTAGACGTTAAATATTAGTTTTGGTATGATATGGAGTATATTTTAAACATAAAGATCAAATTGTAAACATGCGTGTATCTATCACATAGACACCTTGAAAATGACATGTTAAAAAACAGACAATGGCAATAAAATTTAAAAACACTATTTCTTTTTTATTTAACATGCCAGATCCAAGTTATTTATACAAGTATACACTTATGTATTATTTAATCTACCTGTTTTAAATATTTTAAGCATCAATAAGATATTGATGCTTTGAAACTCAATTTAAATGTTTTTAAAATTTGAGGACCAATATAAAATTTTGGTTGTAGTTTAAGGATGTATTATGGAATTAACCCTGTAGAAATGCATATAAGCAGAAGAAACGACATTGTCAACGTAAGAAGAGGCTTCCATGTGAGCTTCCCCGTTCTCCTCCATCGATTACTCTTACATATTTCTTCCTCAATCTCTTCTTCTTTCGGTTCCCACTTATCAATCTTGAATCTCCTTTTAAACCTACCGGCAGCTGCCATTGCAGAAAAAAAAAGCTCTCAATTTCTTCAGCTGAATCTCCAATGGCTGCAACAGCAACAGCAACGACAGCCCAAACCCACCGTCCAAACCCTTTACTCAAAGCTCCACCGCCAAGATCAAAGCTCGCTTGTTTCTCTTTCGCTGCATATTCCAAAACCCTTATCCACCATCTTCAAACCCTCGACATCCCCATCCTGCCTGGTTTAACCGACCACGAATTCACCTCCATCGAATCGGCTTTTCACTTCACTTTCCCACCCGACCTCCGTTCTATACTTCAAGAAGGTCTCCCCGTCGACCCTTCGTTCCCAAATTGGCGATCATCATCACCTCAGCAACTCAACGTTCTCCTCAATCTTCCTTTATTGTCTTTATCAAAGAACATTACGTTGCATAACTTTTGGTCTCCGTCTTGGGGTACTAAACCTTCGAATCCCAATGAAGCTTTGGGTTTGGTTAAAAGATTGTTTATAACAGCGCCTGTTTTAATTCCTATATATCGGAATTGTTATATCCCTTCGACGCCGAACATGGCGGGAAACCCTGTTTTTTACGTCGACGATGAGGAGGTTAGGATATTGAGCTTTGATGTTAATAGGTTTTTTCAAGAGGTTGAGTTTTTGAGGAGAGGTGGGGTTTTCAAGCCTTTCAAGAGGAAGAAAAGGAATGGCGTTGATAACAAAGTGCCGGCTTGGGCGGCGACAGTGGCTCGGAGGATCGAGTTTTGGACGGACGTGGCGGAGAAAGGGAGGAGGGTGGTGGCGCGTGGGGTGACGACGGGGTGGTGGTGGAGGAAGGAGGAGGAGGAGTTCAGGTTAGGCGGGTGTTTGGAGGAAGTGTTCTGGAGGTTGAGAGATGGAGGGTGGAGAGAAGAGGAGGTGAAGGACCTGATGATGATGGACGGCTGTGATCAATCACAGATTAAACCAAAAAATGGGACCCGGCCCTTGATCGACGGAGATGACGCCGCGTGGCATACGCGGGTTTTGTCGGTTGTGTTATTGCGTGGGGGTTGGAGTAGGGAAGATGTCGTATACTCGCTTGATATTGACGATATCGACGGTGATGAAAGCCTGTATTTGGAACTTCAATCGCCCAATAGCTGTTGCATTGATTAGGCATGATGATCATCAGAAATGCAGAACCAAACGGTGGATTAAGGTGCCGACACTGTAACTATAATGGACCTCACCTCACAATACGTGTAATGCAATACTACTTTCATTATACAAAAAATTAATTATTTTTGTAAATTATTTTTTTTCACAGGTGATACATATATAAAAATCTAGCATTTTTATTGTAAATAAAAAAAAAATTTGTCAATAATCATGGTCTAATATAAATTTAGTTTAATATTTTGGTCAATGGTTCCTTTTTAATTTCAAGCTGTGTATTTAAATATAATAGGCTAAGGTTCGTTTAAATACGTATATGCCTTTAGTGCGATAAGTTTAACTTATTTGCCTTTAATGTGATAGGTTAAATTTTTTTTTTGTCACACGTTATAATATTTATAAGGAAGTGATGGAAAGGAAATAGTTTTAAATCCCCTCCTAATTTTGTTATGATAGAGGGTTTCAATGCGATTAATAACATTATAAATAAGATTTTGTTTTGAATTAAGTTCTGATTATTCGATCATGTTTCTTTAATTTTTATATCATAATTAATTTTTTTTAACTTTATCTCATCATATAGTTAATTTTTATGTGAAATTAATGTATCTTTAATATATATTTTACGGTCATAAAAATTAATTACGACACACTCATAATGTGGGTATAAATTTTTTTATAACAAATATATTTATAAAAACTTAACAAAACAAATAAATGAGACTTTAGTTGAAATGGTAAACTTAAGATATTAAACACCATGGTATTTTAGTTTCAAATCTCATAATGTGTATTTTTCTAGAGTTAAATATAAAATGATAGAAATATCCTGATAGTAATGCTTGTTATTTACTAAATAATCTAGCCATATGTTATCAAAGGCTGCTTGGAGTCTCTTTAACAAGCAGAATCCCTTGTGGTGCGATGTTTTCTGGAAGAAATATCTGCTTGCTGCATCCTTTATGGAGGTGGAACAAAAGTCGAATGCTTCTTCTACTTGGCGTGGGATTTTAAGGACGTAACCCGTTATCAAATCTGGCTGCAAAAGGAGAATAAGAGATGGTCAATAGGTTTGCGAGTGTCAATATGCTTAGAAGTTTGCTACATACATCTTTGTTGCCATGAGTGTTGTTATGCCAAGGTTAGTTCGAAGACCATTTTGGATTAAATGGACAAAACCACCTTAAGGAAGTTACATACTCAACTCAGATGGAACTGTAAAATCTCGCTCATGCTTAGCTTCAATCGAAGGTCTTATCAGAGATAGCGAGGCTCATTGGATTGGAGGATTTATGGTGAATATAGGGATAACAAACAGCCTATACAGGTAGAGTTATGGGGGTTTGAGCCGATTTTTGTCTTGCAAAATCCTTGGGAATTCGTCAGGTCGTGGTGGAGTTAGATGTGCTACTAGTGGTACAATTCCTCCGACAACATTTTGAGAATAATCATCTGCTAGGTACTTTGGATAAAGATTGCCTTAACTCGATAAATGAAGGATGGGTGACTGAGGTTTGACACATTCATCGTGAAGGAAATAGTTGCATAGACCACTTGACAAATTTAGCTCAGAACTTTGAGAGAGGTCTGGTTCATCTTGAGTCGCCGTCGGCGAGCCTTGAACCCTTTCTATAGCGATGCTTGTGGAGAGAAGGTAATTCGAATTTAGTTCTCTTGTTTCCTTCTTTTTGTACCAAAAAAAAAAGAATGAGTTTCCGATAATTTTACGCTTGTTGATAGTTTTTTTTTATATAATAATCTTATAATCATATCTGCTTTTTTTAACACAATGTTTAGAACTACCCATAGCTCATCTCCAACTCATAAATAGGAGGATAATGCGCTTCTGCGCACTCGAATCCACGGTTTCCTGCATTAACAACAATACCTATATCAATCAAGATAAAACTCAATTGACAATAAAAAAGTGATAGTTAACTCTTTAAATACAGTAAAAAAAGAACACCTATAAATAAATCTAAAACGATGTCAAATATATATTTTAATAATTATTACAGCTCACATATAAAATCAAAGTGTGATTCATAGAAAGTTCTACTTGCCAACTAAGAGCTTTGAGCTGAATGCAGACTGAAGCCAATAAATTCAACGCCGTTGGAAAACCCAAGCCAGCCACATCGCTTTCATAATTCCGTGTATTTTACATGTTAATATATAGTTGTGATATGTTGTATCAATAAAGGTATAATTATGCTACGGGTATGTATTCTTCATACTTTTGAAATTTAGTCCTTTTATTTCCTTAATTTAAAAATTACAGTATTGATTAACTTTTTGTGAAATTTTGTATATATTTTATCAATTAAAACTTTAATTCATTCTTTTTTGGGGTGTTATAATTTTAATTCTTAAATCAAACTTTCTAATATTAAATTGTTACACATTCAATTTTAAGGGAAGTTCATTTCCAGTGTTATGAATTAGATTTTAATTTATACAAGTCGAGAGACTGAAATTTTGCAATTAAAAGTAAAAAAAAAAAGACTAAATTTTAAAAGCTTAAAAAGTAAAATGACCAGGGGCACTATTAAACCTATCAACAAAATATATTTGAACAATTCAGAGTAAAAATCAAAATCTTCATATTCCCAGGTACTCATGGGTCGAGTCGGATTTAGGTCTTGAATGTTCAAGTTTGAATTAAACTCATATTTTAAACAAGCCTAATTTTTTTATTCAAATTCATTTTTCGAGCCTAACATATTTGTTGAAACTCTCTTAAATATTGAGTAGGCCTTTGAGCCTAGGTAAGTAGCCTGACCCATGTACAAGTCTATTCCAAATTGTAAACTAAGAGTTTGGTGTGAATGAAGCTAATAAATTTAATGCCGTTAAGAAAAACACAACCCAACCCAACCCCTTTCATTTTCAATGGCTTGTGAACTCCATTACAAAAAAACCATTGTCATCAAAGTGCCATAGACTTGGCCCCTTCCATGAAGGCTTCAAGGTCAATCCATAATTTAGTGTTTGAGTGTGACTATGTGAGTAAAGGCAGGGGGGGAATCGGCAGTGGTGGCTTGGTCTCCGTGGCCTTTCTTCTATACCCGACCCAACTACTACGGCTTGACCCTAATGGTGCATTAAATACAACAAGTCAACAATATCATAATATGGATTTTTTTTATTGAAATTAAGGTATTTATTGTCTGTAGCAATGATTAATCTTCTTGTTATAGGGTTTTTTCAATGAAGTAAATAACAGGTAATGAAATGTACTTCATTCTCGTGGATAAGAATTGAACTCCCAACTTCATTGTTAACATGGACTAAATTTTGATTTTTGGGTTCTAATAAGGAGTTTAACGGTTACACTTTTATATTATTACACGACTACCAAGTGATTTTTTTTAATTTCAAAATATTAGATTAGTGAATTTAATAGAAAAATTATAACAATGGTAACATTTGGACCTAATTTTTTTAAATCTAAAAGGTAAATAATTTAAATTTCTGAAGATAAAAGTAAGATTAAAGTATATTTTAGCTTTCAAATTTAGACATCATAATTTAACACAAATAAACTATCAACCCTATATGAGGCGTGAAATTTGTACTAGTTTAATTGAATGGAAAATCTAAACTCATTGATACGTACACGTTATTATTTTTGTCAGGTAACTCAACTACATGTTCAAGCTTGAATGTATTGTACATTTAAGTATGTCATTGTTAAATTTTTTTCTTTTATAATTATTAATATATATAGATGGCCGTCGAAATCACCAAATATAAATTCTTACGATAAAATAATAATAAATTAAAATATAGAGTAGTAGGGTCGAATCCACAAGAACTGGTTGTCTAATTTCATCTTTTCTCGTGACCAGAATTGTTGTCACGGTAATAGTCGTGGACGTGTCCACGACTAGTGCGTTCCAACGATGGAAAATAAAAATAAGGATTTTAAATTGATTAAGATAATAAAATAAGGAAATACAAAAAATAAAATAAAAATATATTCAAAAATATATTCAAAAATACAAAAATAAATTTAAGAAAATAAAATAAATGGATAAATAAAATATTTTTTAAGATTAGCCTTAACCTCAGTGTACTCCAATCTTGAATCAATCATTGAAACAAAATTTCCTTTCCAAGCGATAAACTGGTTATAGCAATCGAGGATTCCTCAAACCACCAACTTTTCCTTTCGTAGTCGATCCAGTTATCACCTGCAAATCGACCCTTGTCAAATTTCCAACCACGTGGCACGTACCTGTAATTTAAGACTTCGACAGCCTTGCAATCTAAAAAGCCCAACTCGAATTAACGGCCTCAACCGTGTGGTTTTAAATCCGATCATTATCTCCATTGACAAAATTCAACTAGCTTTTTCCAATTGAACACACCAATTTGTTTGCGGGATTTTGAATACAACACCACCGACTCAACTTCCCGTCTGTACGCCAAACAATTCCAACCCAACGCGCGTTTTTTGAGTTGAAATTGAATCAACTTTGAGGGACGAATTTTTACTATCCCATATACTAGAGAGATAGCGAAAACTGAATTGAGAGATTTTTTTGAGCGGGTTCGTATCTCACGATTGTTTTGTTGGAGCAATTTCTGGGCTAAAGCTAAAAAGGGTTTAGTTAATCATGGAAAAAATCATGCTTGAAAATAAATGGTTTAAGTGGAATTTTGAAAAGTAGAAAGGGGCAAGACTTTAGAAGGCAATTAAACCAAAAGGTTGAAATCAAAAGAAAAAAAAATTGAAACTGCAAAATTGAATGGCAAAGACGCAGGAGAGGAAAAAAATAGAGAATTTATTAAATACCAAAGCAAAGTGTGTTCAATTGGTTGTAGTCATTAGGTATTTATACACACTTTTAGTGCTAAAATTTAGCTAGATTTTTCCTAAATATTATCACTAAATATTATAGCTAAATAATTCAAAAATTAAAAATCAAATTTAAACTAGAATTTAAACTAATTACAGAGTTATAACAATACCAAAAAAATCTTTCAATCTTTATCCAGCCACTTAAAAAAAATCTTCAACCCTTCAATCTTTATCCAATCATATTTGGATCTTCAATCTTTCAATCAAGCCCTCCTCTTTGCTTTTTGTTCCAATTTAACATTTTTTTTTGTAAGAGTTTGAATTCAACACACCAACTTCATTCCTGATAAGAAAAATCTAAATTTAATAGCGTTTTATTTGACAATTAGCCAAAAATAAATATATTAAAAATACGAATTTATCTTGCTATCAAATTCCCCCTACTTAACCGATGCTTGTCCTCAAGCATGATATCCACTAAAAATAATTTGTCAATCCCTTTCAAAATCAAAACCCCCTTTCCTAGTCAAGCACTAGAGGTGCTCATGGGCCGGGCCGGGCCGGGTTCGGGCCAGGCCCATAAAAAATTTTTGCCCATTTACTAGGCCCGGGCCCGACCCAAAATATGGGCCTGATATTTTGCCCAGGCCCGGCCTGTGAAAAAAATATGAAGCCCGGGCCCGGTCCGGCCCGTTTTTTTTATTTTTTTTACTTAAAAGTTAAAACTAATTGTTATTTAAATTAATTGTTATTGAATTTATATCAAATATCAAATTGTAATTTTTTTGTATATAATGAACAAAAAAAATAAAAAAAGATTACTTATTTGAATTTAATTACAAACAATCAAATCTTAAAAATAAAAAATGATTATAATATACAAGTAATTACAAACAATTAATTTGAATTTAATTACAAACAATCAAATCTTAAAAATAAAAAATGATTATAATGCACAAGTAATTACAAACAATTCTGGCAAACCTTGCATAAAAGAAAAAGAACATTGATTTTATGACCAGTTGCTTGCGTCTGCATAGTAATCCAAGGCTTAGGCAAACGTAATTCAGTCTTAAGCCAAGATAAAGTAGGCAATACCTGAATTAGCTAAGATAAAGTAGGCAATAACTAAATAGTGATGAACACAAAGTCAATTGACACTGGTCCAAACTATGATAAAGAGGAGCTACTCTTAGCAACTAGGAAAAATATGATATAAAAAGACATCAACTTAATATTTTTCCATGAAGCAAAAAAAGAACATCTTAACACGATACATCAATGGCAAGCAAGACCAAGTCATTTTGCCTCTATATTAATGGATTTTCCAGCAGCATTCTGAAACACAACTCCATAAGTTAAGCTATTATAAAGATACAATTATGGCTATAATAGTGCTACAGAGCTTTATAAACTTTAAAATACAGCAGCCAAGTACATTGAATAATAATCTTGAGCAAAAGGCTACAGAAGAAAAAAGCAAACTTTAAAATACAGCAGCCAAGTACATTGAATAATCAATGCCCATATTGATAAAGAGAAGGCCAATAACCACAATAATGAAGAGACATTTAAGCCATCTAAGAACAAACATAAGCATCCATGTTAATCAGATTCACCAAGACCATGCAACAACTTATAGAAAGATATAGAAAAAAAAATGCTTATGAAAACAACTAAACATGAAAAAAATACCTGCATATATCGCACAACAGTACTAGTATAATCAACAGCTCTCCTTTGGGTCAGCTTTCTCATTCTTTTCACAGCAAAATTGTCACCATGAGCTGAAAGAAAAATAAAAGAATTTTGTCAGAACTAAAATTTAGATAACCTAACTTCTCTGAATTGTAACTCATCTAAACAGGACATATCCAACAAATAACTAGAACGAACAACACAAATGAGGGAGGTACTAGAGTCAATAACCCAAAGAAACAGCTGATTTCTATGTTTAGCCCAACCTATGTCTAGGCTGTTCACAAAACCAGGACGTTAAAACAGAGTCCCATTTTTAATCATCTAGGTGCCAGCAGAACAGATGGAAATTTGCACAATGTAAACAGTATTAAAATTTGCAAGGGAGATTTAAGCAACACAATCTCTCAACAGGTCACAAGCAAGAAAAGAACGGATACATCAAATGAAATTATACATCTACGGTCACAAGCAAGTGAGGGAACTGATTCGAATAAAAATGAAAATAAAAAAGCACAAAGCAAAAAACAAATTCAAAGGTTAACAGCAAACTCACCTTTGAGAAGACGAAGAAGGCTAGAAGCAGTGAAGCACCGTGGAGTCGTGAATCGGTGGAGGTGGAGTTGGATCCGATTTGGGGGAAAAAAAGGGAGGGAAGGGGTTAGGGATTTAACTGGGGACGGGGGGAAATGGAAAAGGAAAGGGAAATTGGAAATGGGAAATGTATTAATGACAAAATAAAAAAATTATATTAATTAAATTCAGGCCGGGCCGGGCCGGGCCCGGGCTAAAAAAATTTTACCCGAGGCCCGGCCCGTTTTTAAAACGGGCCTAATTTCTTACCCAAACTCATATTTCGGGTCTATATTTTTACCCGAACCCTCCCATATTTCGGGTGGGCCGACGTAGGGCCGGGCCGGGCCGCCCGGCCCATGAGCACCTCTATCAAGCACACATCAAACAATTAGGTGAATCAAAAATAAATAATTGCTAAACATTCTAACGCCCCAAAATTTTATTTTTGGGTATTGTGAATGTGTGACAAAATATTTGTCTGCTTTAGTGGCTATGTGTTCTTGGTGTATTTGGGAGGTCTCAAGTTCAAGCCAGGACTTGGGCAAATTTTGGTATTTTTATGAATAATCTCTATCTTTGGTCAGTAGGCTTTTAAGTAAAAGTTGGCAAATAATAAACAGGGAAAGCCTCTTGGTTTGGTGGATAAGTGGAGTGTTGGTGTGAAGGAGGTCCTATGTTTGAATCTTGGCATGGACATTATTTTTGCTCGTGCGTCCAGAAGAGTAATAGATTTACTAGGGAGTTTGATGGAGAGAAATAAGGGATTGGGGTTGTTATCAAATATTTTGTTTATCTTTTTTTTTCACTTTTTTTTTACTTTCCCCAAAATCCCTCCACCCTCTGGCCGTTTTTGTCTTCATTGTTGCCAAATTTCTGCTCTCTTTCACCCTTCATCTTCTTGATTTTTCTTTTCCCACTCTGCCTCATGTCACTCCATGTTTTTCTACGATCATTCCGTAAGTTTTAGATAAGTGATTTTTCTTTGTTTGTTAAATTTCTTCTAAAGTGTTTTATTTATGCCAATTAGGGGAGGATTCAAAGGCTTGTAATCACCAATCAAAGTCTTATTTTGTGTGGGAATTACTGTTCATCGATTGAAGGTAAGGTTTAGTTGCTTATGGGTTAAAATCTCGATACGAGTTCAATTTGGGATCATGTTATGTGAGATTAAACTAGTGTTATTTTTTCAATTATAGGTTTTGTAGTGCTCGGGGACTGTTTTAGCATCAAACAAAACTAGGTGTGTACCCGAAATGCAGAAAATGGGATTCGGCAAAAAACTAAAATTGTTTGCTGTTTGGACAGCAGCAGTAGGCTAACTTTGAAAAATCACCATAAATTGTGGAAATTTAATTAGAGGATGAAAAAAATATGTAATTAAATCTTATTGAGTCTAGTTTCTTATAGAAGAAATTGTGTAAGTAATGGAATTGTAAATCATGAGATATAATAAGTTTTCTGAGATAAGAACAGAATGAATTATGGTTCCCCTGTTCTGACTTTAGAAAATCATCAAAAATTGGATAAAAATAATTAAGGGTTAAAATTTACATGTTTAAATTATTAATGAGTCTATTTTCAATAGAAACAAATGGTAACATCATCCAAATCTTTTACTAAGAGATAATTAATTTTTAGCAAAGAAAGGTCGAAGTTATCAGACAGCAGAACAAGGGTAAGATTGAAGATTTTACTGTACTTATTGGCTAAACCAAAAATTCTAAAAATTTTATGGTATGAAAGTATTTGAGTCTAGTTTCAAAGACATCAAGAAGACCTTAATTTGAAATTCTGTAGCTCAAGATATAAATAATTTAGTAACAGTGACTCAGGTAGATAGCTTTGAAGGAACATATAAGTAAATAGTGAAAACATATATAAATATTTAGCTAGCACGGGTTATATTAAAAATGGACCGCGCGGCCAAGGCCAATTTGGGCCGAGTAGGCCACACGAGCGTGTGGGCCTACACGGGCAGACCACATGGGCATGTGAGCCCATTATCACTGAATTGATTGCTAAGGTTGCACTGGTCGCCCAAGTCGACTGTGAACCTACTGTAGGGTCAGTAAGCATCACTTAGACCTTTAATTATATGAACTGATTGTTTGATTTATATATGTGTTAAGCATGATGATAGTATGCTTGTATACTGAATTGGTTATATGTACTGATGTCCTGAGATAGCATGTCATGACTTGTATGTTGCATTGCATGGGGTTGCGTTGATTATATTTGGAGGAAGTGTACTGAAAGACTCTTAAGCCTAAGATACTGGCAGCTCAGCTGGAAATTACTGTTTTGTGCCGCATTCGGTACTACCTGGAGTGTAGGGATGGGTGGGTTGATTTGATCCCCACATGGAGTGTAGGGTTGGACGGAGATGGTGTGTAGAGGCTGGTTGGGTAGGACTTTGTTACTGAATACTGCATGACTGCTACTGATACTGTGATGGGCTAAGGCCCTACTGCATATTTGATACTATACTGAGATGGGCTAAGGCCCAAACTGTTACTGATACTGAAAAAGGGCTTAGGTCCAGGACTGCATTAACTATGCACTGTGATTTGCTATTGTTTGTTTTCTGTGGGATTACACACTGAGTTTTCATAAACTCACATCTTTTGTTTAAATGTGCATAGGTAATCCCCAGATCTAGACGGATCGGTGCGACGGAGGACTCGGCGGTGACCACGGTTTTGGACTTTCATGGTTTTTAACTCATATTTTTGATAATTAGTTTTATTTCTATTTTATTTTTACTGGCTAAGTTTTGGGGTTGTAATTGGACTTTCGGACTTTGGTTTTGCGTTTTAATTATCTTTACCTTATGGATTACAACTGCTAGTAGTAGGAAACTTCGATTTTTAAAAGAAACAAATGTTTTTCCTAAACGCACGATTGTTTAATCTGATTTAAAAGTTTCCGCAAACGAATAACATTTTGAAACCATCGATTAAATAAGCAACACAATTTTGGAACTAATAAGATATTAAGATAAGGAATTCAATAGGAATGGTTTTAACGCGACGGCACAGTTTTCAAACACCCTATCATGTGACATCGCTAGATCCGGCCATAACGTTTAGGCCAGGTTTAGGGTGTTACAAACTCAATCAATAAGCATTTTATAAAATCTCAAATAGTATGTCAAACTCAACTATTTCACTAAATTTAGGCTCAATCAAACATGCAAAATAGTCATACTCAATATATGTTTTTATTTATATCTATATACATTTTTTTTTCAAACGTAATCAAGTCTTTTGACGCGAAGTGAGATGACAACCCAAACACCTCACCCCAGTTACTCAACCTAACACGTTCTCTTTATTTAATTTTTTTAACGAATTCAAGACATAATAAAACCTTTTGACGCAAAATGAGATGACAACTCAAACTCCTCATCCTGGTTACTTAGTTTCACATGCCCCTAATCGCTTTTTTTCTCAAGGCAACTTGATTAGTAGAGTGTTACAAGCTTCGGCTCGTTACCAAACCTTTTAACGTGAAATGAGATGACAACCCAAGCACCTCATCCCAGTTACTCAACTTGGTCGCATTTTTGAATCTTCACTCTTAACCAAGCTATTTATTTATTTATTTAAACGAGTGCTTTCATTAGGCAAGTTCAACAAAATTAATAATTTTTCATGAAATATCGACTAAGGCATAACATTTTCAATTCTACAAAATATTCATTGATCAAGCAAGCAATAGTATTCATGGTTCACCCACTTATTTAAGTAAACTGAACATAAGAATTAGATATTTATTTTTGAAATAAATTAAAAAAATTTATTCTTAACAAAACACATGCAAAAAAAAAGTATATCATGATTCAAAATTCCCCCTACTTAGCCCATATTGCCCCCAATGTGTAAAAAGAATAATATGAATGGAGAAAGTGTAATCCCCGTTTATATTTAATGGGCCGGAGAGCGATGGAAGTGATCACTTTGTAGAACGGTGAGGATGTTTGAGATGTTGGCTTTTATTATTTTGAGGCAAGCTTCAATGCGATGAAGTCGTTCGTCTACAGCTGAAGGTGGTTGCTCCTGGAAAATAGCACGATCAAACAGATTAAAATAATATTTTATTTAATTCTCAAACTAAACTAAAATTCAAAATTAAATTAAATAAAAATAAATGTGGTTGCCTCCCATAAAGCCTTTTTGTTTAACGTCGTTAGCTCGACGACTTGAGAGTTATTCGTTTGGTTTCTTAAGAATTAATTATTTCATTATGTGCACTTGGAATTCCTCCATTATTGGTGGATTAAGGCGTATTTGAGCTTCTCTGTTTGGGTTTGCCTTTTCCTTTATCAGAATATTTAAATGTTCAAGTAACGGTTTGAGTTCCAATTCCAAAGCCTGCAAAACAGAATGCAAGAATTTAGTTTTAGAAGGAGAAAGTTTAAAATATTTACCTTGACTTATAGGAAATTGTGACGAATCAGTTCTTTGAACGTCATTAACTCCTCTAATTTATCCATCGTATCGAGGTCTAAACTCTTGCAAAGTACAATTTGCAACCCATCCCGTTCATGATACTCAAAATAAAATTTCGTTAGTGGTTCAATAATATCAACACTAGAAATGTTCGACATTGTATTGGGTTGGCCCATCGCCTCATAAATATTAAATTTTACCACCTTACCGTCGAATTCCATAGTGAGGGTTCCACTTCGAACATCAATATTTGTACACACGGTACTTAGGAATGGTCTCCCAAGTAAAATATCAGAAGCATTTTTTGAGTGGTCATCCTCCATATCAATGATATAAAAGTCTACAGGAAAAAATTAGTTCATTTACCTTTACGAGGACATTTTCTAGTACCTCTTCTAGATATATGCATGACCTATCTGCCAATTGAATAATCACCCCTATTTCTTTCAAATGACCCGTGTTTAGTAATTTAAAAATAGATAAATGCATTACATTAATAGATGCTCCCAAATCACACATGGCTTTATTATGCTAATATTACCTATTTTGCAGGATATAGAAAACATGCATTGGTCTTTACACTTAGGCGGGATTTTCCTTTGTAACACCGCAGAAATATTTTCTCCCATATTCATCCATTCATTTCCTTGCAACTTCTTTTTGTCGGTACACAGTTCTTTCAAAAATTTTACATAACGTAGAATCTGTTTAATTGCATCAAGTAAAGGAATATTAATTTCTACCTTTCAGAATGTCTCAAGGATTTCTTTTTTCTCTCATTCCATTTTAACTTGGGCGGCTTTCCAGGGTATGGGTGAGGTACAACAAATGGTTTAAGAAGTGCTGACTCAGTGAAAGTTGTTGGTTTGGCTTCCTGTTCAACGTTATGGTCACGACTTGTGCTAGGCACTAGTTTTGACTCTTTCCCATCTTTTACGGTCACAACACTTGCATTTTGACATGGGTTTGGCTCGGTTTGAGATAGCAATTTTCCTTGGTTCTCCAAATGACTAACCGTAAGTACTAACTTACTTATTTGTTGATCTAGTTCTTAGAAATGTACTTCAGCCTTTTGTTGGAACTTTTCAGTGCCAACGACTAACCTCTCTACTATAACTTCAAGAGATGACTTTGGAGGTTGATATTGTTGAGACGGGGGTAGTCTTGGTTGATATTATTAATTGTATTGAAGGTTTGACCCATAGCTCAGGTTTAGATGATTCCTCCACCCTGCATTGTACATGCTTAAATATGGATCAGAACGCCTTTGAGGTGGCCCTGGGAAGTTCCCAACGACATTTACTTGTGTAGTTGTGTCTTCAAGTAAAACTGGGCACGAGTCAGTTAGATGATCAGGCTGAGCGCAAATCCCGCATAACCAAGTTGGGTTCGATTTTCCTACAAGCATACTTCTAATCACATTAGTAAGTTCATCAATCTTATTTACTATTGAAGGAGTACTTAGGTTATGAACCCTTCTTGTAGGTTCCATAAGTGGTTGATACTATTGAGAATTTGCAGCCATGGTCGAAATTAATTCCCTAGCTCTTTGGGGAGTCATGTTCACAAGAGTCCCTCCACTAGCGACATCAATCATCTTCATTCTCATTGAGAGTAACCCCTTATAAAAATACTGTAAGAGCGACTGTTTAGACAAGCCATGTTGTGGGCAACTTGCCCACAACTTATTGTATTGCTCCCAATATTCATAGAGTGACTTTGCTTCTTTTTGTTGTATTCCGACTATACTCCTCCTTAATTCAGCTGCTCGAGCTGCTGGGAAAAACCTGTCAAGAAACAATAAAGAAATATCAGTCCAAGTATTAACAGATCCCTAAGGTAAATAAAAAAAGCCACTCTCTAGTGGAGTGGGCTAATGAAAAAGGAAAAGCTCGTAGTTTTATTTGATCTTTAGTTACCTTTTCTAGTTTCATGCTCAGACAAACCATGTGGAACTCTTTTAGATGAGTATGGAGGTTCTCGTTTTTCAAACCGCAGAAAGTAGGCAATAAATGTATTAATTCTGACTTTAACTCGAACAGTGTTTCGCCTACCGGATAAGTTATGCATAGCGGTTGTTATTCATCTGGTACAGCTGCAAGTTGGTGTATAGTTTAATTTGCTATTTTGTCTGAATCTTCAGATGAGTAAATATCTTCGGTGTAAGATCTTTCTTCAAAGTCAGGTTGTGGTTGTTTACCGCGCCGAATAGCTTCTCTTCAAAGTGTTCGAGCCAACTTTTCTATCTCTAGTTCAAGTGCTAAAGTCCCCGATTTTGAACTGGTCATAAATAAAACAAACAAAAATTAGAAATTTTCACCAATCTCTAGCAATGGCGCCAAAATTTGATGGGTGTCAAAATCACCAACTATAAATTTCTACGACAAAATAACAATAAATTGAAATATAGAGTAGTAAGGTTGAATCTATAGGGACTGGTTGTCTAATTTCACCTTTTTTTGTAACCAGAATTATTGTTGTAGTAATAGTCATGTCCACGACTAGTGTGTTGCAACGCTAGAAAATAAAAATGGGGGTTTTAAATTAATTAAGATAATAAAATAGGGAAATAAAAAAATAAAATAAAAAATATTCGAAAATGCAAAAATAAAATTAAGAAAATAAAATAAATAGATAAATAAAATATTTTTTAAGCTTAGTCTTAGCTTCAGTGTACTCCAATCTTGAATCGATCCTTGAAACAAAATTTCCCTTCCAAGCGATTAGCTTGTTATAACAATCAAGGATCTCTCAAACCGCCAACTTTGTCTTTCGTAGTCGATCTCGGTATCACTTGAAAATCGACCCTTGTTGAATTTCTAACCACGTGGCACGTACCCGTAATTTAAGACTTCGACAGCCTTACGATCTGAAAAGCCCAACTCAAATTAACGGCCTCAACCATGTGGGTTGTTTAAATCCGATCACCATCTCCCTTAACGGAATCCAACTAGCTTTTTTCAATTGAACACACCAATTTGTTCGTGGGATTTTGAATACATCACCGCCGACTCAACTTCCCAATTGTACGTCAAATGATTGCAACCCAACGCGCGTTTTTTTAGCTGAAATTGAATCAATTTTGAGGGATGAATTTTTAATATCCCATACGCCAGAGAGATAACGAATACCGAATTGAGAGATTTTTTTGAGCTGGTTCGTATCTCACGATTATTTTGTTGGAGCAATTTTCGGGCTAAAGCTAAAAAGGGTTTAGTTAATCATGGAAAAAATCATGCTTGAAAATAAATGATTTAAGTGGAATTTTGAAAAGTAGAAAAGGGCAAGGCCTTAGAAGAAAATTAAACCAAAAGGTTGAAATCAAAAGAAAAAACAATTGAAGCTGCAAAATTGAATGGCAAAGACGCAGGAGAGGAAAAAAAATAGAGAATTTATTAAATGTCAAACGAAGATGTGTTTAATTGGTTGTAGTCACTAGATATTTATACACACTTTTAGTGCTAAAATTCAGCTAGATTTTTTCTAAATATTATAACTAAATAATTCTAAATATTATCACTAAATAATTTGAAAATTAAAAATCAAATTTAAACTAGAATTTAAATTAATTATAGAGTTGTAACAATATAAAAAATCTTTTAATCTTTATCCAGCCACTTAAAAAAAATCTTCAACCCTTCAATCTTTATCCAATTATATTTGAATCTTCTATCTTGCAATCAAGCCCTGCTTTTTGCTCCAATTTAGCTCTTTCCTTTTTAAGAGTTTGAATTTAGCATATCAACTTCATTCTTGATAAGAAAAATCTAAATTTAATAGCATTTTATTGAATAATTAGCTAAATATAAATATATTAAAATACAAATTTATCTTGCTATCATATATATTTTTTAAAAATCGCAATTGAGAATTAGAAAAAAGATAAATAATTATATTTTTTATGATCTTTATTTGCATTTTTGCATATAGTGTTTTGTGTTTCTCATTATTAAGTGTATTGAAAATAAAATTATGATACATTTTAATTATTATCACTTGATTTTATAACAAGTTAATATTAAAAATATATTTATAAAAGATTCTTCAATAATTGAATAGTAAACAAACGGTCAGGTAATTATGAAAAAAAAAATCATAACCTAAGTTCAATATTTAGAAAAATATCATTATATTAATATTTATTATTTTATTAAAAATAAATTAAATAATTTATCTAATTAAGATGGTGTCAATCGATTCCTGACATCAATTTAGTTCGGCAAATTAGATATAGTATAGATATTTAAGCATATTATATTGGGTAAAAGTATTATGGAAGCCTATGTACTTGGAGTCAGATTATATTTTGTTCTTTTTACTTAAAAAATTAGTAAACTAGTCCGTATGCATTACATTAGAGAGTAAACTAATCATTTTTACTAAAATTTTCATCCATTTTTTCTGTTAAAAATTGGCATAGTTGATAGAATAATTAGACAGTTACATGTGGTTTGTCACGTGTATCTTATGCTAGCGTATAGTAGGGTCGGGTAGGCTACCCGGTCCTATAGGCCCAACCCAACTTGGGCTAGGCTTGGATAAGAATTTTTGCTCTTCGACCTGACCCGAATTCAATTTAAATAATAATTTTTTTAAAATTTAAATTTAATTATAAAATATATAGAATATCAAATAAAAATATGCTTTTAATATTTTATTTATTTTTGAACAGTGAAATGGATTTTTTGGGTGGACCGATTCAGCCCATGGATAACTCTAGTGTACAGAGACCAATTTTTAACCATAGAAATGAATGAATTTTTTATCAGAAGGACCAATTTGTTATTTGATCTAACGTAAATAGACTAATTTATCAAATTACTGAGTAGAGAGACAAAATTAAATCCGACTCCTAATACAAAAGCCTCCACAATATTTTTACAATTATATTATATTTTTATATTTATGAAATATATCACCTTTGTTTTGCAATATTATCAGATTTTTTTTTAGAAAACAAGAAATAAAGGGGCAAAAGCCACGCACTTTGCACGTGCGAAACCCTTCTCGTTTGGTCTAATCTAATTGTTGACTAAAATATATCGCGTATAAGAAAACAAGGGTTTAAAGTCGTAGAGAAAAAAGAAATCGATAAAAATGGCGATGGCGAGTGTGCGATCTGGTCTCCTCCGAGCAGCCCTTCGCGGCGGCTCTCGTCCTACTGCTCCTCCCAAGCGTGGCTTCGCTTCCTCTTCTCATCACGATGATGCTTGTATGCAACCTTTCTTCTATTTTTTTAATATTTTATCTGATTTGGATCAATTTTATATTATTAATATATTGATTTCCTATATTTTGAGTTGTTCCATTTTTTTACTTTTGGGTTTTATTATCTAGTTTAACCTTTTGATTTTAATTGAATCTATGTTAGAAATAGAGTAAGTAAAATAAAATTTAGATTATTAAAAGAATCGTAGTTTTGGATCTTAGGGAAAAGAAAATCTTAAAACGGCTTGGAAAAATCAGATATATATATTTTTTGTTTTAACACGAATTTATATATATATTTGCAGATGAAACGGCAAAATGGGAAAAGATAACATATTTAGGTGCTGCTACCTGCACTGTTTTAGCGATTTATAATCTATCAAAAGGTCATCCCCACCATGAAGAGCCTCCTGTAAGCTTACTTTTATTATGTTTAATTTTAATTATATATTTTAAGAAAAATATTTTTGTTATTAATTTTTATCATTGGATGCTGTCATGATGTTTGAATGTTTGCAGGCATACCCATATTTGCACATTCGCAATAAGGAGTTCCCATGGGGTATGTTAATCTTATTGTTACCGGTTTCGAGTTGTTTAAGTTCGAGCTTATTTTCTTTTTGGTATTTAAATTTTGCTGTTTAGGCTCTATTGGGTCTTTCCATGAAAATTATAACTGATAACATTGCTGGATTTTCTTTTCATTTTGCACCATTTGCTTAAAGGTCGAGAAATGTAAAGAATTCTAGACAATTTTAGATATTCTAAGGCAGAACTAGAACCAAATTTACTTTTATTGGCTTTGGTTATTAACTAATAAATCCTATTCATTTTCTTCAAAACAATTCCTTTTTCAAGCATCCAAAACACTAGCTTAGGTAATTTATATGGAGACTTAAAAGTTGCCAACTCATAGTGATGTTTTGCTCATCAATTAATATGGAAACATCCAACATGCTATCGGCAACCAATTATGGTCTGTCTTGTTTTAACTTAATTTGGTTACTAGTAATCATTAGTTTTCCATCTTCTACCCATGGAAAAAAATGGCCATCTTTTTCCTCTCTTTCACCTAATCTTTGCAGTCATATTTTGAATGTGTTACATGTTGGATATTTACTCTATGTTACTTAGACTCTTCATTTTTCCTGAAGTACCTGTGTCCGACACATGGATATGGGGCTTTGACCTTCAGTGATCATCCAAATATATGGAAAAACTTAGAAAAGACTGCGTCAGATACATACCTATATCTGACATTCACACCCAAGGCCAAGTAACTCAGTATTTACTTCCTATGTTATGTTAGATTACTAACTATAACACTAGTTTTTGTCCTAAACTAAATTCTAGGTGAAAAATTTCCTTTCAGCCTATCTTACATTCATTGCTTATGTTTCCACATGCCTAATTCCTAGATAAATTGCTAAGACCTGGTCTAAACTCATTTTCATTTGATCATTTTTACAGTTACATTATTGGGTTTAGCTTGTCTCTAATTGTATCTTATGTTATCTAACCCAGGAATCTTATAAACAACATGTTTTGGTTGTGTCTCGTTTTGTGATTTTAATGAAAAACTAATCTAAGAATGCCTTTCTTTTTTATTTTTGTTTTTCTAGATAACTGTTATTACTGGTAGGAGAGTTTGACAATCGCATATGAACTAAAAAAAACCACCATTTTCTTATTCGTAAAGTTTGATACCAAGGCCATTGCTATTTACTCGCTGTTGTAGGCTTGGCCACCCTTGACCTAGCAAGAATTTTTTGTTGTGATTGATGATGAGCCTATTTAAAAGAAATAGGTTCATGAGTGATCAAGGAATCTAGGTATAAAATTTAATATTATCATTTGGAGTTTCTAATTTTCCAATATTGGAAGTGGATGTATGCTTAATCAAGGATGGTCATATATTAAGGTTATTGTTACTCATTTATCTAATCGGTCGATTCAATCTTTTCATTGTTTTATTTATCATGTTATTCAGGTCCGGATGGTCTGTTTGAGACAAAGGAGCATCACTAGGGATGGCCAGACAGATGCATATCTTTCCGAGTTCGGCGCATTTTTATCATTTCTCTGAGAAATCAATCAGATAATTCTGTGGATCTTTTGTAATTTTAGCACTCGATTTCCAGTTTCTGGACTTTGAATTGCAAGTTCATCAGGTTTTCTATATGGTTGTGCCTGCCTACCATACTCTGTTTCGAAATAATAAGATTACTGAATGGTTTGTTGTGGATATGGTTCTATTGAATGCTTGCATGAACTACTCAAAGAAGGATATATTCTTTTTCAGCCAAAATATTAGTATGGGCATATATAGTTTTTGTTATAGTATTGATGCCTACCGATATCAGTTTTCATTGGGTATTTTTAAAAATAATTATACATATATTTTTTGCTTTTAAATTTTTAACGAAATATATATTATACAATATATCTATATGAAAATGCGAAATTATTAATTCTATTTTCTAACTTAATTTAAATTTAAATGTAATTATGAAAATATAAAACTGATGAACATAAAAATATAATCATTTAAAGTTGGTTTCAGGTATTAAATTTAATTTAGAATATCAAAATGCTTTTGTTGGTACCAAAAGACTGGTAATGTTCAATATGGATCAATACCATGTGCACCAAATCCATGAAGTTTGTCTTGTTTATGTTGAGACGAAGTCTAGGTTGACATGTCATTTTGTATTTAATTTGGTTTCAATGTTTAATTTAATATTTAAGTTTAATTTTATTATTCAATTTGATGCTCAAATAAAATCGTAACATGTGGATTAATTTTATGAAAATTAGATAAAAATAGTTTTTTTTTTTGTAAATTACAATAATAGGGCAAAACCTAAACAACGAACGTAATTAGTGTGATTTGAACCTAGGTTACACCTAGGGTTGTAAACACCCTTAACTATCATGACATCACATGGGTTCGATAGAAAGAAAATTAAAAACTCAGAAACTTACTTAAAAAAAGAAACTAAAAGACTTGAGATTTTACTTTAACAAACATTAATCTTCTTTTATTCTGACTCAATTGATGTTGGTGTTAAAAATTGACGACAGATAAATGTTTGGGTTAATATATCATTTGGTATTTATATTTGGCTTCAATGTTTAATTCGGCTTTCGAGTTTTTTGTCCTAATTTGGTATTTGAGTTTGACTTCAATATTCAATTTGGCACTCAAACTGAACAACACCATACGGTCCAATAAATGTTTGACATGTGTGCTCTAGCAAAAAAAAAAAAAGCATAGGTACTTAATTGGGAGAAAAAGAAAAACTTAAGTATAAAGGTAAAAGTATCATGGAGGCCTTTGTACTATGAGTCAAATTGCATTTTGACTCATATACTCGAAAAATGGACAAATCAATCCTTATACGTTAGATTAAATAGTAAATTGATTTTCTGTTTAAAAAAAATATCCCCTTTTACCGTTAAGTGCTAACATGCTTGATGGAGCAACCAAACAATGACACTTAGCGTGCCACGTGTACCTCATGTTGTCATCGAGGTATAAATTCAAGCAAATCGGATGAAATTTTTAATAGAAGAAATGAATGGTTGATAAACTGTGAAATGGGTGAAACTTTTTATGTGGAGGGACTAATTCAAGCAAGTAGACAATAATCAATTATAACTTAATAGTAGAAATGGATGGAATTTTTATCAAAAGGACCAATTTGCTTCTTAATCTAATGTACAAAGATGAATTTGTCATCTTTTTTAGTAGAGGGGGCAAAATGATATTCGACTCTTAGTATAGGGGTCTCAATGGTACTTTTGCACAAGTATAAAATTGAACATTGAAGTTAAATTTAAGTACTTATATAGGACAAAGAAAAACTCAAGTATCAATTTGAAATGACCTAGGTTCTAAATTCAACATTTAAGTTAAACTCAAATATCAAATTGGGACATAAAAGCTCAAGTACAAAATTAAACATTCAAGCTAAATATAGGTACCAAATAGTATATTAACCTTAAAATATTTCTCTCTTTTCGAAAGATGCTCTTGATGAGATGACAACCCATCCTTTTACCAACCAAATGAAAGAAATATGGATAATATAATTTTGACCCCTGAACTTGGCAACAATATTTATTTTGGTACCTATATTTTTTGTCCACTTTGAGACTTGAACTTTACAACTAAGCACAATATCATCACTTGAAAATTTAAAAATTAATATAAATTTTTATGTGGTGATGTCATACAATCTCAAAGTGTCACATTCAATATTTTAATAATTGGTCCGGTGGTTGAACAGGCTAGACCATCGATTCCCGATTCAACCAATTCGACTGCCAGACAAATAATAATTAAAAAATCATAAAAAATATTAATCCAATTCAACTTATTCAACTATTGATTTTTGTTTCGATTTTCAATTTTTACCAGTTTCAAGCTGTTTTCGAGTCGATCGATTTAACCCTTTGTTCGGACCATTATATCGATCAATTCCAAGTCTAATCTAATCATGTTTCAGTAATACTGGTCACATCATTAAATCTTGATAGAATCTAAGTTCAAAGACCAAAATGGATCTAGTTGTCAAGTTCAAGTACCAAAGTGGACCTAGTTGCTAAATTCAGGGGCCAAAAATTATATTATCCAAGAAATTTTTTTTTTTTACCATATGAGTGCACCATGTTGTATTTTTTAAAATGAAAATGATTGTTCATGATTAGGTCCTTTGGAAGAAAAGAAAATTCCATATGAAAACATTGCAGCTATAATTGATTGTACCAATTAGTACTTTATCTAATTCATTTCATAAAAATAGATCCCCACAGGTCTTTCTTAATGATAATATGCATGTTGAAGCAAAACAAAAGCAACTAATTATGAATTACCTAACAAAATAAATAGCAAGTACCATGGGAGGAGTTGGGATGTCCATTAATAAGGTATTGAGGCACCATCAGGCTTCACCAACCCCATTGGTCCTTGCAATTTAAGCAATAAATTCATGGAATTTTGAAAGAAAAAAAGGGCTAATACCATCATTGGTCCTCAAAATTTAAAAGGTTTTAATTGGATCCTTTTAAAGGTATTTGTATTGTATCGATTAGGTCATTTTGTCTAGCTTGAACATTTAATACTACTTAAACTATATGTCTAGAGTGTACCTATTGCATAAACAACTTATATTTGACTTTTTTTAAAAACAATCATAACTGTCCTAAAATTTATTGAAATTGTCATTTTTCAAATTTGAAAAAAAAAATTCAAAATTTCTAACCATTTTTCGAATTTTCAAATCTGCAAAAATCCGAATTCGAATACAGTAAAATTCTTTTTAGATATATAAAATCAAAACTATAAGTATTTTGTACCACTAGGTTTGGGTGTTTGAATTTAAATTTACATCCATTACCCAAACAAGTAATCGGATTTGGATAATTGAATATCCGAGACATCTATTCACATCCAGTTCAAATTCCTATTAGATAATAATCATAAAATCCAAATATTATCCAAATCCGAAAAAAAAAAAGATCCATGTGGATATTCGAATCCATAATTCGTCAAATTCGAAGTGCATTGATAGCTAAACTAGTAGAAAGACCTGATTAATACAATATTAATAATTTGAGTACTAGTTGAGAATATTTGATGTAATTATCCCAAATGTCAAGCAGTTCTATTTTTGTAGATGATTTAAGCACCAAGAGACACATTTGAAGAGAAACCTAAAAAGGATTTTCTTTCCTATTATATATATCCTCATAAAGATATGAAAACTGGGGAACTTCAATTATTATAACTAGAAATCTACAAGTACAAAATAATATAAAAATTTTCAGCACTAATATGACAACAAAGGCACAAGTAACCAGGAACATACAGTTTCCCGATCCCATATCAGGAAAGAAGAAAAACAAAAATTTAGTGACAGTAATTAGTTCATATACTGAAATCACAAACCATTATAAATTTCATTCTGCAGCTGCATTCTCACTTTTATTTCCCCCACTTGTTGTGGTACCTGGCAAAGTTCCCAAACCGGTTTCACCTTCTTTTACTTCTTGATTCGTTGAAGAAGTGTCGGGATTATTCTGGGTGTTTCCATCTGTATTTGTGTCGTAATTGCTGCTCCCGTTGCTGTCGTTGAAGCTGTGAGTAGCATTGTTCTCGTTCTCGTTCTGACCTGCATTTTCGTTATTGGAGGCCTGAACGGCATTGTTCTCATTTGGACTTGAGTTTTCGTTGCTGTTGGTATTGGTCTGAATGGCATCGTTGCTCTCGTTGGTGGTGGTGTCGGTGTAGCTCTGAGAAGCATTGTTTTCGTTCTGACTTGCATTTTCATTGTTGTTGGTGGTGTCGGTGAAGCTCTGAGATGCATTGTTCTCATCCTGACTTGCATTTTCATTGTTGTTACTGCTCTGAGCAGCATTGTTCTCGTTTTGACTTGCATTTTCGTTGTTGTTGTTGCTGTTGCTGTTGTCAGTGTTGCTCTGAGTCACATTGTTCTCGTTCTGACCTGCATTCTCATTGTTGTCGGTGTTACTTGGAGTGGCATTGTTCTCGTTCTGACCCGCATTCTCATTGTTCTCAGTGTTACTTGGAGCAGCATTGTGCTCGTTCTGATCCGCATTCTGATTGTTCTCGGTGTTGCTCTGAGTTGCATTGCTCTCGTTCTGACTTGCATTTTCATTGTTCTCGGTGTTGCTCTGAGCAGCATTGCTCTCATTCTGACCCGCATTTTCATTGTTCTCAGTGTTGCTCTGAGCAGCATTGTTCTCATTCTGACCCACATTTTCATTGTTGTCAGTGTTACTCTGAGTGGCATTCTTCTCGTCCTGACCCGCATTTTCATTGTTGCTGGTGTTGCTTTGTGCAGCATTTTCATTTGAACTTGAATCGTTGTTTTCCTTTTGAGTAACATCTTCATTTGCATTTACATTGTCATTGGTGTTGCTCTGATTGCCTGTGCTGCCACCATTCCCATTCGCATTCCCGTCATTGTTCGAATTGCTACTATCATTCTCATTCTGACCTGCACCAGCATTATCATTAGTGTTCAACGATGTTCCACTGTTCTGGTCAGCATTTGAATTTTCATTTGTGTGTGTCCCCTCTCCTCCAGAATTATTGTTTGATTCTTCACTCTGAACAGCATTTGAATTGCTGTCTGATCCGGCATTCGATTTTTCAGTCTGTCCATTTGATTCACCGGAATCCGAATTACTTGTAGAACCTCCATTAGCTCCATCCCCATTCTCAGTTGAAGTAGGGGTTGTATTTGAATCCGAGTGCTCGTCATTCCCACCTGAATCCGATTTCTCAGATAGCTGAACCATACCATTTACATTCTCGGTTGAACTGTGTGTTGTATCTGTCAGATTCTCATTCAATTCCGTAGCTGTATCGGGATGTGCATCTTCTTTAGACTCGGCTTCGTTACTCCCATTACTGCTTTCTTGATTGTTTTCAGCTGTTCCATTTTCTTGCACATTCGACTCTTCATGACCGACATTGGCCGCTTCACTGCTATTTGTTTCGTCCTCCCGGTCATTCTTATCTTTGTTTTCCAACTGCTCAGCGTCGTTGGAATTTTCTGAACCACTCGTCTCATTTTGGGTATCATGGACTACTTCACTTGAAGCATCATCCCCCTTGTAATGTTCTTCTCTCGCTTCTTCATTATTCCCATCAATTCCATCACGAACCTGATCATCCGAGCTACCTGCATTCTCTATCTCACCTTCACTCTTCTCCGTCTCATTGCTCTCTTCCCCAATCCCTTTATTTTCCTTTTCTCGACTATCCTCGATGTTCTCTTTCTCTTCATTATCGCCTTCACGAGTCTCCTCATTTCCTTTGTTTTCATTTTCCATAGTCTCTTCGTTATCGTCGTTCCTACGTTCTTCATGCTCGGTTCCCTCCTCGGGTTTCTCATTATCATGCTCATGCATCCCACTGACTTCCCCATTTCCTTCATCTTCGGTTACCTCAGGCTTATTATCTTCTTCTCCATTCTTACTTTCTTCCTCTTCTTCCTCCTTATGCCGTGCATCTGTAACAGTCATCCCTTCCGATCGAGGGAAGTCTTTTCGCCCCAACTTGACAACATCGCTCCCAGATTTCTCATAAATCGCTTTCTTCTCCCCGGAGTGCTTAACTTGGTAAAGCAGCCAAATGCAAATACCAACAAGAACACATATTTGTAGAGCATGCTTCACCTTCAATCCTTTCGATCTTTGGTTCCTACCAGGTGAAAGCCGGAACATGTCGGACTTCCTTTCGATTTAACCTGTCGGCAAAACATCAGAAAAACATCGAAATTCTTCAAAATCCGACATATTCATATAATTCAACTTAATAATACCACAACATTTCATCAACTAGAAGTTTGCAATAAAGCCGAAAATGAATCATATGAAAGAAATTAATGCAAAAAATCAAATCGACAGTGTTTATGCAATGAAAAATCCAGATCAACCCATGAACTAAATATTCAAGTAGTAGTTTATTATGAACAAAACTTAAAATCATTGATATTCAATTCAACTTTTCACTTCCCAGCATATTAATAATAACAACAATTACACTAATCCAGTCCAAAGAGAAAATTCCAAAAAAAAAAGAAGAAGTAAATATTAGACCTTAAGCTAACAAAAATACAAAGATCACTATTAATAAAGCACAAAAACAGAAAAGAAAAAAAACAGCAACTTTTTTTTTTGCAGTAATGGTAGTGGAAAAGGAATAAAATGCAGGATCGAAAAGTGGATTATAATCTGAAACAGATCAACAGCTTGCATTTTTAAAGCAAACCCATTTTTAATACTTGAAAATTAAATTCAGAAAGCATTGATACACTTACCCAGAATCCAAATGATCCCCCAAAAGGAAACTAAAACTAACGAAGGAGAGACTTTAACTTTTCTTGGGAAATCCCGAGAATGGTTAAGTTTCCAGGAAAATTTTAAAGAAGACAGAAAAAAACTTGACTTCGAGATTAGGAAACTTTGAGTGTCGGTGGCTGAATGAACTTGGATCTGGAAATGTGGAAACAGTGCCTTTTTATCAACACCACATATATGTTCATATGGAGTGCTTCTTAAAAAGTGTCTACATTTTTATTAAATGTCTATATAATTTGTTTACATTTAAAGTTTGTATTTTTTATATTAAAAATTATTAATTTAGTTGAATATATAAGTTAAAGATTAAAACTTTACTTTAGATCGATCGAGAATCCATCATGGGTAATTGTGTAAAAATTCTTTAGCTAAAAATGATTAATTAATCAAAAGTCCTTAAAGGATTGATTAGACTTTAAATTAGTCCTTCTGTTAACTTAATTGTCAATTTAGGTGCTAAATACTAGCTCACATTTGATGTGAATAATATTTAAAACAGGTGGACCCAATTGTAATATTAGCTTATATATTTTTAGGGGCTGAGATTAAGTTATATTTTTTTATAAGAGCTAAAATACAAATTTATTCTAATGTTAACTTATATCTTTATGGTTTTCAAAAGAACTAGATCAAAATATTAGCATTTTGGGACGAGGTAAAATATAACTTAAGATTTTGTAAATTTTAGGGGACTAAATCAATAAATTTTCATTTTAGAGGGGCTAGGGCTTTGCATGCCTCCCTCTCTGCACTCCTATATCAAAGTATATATTGTATGAATCAAAGCTTTTTATCTCAACCCCCCAAAAAAAAAATTTGTCAACTTAATCGCTAATTTAAACATTAAATGTTAGTTTAGATCTAATGTGAAGAATATTTAAGATACATGGATCCAATTGTAAATAAATCTCAAAATATTTATATTTTTTATACAATACCTAAAACTATTCATAATCCCATCCAACCCTTAAATAAGAGGATAAATACACTTTAGCATACTCGAACCCATGTCCTCCTACACTAACAATAATATCGATATCAACTGAACTAAGACTCAATCAACTCAAAGTACTAATATTATATCAACAAAATCCTTCAGTTTATTTAGACAATAAATGTCAATTGATTTAAAATACATGAATTCAAACTGTAAATATGTCTTTTTATAAATTGATCTATTATTTTAAATATAACATTTAAGCTAATTTCTAGGTTGACATAGACATAATTGATATGCTATTGTAGTTTAAGGATTCAATTAGAATATTTTAAAATGTGAGGACCAATTTAGAATTTATACTATAGTTAGATAACAAAAAATATATTAGACAAATTAAACTCATCATCTCTCTGCCAATCTCACTCTTTCTGTTTTTGCTCACACTCTTAAAAGCGCGTGAAAAGCACACAGATATTAAACTGTGTCGTTCTGTCTGAGTTGGCCGCATCAATCGCTGTCAATTTGGAAGAGAACTCAACATCGGGAGGTGGTAAGTATTATAAACTCATTATTTGAAACATCAAACAAAAATTATTCACTTTTTTCCCCCCAAATTAGGCCACATGTCAAATGTCAACACCCATATGTTAAAGTCGGTGATCGGTAATTTAATGTTTTTAAATTTTATTATCGTATCAAAATCTCTTTTTCTAACCATTATTATATATCAAAATGAAATATTCTAATTAAAATTTTTAAAATCGGACTAATAGCCGAATCGATCAAATCACTAATTTATCAGCTTGATAGATCCATCTGGTTCCATTAAATAAATAAAAAATCGTTTCAATTGTCCAATTCCTAAGTTAATCAGTTTAATAACTTTCTCTGTACCGATATCTTTGTCGATTTCAGTCTAATCTGTCCAATAAACTGATCCGGTCCAATTCAAATTTTTATGATTTTTAAAATTTTTATAAAATTTTAAATATTTTTAAAAAATATTTTATTATTTTATTATAATTTATTATTTTTATATATTTTTTTATAATTTTTAGAAGTTTATATAATTTTAATATTAATAATTTTATTTTTATAATTTTTATTCTAATTTTTAAATATTTTTATGAGAAAATATTAGATTAAACTAGAAGCTATTACGTGTTACCATCCGATTGGTCTATCAATTTATTTTAACGGTCAATGTGGTCAATGACAAAATCTTTG
Organism: Gossypium hirsutum; assembly: GCF_007990345.1. Lineage (NCBI taxonomy): Eukaryota > Viridiplantae > Streptophyta > Magnoliopsida > Malvales > Malvaceae > Gossypium > Gossypium hirsutum. The sequence goes on along the minus strand of NC_053439.1, from coordinate 3,502,396 downwards.
ATGGAGGGGCTTAATTGATTATTTTAATTAATGGTAGGGGCTTAATTGAGTGTGAATTTAGTATAGGAGCTTAATAATTAATTTTTTTTTACATTTTAAGGGCTTTTTTAAACTTATAAACCTATTATTTAAAAGTGAGCAAATAAAAATAATGTCAATTATAACCAATGAGGCCTTAACATAGTTAGCAAACGTTAAGGTTCCAAACCTTGAAGGTCCAAGTTCAAGTCGTACAATTTATAATTGCAATATGTGGGTCCCATTTTCATTATGTGTCGGTTTTGTCTTGTTCTATTCGAAAGGTTTGACTCCACTCTATTACTTTTTTATCCATTAATATCCATGCATATTTGATCATCGTTCACATGTTGATTTTCATTTTTAATAGATGAGTCCTACATGGGTCTTACACATTTAAATGACGATGATCATTGTATTGAATATTAATAAATGAAAAAGTAAGAGCGGATCTTAACTCCTTTTCGGATTAGTTTCGCTTTGTTCAAATTTTCATCACTTATGCTTATAGTGTAATTGGTATGAATATTATCTATTGGTTAAAATATGTAGTCCCTCTACTTTGATAAAATTTAAGTTTTAGTTCATATATTTTTTATTTAAAAATTCCAAGACAATCATTAAAATTGTAAATATTTTCCAAAAAAATTGTTAATTTGCTATATTGATTAGGTTGCCTTTTAAGCAACATGGTATATGATTGACGAAAAATAAACATATTATACTAATAGATTTCAACGACAAAAATGATTGAACTAGAATTTTTTAATTGAAAAAGTAAAATAAGTAAAATTTTAACAGGATTAAGTTTTAAATTCTATAGAGTATGAGGACTAACGACATATTTTTTTAAAATAATTATTCGAATGAACCTAATAACTAATCGTCTATATTCTGTAAATCAGTTAAGAAATTTATTATAAGTATTATTAACTGATAAATAACATGTGAAATAACACGTCACACAATAAATAGACCTGATGCAACTCACAGCTAAAAGCGAAAAATGTGGCTTTATAGAACATGCAATAAGAATAAAAAAGTTTTAATAAAATATCAATTGGTTGATTTGCTCAATCTCTTTTTATTAAAAACATTACTGTATTTAGACATAAATATTCACATGTTGTGGTGACTGAATGTAGCAAAATAGTTAGTCAACAAATATGAATATAAATAAATATTTATATAAAATAAAATAAATATTTATATTTAAAATACCAAATATGAAAAATAAATTAAATAAATATGATCATGAAAGATCAGAAATCGAATAAAGAATCGAGTTTTATAAAATGTTGATGCTTGTTTTACATAGTTTCCTAAAGACAAATTTGACAGTTCCTACGATACTTGGAGAAACGTTGACCGACTATCTCCTGGGATACAACAACACGATGATCAAAGCAATAGTACCTCGGTGGTGATCAACGAACAAACATTGCCTTCTTCTATAACTGAAAACATTGGAAAATATGGAGAGGAAAAGAGAAGAATTCTGGATAGCAAAATAAACTCGATGTGAGAGAGAGTGTGTCCAAAAAATTCTAAAGAATTCTTAGATTTTTATAGGTATTCAATATGGAGGAATAAATATCAAAATCTGTATTAAAGGAGAAATTAAATCAATTTAATTGGAATCAAATCAAATAAAATCAGGATATTTGTCATTTTAAATCATATTTTGTATATATTTGCTGAGAAAAATAAATTTCATGTTGAACTAAAATATTCGAAAACTCAATATTAGCTTGATCGGTTCGGACATTTTTTGTCGCCTACGTCGTGCAGATGTATCCTAACTCCGATGTGTTTAGATTTGCACCCTTTTTACGCGCAAGGTAAAATTTCAAGTTTAGTCATTCAATCACCTTTCAAGTGGATTCTCATATATACACACATATTAACTTGGTATTTAATCAATGTGGAATCCAAGCTTTCCTTTTCCTCAACAAATATTCACAAGTAACTTGCTTTGAATATTAATTTCTCATTCATTACTCAACCATTTTGAGCATATGATATACTGTTGTAAAGGCCTCATGGAGTAGAATATAAAATCATAGTTTTATGATTCAACTCTCCACCTTTACCAATCGAGAATATATCTCAAAGATTTTCAAACATTACAATTTTTCCTAAGTTACATTTGTTCTTTCATAATTAATTGGACAAAATCTAAACTACATTACACTAATATAATCAACTTATTTAAGTAATAGCAAATTAATTGATTTAATTTTTTAAAACCTAATAAAGTTTTTATACTATGGTAGAAATTGAGATACGGATTTTTTTTTTAGATTATTTTGGATTTAAGTTTATTATGTCTAGATTTTGTTAAGATTTATTCTCGTTTAAATCTAGATAATATTTTAGGTTTTAGTCTATTATATTTTACATTAAATTGATTGGTTATATATTATTTGTAATTTGTATTGTAATTATACTAGGGTTATAACTGTAATTGTACTTATTAATCATACATATATTGTTTATGATATTGTCCTGGGTATAAATCATATTAGGATTATTCTAAAAAGCATAATTTTTAGGCACCAATAAAATAGTACCACGTCATTAAATTTTAAAGATAACGAAATATTATAATACACTATCTATATCCAATATCTTCTCCAACTTAATTTAACTTTAATTAAATTACTTAAAATATTTAATTTTTTAAATTATAAACAAACATTTTTTTTACAAAATTTAATCATTTTTTTCCATAAGTTAACATTTTTTATTTTTGTGCAACCATTTTTTTAAAAGTAATAATTTTTGTGCAATTTTTTTCCATGTCATTGACACATAATTTTGAAAATTATTTTACCTTGAACTCGAATTCTGAACCTTAAACCTTGAACCCCAAACCCCAAGATTTAAGGTTTAGGTTTGAGGTTACGGGCTACGAGTTTAGGGTTTGAGGTTCTAGGTTTTGAGTTCAGGTGTAACACCCCTTACCCGTATTCAATACCGGAATAGGGTACGATACATTACCAAAACACATGCACTTGTAAACGTATTTAACCGAGTTATAAAATTTCATCTAAATTAAAACTTTCAAAATAATTAACATGCTCCTATAACTTTTCACAATATATCCTCAAAATGTTATAATCATAATAATTAGGGCTTACGAGACCCGATACATACTCATGCAATTCAATGCTTCATTTCCATTTCCTTCAATTCGCAATTTCTCATGCTCACAATTTAGATCATATCACTAGCAATTTCCATTTAACTCACGTACAATTCAATGACATCAAGTTCAACACTAATACATATTTACCATTTAACTCAATGTTTATTGATTATACCATTCAATAAACATTTATGAAATTCTCAATTTTGCAATGAAAATATCACTTTAGCTTGAATAACATGTAACACCCCTTACCCGTATCCAACACCGGAATAGGGTACGAGGCATTACCAAAACACATACACTTGTAAACGTATTTAACCGAGTTATAAAATTTCATCAAAATTAAAACTTTCAAAATAATTAACATGTTTCTATAACTTTTCACAATATATCCTCAAAATATTATAATCATAATAATTAGGGCCTGCGAGACCCGATACATACTCATGCAATTTAATGCTTCATTTCCATTTCATTCAATTCGCAATTTCTCATGCTCATAATTTAAATCATATCACTAGAAATTTCCATTTAATTCACGTACAATTCAATGACATCAAATTCAAAACTAATACGTATTTACCATTTAACTCAATGTTTATTGATTATACCATTCAATAACACATTTATGAAATTCTCAATTTAGCAATGAAAATATCACTTTAGTTTGAATAACAACATCGTCCTGATATAAATACACTACCACTTATCCATTTACTTTAATTCTTTTGGGCCCATTTGTCACTTACCATCCTTAATCAAATTAGGGAACGGTCACGGAAAATTGAGTACTTCACTTTCACTTTGCCATAGTATAACTATGGTCTTACGTATGATCACTTATCACTTGTCCCTGATCAGATAAGTGTAGCCACCTATCACTTTGTTTCTTGATCAGATAAGTGTAGCCACTTATCACTTTGTCTCTTGATCAGATAAGTGTAGCCACTTATCACTTTGTCTCTTGATCAGATAAGTGTAGCTAAAGCTATCACTTATCACTTTTCACTTGTCACTTGATCAGATAAGTGTAGCCGAAGCTATCACTTATCACTTTTCACTTGTCACTTGATCAGATAAGTGTAGCCGAAGCTATCACTTATCACTTTGTCACTTGATCAGATAAGTATAGCCGAAGCTATTACTTATCACTTTCCACTTGTCACTTGATCAGATAAGTGTAGCTAAAGCTACCACTTATCACTTTGTCACTTGATCAGAAGTACTCAAATCCGGCGTTCCGCTCAATTTGATCATTTATTCATATATCAGGCTTACCAACATGTGTTAATTCATAAACCATTCATGGTATTATTTCATGCCAAATCATATACTGAATATACCATACACACATACTATGAAACTTTATTTTCACACATGAGCTTAAACCATGACCAATAATGCACAAAAATAAGCATCATTCATATTTCATCGTTTATGAGTTATAATCAAACATATGATCATTTATACACGAATCATTCATATATTTCCCAATTTTCCTCCTCCTCCTCTCCATTCCACATCCTTAATGTGTATAACACACTTAAACAACATTAACCATAATTTCAATATTCACTAACATGTATATTCAAAGTTGTTTATCCGAGTCAGAGTCACTAAATTATTTTTATCTGGAGCTACAGAGCTCCAAATTAAGATCTGTTAATTTTCCCTGAAACTAGACTCACATATCTTCATACCATAAAATTTTCATAATTTTTGGTTCAGCCAAATAGTACAGTTTATTCTTTAAAGTTTCCCCTGTTTCGCTGTCTGACAGTTCCGATCACTCTTCACTAAAAATTAATTATCTCATTGTACAGAATTCGGATGATGTTTTAGCTTGTTTCTTATAAAAATAGACTCATTAAGGATTCTAACCATATAAACTATAACTCATAATCATTTTTGTACAATTTTTAATGATTTTCCAAAGTCAGAACAGGGGAACCCGAATTCATTCTGACCTTATCTCACAAAATCTATTATATCTCATGATTTACAATTCCATTGCTCACATCATTTCTTTTATAAGAAACTAGACTCAATAAGCTTTAGTTTCATATTTTATTCATCCTCTAATTCAATCTCTACAATTTTTGGTGATTTTTCAAAGTTACACTACTGCTGCTGTCCAAAACTGCTTTAGTGCAAAATGTTGATTTCCATTTTGCCCCAAATTTCACAGTTTATACAATTCGGTCCTTTCTCAATTAACCCCTCAATTAATCTAATTTTCTCAATTAGTACTTTACTAGACATTATAAGTTGTTACACAACTATTGAAATTCAGAATTTCCACATATAACTCTATCTTCAAACTCTTTTACTATTAGGTCCCAAACATTCACTTTCTATTCAATTCTTTCAATAAAATCAGCATATGAACAATTTAAAGCTCTAATTTCATGCTAAATCATCATATACTTCCAGCACATATTCATATCAACTTTCAACTTCTTTCATAAAATCAAAAACTAATGGATTTAACAAGTGGGCCTAGTTGTAAAAGTCATAAAAATACAAAAATTTCAAGAAATAGTCAAGAATTGAACTTACTTGTAATAAAAATATGAAGAACCAGCTTGAAGAAGCCCTTCCATGGTGTTTTAGCTGATGAGAATTCAGAAAAATGGAGAGAAATCTGGATAATTCCACTTGGGTCCTAACTTTATTAAGCAAAATTTGCAATTTTCCAATTTTGCCCTTAATTCTCCTTACTTTCTTGCTGATTTCATGCCTCTGCCGTCCAGCCCAAATAGACCTTAGGTCTATTTGCCTTTTAAGCCCTCTTCCTTTTATCATTTAAGCTATTTAATCATTTCCCAAAATTTTGCATTTGTTACAATTTAGTCCTTTTTGTTCAATTAATTATCGGAACTTTAAAATTTCTTAACGAAACTTTAATACTAACTTTTTAACACTCCATAAATATTTATAAAAATATTTATGGCTTAGTTTAAAATCCCCGAGGTCTTGATACCTCATTTCGATTCTAATTATTTTAATATTTATTTCTAGTGCACTATTCACTATTTCAAAAATTTTCCTAACTTCATATTTAACTTATACTTACTAAATTAATAATATTTTCTACCCATTTGTCGAATTTAGTGATCTCGAATCACCGTTCCGACACCTCTGAAAATTCAAGCCATTACATTTTTTTTTTTCCGTCGGATTTGTGGTCCCGAAACCACTGTTCCGACTAAGCCTAAAATCGGGCTATTACATAACAACATCGTCCTGATATAAATACACTACCACTTATCTATTTACTTTAATTCTTTTGGGTCCATTTGTCACTTACCATCCTTAATCAAATTAGGGAACGGTTACGGAAAATTGAGTACTTCACTTTCACTTTGCCATAGTATAACTATGGTATTACGTATGATCACTTATCACTTGTCCCTGATCAGATAAGTGTAGCTAGACTACCACTTATCACTTTGTCACTTGATCAGATAAGTGTAGCTAAGGCTAACACTTATCACTTTGTCACTTGATCAGATAAGTGTAACTAAGGCTACCACTTATCACTTTCTCACTTGATCAGATAAGTGTAGCTAAGGCTAACACTTATCACTTTGTCACTTGATCAGATAAGTATAGCATTTATCACTTTTTCACTTGATCAGATAAGTATAGCACTTATCACTTTTTCACTTGATCAGATAAGTGTAGCTAAAGCTATCAGTTATCACTTTGTCTCTTGATCAGATAAGTGTAGCACTTATCACTTTTTCACTTGATCAGATAAGTGTAGCTAAAGCTACCACTTATCACTTTATCTCTTGATTAGAAGTACTCAAATCCGGCGTTCCGCTTAATTTGATCATTTATTCGATTTTCGCATTTTTATTTTACTCTCATTTCAAAAATGAGTACATTTCATCATACATTGTATAATTCATGAAATTAACATTTAATCATTAAATTTCAGCCATATGAACTTATTATTTCATTATCTTTCCACACTTGTTTCTATGCACATCACACAAGATATAAGCATATCATTCAACCATAGTTGCAAGCTAGTGTATTTAAACATGACTCTTTTGGAACTAACCACACGATAAACCATTTCAATGCATAACTTATAAATTTAACGTGGCATAATCTAGCCACTACTTGGCCAAAGTCTAAGCATATACACCAAATATGTTAGCCAAATACACGTATAGCATAAGCATTATAAGCATGGATGAGCACAACATTTATTCATGTACCAGGCTTACCAACATGTGTTAATTCATAAACCATTCATGACATTATTTCATGCCAAATCATATACCGAATATACCATACACACATACTATGAAACTTTTATTTTCACACATGAGCTTAAACCATGACCAATTATACACAAATCATTCAAATATTTCCCAATTTTCCTCCTCCTCCTCTCCATTCCACATCCTTAATGTGTATAACACACTTAAACAACATTAGCTATAATTTTACTATTCACTCACATGTATATTCAAAACTGTTTATCCGAGTCAGAGTCACTAAATTATTTTTATCCGGAGCTACAGAGCTCCAAATTAAGATCCGTTAATTTTCCCTGAAACTAGACTCACATATCTTCATACCATAAAATTTTCAGAATTTTTGGTTCAGCCAAATAGTACAGTTTATTCTTTAAATTTTCCCCTGTTTCGCTGTCTGACAGTTCCGACCACTCATCACTAAAAATTAATTATCTCATTGTACAGAACTCGGATGATGTTTTTGTTTTTTCTTATAAAAATAGACTCATTAAGGATTCTAAACATATAAATTATAACTCATAATTATTTTTTTACAATTTTTAATGATTTTCCAAAGTCAGAACAGGGGAACCCGAATTCATTCTGACCTTGTCTCACAAAATCTATTATATCTCATGATTTACAATTCTATTGCTCACATCGTTTCTTTTATAAGAAACTAGACTCAATAAGCTTTAGTTTCATATTTTATTCATCCTCTAATTCAATCTCTACAATTTTTGGTGATTTTTCAAAGTTACACTACTGCTGCTGTCCAAAACTGCTTTAGTGCAAAATGTTGATTTCCATTTTGCCCCAAATTTCACAGTTTATACAATTCGGTCCTTTCTCAATTAACCCCTCAATTAATATAATTTCTCAATTAATACTTTACCTAGACATTATAAGTTGTTACACAACTACTGAAATTCAGAATTTCCACATATAACTCTATCTTCAAACTCTTTTACTATTAGGTCCCAAACATTCACTTTCTATTCAATTCTTTCAATAAAATCAGCATATGAACAATTTAAAGCTCTAATTTCATGATAAATCATCATATAATTCCAGCACATATTCATATCAACTTTCAACTTCTTTCATAAAATCAAAAACTAATGAATTTAACAAGTGGGCCTAGTTGTAAAAGTCATAAAAATACAAAAATTTCAAGAAATAGTCAAGAATTGAACTTACTTGTAATAAAAATATGAAGAACCAGCTTGAAGAAGCCCTTCCATGGTGTTTTAGCTGATGAGAATTCAGAAAAATGAAGAGAAATCTAGATAATTCCACTTTGGTCCTAACTTTATTAAGCAAATTTTACAATATTCCAATTTTGCCCTTAATTCTTCTTACTTTCTTGCTGATTTCATGCCTTTGCCGTCCAGCCCAAATAGACCTTGGGTCTATTTTCCTTTTAAGCCCTCTTCCTTTTATCATTTAAGCTATTTAATCATTTCCCAAAATTTTGCATTTGTTACAATTTAGTCCTTTTTGTTCAATTAATTATCAGAACTTTAAAATTTCTTAACGAAACTTTAATACTAACTTTTTGACACTCCATAAATATTTATAAAAATATTTATGGCTCGGTTTAAAATCCCCGAGGTCTTGATACCTCATTTCGATTCTAATTATTTTAATATTTATTTCTAGTGCACTATTCACTATTTCAAAAATTTTCCTAACTTCACATTTAACTTATACTTACTAAATTAATAATATTTTCTACCCATTTGTCGAATTTTGTGATCTCAAATCACCGTTCCGACACCTCTGAAAATTCAGGCCATTATATTTTTTTTTCTCGTCGGATTTGTGGTCCCGAAACCACTGTTCCGACTAGGCCTAAAATCGGGTTATTACATCAGGGTTCAGGAATCTAGATTCAATGTAAAAAATTACCAAAATTATGTGTCAATGACATGGAAAAATTTGTTAAAATATTGTTAAATAATTGGAAATGGACCATGAATCATGTGGTACTGAGAATGGTCCATAAAATAATTGTTCTATAGATGAGTGTATATAACATTAAAATTTGATGATGTGACAAAATTTATTTATATCTAAAAACCTTAATTTTTAAGATCATCCTTGTAAGTTATTCCTTAATCTAAATTTATATTACCATTTTAATTAAATAAATTTATTTTAATCGACAAGGAATAAAAGGTCACAATTTTTATGATTATTCATTTACTTATTCGGAGAATATTTACTGTAAAAAAATTAAGCCTTACTAAATGTAGTGAATAATCTAGGTTTAAAAAAAAAAAAACCATTATCGTATATTGAGAATTGGATTTCTGTGAATTTTTTAAAATGTAATATAAATTTTATTTGTACCAAAAATATAGTCATATAATAATTGATGCAAAGTTTGCCACTGGAATTTGCATATTGTACCGTCAGTATTTTTCTCTATGTTATGGAAATATGTCATTTGTCACTTCATCTTAGGAATTTAAATTGCCATAAAGAATATCACATTATGTTTATACATCACAATTATAGACGTAATTATCAGAATTAATCGTGTGATTATTATTGTTTATGGGTCAAAGGTGACATTAACTCATGATTTAAATCAATATATAATGGATGGAAATAATTATTTTATAAAATAATATTTTAATAAATTTGAAAAAAGTAAATGATTAATTCATCGGTGATCCTCAAATTATAACGTTAGTTATATTAGTCGAGAGCTAAAGCCTCGAGCTCTCACAAACAATAGCTTGGAAGGCCCCATATCTCTCAAGTGCATATATATGTGCGATGTGATGACTAAGTTGCATGTACCCAACAAAGAGTTAAAAATATAATCTTATCCAATTAAGGACGCATACTTCAACTAATTATAATCTTCAACAAAGAGTTAAATATAATCTTCGTTTGTCTTCAAGAACAATGACTATAGACACAGCTAGGGGCTCAAGGATAAAGAAGAAACATGTTTACCACTACATATACACTTAACAACATTATTTCAAACTTTCATCGTCATTCTTCCATTGACTTAAACATCAGAGATTATCCCAGAACATAAACTCTATTATAAACCTGAAGTTTAGAACTAATCTTCAATCTATCTCCATCTAATGAAGACATTAGCGATCCATATTTTAAATTAGTTCATAAATTGTAAAAAGTTTTAATTGAATCTTTAAAATATTAGTATCACATCAAGTAAGCCATTTAGCTCAGGCATTAAATATTAGTTTTGATTTAATGTGAAGCATATTTAAAATATATGGATGACAACAACATAAGAGATCAATTATTAATACCCATTGTTGACTCCCCATTAATCAAAATTTAAACCCTATAATTCATGTTAAATTCAAATTAACATTCAACATTTAAACTTATCCCGTGTATTGGCCTGATGATCAGAGTGTTCATCACCTCAAGCATGGCCTGAGTTTAAAACGTGTTCCTGTTAAGACTTTGCCCTCCTCTTGTAATTAAAAAAAAAACTCAAATATAATTGAAAACCAATTCAATATTCTAGATGTATGCTACAATTGACCTAAAAATAGAATAATAGATTTCCAAAATTTACATGTACAAACGTATATGTTTACTGTCCAAACTTGAGCCAACAAAGAGCACCCATATAGGTATTGACCCCATTACTTGTTTGCTGCAACAGCACCTTGTCTGCCTATCCATTAGCTACTGTCATTCAGTATATTTTCCTTTGCTCCCACTGTTTATATGATTGATTTTAACCCCCCTCCCCCCCCCCCAAAAAAACAAAGAAAATCGTACCTATATGCAAGGAAAACCCTTTGTTTAGTCATGTCTACGTGAAAGATCTATGCATGAATTTTGTAGTATAGCGAATTTCACTTCGTAAAACAAAGTTTTTTTTAAAAAAAAACCCATAGATGGAAAAAATAATCATACAATATGATAATGAAATATCCCATCAACTCTTATCCTCAGCTCTTCTTCATCATCACCATGATTGATTGGTTCCTTTTTTTTTTCTCTCTTCTATCTTTCATTTCCTCTTGTATAGAAACAGCCCTCTATTGTTTATTTTTTCTTTAGTATATTTTGTTGAGGATTTTTACTCCTCTCTATTGGATCCAAAACGTTGTTTTTGATGGGTCTTAACTTAAGCTACTCCTTTTGCTTGATTTGTGTTTATAATAATTGGTTAATATGGTTTCTGCAATATTATTTTATCTACGAGAATTTGTGAAAGACCAATTTAATGGTTGGGGTATATGGTCATATCTAGAAACTTATTAGGTGTTAGAATCGAATTATAATTTTTATAATGTATTAACTTAAGATTTCATCATTTTTAAAGGAATTAAATAGATCTTTTTTCATTTTAAATTTAAAATGTAATTTTATAATTTATCATTTACAGAGGGATTAAATCACAAATTTTCATTTTTAAGGTGGCAAAGACCTTTATCTGTCTAGTTGAAAAATGAAAACAAATCGATTTAACTAGCTAATCTCATAGGTAGATTAATTGTAAAAACAAAATTTCACGTTACTTAAAGAAAACTTTGACACCCTTATTTACAAGTCATTGTACATCATTAGGAGTTTAGATGATGAATTTGCATGCATAAGAATTGGACTCAGATATTTATTCCGCGTGTAATATATTGATAGAAAAACTTGTTAAATCTTATAAAATATAAATAAATATTCCTAAAAATAATGTCTAACATACCTTAAACTATTCAACTCGTATTCATAATTCATTAATTTTGTAAGATTAATTTAGTTCTTAATTTATCTAAGCTCAACATTCATTCTTAGGCGGGTTAAGTAAATTGAGCTGATTTTCTTCTTGATATTTCCTTCCAAATATGATTAGAAGAGATATAAAAATAGCAATAAAAGTTTAGTTAAAAAATTATATATTATTAGAGATGATACGAGACAATGGAAGATAAGATTTGTCCAAAAGATTGATATATGCTCAATTGTAGAAGTTGAGCTGTGGGAAGCTTATAATAGTCTACGACAAACTTGGAGTATGGGTATTAGGAAGGTGATTCTCGAGATGGACAACTTAGATGCTATCCAAATGTTGCAGAACTCTACGTAAGATGTACCTTAGTATGCAGTGGCTTGAGATGTTAAACAACTGATTCAAAACCAATGGGAAGTGAAGATACAACATGTCAACAGAGAAGGTAATAAGGTTGCGGATACTTAAATAAGTCCTTAGATGAGAGCTAAGTTTTTACAAATTCTTGTAACTAACTGATCATGTTTTGGAGTTAATACATGATGATTTAGAGGGATTGTTATTTATAATAGTGTCTACTACCTTTATTTACCCAAAAAAATTATATATTATAAACATATTTTAAAAAAATAGAAAAGTTGATTAAATGGATTGGTTTATTTTACTGAAAATTGCACTTAATCTAATTTAAATATTTATGAAACAATGAAATAAACCAACGGAGCAATCTTGATAATCAATTCAGACAATTAGATTAAATCCTAAAAGTTGTTTTGGTTTTAGACCCATGTATGTTTTGTCATGTTAACAAAACCAGGCGAGCTGACTGTTCAAGTAAGTTTTCAAGGAAAACGGAATCGTTACTATGTAATTCCTTACACGCCAAGTAAGCAACGAAGAGAGGCAATAAGAAGAAAAAACAACTGGAATCTGCCATTAAAAGAACAGTTTAAGCTTTTTCCTTTACCCTCTCTGATCACTTCAATTCCTATCGCATTTTTCGACAATAGTTGACACCAAAACCAGACACGATGGCGTGTATGGTGAAACTATACCAACTCAAAAATCATTGTCTACTTTTTAAGTAAATACTTTACACTAATTTCTAGACCCCCCCTTCCTCCCAACGTCATAACGATTTGCCCAAGAAATCGTATCTTAGTACGTATATACCAGTACAAATACACGCCCCACAGCAACAGCAAGTACTATAGATTCATTTTCTTTTTAAAGATTCAGATAATCAAGAAATTTCACAATGGAGTTCTAATATGTTCTCACAAGCAAAAAAAAAAAATACTTACATGGTTCAAAAATGGGTATTTAAGAACCTAAAATATATATGTATTTATGAGCTAAGGGTTGAAGATGAAGTTGCCACATTTGCATTTCCAACTCATGGGTTTGTAGTAAGAGCTTCCATCACCTCTTGCATAAGCAACATGGGAGATTTGAGGATTGGTAGGCACTTGAATGGCTTCACAATGGTCGCATGAATTGCACCTTCTCTCACACCTTGGTGGCCTTGATCCTATCTGTGCTCTTAACCTCGCCTTTTCTTCATCGGATTTTGGTATTGATCTACCTGCAGAAACAAAAGTAAGCAAGCAAGAAAAAATTGCCTAATGAAAAAGATGATTAACAGTTACCTTCAGCTTTGTATCTCAGTTGGGTTGAGCTTAAAATCAAGAGAAAAAGAAGGGAAAATATGAAACTATGGCTCATTTTGATGAAGAAAACGATGGCAAAATTTGGATACTTTTTATAACGGAAGAGGAGAGTGGTAATAATATTATAAGGGCGGGCGATATATCACAGTCTGTTGAAATGATGTAACGATCGAAGGACAAGTAAGTTAATGCAGAAGCGAATGACAAAAAGGAAAAAAGAGAAGGCAGAAAAGGAAAACAAACCTTTTTTCTTAAAACCTCGGGTGTTGAGCTTTTGTTTAAGCTACAATGGCCAACAAAGATTTGGGAAACAGAGACAAGTTACTAAAAAAGAGAAGGCAGAAAAGGAAAACAAACCTTTTTTCTTAAAACCTCGGGTGTTGAGCTTTTGTTTAAGCTACAATGGCCAACAAAGATTTGGGAAACAGAGACAAGTTACTATATATAATAGAAGATAGAGAACGAAAGGCAATAGAATTTGAAAGATAGGGTGGGATGACAGTATTGAAAGGAGCATTTGAGAAGAGGAAAAAGCCGTAATTCAGTACATATACAAAGAAAGAAGACAACTATGAAACAAAAAACAGCAACCAAACACCATAAACGCCAACCAGTTCTTACAAAACGGATATGAAATCACAGATGTATCATAAGAAGAATGTAGATTATTTCAATTATTATTATTTTTGTCTAAATATATTGTTAAACCGTATTAACAAGTGCTTGGAAAGAGTGGATTTTTCCATCGGTAATTTAGGTTAAGTTTGATTTTTAGAATTCTCATTATTGAGAGGGCTTTATTCGAATCCATTCTTAACCCGAGCGAAACTAATCTCATATCGAATAAGGACACTTGTGATATAAACCAAAAAGAAACCTATGTGATATGAGAAAATTTTTGGTAAATGTATCGTGGATGACCCTGTAGTAGAACCAAATTAATCTATATTAGATTAAAGAGTCAATTAGTCCTCTGTTAAAAATTTTATCCATTTCTATTGTTAAAAATTGATGAACTTTTTAGCTAAAAGGACCAATTTGTTCCTTGCCCTAATATATAGAGACTAATTTTTTAATTTTTTAAGTAAAAGGGACAAAACACAATTTAACTTCTACTACATGAGCTTTTATGATACTTTGATTGAAAAATTTTCGATTTTGAAATTGGAAAGGGCATGGGTTTTTTTTTTCTTTCTATAGTTCAACCTTCACCGCATGGTAGGCAGAGCGAATAAAAAATTTGGATGAAAATCAATTTTCTTTTCTCTTTGGATACATAGGGTAAGCAAAAATCGAATATTATTGATTTAATTGGTTCATTCGGTTAAACCGATATCGGGTTTGTGTATTTTATTAAATTAGTTGGCACATGCTTTTGATTAAGTTAGTCAGTTTAAGGTTATTAATATTCATAATTGAACTAATCAACTTAACAAACTTCATATATTTATATATTTTATTTATTTTAAATATATTTGTTGATACAATATATCAACAAACGAGGAAATATGGTGGAGAAGGTGGTGGAGCGAAGGAGGTTGGTTAATCTAAACAAGTGAAGAGTTGGAAAAGTGAGGGAATAAGAGGAGGCTAAGGGCTTAGTATGTTATTTAGGGTTTATGAGAAGGAAGAAGAATATCCCTTTTATGTTGTATCTTGTGGTATTTATAGGTAGGAGGTCTCCTGTCCAATTACACCACTCAAAGGTCTCCTCTTAAGGAGAGTGCACTAGCTAATAGCGGGTGGCTTAACGAAGGGTCCAATCGAGTGGTTAAGGATAGATGATCTTTCCCCTGGGTAGTACGAAGCATGCAGGTGATTGGTCATTGAGAAATCATATGGACGATATAAGGTGGAAGGCCATCCATGTGTGTTTCCTCAATCGCTTCTCATGTTACCACATGCCCAAGCCGAGGTAGCGATATAACAATCTTGAATGTCAAATTCTTTGAAACCTTTGGTTAACACAGTCTAGCCCATTTTTACCTTCATCCTTACCCTTCCAAAAGAACCTTAAGGGTTGAAATGCCTATCCTTGAAGCAAATTCCCTAGCACAAACCTAGTAGTTTTCTTGATTTCCTATTTTGCAATTGAAAAAAAAATAGAGACAAAGCAAGGCAACTAATCCGAGTGTCATGATTCGTGAGTGAGCAAGGCCTTATCAAGCCCGAAATCGAGCAAACACGAGACTATTGAGCCACAAGATTCCCGAAGTGCCCCGAAAGACTTTAGAACCATGTAGAATATTTTTGGAAGCTCTAGAACAATCCGTTCATGTATAGAATTTAATGGAGTTAAGTGGGAAAGTTCTAGAATGTGATATTGACCATTTATTGTAATCAATTGTAACCGTTGGATTGAATGGGGCTTACTTATATAAGGAGAGGCTCTCCTCCCTCATTTGTACAAGCTAACTTTGAGAGTTAATAAGAATACTTCCACATTCTCCCACATTCTCTTGTTCTATCGAAGTTCCCTAAGTGTGCTAAAATCTCTCCCAAGCGAGGACTAAAGGCTGACTTAGTCGAATCTAAAGTCACACATGATCGGAGCTAAAGTCTTGACCCGTGACACAATCCAATCCAACAAGGAATAAAAATTAGGGAAAACATAAAACCTACAATTCATGAGAACAGAAGGAACAAGTCGTTGGCTTCATGAGAAGGTCGAGCAGTGAATGGCGTTGGTGAAATGCTTCATTGACCCAAGTTTAGTCAAACTAGATTTGGAAAGCTCAAAGTGACTACTATAAGATTTGAGTTGTGGTTAACAGTGTGCGAGGGAGACCGAAAGCACGCCAACCAAAACTTTGAGTTTAGATTAGAGAAAACCAATGATGTTGGAATATAATCCTAGAATAGTAGATAGGAGATTAAGGGGAACATATTGAAACCAAAATCAATGCCAGAAACCACTGAAGAAAAGCGAAGTATTGCGGCGAACGACTAGGACTGCATGGTGAGTTTAAAGCTTTGGGATAAAAATGAAATGCGCGTAAAGAGATGGGTGTACCGTGACTCACTTAACCTAAATTGCATAAACTTTATTTACTATTATTACTAGATTATGACACAACCACGTAGACGAAAAACATAATATTATATGATAAATATATTTATAATTAATTAATATAGTAAATGAGACTTTGGTTGAATTGTAAAGTATAAATGTTGAAACTATAAATACACAAGTTAAAGTCTTATTATATGTATACATTTTTCTATATAAAAGATGTAGAAAGACAAAAACATCCTTAAAATAATACAATTTACTTTGTAAAGTAAGGGTATTTTCACTTAAGTTAGCGTCCAGTTGACTCGTAATACCAACTCTTTTATGTGTTTGAAATATAGTATACATTTTTACATATATACTTTCACTTAATTTAAAGATGATGAAAACTTGGTTAAAATCGAATTAATCGATTAAATTTGATTCACTTAATTCAATTAAATCAATTTTAATTTCAGATCGATTTGAGAGACTAATTCAATTATTTTAAGTCAATCGATTTTAAAATCTAATTCGAATTAATATAACTTATTAATTTTATATATTTTTAAAATATAAATATCATACTCATTTTCCAATCCCCAAATAAAGTCATTATACACAAGATCCAAGCTATAAAAATTAAAGCCCAATACAAATTCTAAAAACTAAAAAACCCAAATACAAATTTTAATCCATTTAAAAAAGAAAAAAATTAAACGAATTAAAAATAAAAGCCTAAATCTATGGTGAACAGCCTTGAACTGAACCAGCAAACCCAACGCCGGTGGGTAACAGCTCATCGCCTTCAACCTTTCTCGGACCTCGGTTGCCGCCTTGCTCATCGGAAAACGCCTCGTCACCGGCCACTGTAAGTTATTTTTGGCTTTTGCCACATTTAATCTACTGTATATAGCTGTTCAATCTTTATTTTAAAACTATTTAATCTATTGATGTTCAACTTTGTCGTCTTGCTCATCGCCTACTTTTCTTTTACCCTAAAATTAGTTTTGGCCCATTTCGAAATTCTATGGTAGTCCTTTGAAGTAGTAGCCAAATGAAACAGGTAGCTTATGACTTTCGATTAGCTTTCCAATTAATTATGGTTGTAAATTGAGTTTTTTGTTGCGATCAATTATGAGAAATTCAATTATTTACTACAAATTTACTTTCATTATGGTTTGTGTAAATTAAAAAAAACAGCTTTTTTCATGATATTTTTTCGGTATGATTAACCGACGGGACCGACCGACTAAACTCAGTTGTTATTCCGGTTTCCGTCAAAGTGAATTTCGTTTCCGATTATAATTTTTATAAAATTCGGTTTTGCTTTTCCACTTTGATGAAGTTAATGTGTTAAAACTGCAGGTTTCGATTTAACAATCTTTCAATGTAATAGAAGCTTAGCCATCACTGACTTGTGCTAATATGGTAATAATTTTTAGGAAATGTCGTGTTTCCGCTTTTACACACCGGACTCATATTTGAACATCAAATACGGATATATGCTTGATACTGTTATGTTTTTAATAAAATGAAAATCATACGTAATTGTGAGTTACCTTAATGCTCTATCGTTATAATGCAGGGCCATATATGAGGTTATGGTTGCCTGGCTATGAGTTGATGCCACCGTACTGGGCCACATTCGAACAACTCGGTACACCTGGCCTCATTCTTGCCAAAACTTATCCAACTTCATTCGGAAACAATCTCGTAAGATTTTACCTCATTGTTTTGTTCAACCTCAACTCTTGCAAAGACACTAAATTCCCCCACAAAGCAATGCCAATTGCTTCACTCTCTAGATTGATTTCACTTTCAATTCACACTAAACAAAGCAAAATTTTCAATCTTCAATTCAGATCGGTCTCCTCTGCCGACAAATTTTTCACTCTTTTAGAGAAAAACCAAAGCAATATAGAGAAAACCTTAGCTTTAGTCAATGCCAAATTGGACCCAAACTGTGTTTGTGAGGTGTTAAAAAGATGTTCTTTTGATATATCTCTATCTCAAATAGGTTTAAGGTTTTTCATATGGGCAGGTCTTCAATCAAATTGTAGGTATAGTTCTTATATGTACAACAAAGCTGCTGGATTTTTGAAAATTAAGCAAAACCCATTTCTTGTTTTGGATGTTATCAAAGCTTACAGGATGGAAAAGTGTTCAGTTAACCTTAAAATGTTTAAGGTTGTTTTGAATTTGTGTAAAGAAGCTAATATTGCCGATGAAGCTTTGTTGCTATTGAGGAAAATGCCTGAATTTAATTTACGTCCGGATACTACTGCTTATAATGTGGTTATCAGGCTGCTTTGTGAGAAAGGGGATATGGATATGGCTCATAAATTGATGAAAGAGATTGGCTTGATTGATCTTTATCCCGATATGATGACTTATTTTGCAATGATCAAGGGGTTCTGTAATGCTGGTAGATTGGAGGAGGCTTGTGAGTTGTTTCAGGCTATGAAGGGGCAAGGGTTTTCTCCAAATGCTGTGACTTATTCCGTGCTTCTCGAGGGTATTTGTAAGTACAGGAGTACGGAAAAGGCATTGGAATTATTAGGGGAGATGGAGAAAGCAGGTGGGAATTGTAGTCCAAATGTAATCACATATACATCTATGATTAAAAGCTTTTGTGAGAAGGGTCAAACAATAGAGGCATTGAGGATTTTGGATAGAATGGAAGCTTGCCAGTGTGTTCCTAACCGTATAACTGTTATTACTTTGATCACGGGTCTTTGCACCAAGGGACATGTCGAAGAAGCATATAAGTTGATCGATAGAGTTGCCGGACGTGGTGTTTCCAATAGTGATTGCTACAGTTCTCTTGTATTGGCTTTGATTAGGATTAATAGACTCAATGAGGCAGAGAAGCTCTTTAGGAAAATGTTAGTAAGTGGGGCTAAACCTAGTGGCATTGCTTGTAGTACCATGATTAGGGAGATCTGTCATGAGGGACGAGTGCTAGATGGTTTTTGCTTATACAATGAAATCGAGCGGATGCAATACATTTCATCCATCGACACTGACATCTATTCTATTCTTTTGGTTGGCTTGTGTCGGCAAAGCCATTCAGTTGAAGCTGTGAAGCTTGCTAGGTTAATGCTTAGAAGAAGGATTCGCTTAGAAGCTCCGTATGTCGACGAAATCATCAAACATTTAAAAAACTCTACAGATAAGGAGCTAGTTACTCAACTCAGTAGAATTGCAAGTTGATATTCTTGAACAACTATTTATTGTACTGTAAGATTCTTTCCAGGGTTTTATAATAATCAAACTAAATTACTGTTTTTGTTATATCACTTGTTATATAGATCAAAGAGAACTATCCACTGTCCTTTCAAGGTTTCTATCCCATTGAATTTGAACTTCCAACTTTCTTTTTCAATTCCATTGTTTCTCAATAGGTAAAAGTAACAGGAGTCTTGTTTGTACTGAGAGTCAGATTTTATTTTGCCCCTTCTATTAAAATTGGGTAAGTTAGTCTTTATGCATTAAATCAAACAGCAGACTAGTCCTTCTGTTAAAATATGCATCCATTTCTATTGTTAAAAACTGGTTAATGTACATTAGAGTGAGGTACACGTGGCATGTCACTTGTAACTATTTTATTATTTTATTATTAATCATGTCAGTTTTTAATAATAGAAATAGATAAATATTTTAATGTTCATGATACTTGTATTCAATGATGAGTTTACAACTTTTTCATAATTATTTAGACCAAACGTGTTGATTGTGCAAACGGTATATCGAAATCATTAAACTTTATATATATATATTGTATTGAATTGATACCATTAGTAGCTTTTTTGGAATAAAATTCAACTCTACATTAGTACAATTTAGTGGCAACTAATGGAAATCAATCAAAATCCAGAGAAATTGAGGGGTCGGAATAAAATTGTATATTTTTATAATAGTAAAAGTAAAATTTTATCATCTTAATAGTTTATATACTAATTTTGTTCTCATTCTTGAGAGGCAAAGTGTAATTTTACCATATACTAATTTAAATTTTTTAAAATTATAAAAGAATTAAAGGTGATTCTGCCCCTGTATATGCTGAAGCATGGACGAAGTTAGAAAATTATTTTAAAGAAAGTTAGATATGAATTATGAATTACTAGAGGAATTAAAGTACAATTTTATCATTATATTAAAATATAAATTTCTTTGTTAATTATTTTTTTCCAATAATCATTTAGGTTTTAAAAGTTCATATTTTTGTCATTCAAATTTTTTAATTATTTTTATTAAATCGAATTTAGCAGATAAGAAAAGGAGATGTTAAATGATTGAGGGTATAATTTTAGCCAAAAAAAGTCTTTGTGATGTTAAATGATTGAGGGTATAATTTTAGGCAAAAAAGTCTCTGTATGTAAGAAAATGTTTGAGCAATCTTTTTCAGGGCGTGTGCATACCTGACCCTGCAATTGCCATGCATGCATTAAATGAGCTTTGAGGCAGCTAGCTTTTTAATTAGATTTTCATAATTATTTTAATAACATTCATTTTTTTATTCTTAGAAGCTTTAATTTATTGATATTATTTTTAAATATACATATGTGTCAATTTTAATTAAATTATTATTTCTAAAAATGTAATAATTAATTATTGATTTCATATGGTTAATTAAAAGAAAATTATTAGTTTTTTTTATATATACGAGTATATATATTTATAGTGATACTGTGATAGTACCGAAAGGAAATTGTTATTTTCTGATATTTTTATTTAATAATTATTTTATATTTCATTTTGAAAATAAAATTATCACAGCAACTTTGTTTTATAACGAAGGATGAAATCTATCAATTTGTGATAGGGTAGTTGTTTATACTTGAATCAGTGAATGTTGGTTTAAATATTCATTTAACCCTCGAATTTATCATATTCTCTTAAGTTGGTATTTATGGTTTTCTATTTCAAGTTGGTATCTCGATTTTCATTCCATCAAAGGTTTTGATATTTAATATTGGAACAAAAATACCATAAATACCAAATTGGGAGAAAATGATAAATTCCAAAGCTAAATGAGTATTTAAGCCAAAAACATTATAAAAAGAAAAATACATAGAAAAATCATTTTCCAATATTAAATTTAAAAAGAAAAATTTCTGTCCAAGTCAAAAACATGCATTAAGAATTGGATTGGTGATTAAATTCATCAGATAATCGATTTCCGGTTTGATCAAATTGATTATCAGTTCAATTTTAGTTAAATAAATTATTAATAATTTTAAAATTTAAAAAATAATTATTAAAGTATAAATTCAATTCAACCATTAATT
This sequence comes from Gossypium hirsutum, assembly GCF_007990345.1. Lineage (NCBI taxonomy): Eukaryota > Viridiplantae > Streptophyta > Magnoliopsida > Malvales > Malvaceae > Gossypium > Gossypium hirsutum. The sequence continues at coordinate 3,480,277 of NC_053439.1, read as the reverse complement.
TAATCAATTTTTTTATCCTATTCAATTGGTTCTAAGCAATTTATTTAAAATTTATTTCTTTTTATCTAAAACCACACAAAAGATCAATTATTTGTGCTTGTTGAAATATTAAATTATACCTGATTTGATTTTCCCTTCAAAAAATTCAATGAATTAAAAGTACTTTTTTATGTGTGATCCAGCTAAAATATGCAAAATAGAACTTTCTATAAATTAAATTTGATTTATATGAAGAAAAAAAATGTCATGTAGGTCTGATTTGATATTTCACAATAATGTAGGGTCTCAAATCTCATATAATATTCTTATCATTATCCCATTGAAATAATTGAAAATTTTGCAGCAATTACATTAAAATTTAATTAATCTTCTCTATAATTTCTCATACAAAATAAGTTTATACAAGTGTTTGGGTTGAGGTAAGTTTTTAAAGTAGTAATATTGCTCGTGTCCAAATTAAGTTATCTTATATATTTGGATATGTAAATCTAAGAAGACACGAGTTGATTTTATGAAGATTTACCTCAATCATTTGTAATCTTATATTAAGGGTAATTGATTTGATAAAATTTGGACAGATTTAGATGGATTAAATGGTACTTTATAAAGATGGATTCATATTCTAAATATAGAATTCTTGTTGGAAGAGATTGTTGAGGCAATATGTGAGCAATGTCTCATGTAGTGCCACAGTCGGTGTTCATTGCTTTTGGCTCTGCACAAGTTACATAACTTGGCTTATTAATGTCGACGGATCTTTAAACCAAAACAATTGGGTCATGACTTAGTGAATATTATGAACATGTGTTGACCCATATTTGAAGATCTATTTTGTGAAGCTACAAATCCTTGAAGTTTGGACTGATCTAGGTCAAATAAATTGGATCCCTTGATTTATGAAGATTGACTTGAAGATATATCTTGTAGATTTTTGTTTTATTTTGAACTTTACGATTATATTTGTAAAGTCTTTTTATGAGATTATTTTAGCGGGATCTTGTTTGTAATTAATATTTATCTTCATAGTCTTAAACTCAACACATAAAACCAACACATAGCAATAGCTAATGATGAGACTAGAAAACTTTCCTAATTTTAACTTCTCTCTCATGCATTTTTTTTATCACAGTAAGTTTTTAAAACCATTAGCACTTTTTATTCATTTATAAGGTCAAATTTTGTTATTGGTCCCTACTCCCTATATCATGTATAATTTATTAATTTAGTTCTTATGCTTTAATTTGGTCAATTTTAATTTTTGTACTTTTTAAAATTTGAAATTTTAATCTCAACCCAAACGACAGTTAAATATGTTAAATCAAATTATGCTATTAATCTTGTACTATGCCTAAATTATGGATTTAGACCATGTTCTCCAATTTCATCATTTTTAATACTTAACTTTTAAATTTTGATATTTTAGTCACGATTCAAACCGTAACTATTTTATCAATTAACTAAAGTGATTGACTTTTTTTTGCAAGGATTATGTGGAAAAAAAAACATGTTTGCCATGTAAAATTTTAGAAATAACAAATTTAACTTAATTAATTTAAGAACATAAAAAATACAAGAACCAAAAATCATATAAATTAGAGTACATTGCAATAAATAAATCGATAAGGATAAATAGTAAAAATTATTAGTTAAGTAATTTTAATTTTTCATTATTTTGAATTTTCACCCAAAATTTTCTTTATTGTTTTATTCCCCCCTCGGGGGATGTGCATAGAACTAGTCTCAATAAATATCATTAATTTCTTATAGTATTGTCGGTCATTTATTTAATAAAACAAAAAAAAATTGTAAAATTATATATTTAAAACCTTTACAGTAATTTAAATGAAAATTTTTAAGCAGTTCAGTAATGAGCAATTTACTAATAAAAGCTTTTTTTTTAAAAATTATCGAAATGGGCTCATTTTTTAATTATTTACCGAAATGGTACTTTTTCCGGAAAATTGCATCCACGTCAACGCGATGTCAGGGTATGCGTCAGGAAATCGCGTCCACGTCAGCGTGAGATGCTGACATGGACGCGATTTCGGCCCGCGCGTGAACAATACCCAACGGTCAAAAAAATAAAATACCGGGCCCATTTCGATAAATTTTAAAAATATAGGGCTTTTTTGGTATTTCGAAAAAATAAATTTTGAATCTTTTTGTATTTGTATTTATTTTTTAATCAATTAACTCTTCAATATTACATCAATAGCAACAAGTACAAAAAAGATTTAAAATTGTTAGCAACAAGTACAAAAAAGATTTAAAATTGTTACCAACAAGATTTGAACCTAGGTACTAAGGGAAAAGAGCAAGCATTTTAACCAACTAAGCTAAACTAATTAATTAACATATTATAAAAATACTGTTATTATCTTAATTATATTACTTACGTTCTAACGATTTATCGGACCTATTCCATACACGTGTCAAATCAGAAAAAATAATACAACAGTTTTGTAAAAAAAAAATCCGGTGTTTACTTCAAATAAATAAGGAAAATAATGATTTGAATGTTTCAAAATTTAATTTTAAACCGAAAAAATTGAAATTCAGGGGCAAAAAATGATCTTTTTCGACGAAAACTGCGGCAAACTAGCAGTTTGCCAGAGCATAGATCTCGAAAAGTTATTCGAAATAAAAAAAATCATCTCAATCGGACAACCGAGCCAAAAGTTATGGCCTTTCAAAGTTTTCCAAGCTAAAAAACATAAACTGTTCATCCACGTCAGCAAATCGCGTCCTCGTAGGCGCGATTTGTGTCCACGTAAGCAAAGCGCGCTGACGTGGATGCGATGTTCTGACACGTCCCCTGACATCGCACTGATGTGGACGCGATTTTGTGGAAAATGGCCCATTCCGGTAAATAATAAAATACCGGGCCCATTTCGGTAAATTTTAAAAAAATAGGATTTTTTTTGATATTTTGCCCGTTCAGTAATTATTTAGTAATTTTTTAAAGTTAAATGATTAAAACATTAATTTATTATTTTATTAATCTTGAGTGTTGTTTATCCCAAGTAACAACGTCAATTAAATTTAAGAGATTCATTTTTTAACACGTCAAATTCGATACACATATTATAATTTGATCCATATGTTTAAAATAGGCTCAATGTTATGTTTGAGCCAACGTTTATCCTCAAGCTAATGACTAAACTTTCGAAAAGACTTGATTGATACGATACTTATACTAGTTTAGTTAGAAAGTTTTAAAATTTAGCGACCAATAAAAAATCTGAATCATAATTTCAAAATATTAACTATGATTGGACTTGTTCAATGGTCAATATACCTACCCTAACTCAAATTCCTTCTCAATAATTGGGAGGATTCGAAAAAAAAAAAAAACAATGAGTGAGTTTATGTAAAAAAATTAGGTTCATTTAAAATATAAGTCTAATTCGAACTCCAATATTCAAATATCAACTCCGGTATGTTTTCAAGCTTATGATATGTAACTTTTCCTTTTATTAATCATTATGTACTTATATCATATGAAAATTAAATATGTTATATCATAATGTATATATTTTAAAAAAGGTAAGTTATTTATATTTGAAAATTTAATAAAAATATATATAATAGTAGTGAAAGAAATATATAATTATCAAATTTTTAAAAAATTTCCATATCACCATTTAAAAAATTAGTAAAATATTAAAATATATTATTTGATATTGATATTTATATAAAAATTAAAAAGAATTTAATTTAAATTCAGATCGGATCATACTACACGAGCTAAGTGGGCCACCTGTCTTATGAACAACTCTATATTTACTCCAATTTCTATTTATGACACTAAAACTTTTATGTTTAATCATTATAATAAATAATCCAAATTAATTATTAATATAAGATAATGAAAAAATAGGAATTGAAGAGCCATTGGCTTGCCAGCCTCTAATTAAAGATGCTTCTTATTTATTGTTGCTTTGTCAATTCCAGCATTCTCAATTTACCGGCAAAAAACAAAATACATTAAACCTTTTTGTCTACCTAGGCCCTTTTTATGTTTTTCAAATAATTGAGTCTTGGGTTAATCTAGAGCTATTCATAGATCGGGTTATTCGTTTAAATTCAATGTTTTATCTAATATTTAAAAAGGTTAAACTCGTAAAATTGAGCTTAAACAAAAATTAGGCTCGTTTAAAATATGAGTCGAATTTGAGTTTGAACATTTGAAGTCCGACTTGGCCTAGACCCTTTGTAATTTTTAATATGTATTATATAAACATTAAAAATATTAGATGTCTATATATAAAATTTTTATAAATAAAAAATTGAATTATTAAATAATAAATTAAAGATAATATGAGCGGATTTAAAATGAATTTAGACCAAATATTTATAAATATGGATAGATTTAGATAAAATTTTAAATTTATATTTCAGACTAAACAAATTTGGATAAACATACAAGTTGATCCGGCCCGACCCATTAACAAATATATATTATTAGATGGATTACATTATTAAGATAGAACCGGCAAAAGCTATACACTTGGCAATTATTTGATTTAATAAAGACTGACTTTAATTTTGAGTTTGACAATCAAACCATATGATAAGGACTTGATTGGCTAGGAAAGTGCTAGGCTTATACTAAAAATTTTTAGGTAAAAATATCTCTTCAATCTCTCTCAATTTTAATATGAAGCAGATTAATCTCTTAAAATGAGTAATCGAAGATAATTAATTACAAAAATTAATGTTTTCTATCAATTATATATAATTTTAATTAATATAATAATAAATTAGTCCCTTTACCACCATGGGCATTAATAGTGTTATAGAAATTTCAAAAATAATCCCATATTTGGGTCATTGTTATGATTTGATCATAAATTTTATAAATTATTAACAATTTGATTACTGGTCGGTTAATGGCAGTTAATAGTGTTAATAAAAATCTGTACCACTAAATGCTAACATGGCTTCCATGTCACGGAAAAGAAGGAATAACAGCTCAAAAAGAGAGAACTTGCGGAGAGAGATTAGAGAAATGAAAAAAAGAGAATACAAAATCAAGAAAAAGAGAGCAAATGGAAATCAAAAGGGGAAGAGAAAACCCATTTCGGGTTGTTGAATTCTCGGGGCTCTAGTTATTTGCTCGCAAATCCAATGGTGAAAAGCCTCGTTGGACGGAGGAGAGGCACATATCCTGGGATTCGGCCGATCTGACGGTTGGAAAAGGTTTAAGCTTCAACTTGGGATTTTGTCCTTTTGTTTGGTCTAGAAGAAATCTGAATCAGTGAACGGAGAGGAGAGGAGTTATGGTGGCACTATCGGCCGGAGGACCATCGATGGCGGTGAGCAGCGACTAGGGTTTGGTTAGAAGAAAAGAAAAGGAAGACGGGAAAGAGTATATTGGTCCGAATATAAAAGTGAACTACAAAACGTAACAATTGAAACATCGGTGACCAAAATTAAACTTAAACAAAGATATGGGACTATTTTTGAAATTTACCCCAAATATTGTTATGGTGGCAAAATTCAATGCCAATGGAGAACGCATTTATTAGCTTATCCCAGCAATCACTTATATGCCATACCATGCATGCCCCATAAAATATTTGCCACTGAATGAACAAAAAATTAATCGGTATATTAGTTCAAATATAAAAGTTAAATTAGTTTCTCATCATTAGGGAAAAATAATTAATTGCGGATCTTAACATTACATTCAACCAAACACAAGATTACTATTACACCTCTATTCCATTCAACCAAACATAAGATTACTATTACGCCTCTATTCCATTACATTCAACCAAACAGTTGATTTGCTATTACACCTTTAATCCAATACACCTCTAATCCAATACAGCGAACCAAATGCACCCTAAATGTTGAGAGTTAATTACATGATTAATTTTATTTATAATTTAATTTAGATTTTTTTATGTTTTATCAATATAGAATATAGTGTTAAATCATTATTTGGGATTTGAACTTGGTAACTTTTTTTACACTGGAGTATAAATTTTTTTTTTGTTCAAGTTAGACTTTGAACTTGACAACTGTTTTCACATTGGGGTCTAGACTAGGCAATTGTTCTCACATTGGGGCTTGAATTTTTTTCAAGTTAGTCCAAGAACTTGACAATTATTCTCACATCGAGGCTTGACCTGAACTTTTAGGGTTTTTAAAGACTAATTTGGAAAAAAAATTCAACCCTAATATTGGAAAAATTGTTAATTCAGGATCTATCTTGAATAAAAAAAGTTTAGTTCCCAATGGAAGAATAATTGCTAAGTTCATGACTTAACTTGAAAAAAAATTCAAACCCCAATATAAAAAATGTTACCATGTTTTGATCCTAAAAAGTGATTTAACCCCAAATATATATATGCATGTAGGCAACAACAAGTTGAGTAAGTTGAGCTTAAATCGTCTCTTGTATTGTTGAATTATTTCTACAACTAATTTTTGGATAAAATATATTATAAGTCTCTAAACTCTTCAAAAATTTGGAATTTAATCCCCCTACTTTTTAGATGTAAAATTAGGTCCAACTGTTAGCACTATTAATATTATTTTATTAAATTCAGGTTCATTACAACGTTATTATTTTAGTTACATTACTACCAAGTAAGTTTTTTTTTCTTATTTTAAAATATCACACCAACAAATTCAACCCCAAAAAATTAACACAATTAATAATTTGACTTGAATTTTGAAATCTAGAAAGCAGAGAAACTAAATTCCTGAAATTAAAAAGCACAGGAACCTATGACATATTTTAACCATTTTCTTTTTCAATTTCAATTATATCATTAGCTGCAACTCAAAACACAACAAATCCGCAACTCAATACTAACATACAGGATATAAGAGAATTTGCCTCCTCCTATACATAATTTTTTAAAAAAAATGTTGAGTGCAGTGGTAAACCGTATTTGCTCTTATGAAAAGAACTTAAATTTGGATCCTGGAGATATATAGTTGAGAGAGGAAATCATGATCCTCAGTTTTTATTTTTTATTATAAATTAATCATAATTTGTGAGGAGAAATTAAAAATTTTATTTGGACAAGGAAATTTGCATATTTAATCATTTAAGGACTACATATTTTTAGAATTATTTTTTTATATTGACTTTGAGGTCAAAGTTTTAAAATAATTGAGGTTTGCAGCCAACATTGGTTGAACTTTAATCCCAAGGATCTTTGCACGTCAATTATGCAAATGGTGAAAGAAATGATCCCTTTCTGTCTTATAATTTTCAGATATCTCAGTCTTTCACTATCTGTGTTTTAACTTTAAATTCCCTTCAATTGATGTAAAATACGATAATACTTTTGTTTGAAATTATTCCTTGTCACAACAATTGTCAAGTGGTAGAAAAAGATGGGAATGGAATTTGATCCAATTTTCAACATGACTTTTGAGTGGTTTTAGGTTTGATATTAATTTGGGTTTGGATGATTTGTAAGATGAAGTTAGTCGGGTTTGTTAGTGAATTTTTGAGGTAAGTTATTTCAAGTTATTTATTTATGTCATTTTTGAGTCATTTTTGATTTAAGATTTTTTTATTCGAGTTGGGAAACTTTTCGATTAACATTTAAAAGCTTTTCTAGAAGAGCTAGCCATGTTAATATGTGTTAGAGATTGTGTGACCCGAATCCCGTCACTTGTTGAAGAAATTCATGTGTTCTTATTTTTCTTATTTTTATCGATGTCTACTATATTAATATGAAAATAAGGCAACCCCTACCCCCAATGTTTTCGGAATTGGATTGGTGATCGAACTAATCAGATCACCAAATTTTAGTTCGATTGGTCCAAAATTAAAGAAAATTTGAAAAATAAGTAAAAATTTGACAAAATTAAAAACAAAATTGTATAAACACAAATAAATAACAATAATGACACTTCGATTTATATTGATTTTTCTCCTCTCTCTTTTTTTTCTTAATAATAATAATTTTTTTAAGTATTCGAGTGGGTTGGGTTGATATATTTATGTATTTGGATTTTACCAGTTGAGATTTTTTTTTCGATTTGGACCATTAATTTGGACTAAAAACGTTAAAAAACAGTTCAACCGGTTTACGGTTTAAATTTAATTTTAAGTGTTTCGCTCTAAAATCGATCTAACCCTTTTATCTAAATTGATATACTGATTGGTTTTCAGGCCTATGGAATTGACCAGAGTTTAAGATTAATAGACCCCAAAAAACTTAATGGTGGGGCATGTAACTCGGTGGATCCGGCCAACCGGCCGTTCAATATCAGTCTAAGCTGTTCACAGATAAATTAGATAAGCAATATTGAATGAGACTGCCTTTGTGAACTTAAGTCCAAACCCTATTTGACCCAAATTTTTAGGCACACCTCATTGGTCTTCAATCCTTTTCTACACCACCTTCATACCATATCAATTTCAAGAGATGGAAAATTATCCACCCATATATAAAATTAATCAAATTTTCATGTGATGATGGAACATGACAAACAATATATATACGATCAATTCAATTGTAAAATTTCAATATCTGTGATCCCTTTTTCTTGTTAGGTTGGAGAATGAAAACAAAAACAAAGAGAGTTATGAAGTGGAAGCATTAAGATTAGGTTCCCAAAGGGCAAAATTAGAGCACAGTTGGGGGGTATGTAGGGCCTAAAGACGGCTTGCCATTAGCTGTATCGAAAGCTAAACTTAAGAATGGCACTTTCTATTTCAATGCAGCGGTCTACATCAACCTTAATCTCTCCCACCTATATATATATACATACACATATACACATATTCACCACAATTTAATCTTCTAAGTTCAAAACATTGATGACAATGGCAACTCTAAGCAGTGCTTTTCTTTTCATCTTCTCTTGTTTCCTTGCATGTTCGATCTCGGTTTCGGGACGACCCGCCACTTTCCTCGAAGATTTTAGAATCACTTGGTCCGATTCCCATATCAAGCAAATCGATGGGGGGAGGGCCATTCAACTTATTCTAGACCAAAATTCAGGTTTAACTTTTTAAAAATAATAATCAATGATTAAATGTGTTAACCCTTCGATAATGTGTTGTTAATTCATTTTGTTTTATAGGCTGTGGATTTGCTTCCAAAAGACGGTATTTGTTTGGACGTGTCAGCATGAAGATCAAGCTTATCCCCGGTGACTCGGCCGGAACCGTCACCGCCTTTTACGTACGTAAAGCTACCTACCGACATAACCTTTAACCTTTAATCTGTTTTTCATTGTAATCTGGTATTGCAGATGAATTCTGATACGGACACCGTAAGAGACGAGCTAGATTTCGAGTTCTTGGGAAACCGAACCGGGCAACCATACACGGTCCAAACCAACATATATGCTCATGGTAAAGGTGATAAAGAACAAAGGGTTAACCTCTGGTTTGATCCAGCTGCTGATTTCCATACATACACAATTATTTGGAACCATCATCATATTGTGTAAGTCCAGTATCTAACTATAAATATGACATTAATAAGCATATATGACATTAAAATTTGACCATTTGGGTGCTTTTTCTTAACAGGTTTTATGTAGATGAAGTGCCAATAAGAGTATACAAGAACAATGAAGCAAAAAACATCCCATACCCAAAATTTCAACCTATGGGGGTATATTCAACACTATGGGAAGCTGATGATTGGGCAACAAGGGGAGGACTTGAGAAAATTGATTGGAGCAAAGCACCATTTTTGGCTTATTACAAGGATTTTGACATTGAAGGGTGTCCAGTTCCAGGGCCAGCAAATTGTGCTAGTAACCCTAGGAACTGGTGGGAAGGTACTGCTTATCAAGCTCTTAATGCCATGGAAGCTAGGAGATACAGGTGGGTTCGGATGAACCACATGATCTACGATTACTGCACCGACAAGTCTCGGTACCCGGTCACCCCACCGGAATGCATGGCAGGTATATGAAGTACTATCAAGAGTTCCCATTGTTCCATATCCAACTGAACTGTCCAGAATATTTGATATACCAATATGTTTCATGTGTCATATATACTTTGATGTATATGCCTCCCTTTGTACCATAGTAGCTATATGTATATGCTATAAGAGGGCCATGCAAAAATTGGGGTTATGAAGGGAAATAAATTGTGATCGTGTGTGCAAATATTTAATTTTAAAACGTGTATTTTATTATTATTATTATTGTATTATCCAATTCAGAGTTTGCAGGCCTAAGACAAAAACTACTTGCTGCTTCATTTTACGGGTTGATGAAAACAAGGAAATGAGTGAATGCTAGAAATTCAAAATTAGTGTTTGAAGTAATTGGCTTTCAATTGATTTTCAGAATGGTCCCCTTTTGTTTTGGTTTTTCCTGTTATTCACTTTAAATGTTTGGCTAGAATTTGGCTCATTTGGTCGTCCCCGAAGTGCATAAAAAGCTCATAATGGTCCCAGTGTGAAGGGATACTTCTTGCTTCCTTCACTTCTAATACCATATTTTTTTTGTTCGAAATCAATTAGGATACTATAGCGTGAAACAAAAAGTAAGCTAAACGCACTGCATCACCATCCAAATCCACACTTAATTTGTTTTCTTTGCGAAACAAGAGTTTTGTACTTCGAAATAATTCTCTTTCGATTATTTATACAATCACTTTTAAAAGGTACTGATATTTAATAAATGTTTATTTGAATTCTACATTTATAATTATTTCTTTTATGCTCAGCTTTATGAATTTTAGGATATACCATATTATAACAAGCTTAATTATGTAAAAAGTTATATTTATAAAAAATAAATAAAATTAAAGCTTTGAAGACTCTAGTGTTTTAGGTTCAATTTTTTTTTCTAGATTATATTTTGGATTTAGATTGATTTTTCTAGATTTTATAAGAAGAAATAAAAATAATCTCGTAATAATATATATTACTTTGTAAAATTAATAAAATTGTTATTTATTTTTTAATTGAAGTTTGTATTATGAGTTAAGTGAACCAAATATGTATTACATTATGGTACACAATACGGTTAAAAAATTATATAAAAATTTATTTTAAAACTGAATGAAATTTTAGTTGAAATTATCAAAATTTTACCATTACTGGCTCATGGATAAAGGATGAAAATTTTCAAGTGCGATTCGCTAAATCTTTTGGTTGTTTAATTTGATAATGTTAAAAAGTATAACGTCGATAATGACAATGTATCGCAAAGAAAAAGAGAGAGAAAAATAAATAACACAAATTTTACGTGAAAACTCTTTCGAGAAAAAAATCACGGGCAGAGGAGAAGATAATTCACTATGTCAAATTCGAATGATTATAAGAGGAGTAGACTATGTCTATTTATAGGCTCGTAAAACCATATTCTAATAGGAGTGTAGTAAGATTGAAACACCTTATTCTAATCAATATCAAATAGATGGAGCTTAATAATGTTTAAAAAACCTTATTCTAAAATAAAATAAAAGAAGTGTAGTTCTATATGGATTTTACTTTTATTTTATTTTATTTTACCAATGCATTTTATTTAAATAAGAATTCGGGTCACTTAATTCTAACAATCTCCACCTTGACACGAATTCTCAATGAACTTCTCAATGAACAAGTTCTTCATTGCGAACTCTCAACGAACAAGTTCTCCACCTCTTCTATAAAACCCCTTCTTAAGGGTTTAACTTCAACAATGAACACCAACCAAGTCTAAGCAATGCTCAAACTTGGTTATAGGAAGTGACTTAGTCATCATATCTATAAGATTTTTATGAGTACTAATTTTGCTCACAACAATATCACCACGGGCAATAATATCACGAACAAAATGATACCGAACATCAACGTGTTTTGTTCTCTTATGAAACGTTTGATCTTTTGTAAGGAAGATGACACTCTGACTGTCACAAAATACTGTACTGATTTGAAGGTCTTCATTGAGTTCACTAAAGAGTCCCTTCAACCAAGTGACTTTTTTACAAGCATCAGTAATCGCCATGTACTCAGCTTTAGTGGTAGACAAAGTAACTGTAGTTTACAAAGTAGCTTTCCAACTGATTGCACAACCTCCAATTGTAAAGACATAATCTGTGAGAAATCTTCTTCTATCAAGGTCTTCAGCAAAATCAATATCAACATACCCAATGACTCCATCTCTAGTTCTTCCAAACTGTAAGCAAACATCAGTAGTACCTCGTAAGTATCTTAAAATCCACTGAACTGTTTTCCAATGTTTTTTACCAGGATTCGCCATGTATCTGCTAACTGCACTGACTGCATATGATAAATCTAGACGTGAACAAACCATAGCATACATGAGAGATCCCACTGCACTAGAGTATGGAACATGTGACATGTACTCAATCTCATTATCTGATTATGGAGACAAAGCCGATGAAAGTCTGAAATGGGCTGCTAAAGGAGTATTAACAGGCTTAGCATTCTGCATATCGAATCTGCAAAGAACTTTCTCAATGTACCCCTTCTGACTTAGGTACAATTTACTTGTTTTTCTATCTCTGAGAATCTCCATACCAAGTATCTTCTTTGCTGGTCCCAAATCTTTCATCTCAAATTCTTCACTTAGTTGGGCTTTGACCTTTCTTATCTCTTCTTTATCTTTCGCTGCTATCAACATATCATCAACATAAAGGAGTAGATACACAAAAGAACCATTACTGTTTTTCTTAAAGTAAACACAACTGTCAAAGCTACTTCTTTTGAAATCATGAGAAGTTATAAAGGATTCAAACCTCTTGTACCACTGTCTTGGTTACTATTTCAAACCATAAAGAGACTTTTTAGCAAGCAAACACAGTCCTCTTTTTCTGAGACTGTAAAACCCTCTAGTTGTTGCATGTAAATATCATCCTCAAGTTCTCCATGCAAAAATGTAGTTTTTACATCTAACTACTCAAGCTCCAAATTATGTATGACCACAATTCCAAGCAAAGCTCGAATCAAACTATGCTTCACAACTGAGGAGAACACATTGGTGAAATCCACTCCTGGAATTTGACTGTAACCCTTTGCAACAAGCCTTGCTTTATATCTGGGTTCTTCAACTCCCAGAGTCCCTTCTTTCTTTTTAAACACTCATTTACAACGAACAAATTTTTTACCTTTAGGAAGTTTCACAAGATCTCATGTTTTGTTTTTGTGGAGTGATTCAATTTCCTCTTGCATAGCAAACATCCATTTTTCTGAGTCTTCACAGCTAACCGCATTAGAATAATTAGATGGCTCTTAGTTTGCATCTATATCTTCAGCCACATTTAAAGCACAAGCAACTAGATCAACCTCAATATACTTCTTTGGAGGTTTAATTTCTCTTCTAGTTCTATTTTTGGTGATAGAGTATTATGGTGAAGAATAAACTCTATTTTAAATTTTTGTACTGGCTTGAGGAGTCGACTCTATTGTAGATTTTGGATTAATCTGATGCTCCACCTGCTTTTGATTTTCTTTATTGGAAGAGTTTTTAAGAGATAAGTTAGGTAGCATAGCAGTTTCATAAAAAAACATCTCTGATAATCACAACTTTTCTATTTTCAGGACACCATAACTTATACCCTTTTACACAAGCTTTATAACAAAGAAAAACACATTTAATGGATCTCGGTTCCAATTTTCCATTATCAACATAAGTATACGCAGGACACCTAAAGATCTTTAAATCAGAATAGTCAGTAGAATTACCAAACCATACCTCTTGTGGAGTCTTTTTCTCAATGGCAATGGATGGAAATTGATTAATCAAAAAACATCCAGTAGAGGTTGTTTTGACCTAAAATTGACTTTGGTAAGTTGGCATTTTACAACATACATCGAACCTTCTCCATGATCGTTCTGTTCATTCGTTCTGCAATGCCGTTTTGCTATGGAGTATAACAAACTATCAAGTGTCTCACGATCCCTTCTGACTTGCACAATTTATTAAACTCATCAGAACAGAACTCTAAGCCATTGTCAGTACAGAAGTATTTTATTTGTTTTCCCTTCTGTTTTTCAATCATAATTTTCCAAGACTTAAATGCGGAAAGTACATCGTTTTTCTGCTTCAAGAAGAACGCCCAATTTTTTTTGGAAAAATCATCAATAAAAGTTAGCATATAATTAGCTTCACCTCTCGAAGGCACTCTGGATGGCCCTCACAGATAATAATGAATATACTCCAACGTTCCCTTCGTGTTATGGATTCCTTTGGTGAATCGAATTCTCTTTTGCTTCCAAAAAACGCAGTGCTCACAGAACTTCAGTTTGCAAATTCCTTACCCATCAAGAAGTCCTCTTTTGCTCAATTCTGTCATGCCATTCTCACTCATATGCCTTAGGCGCATATGCCAAAATTTAGTAATATCATCATCATTTAATAAGGACGAGGATGCGAAAGCTACATCACCAGTAACAATAGAACCTTCTAAAACATATAACTTGACAGTCTTTCTCTACCCTTTCATCACAATAAGAGAACATTTGGAAATATTTAAAACCCCACTTTCAACTGTGTATTTGTACCATTTTGAATCAAGAGTACTCAACAAAATTAAATTTCTCTTTAATTCTGGAACATTTCGTACGTCACTGAGTGTTCTGACAACTCCATCAAACATCTTAACTTTAATTGTTCCAACACCTACGATTCTACATAAAGCATTATTTCCCATCAAAACAACACCTTTAGACACTGTTTCATAAGTTGTAAACCAATCCCGATTGAGACTCATGTGGAAGGTGCAACCCGAATCAATGATTCACTCTTCGCTCACTTTAGAATTGTTGACTAAAGCGACTAGAAGTTCACCATCGCTGTAGTCTTCTACAACATCAGCTTTATCGAAATTTTCTGGTTGTTTTCCATTTTCATTCGCAGCCTCCCTTTTGATCTTATTCTGTAGCTTATAGCACTCAGATTTAATGTGTCCTTTCTTCTTGCAAAAGTTACAAGTTTTACTTTTCTTTGAAGACTTCGATCTACCTTTAGATTTACAGCGAGGATTCTGTTCTTATAACACCCCCTAACCCTAAACCGTCGCTAGAATAGGGTTACGAGGCATTACCGGACATATCAGACAATCTACAAATAATTCTTAAACAAATAACAAACATATTATAATATAATAATAATTTCATATAAATATTTTTTATTACTAATTGACTTCCTTTTTTTTCTAAAAAAAAACTCAATATAACCCCTTTATAAATATTTAACCTTCCATGCAATTTCAAACCGCAACCAATTCAAAACCAATATCACAATCCATACAATTTCATTTTCAAATACACTTAAACATATCTTAAACATCAACTTAGTAATTTACTAAATAAATATATCATGTAAAATAGTGACACCCAGTGTCTCATCGACTCGAGGTCGAAGTATCCCTGAACTCTTCCAATCCTATAGCATGTCAATTATATCCGACTCGGCCCGACTAGTTAATAGGGTTTCCAATTCTCAATTCAAGTTCACTTTCATTTCAAAATTTACTTTCAATGTCAAATTCACTTTTTCATACACTAATCAAAATTCAATTCAATACTAACACATATTTCTTATTCAATTCAATTCTAATTTCAATTCAATAAAGTTACTTACCTCAATATTTACTTACCATAAATTAAATAAATTAATATTAATATTTAATAATGAATAACTTGAATTATAGTAATACAAACCCGAATTTCACGATTACTCCTCGATAACTTTTTCCTTTCCTTTCCTTTCCTTTCGGTGTTGATGTCTCAGGTTCTTTGTTAGCTACGGAAATTAAAATAATTTACAATCATTAATATATTACTAATTTACATTAAATACTAAATTTCTATTTAACTTTCACTTAAATTCCAATTTTAGTCCTAACTAAATTCATCTATTTTTCCATTACAATTTATATTTTATTCCTATCCAAATTCCATATAAACTTAAATTTAACTATCAAATTTTTATCATAATTTCGAATTTCTTTCAATTTAGTCCCTACAACACAAAACTTATAGCCTAGTTTACAATTTAATCCTTAAATCAATTCTAATCAATAATTTCATCAAATAAACCCCTAATTCAATCATTTATTCAACATAAACCCTACTAAAAAATCTACTAATTTTCAAAATTTCAACTTAAATTCAATAATATTCAACTCTAAGACTCCAAAAACATCAAAATTTCAAGAAAATGGACTAAATTAACTTACCAAATTAAACCTCAACCTTTAAAAAACCCTATTTCTCCTTTCTTTCTTTCCCTTTTTCTTTTCTTTCTTTTTTCTCCCTATTCGTTTCTATTTTGTTTCTTTCTATTTCTTTTTTGTTTCTTTTTATGCTTTTATTTTACTTTAGTTTAATAATTATTATTTCTTAAATATTAAGTAAATAAATATGTATTTTACAATTGTAAGTATATGATTTATTACACTTGTACTTTACCATCACCATACATTTGTCAATTTATTAATTTGTTCATTAATCTAATAATATAATATCAATTAAATAATAACAATAATTATTATAATAATAATAATATCTATTTAATAACAAATATAAATATTACAAATGTTCACATATATATTTTACATTTGTATTTTATCATCACCATCCACTGGTCATAATTTCAATTTATTTATCATATAAAAATCTTTTACTAATTAATAATAAATAATAAAATATATTTTTACTAATTATATATATAATACAAATGTACTCATTTGAATTAATACACTTGTATTTTTATGCTTTGTCGTCTCATTCATCAGAATAGGCTTAATTGCCTATTTAGTCCCCCTTATCTTCTTTTAATCTATAATTAGACTTTCACACCTTATTCAATTCAGTCCTTTTTCCTAATATCTATTAACTAAGCTAAATTCACCCAATTTGAGCCTAATTAAATACTCAACTAGACTCATGATTACTCCGAATAATTGTTTACGAAATCAGTTTATTAAGACGAAGGCCCTATAACTCATTTTTTTGGTGCTTGTGAAGTTTGGGTCATTACCGTTCCTGTGTCCTTCCACGATCATAATTAGCATTCTGATCTTGTCTCCCACGAACAATGAGACTCTCTCCCTAAGAGTCGATTTTAACCACAAGATACTTCATCTTATCATACGAGGTTAAAGAATTATAAATCTCATCAACTCTGAGAGACTCGCGACTATATAAAATCGTATCTCTAAAGGTTGAATAAGATGGAGGCAACGAACAAAGTAGAACCAACACTAGATCTTCCTTATTATACTGAACCTTCATGGCCTCCAACTTTGAGAGAATTTCTTTGTTTGTGCACAGGCACGCCTTCCTCAAAACGATTAGCATAAAGACGTTGCTTCATATGCAGCTTGCTAGTTAGAGTTTTCGACATACATATTTGTTCCAACCTCTTCCATAATCCAGCGGCGGTCTTCTCATTTATCACATCCTGTAAAATTTTGTTAGACAAATGCAGATGTAACTGTGTTAACGCCTTTCGATCCTTGCGCTTCTTCTCTTCCTCCGTCAATGTTGAAGGCATCTTATCTACCCCTAGCAGGGCTTCGTCTGAGTTCATCTATGCAAGAACTGCCTGCATCTTTATCTGCCACAACGCAAATCTGTTGTTGCGATCCAACAGCAGATTTCATTCTTCAAAGACGCTATTACCGTGATTGAGATGAACAACCCGGAAGCTCGGATACCAATTTGTTAAAAATAGAACGTCGGTAATGACAATGTACCGCAATGAAAAAGAGAGAAAAATAAAGAACACATAAGTTTTACGTGGAAACCCTTTCGAGAAAAAAACCACGGGAAAAGGAGAAGATAATTCACTATGCCAAATTCGAATGATTACAAGAGGAGTAGACTATGTCTATTTATAGGCTTATAAAATCATATTCTAATAAGAGTGTAGTAAGATTGAAACATCTTATTCTAATCAATATCAAATAGATGGAGTTTAATAACGTTTAAAAAACCTTATTCTAAAATAAAATAAAATAAGTGTAGTTCTATATGGATTTTACTTTTATTTTATTTTACAAATATATTTTATTTAAATAAAGATTTGAGTCACTTAATATTTAGTAAAGAATAAAATAATGGGGATAGAGAAAAGAATTTTAGATACCCTCCTTTTTGGTCATTGAGCACAACAAAGGGGTTATAAATTATAATTCATGATAACAGCTCACATCCTCAAGGAAATAAACAACTTGGCAGTCTAGGGTTATTTACTAGGATTTTTACAGTTTAGGGCCCCACTAGGCATAAATTCTCATATGGCCCCCAATTGATTGCCTTCTGGAGGCAAACACCATTAAAGCTAAGAGAGGAAGGGCCATCCTTTGAAGCAGCAGCAAAGCTACAATATCTTCCACAACTCCATTCTCATTAGTCCATATTTAAACATGAATAAATTCCCATGCAAGAAGTCCCAAGTGTGAATTATTTAGTAATTTGAACCGAGTGTTCTGTCATTGCATCCAATATGTTGGAATAATGAGTGAAACAAAACATGCTTGAATTCCAGCTAAAAGCAGTCATTTAATAGAGGTAACATATTGTTGGAATATGACATTCCAGTGGCAAAGAAATGAATGTGTTGGGACAAAGAATCTAATATTCAAGGAAAGACTACCAATCAAGTGAAACACTTTTGATCAAAGTAAATAATGCCTTAGATAAGTCAGGACAATACATAAAGAAGGGAATGCCACAAATCCTTGTTGGTCATAAGGTAATAGTATAGTGCTAGTAAGCACAAACCTACATTGAATGCTTCTTATTTCAGCAAAACGGAATTGGTTTTAGGTACCTGCATGGACAAGAGAAGCTTTAATCTTCAGAGTTTTGCTGCTTTGGCAGTAATGGAAATTCACACGCCTCTTCTGCTCGTGAAAGGGTTCTCCGGGACAGGATGAATCAGCTTAGGATCATAGATTATGACTTATAAGATCTTTAATTCTTTGTGGCATTGATTTTCACTGCAATTGGCTCTGAGCAATAAGGACAATTTCCAAACAGAACATTGAATGACCTGCAACACAAGCATTCACAACCATAAATCAAGCAACCAAGTTGCCACGGTCGAAATTGAAGATAGGTTTGTGCTAATATCGTTTCATAAACTAATTGCAAATAATCAAAGCTAATTTGAATGTGGGGTATGTACAAGCAATAAGGCATATTCAAAGGCAACCCGGTTTACTATGAATGAAAAGTCAGTACCATGAATCATGTAACTTGAAGGGTCATTTGCCAAACGACAAACACAAAAGAGAAAAAGGCACTATATCACTATCTTAGCAAACCTTAACACCCCATTTAATCTAACGGACAAAAGTAGCTCCGACAATTTATTGGACCACGTTTTGGATAATGTACTAGTGCCTTTAAAAGCTTGGAAAAACATAGCCCCTTCAACTTTCATGTAGGTCCCTCTTGATCAGACTCCAGAAATAGTGTTACCGTACCTAGTCGCAACTGAAAAATATGAGCCAGTAACGGTCGATTCTACCTCTACTAAAGGCTACTAGGTGTATCAATAAGATATAAAGGAGGAGACATAGACGAGTATCACGTGACCCAACTTGTTTGCAGGTTTGATCATTCAGGTAGACAGGTAGCCCAACGCCAAAAGCGGGAAATTCCGCAAGCAATTAATTTTGAATTGATCACAGCACATAGTGGACAGGAATAAAATTATACTCCGACACGAAGTAGTTTAAAAGATACAAGTACACTAAGAGCTCCACTTACTGCCTTGTTGTCGTGATCGACCTCAACCAGTCGACTAGGCACATGCTGTGGAAAGCCTTACTACAACTGTTATTCTCACAAGTGTAATCAGTTGCACTTCCAGTCTGAGGTCCAAGCTCATCACCTACAGGAACATTTGAGAATTAAGTCTCAAAACAATAGTTCAGAGACATCTAAAGCATGTGAAGCATTACCAATGGGGAGATATTGAGCATAACAGATTCCACATTCATCTAGATGATTATTGGTCTCTTCATCAGCAAGCCTTGGCAATTGGGTGTTCAAAAGACACTCAAGATTTTCTAAAAAGGCTTTGTCCCTCTCCCTAAACAATTAATCAGACTATGTAAAGTTAGTACAATGGAATGAAACCTATCCCTTATACAACACGATGTTATAAGCTTCTATCCTCTTAAATTAGATGGAAGGCTTCAAGGCTCCAATTTCTGGCATTCTCTGTTACTAGAGAAGGAATTAACAGATTGCATGCAGAAAATTACGCAACTCGGTAATTTTCTTCCTCCACTGTTAACCACACGTTCACTTCACTAGTGCAAAAGTTAAAAATTTAAGATGAGACTCAAGGGCATACCATTTATCAACATTTCTTTTCCATGTCTTTCTCAAGGAGTTCACAGTATTACCTAAACCCATAAAACGACACCTACAAACACTTAAATATTCGTTATTCATGCTGAACAAAACCAACTTGCTAGCAGCTTTTAATATAATTTTATATGAATTCTTACTCTGGTAATGATCTAGGATCATTGATATCGATGAACAATATGATGAAGCAATCATTTCCTGAGTACCAAATAGTTAAACCTTGTGTTCAGTAATAAAGGAGGGGGCAAGAAAATTTTAATGTACATAAAAGAAGACGGAATGAAGTAATGACTCACCTACGTGGATTTGGCGACTTGGAATGGCACGAGATGCTTGCTTTGAATCAACAATCTGAAGAGACCTGTCAATTTCGTCCAAGGTAGACCAGAATCCTTGAAGCTTCTCCAGATGCTGGATACAAAGAGAAAACACCAAAGTTCTGACAATAGTTAAACATGCCATGGCACCAAAAATATGTTCTGAAGCAGAATGGAACTACATTGGGTTCAAAAATGTCGAAGCAAATACCTTCTCAAACTGTTGTACCAAGTTTTTCAGTCTCGAGTTCATTGACCATTTTAAATTGAAGATATAGGGAACATCCTGAGAACAAAGCAGAGTAAGATAAAACACCTGTAGGACTACATTGGAAGAATTAAGACCAAAAAGATAGGAGACAAACAGCTGAAACCATTGGAGGAACTCTAGGATAAGCTTTATCCAACTGAATTTCCATAACATGCACTCTTCCCTTCATATCTCTAGCACCGAAATATACAAGAAGGATAACAGGATAAGCAACTAGGAACAAAGAGGATAACATGAAATATAAAAGGAGAACAAAACTACAGAGGGTTACAGTAGCAATACCGAAGTTCGACAATAGAAACATCTTAACAGGTATATAGAAATATATGGTGTACTGAGGATTTTATAACTCCAATATCAACTGTTTATCAATTTTCAGAAAATATATTCAAGCCTTTAGTTTCAGATATAGCCAATTCTGTATCAATACCATATCTTTATAAAAGTACATGATTTTAACATTGATAAGAATGGAGTACAAAAAGAGCTAGTAATGGATACAGTGAGAACAATTAAAGACAGCACCAAGCTGGATATTGCAGGTTAGCTACATAACCCAGATTATCATCACCATCCTAAGAAAATATACAGATTCCATTCGTTTGCAGAAAACCAAAGGATTATCATGATTATGTGACTAACCCTGGAAGTTGCACTAGCTGTTTACTACAAAATCTAATGCTCCAAAAGAAAACCAAAGCTTTCCCATATTAGATGGATTGTCAATACAATCAAAAGGGTACTTACAAAACACGAAAAATAAGGAAACTTAGATCTCCTCCCGCCCTCACCAAATGATCCCATCCGACCTCTTCTATCTGTACAAATAAAAATAACTCATCAAGAGAAACCAAACAAAACCCATAAAATGGTTGACATTAGAATAAATATAGAGGGAAAAAAAAAAAGATTAAATGACCTCAGAGTAAACTGTACTATAAAATGAGGACGATTTAGCCAACTCTCTACATCTAGCCTGTTGATTAACTTCCTGCAAGCAAAAAAGGACTCAATAGCAAAATAAATATGTCTAGTAATTTCAAGCCATCCAATTGGTTTTGATTATTTTATGTCTACATTTATATCTATTAAATGATAAAGTTTGAATACCGGAAAGTATAAGCCCCTAAATTCTTTCAGGCATCTTCACAAACAATTCATCAAAAATTGTGAAGATCAAGCAACACAAGTGGACAACAAGAAAGCGCTGAAAGAAAATAAAATTACCATTAGCTCCTCTTCTCTAAGGAGAAGAAACAACGGGAAACGCTCCGTTAACGTTTGGCTGGTGCTGGTATGGTGACGGCGGCTTGAGCAGCGTTTGTAGCGGCGGTTTCAGGCGTTTCTGCTTTGCCTCTCTCTGGCGCTGTTTTCTGGTTGGTTTAGGCGCGAAAGTATTTAGATTCTTTACTTGATGGACCGGCACCGGATCGGTTTGGATCGGGACTATGCATATATTATTTGTTTTTTTTAATATAATAATTATATTTAATATTTAACATAAATAACTTAATATATATTTAATTATTTTTCTATAATAATATATGAAATAAATTAAATTACATATTATAAACTTGAAAACATGCTGGCGCGAAGCCAGTAAATTTTTTTAAAGAGCCGAAATTAAATTGTAATTTTTATGATAATAAATATGTAATTTTTAAATGATTAAATCAAAATTTTATTATTTTTGGGCCAAAGACCAAAGTACAACTTTATTTTTACTAATTTAAAATTTTAAAAACCTTAAAGGGCCAGGCACCTACCAACCCCGCTAGATTCGCACCTGAAAATATGTCTTATTTCAATTTTAGAAAGTGAAACAAACACATTTATATTTTAAACGAGATTTTTGTAAAACCTTTTCAAATTTCGAGTTGACATTTAAATTTGAATAAATAGTTTAAACCTTAAACATGTCTATCTACTTATATCAATTTTTATTTCATCGTGGTGCGTATTGCATTAGTTTTTTTGAAAAAAATATATGTTAAAATTATCTAAATATTTTTTATTTTATCTTGTCATTTTTACAATATTAAAATTATCCATAACTCTTTGATCTTTAAACTAAAAAGTATTATAGATTTGGGCGTATTTGAATCTACATCTTTCAAATTATAACACTAACTCGTTAATTGATCTAAGACTTAATTATATATTAATGGGTAAACTACACCATAGGTCACTTAGCTATGAGCTAATTTCCTTTTTGGTCACCCAACTATAAATTTTTCTAAATTGGTCACCCAATTAATTGGGTTTGCTTTTTAGGTTATTTTCCATTAAGTGCCATTAACTATTTAATGGAAGGGTGAGTTGGCAGCTTAAAAATAATAAATTTAGCCCTCAACCTTTATATATTGTGTCAATTTAATCATAATTTTTTTAAAAATAACCCTTGGTATTGCAAATTATTTCAATTTGGTCCTAATTTAAAAAAGGGATAATGGCATGAAAGGCCCCTGTACTTTAAGGTTTGTTCTAATATAGTACCTATAGTTTCAAAATGCCTAATCAGTGTTGAGGGTTAATTTTTAACCAAATTGAAATAATTTGCAATATTGAGGGTTAATTTTTAAAAGAAATTTAATTCGCAAACAACAAATTGGATTGAAAGTACTTTCGTTTGTTGGTAGATAAGAAATTGAATGGAAACTGGAATGGGTGTAGAAACAGTAGAAGGTTGTCGCATATGTTGATAGTTATTAGGATTGGCCCCCTGTTTGGTGATAATTACGAGGCTTGAAACAACACCATATTATTGGGAGGGACAATTATGAACCCAAACATAAATCATAAACAGACACGAAGAATTAAAAA
This sequence comes from Gossypium hirsutum, assembly GCF_007990345.1. NCBI lineage: Eukaryota > Viridiplantae > Streptophyta > Magnoliopsida > Malvales > Malvaceae > Gossypium > Gossypium hirsutum. The sequence goes on along the minus strand of NC_053439.1, from coordinate 3,456,578 downwards.
TAAAAAAAATGTAATTAAAGCTTTGGTCATGTTTGGACCGGTAGTTGGGAGGTTCTGTCAGTTTCCTTTCTCCCTTCACGCCGCATGCAGTAAGCTTCGAACCTAAGCAGTATCCCCTAAAGATGGATCAAACATCATCCCAAGACAATCAACAGTTATTTTCACTGCTAACGTTCCTTCAAAAGCTTCAAAAAATCTGCCGAAAAACCCCATTTTTTCAACACATGAACCCCAATCCACCCTTGAACCTTTTCTAGACCTTGGAAAGGACGTGAATCCCATTCTTAGCAACGACCCTAATCTCTCCAAGCTCTCTCAGCTACTTTGCAGCCTCAAAACCCTGCTTGGAAAGCTCCAAAAATATCAGGGCTATACCCTTCCTTTCAACGCTGAGGGTTAATTTTCAACCAAATTGAAATAATTCGCAATGTTGAGGGCTAATCTTTGAAAACAATGGCTAAATTGACATTATATATAAAATTGAGTACTAAATTTGTTATTATACCAATTTTTAAGCTGCCACATCATCTATTAGAATTAGACCATATCATGGGTTGAGCCACTAACTCAAACCTAAAGACTCAACTGAAAAGTGAGAGGGTTTTGGCAAAAATATAAGCAAAAAAATGGGTTTGGACAAAAAACGAGGTAAGATTTTTTGGCCCGAATTTACCTAATTTTTTTCAGTGTTATTTTGCTATTGTTTGCTACTATTTTGTTGCTATTTGCTACTAGTTTACTATTATATTGTTACTATTTTGTTGTTTTTATTTGAATATTGTATAACTCTTGTTTTATTATTAATTTTACTACTATTTTAGAGGTATTTGCTTGCTAAGCTGCAACTATCTTAATGTTATTTAAGTATAAATATTTTTTTATGTATTTTCAATTTGTTGAGAAATATTTATTTTAATGTTTTTGGAGTATTTGATGTCTTATATTTTTAAATTTATTTTTATATAAAAATGATATAATTTTTTTAATGTATACATGTTGGGCCTGGATAAAATTTTAGGCCCGAGTTTTGGGACAAGCGCAAGCCTAAAATTTTGTATTGACCCAACTCGACCCACGTTTAGGTCTAGTTGGATTGTTAACTACACTTAACGGAAAATGACCAAAAAACAAACCTAACTAATTAAGTGACCAATTTTAAAAAAAAATCATAATTAGGTGACTAAAAAAAACTGAGCCATAATTGGGTAACATGTAGTGTAATTTACCCAAACATTTATTACTCCACCCATACTACAATTCCGCCATGGCCCAAGTTTTAACGAGCGAAATTGGTGGATGCCAACTCGTGCTTCTTGGCCTAAAGCCCCAAACCAAATTCACCGGAAATTACTCTTTTTTTTATGACATTGCACAATATTAAAGCACCATGTCATTATTTATTTTGATCAAAATATAATTTTTGGACAACGAGACACAATAGTATAATGCCACATTTTCACATAGATTAATATCAAAAAAAAAATTGTTAAGTTTCAGTATTATTATGAAAAAAAAAGGTTTTAGGACCAAATTGAGAAACTTATAAAGTTCAAGAGCTAAATGTTGATTTATCTTCTTATTTTTTATCAAAGAGTAAAGAAAAACTGAAAAAGGGCTTGTAAGTTGTAACCTGAATCCGATATCCAGTAATAAGTATTTAACTTTAAAATTTAAGGCAACACAAAATTATTTACGCTTTATAAAGGTTTAAATCATTAAAAAATTTAAAAAATTAAAAAAAAAATCAATTGTCTGATTCAATCATTTTTTTTGCTCGGTACAATTAGTCCGTATTAGTTCTCAAGTCAACCAATCCATTACTTTTTTTCTGAACTGATACTTTGATCGATTCTCGATTTGACCCAACTAGTCTGGTTCAAACAATCAATTTTCATTTCTATTAGTCTATGAATTATTTGAAATTTTGTTATATAACTTATGAAAGATAGGCATATATTCCTTTTAATTTTTAGTTAAGATTTAATAAAATTATATAAACTCTCGTGATTGGTTTGGTGATTAAGGGATGTTCGTTAATAGAATTCATCCGGGTTTGAGCTTTCGAAAAGCAAGTGATAGGCATTTATTTGAATAGCTCCCCTTGAACTTAATATGTGACGTATGTGGTGTTAATATATCCCTATTATATTGTCATATCCATTGATTATAAATATTAAATTAAATAATTAATTCAAACAAAGTGATTAAATATTTCATATAAATGTCAACAATGACTTTTTTTTATTTCTTTTTCAAAAAGATATGTTTGATGTTTTTGACCTACTTTTCTATAGGTAATAATTTTAGGGTATGTAAAAATGAATTTGTTTTATTTCACAATTAATTTTTAAAAAAATTGATATATGTCTTTTTTTTAATATTTATTTTTTAACATTATATTATACTTCTATAAAATTCTTGTCAACCCCTAATCCTATTTGTGAAGTTTAAAACTCTACTAACAATGTACCAAATAATTTTCTTTAAAGCTTTTTCAGCCAAAGTTTCCTGAGTCAAAAAGTTTGAAAAATAAATAAATTAAAACCATTCAAATAAAATTTTCGGACCATATAGTAAATCAACTTTGGACTAAATGATAAAGTTGAGGTTTTAAGAAATTTGAGATGGGTGTTCAAGTCCTACCCAAATGTGTAAGTTTTCTTTTCAAATTTATGTCGGTTATAGTTAATTTGTTGTTAAATTAATTATTCAATTCAATAACTGTAAAATTCTTTATTCTGATTGTAGTTGTAAAAAAAGAGTAAACTACACCATTAGTCACTAAACTATGGATAAGTTATTATTTTGGTCGCTAAACTATTCAAAAGTTTTCATCTAAGTTATTAGACTGTTAAAACCAATGTTATATGACTTTCTCTCTTCGCACTGCTTGCACCATTCAAAAGCTTTATTTCCTCCTCTTTTACAATTCAATTTTTTTTTATGAAATAACTTTGGACATCACGAATTTGTAAATAAAATTCAAACAACTTTTTTTCTCTAATCTCCAACACAGGCCATCAGATCATCGTGAATCTAATGTATGTTCTTCTACTTGTCAATGGGTACTGATCTACTGTACCAATCATCAAATCGTTGCTTGGAGCTCACTGGCGGAACTTTAAAAAAAAACTTAACCACACAATGACCTAAATAAAAACTTTTAAATAGTTCAGTGACTAAATTTAACTTCTTTTAATTAAATACCAAAACAAAAACTTACTCATAATTTAACGATTAATCTTACATACCTAAATATATATATATTATAATGATGAGAAAGTTGCATCACACTTGCATTATGGTTATGCCACTCTCTTTTAAAAGTATACTAAATTCAAGCCATTATTTTAATGTTTTGAATGATCTCATCACATTTTTCACCCATATTTGCTGATTTAATCATGTAATTTACTACAAAACAAAGCTGAGAAAAAGAACCCTTCTTGGTTGATGCTTTTTTCATTAAAAAAAAGTGTGTAATTTCGTACATTTAATTTTGAATTTTAACATTTACAATTTCTTTTATTCTTCATCTACAATTTATTCTATAATATCTTATTAGATTTATAGCACATATATTAAATATTCATTGAGCCACATGATGCCGTTTGATTTGGGTACTAAACTGAACATTAAAGCCAAACACAAGTATCAAATCTGAAAAAGAAAAACAACTCAAATACTAAATTAAACATTAAAACCAAACAATCTCATTATAGATTCTGATAATATCTATTCTTTTTAAGATAATATTTAGAACTACCCATAGTCTCTCCCCAACCCATAAATAGGAGAATAATGCGCATCAATATATTCAAATCCACATCCTCTTACATTGACAACAATATTCATACCAATCGAGCTAAGACAGCTTAATTCTATTGGAATGTAGTTTATTCTTTTATTTACACTAATCTATTGCTTATTTAATTTTCTTTATAGTGGGGACATTGTAGTCCTTTCATTAGAACTAATTCAATGGATATTAATTAAGTTCTTTTTTTCTTTTTCTTTCTTTGTTTTTTTTTGGGGTAAAATCATTTTTCTTGCCTGGTGTGTCTGTTCCGGTCTTGGCAAGGCAAGTGTTGGGGGACCATCTAAATTATATTCACACATAATTCAGTTTCTCATTGGAAGATGGCAAAGATATATATATATATATAACTTTTTAGATTTTAAAATTTAAGTCTAATTGTTAATACTGTTAAAATTATTTTGTTGAATTCAAATTTATTATAATATTAATTTTTAATTACATTGATGCCAAACTAATATTTTTTTTATTTTAAAACGTGAGACTAACAAAATTTAATAAAAAATTAATATTAATAATTCCACCTAAAGTTTAGAATTCCAAATTTGTAAACTAGCTATAGCATTTTTTATTCCCCAATCAGTCTAATGGTTGTCATGTGCTTGATGGGGTCCCCATGTTAATGAGCTCTCTTCTTGTTTGTTGTTTTTCCAATTTGTTGGGTCCATGTTTTACCATTCTTAGTGCAAGAAAATTTGGGTTAGGTTTGAATGACTGAGTTTCTCATTGGTTTACTTCTTTTACAAGTTATGCAGAAACATGGAAATTTCAAGTTCCACACAATAATTTAAAAATTGCCCAAATATATATATATATGAAAACAATCAAAACATTAACAATAATATAGATGTTTGCAATCCTGTTAACAAGATTGGATATTGTAAAGAATGCATAAAAGCAATTTTCAAAAAGCTTAATTAGTCATGGTGATGTCTTTTTTCCCTTTAGCTTGTCCTTGTCTTGGCAAGAGAAGTGATACCTTGAATGAGCCCAAATAGGAAGAGATGCCTTATTATATCAAAGGGTTAATTCATCAAATGTCCTCAAATTATGGCATATTTTGAATTGATTCCTAACTTTAAAATGTTCTAATTAAGCCCTTAAGGTTTTAGTATCGCATCAATCAGATTCTTTGTCATTGGTTTGTGCATTAAATGTTAGCTCAAATTTGAGATAGAGTATATCTATTCTAAAACAAGTGAATTAAATTGTGAAGGTTAAAATATAAGTCTAATTGTTAACATTTAAAATTCTATTTTAAATTTAGGTTCATTATGATGTCTTCTATTTTTTTGCTACATAGCTACTGTAGTAGGCCCAATTTGCCCGAGCCCAAACCCAAATAAATAAAACAAAATAATAATAAAAGAGACCAAGTCCAAGATATTACAAACCCAAAATAAAAACCCTAAGCCCAATTAATAGGCCCACAATCGAATCTAATTCAGAAACCCTAGGGTTTCCAACTCCCATGTGCGCCACTGCCCTCAGCCACGTCAGCACGCTCGTCTTGAGGCTCCCCGTCTCGAGGCCTGACACCCTAGCTACTGCCTTTGCACCAGAACGGCAAAAAGCCGGAGCCTCCGCCTCCATTGACTTCGCCCCTACAAACCAGAACAAAAAGAGAAGATAGAGTAGGCAGAAATGAAAGCAAAATAATAGACCTAATATACAATGTTGTAAATGGCTATAAAAGCCAAACATATCAATGTAATTTAAACAGACAATCAAATACAAAACTTGAAATCAGATTTAAACTCAAAAAAAGGGGTGATCTTTTATTCTTTAAAAGATATAAAGTAAAAATAAAATCAAAATCTTTTACCTTTTTGCCGGCATCTTGCTTTCCATTTTGCAAGGCCGACTAACCCTCAGGGTTAGCCAAACAGTCGCAACGGAGGAGGGCAGATCCGAAGGGTTCTCCTTTTTTTTGGATTTTTGGCCTTAGATCGGGGTAAAGGGCAGTAAAATGATCAAAGGTCTTTCTTTTTTATGTTGTCGGCCACCGTGTACGGCGGCGCCGTCGCCGGCAACTGGCGGCCGTCATGGTGGTCCGACGACCGGAGCTAGAAGGCTGAGGGGTGGCAGAGGGTTGAGAGAGAGCATGAGAGAGCTCTCAAAGTTTTTTTAAAAGAAAAGGGTGCAAATGATTTTTTTTAATTGTAGTCTTTATAGACTCTTTAAACAATGCCGTTTAGGGTTGGCTTCAATAGCCCCAAAATGACACCGTTTTGGCTCTTAACCCGAGATCCGACCCAAGACCCCCAGGATCCGCGTGTTTTCTAGCGCATGGGTTATTTGCGCAATCGGTCCTTCCGCTTTTGGGATGCGCTTCAATTTAGTCATTTGTTACCTTTTTGGATTTTTTTTTGAAATTTGGGCCACTAATTTTTTTCGTGCTTCGATTTAGTCCTTTGTTCCCGCTTGTTTCTACACATTTGATTTTAGCCCTTTACATTATTTTATTACTTAATCTATTTATTTTATTATGATTTTTACTTTAAATTTGGCTTAGATTCTGATTTAGTCCCTTACTTTCAATCTTTTACATTTCTTTGTATTTATTTATATTTATACATTTTTTTATTTTCTGTTTTTCTTGTACCATATTTATTATTGTATTTATTATTATTACTATTTATTTATGTATCTTATTACAAATTGCACCCATAATTTCATTTATATTTTAATTAAGTTATTTAATTTCATATTATATATAATATTTTCCTTTATGTTTATTTATTTATTTATTTCTTTGTCTTCATTATATTTAAAAATTGGTATTGTCATTTCATGCGCATATTTTGTCATTAGAACTATTTTTGTTATCATCGTCATTATTTGTTTTTATTATTTATTTATTTTATTTTTTCTTTGATTGTTAATATTGGTATTAAAGTGATATGTATTATGAATAGCTTATTAGTACATTTATATTGTTGTCATTCATTAGCGTAACATTTTATTCATATATCAGTCTTAATATTACATTAATTTTTATCCAAATTCGTAAAAAAGAAAATTTTGAAAATAAAAACAATATTCCGTATTTAGAAATTCGAGAAGTCGTGCCCTAACTTACTGGGTTTTGATTTTTCTCGCGTTGAACCTAAATAACCAGATATCCTTTTAAAATTAAAATAAATGAGGTTCAAATAAAAAATAAAAGGCAAGCTTATTCTAAAAAATACAAGGTGTCGTGTCCTAACTTACGGGATGTGACATCTTGTTACTTCAAGATAATGAGGCATTTTACATATTTTGATTTATTCGAGTAATTTTAAAATAACGCAATATAAAGAGGGATCATATTTTAAATTCTTTTCGAGTTTTTAATCTTCGACACCAAGACATTAAGTAATCAACTAGGTACCAATTTTGGGCGTATCGAGGATGCTAATCCTTCCTCGTGCGTAATTGACTCCCGAACCCGTTTTCTGGATTTTGTAGACAAAAAATTATCATTTTAGTAAATTTAAAATTTTATTAAAATGATTAAATTATGAGGTGATCCGATCACACCTAAATAAAAAGGATTGGTGGCGACTCCATTTTCATTTTTAAATAAAAGTCGATTTCAAAAAAATGGTTTTGACAGCTTGGCGACTCCACTGGGGACCCAAAATAAGAGAGTCAAGCCACGAGTTGATTACTTTTTGTCGAAAATTGAAAACTTGGTTTATAAGTATGATCCTTTCGTTGCATTTCATCCGTCTTTGTTACGATCTTCATCATTGTGGTTTATAATTGCTGTTTGGTTTAAGTTTTGGTATCTTTCTACATATTGCCTCGCATGATCAATCGATCTTACCCTTTTAAGTGGGAGTGAGAAACTATTCCTTCGTGAGGTGTTCACCTCATTGTAGGATAGTGGATCGCTTTCGAGATACATCTGTACCTATGTCTTCGTGAGATTTTTATCTCCGTGTAGCCATAGGGAAATGTATTCCCCTGAACTGAACTCAGTCCATATGAGCCTATAATGGGTGAAGATCGAGGAATCTACCGATTTAGGTACTTTTACTTTAGAACCGAACCCCATATAGCAAGCCTTAAGAGCCCACCCTAGGTAGAACCACTCCAAACCTCTAGTGGTCATTCAAATAGGTGTTGTGTTTGTCATTTATGGTTTTTTGTAGTGACGTGTTCTTTTGTTTTGGTTTTGATTGTATTGTATTGTATTTTCATAGAAAAGAGGTGTTGATTCACGTTCAGTTACTAAATAGAGAGCTTGTCATGGAAAATAGATTTCTTAATAAAGTGAAAGATAATGCGGCCGTTCGGATATGGGCCGAGACAACGCATCAAGAGAAAGGTAATAGTCTTATGGAGGGATACGTGTCGAAGTTGTGAGATTTCACTCGTATCAGTGTAACCCAAAATAATCTTCAAGAGATGAAAGAAATATGGGATCAGTGGGATGACGAGACTAAGCAACTATTCTACTGCCATTATGGTGATTTGCCCTATCTACTCTAGATGTGTTCATGGGCCGGGTGGCCCGGCCCGGCCCGATGGCCCGCCCCAAATATGGGAGGGTTTGGGTAAAAATATAGGCCCGAAACATGAGCTTGGGCAAAAAAATGAGGCCCATTTAGAAAATGAGCCGGGCCTCGTGCACCACCTTTTTGGCCGGGTCCAGCCAGACCCGAATATAATAAATATATATTTTTTATTTTTAAAAATATTTTAAAATACTTTTTTTATTTTTAAAATACTTTTTTTAATTTTCTAAAATTTTTTTTGGTGTTTACTTAAAAAATGGGCCAGGCCGGGCCCGGGCTTAGGAATTTTTCCCCCGGCTGGGCCTGGACAAAATTTTAGGCCGATATTTCGGGCCTGGGCCTAGGACTCAAGCCAAAATTTTTTTATGGGCCCAGCCCGAACCCGGCCCGGCCCGGCCCATAAACACCTCTAATCTACTCTATATCAAAGTGGACGAGCACCTATACCGAGCTCTCGCCCAGTATTAGAACACTGCTTATAGTTGTTTTACTTTCAGAAAAGTGGATTTGGTACCTACCGTAGAAGAGTACACGACCTTGCTCCTTTGCCCGAAGATTCAAGCCGACAAAGCTTATTCGAGAGTCGTCAACATCCCAGCTTTTTTAAAGAAGTTAATGAGTATCATAATGATAAGTGAGCAATGGGTCACAGCCTGGATCGAGTAAAAAGAAGCTACTAGAGGCATCCATTTGAAAGTTCGCGAGATTTGATCTTAACATCCGGATATGAAGAAAGAATCGATGTCTTCGCCTGTAGTATGAAGGCAAGGTCGTATAAATATACGTTTTATGTAAAAATATTTGTTTTCTAGAAAAGTTGTTCTAATATAATTGAATCAGAATCAACGCCTCTTTCTTTTGCATTCATTGCATTTATGCATTAGCATTTCATTGCATCATATGCATTAAATCTCACAAAAGGACCCTACAATCTTGGCAGTTATCTTGGAATATCGATACACGAGGAAAAACTAAAGAAATGGACCAAAGGTTGGAGACATTAGAGCGAATGCAAATACATATACAAGAGCAATTAGCTAAAATTCAACAAGATATGAGGATTAGATGCTAGAATTCTAAAAAAATGTTATGAGCCAGTTAACTTAGTTGCTGGCTGGAGGGTTAGAAAAAGAAAAGAGCCCTATGGTCAATTCCAGGGACGATAACGAGGACCCTGCTTATCCTCCAGGTTTTACTCCAACAAACACCCAAGCACAACCAAACGTGTATCCATAAAAAGTGTCTGTTAACATCAGACCCCAATACCAGATTGATACCTCGACACCGGTGAACTTTCTGACAGGTTCAGGTTCAGGTTCTAACCTGGGGGATAATCTAACCAATCATGTTATCCTTGATTTGGATGACCTAGCGAAAACAAAACAAGCGAGAGTGGAGCTCCCAAAACAATTTGAAAATCGTTACAAACGAAAAAAGCAAGAGTGGAGCTCCCAAATCAATACTTTAAGGGCCCCGAGAAAGATGGAAAATGTGGTGAATAATGCGAGTATGTATAACAATGGCTATTCAAAGCCGATTACTGTAAGCCAGCCAAGGACGACAACTACTAGCCATCAGATCCCCCCATGGCAAGAACCCAATCCAAGACCGAACTAAGAAAAACTCTGGTTCACGCCCATCCCAATCACGTATGGGGAGTTGTACTAAAATTTGTTTGATACACGTGTAGTATCCCTTTTCTACCTAAAATCTATGTAGCCCCCATGCCCCAAATGGTACGATACGAATGCCCAATGTGAGTACCATACAGGAATCATAGGACACTCGATCGAGAACTGCATCGCTTTCAAAAAGATAATTGAAAGACTAATCAAAATAGGTATTGTGAAATTCAATGATCCATCTAGTGTAAAAAATCTGTTACCCAACTATTCTGACAAAGGAGTAAACTCGATATTCGAGAGTGCATGGAGGAGAATCAAAACAGACATAGTAGAAGTGAAAACCCCACTGAGGGAGGTTTAGAAGAAAATGGAAGAATGAGGATTAATCACACAAGATTTAGGGGAGAAACCCGGAGAAGCAAGGAACTACTGTGAGTTCCATAATGAAGAGGGTCACGAGATTCAAAAGCGCAATAAATTCAGAGCCTTGGTGCAAGGCCTGATGGATAATAAGGAACTAGAATTCTTTAAATATACTAAAGACTCAGAAGGAATGTTAAGAAATTAGAGCATCAATGCTATATCTGAAGAAGGAATTGAAAGAGAAAATTTATCAGGCATTTGCCTTTATGAGCCTGGAAGTGTTCTGAACAATTGGACTGCGGAAGAGATTCATATAGTTTTTAGAGCTGATTCAGAGTAATGTTCAAAACACGCTTGTTGATTTAAGCCTAGAAGCAATAAGAATCCTTTTGTGAAATTGACTTATGTCCAACATCTTTATTTCAATAAAAATGCATCTTTGTTTCTCACTTTAAGGAAATATTCTTTTATTTCATTCATAATCATACTATACAGATAAATATTCTTTGATTCTTTTGTTCTTTGGATATTTCTTCGTCCCTATAACAGGTCTCCAGATATCAATGATATGAGCGACACTACTATTGACTCAGAACCTCCTTTTGAGCAAGATATATGTCCAGAGCAATCATAGGACTTTGAAGATGATTGAGACTATAACTTATCTCCTGATTTGTTAAAGATGGTAGAATAAGATGAGAAACAGATCCTACCTTATAAAGAATCAATAGAATCTATGGTCTTTCTTTATGTAGGGCATGGATGTCATTGGGCCGATCTCGCCAAAAGCTTATGGCGGTCATCGATTCATCTTTGTGGTTGTCGATTACTTCACTAAGTGGGTGGAAGCTGCTACATATGCCAATGTCACCAAGCCGGCAGTCAGTAAATTTTTGAAAAAAAAGAAATCATATGTCGGTATGGAATTCTAAAAAGGATCATATCTAACAATGCACTAATAACAGCGCGATATCAGAAGTTTGTAGTCTGTTCAAGATTAACACCATATTACCCCAAAATGAACGGTGCAAAAAAAAACTTTACTGGGGCAACGCCTTTCTCTTTGGCTTATCGCAGTTTTGTCCATTGTAGTTGAGATTCTTTCTTTCTGAGTTTTTTTGGATCCAATCTCGATTGAAGAAAAAGTTTAAAGTTATCCATCATGGTCAAATGTACCAAAAAAATGATGCAAGCTCACCAAAAGGTTTGCCCTAGAGAATTCCATGAGGGGGAACTGGTATCAAAGAAGATCATTCCGATGCAAAAGGACTTCAGAAGAAAGTGGATGCCAAACTAGAAAAGACCTTATGTGGAATGCTTTATTTGGAAAAGCATTGATTTTGACTAGGAGGGATAACAAGGGCTTGCCTAATCCTATGAGTTTAGATTCAATCAAAAAAAATTTCTTAAAAAAAAGAAGAAAAAAAAGAAAAGAAAAAGGAGAGGCCAAGATGAAAACCCGCAAAGGGCGCCTTGAGACCAAAGGGGTTTTGAGTTGAAAACCCAAGAATAGGCAATTCAAATTTTTGATCAAATGTGGGCATGTAGTAGTCATGTCCTCTCTGAATTAATAAGAAGAAGGGACGCTACATCTTTGGGCATCAACAAGGTCTTCTAGGACTTCTAAACACATATCAACTTCAAAGGGTCCTCAAGAAGTTTTGTGCAGAGAAGCTCATACTACGATATCTGAGGCACCTATTTTCATCTTATTCATTTTGTATCTTAGCAAAATTTACTATATTGATTAATTTATTCATTTCGAGCTTTGCTCTTAATAAAATTTCATCTTATCCATTGTGATAATCTTTTTCAAGCATTTTTCATTGAAATAACAATTAATGGACTGATAATATTCAAGCAAAAGGAGTTCTGCATATTACTCCAGAAGCTTCTAAATAGTACGATGACCTGAAATAGGACTATTATTTAGAACTAACTAGACCTAAGGGTTGGAAACATTGGAGAAATAATATCCCAAATTGTGATTATTCTTCGAGTTTTCTGGCAAAGATACCAGCTGAATAAGAAGGCAGGGTAATATCTTAGTGATAGAACCTTGATGAACAACGAGTAATGGCAACCCAAACATTAAAAAGGGATCATTCTCGTGACATTCTGCATCCATGCAAATATCATTTATACACATCTAGTTAGGAGCAGTTGATTCATTTTAATCATAACATCCTAATCATTTGGCATAAATAGGCCAATGAAATGGATTTTATAGGTCATGTTCCCCAATAGATGGTGTAATATATCAGAGAAACCAAAAATCCTATACCCTTAAAATTGCAGTGGGATGGATTAAAGTCATTATGGCGGATCTTATCTTCCTGAAGTTGCAGTGGAACAAATTGAAGCAATCAACCTTATCTCCCTGAAGTTGCAGCGGAGCAGACTAAAGATAGCGAATCTTATTTCCCTGGCGTTGCAGTGTAACAGATTAAAGCTACAAATTATGGTGGATCTTATCTTTCTAAAGTTGCAGTGAAGCAGATTGAAGCCACCAGCCTTATCCCCCTGAAGTTACAACGGAGCAGACTGAAGACAGGGAATCTTATTTCCCTAGCGTTGCAGTGGAACAAATTAAAGCTACAAATTATGGCAGATCTTATCTTCCTGAAGTTGTAGTGGAACGGATTGAAGCCACCAACCTTATCTCCCTGAAGTTACAGCGGAGCAGACTAAAGACAGGGAATCTTATTTCTCTAGCGTTGCAGTGGAACAGATTAAAGCTATAAATTATAGCGAACCTTATCTTCCTGAAGTTGCAGTGGAACATATTGAAGCCACTAGCCTTATCTCCCTAAAGTTGCAGCGGAGCAGACTGAATACAACAAATCTTATTTCTCTAGCGTTGCAGTAGAACAGATTAAAGCTACAAATTATGGTGGATCTTATCTTTTGAAGTTGCAGTGGAGCAGATTGAAGCCACTAGCCTTATCTCCTTAAAGTTGCAACGGAGCAAACTGAAGACAGTGGATCTTATTTCTCTAGCGTTGTAGTTGAACAGATTAAAGCTACAAATTATGGCGGATCTTATCTTCCTGAAGTCGCAGTGGAGCATATTGAAGCCACCAGCCTTATCTCCCTGAAGTTGTAGTGGAGCAGGTTGAAATTACAAATCTCATCTCTCTGAAGTTGCAGTAGAGTAAATTGAAGCGATAATTCCTATACCCCTAAAGGGGCAGTGGGTTGGAATGAGGCTATTTGAAGAGGATAAGTATTAAGAAGTCAAGATTCGACGAGACCGGGTGAAATTGGTCATTCTTAAAAAAGTCTTTGCTCTATTCTCGTTATACAACAACGAGCAAAGAAGGGCAGCTGTAGTAGGCCCAATTTACCCAGGCCCAAAACCAAATAAATAAAACAAAATAATAATAATAATAAAATAGTCCAAGTCCAAATTATTACAAACCAAAAATAAAAACCCTAAGCCCAATTAATAGGCCCTCAACCTAATCTAATTTAGAAACCCTAGGGTTTCCAACTCCCATTTGCGCCGCTGCCCTTAGCCATGTTAGCATGCTCGTCTCGAGGCTCCTGGTCCCGAGGCCTGACACCCTAGCTATTGCCTTTACACCAAAATGGTAAAAAGCTGGAGCCTCTGCCTCCGTTGACCTCGCCCCTGCAAAACAAAACAAAAAGAGAAGACAAAGTAGGCAGAAACGAAAGCAAAACAATAGAAATAATATACAGTATTGTAAATGGCTATAAAAGCTAAACATATCAATGTAATTTAGATAGATAATCGAATACAAAATCTTGAAATCAGATATAAACTCAAAAAAAAGGTGATCTTTTTCATTCATTTTATTCTTAAAAGATATAAAGTAAAAATAAAATCAAAATCTTTTACCTTTCACCCAGCGTTTCACTCTCCGTTTTGCAAGGCCAACTAACCCTCAGGGTTAGCCAAACAGTCGCAACAGAGGAGGGCAGATCCGAAGGGTTCTTTTTTTTTAGATTTTTGGCCATAGATCGGGGTAGAGGGCAGTAAAATGATCAAAAGGCTCTTTTTTTATGTTGTCGACCACCGTGTACGGCGGCGCCGTTGCCGACATCTGGCGACTGTCACGGTGGTCCGGCGACGGGGTGGCAGAGGGAGAGTTGAGAGAGAGCATGAGAGAGCTCTCAAAGTTTTTTTAAAAGAAAAGGGTGTAAATGATTTTTATTTAAAAAAAATTAGTCTTTATAGACTCTCTAAACGACACCGTTTAAGGTTGGCTTCAATAGCCCCAAAACGGCACCGTTTTGGCTCTTAACCCGAGATCCGACCCAAGACCCCCAGGATCCGCGTGTTTTCTAGCGCATGGGTTAATTACACAATCGGCCCTTCCACTTTTGCGATGCGCTTCAATTTAGTCCTTTGTTACCTTTTTGGATTTTTTTTGAAATTTGGGCCACTGATTTTTTTCATGCTTCAATTTAGTCATTTGTTCCCGCTTGTTTCTACACATTTGATTTTAGCCCTTTACTTTATTTTATTACTTAATCCATTTATTTTATTATGATTTTTACTTTAAATTTGGCTTAGATTTTGATTTAGTCCCTTACTTTCAATCTTTTACTTTTTTTTGTATTTATTTATTTATATTTATACATTTTTTTATTTTCTATTTTTCTTGTACCATATTTATTATTATTACTATTTATTTATGTATCTTATTACAAATTGCACCTATAATTTCATTTATATTTTAATTAAGTCATTTATTTTCAATATTATATATAATATTTTCCTTTATATTTATTTATTTATTTCTTTGTCTTCATTATATTTAAAAATTGGTATTGTCATTTCATGCTCATATTTTGTCATTAGAACTATTTTTGTTATCATCGTCATTATTTTTTTTTCTTTGATTGTTAATATTGGTATTAAAGTGATATGTATTACGAATAGCTTATTAGTACATTTATATTGTTGTCATTCATTAGTGTAACATTTTATTCATATATCAATCTTAATATTACATTAATTTTTATCCAAATTCGTAAAAAAGAAAATTTTGAAAATAAAGGCAATATTCCGTATTTGGAAATTCGAGAAGTCGTGCCCTAACTTACTGGGTTTTAATTTTTCTCGCGTTGAACCTAAATAACCGAATATCCTTTTAAAATTAAACTAAATGAGGTTCAAATAAAAAATAAAAGGCAAGCTTATTCTTAAAAATACGAGGTGTCATGTCCTAACTTACGGGATGTGACATCTTGTTACTTCGAGATAAGAAGGCATTTTACACATTTTGATTTATTCGAGTAATTTTAAAATAACACAATATAAAGAGGGATCGTATTTTAAATTCTTTTCAAGTTTTTAATCTTCAACACCAAGACATTAAGTAATCAACTAGGTACTAATTTTGGGCGTATCGAGGGTGCTAATCCTTCCTCGTGCGTAACCGACTCCTAAACCCGTTTTCTGGATTTTGTAGACCAAAAATTATCATTTTAGTAAATTTAAACTTTTATTAAAATGATTAAATTATGAGGTGATTCGATCACACCTAAATAAAAAAGATTTGTGGCGACTTCATTTTCGTTTTTAAATAGAAGTCGATTTCAAAGAAATGGTTTCGACAGGTACTAAATAATTTTTCTAGTTAAAAACGTCACACTAATAAACTTAACAAAATAATTTTAATAGTGTTTAACATTTAGACCAAAATTTAAAATTTCTAAAGTAAAGAAATTACATGTCTAGAAATAAAAATAGAGGGACGAACTTCTAAATATGAGAAGATTATAGGGACTAAAAGCAGAATTTAATCAATTGTAAATGCCTATGTTTTTATTGCATGGATAGCTATCTGTAACACCCTGAATTTTTTGGTTGGAAGTTTTGAGCTTTGTGGTTAGGGTCAGTAAGTAGATTGTGCTATTGGGTTTAGTTGCGCATTTAAGTGACGGAATGGGCCTGCTGGTCTGGTTGTTGATAGTGTGTTAGTGTGCCTTTAGGTCTTGGGTTCGAGTCTTTAGTAGTGTTTTAAGGGACCATTTTTGTTTTTTTAAGGTTTAGATAATTATTTTCTTTACTTAGTGTTTATTTTTCTTTCTTTCTTTCTGGATGTTCTCCTCACCCTCTTTCTTTGTTTTCTTTTTTGTTATTTCTTCTTTTCTTTTTGGAAAATAGTTGTGTTGTGGTTTTCGGAGAGCTTCGGTTTCTTGGTCATCGAGTCGAGTTCTAGACGTCTCTAATCGCAAATTAGGTATGGGTTCAAACTCTTCAATTTTAATTTGTTGTCTCAATTGTGTGGAACTTGACATGTTCTAAGTGTTTTGGTGAATGTGTGGTAGGTTTCGCTTCTAAGTTTCATAAAACTTGGTTTTTTATGGCATTTTCTGATCTATTAGAGTTTAGGGGGCGTTTGGCATGTGAATTCACGGTTTGCAGGATGTTTCGAGACCATATGGGCATCCACACGGGGGTGTGATGGTTCACACAGTCGTGTGGAATTGAGGACTATAGTTTTTGGGTGAAAAAATCATGCCACACTGTCATATGGCTGATTTGGAGAAATTAGTTGATTTTCACAGGGCCATGTCTGGTGGGTACACGGACGTGTGAGACCATCACACTGTCATGTCTTTCCTGAACCCTATTTTAGCACAATTGGACAGATAGTTACACGGCTATGTCCCTGGCTCACACAGGCATGTGCCTCAGCCACACGGTCGTGTGCCTTCTCCCAAACGAGTGTGTTGACCCCCCACACAGCCTAGGCATTTCCACACAGCTAGAGCACACAGCCATGTGGCCCTAAGTCACCAATTTAGTTTTGTATATGCTTTTGATTTGAAAATGTTTCTGTATGTTCTAACCCTTGGCTATGTTTTAGTGAGGGTAGTTAAGACTCTGATCTGGTCTTCGGCTTATGTGTTATTTGCGATTGATGTGTGAGATATTTGAATCTGAACCCGGATAGCTGGGTGTGTGCATGTCTGTATCTGTCTGACTGTCTGTTGATGTGTACACTGTTTTTATGTGGTTGTAAGCATGCATGCATTTGCATAAATTAATTTTTAGGCTGGTTGTAAAGAGAAGGAAGACTAGTTCTAATCTGATCTGGCAGTTTTAAATGCAACATATCTGTATAGTAAATCGCAATGCACTGTACGATATATACGTTAGCTAGTTGCGTATTATTATTTGAGTGGTTTAGTCCACATACATGGTGTGTAGGGTTGGATGGGCCTTTCGAGGTCCTATGTGGTGTGTTTGGTTGGATAAACTTATACAGCTCTTTTAGGGTGTGATTGGGGACAGAGAGGTGTGTTGGTTGGATGGATGGGTTTTTATTACTTGACTGCATTCACACGCATCTGTTTAAGTGACTGGGTGTAAGATTAATTGACTTTATTCTGTCTGACTGAATAACATTTGTGACTTAATGTCTGTGTATGACATAGTGTGCTTGAATTGTTACGTTCTGTTGGGACGTTGGTTCCGAGTTTACTTTCTAATTTAGTGGATCTCAGTAAGTATGTTTTGCTATCAAACTAATTTCTATAATTCTGTTATTAGTCACGTGCCGAACTCACACTGAGCTCGTGTAGCTCACCCCTTTAGTGTTTTCCTCTTTTAGGTACATTTATGTGTTCTGATGCTGGGTAGTATGCGGAGGTCTCGGACAGTCACGATTAAAAACAAGCTTTAATAGTGTTATTATAACTTCTGAGATTATAATTAAAAAGTTAATGTTGAAAGTACTATTTTAAAACTATGGTACGAAATTTGGTGTTATACGCTCGTAAGTGTCGTTGGGACTGTATTTTCTTTTAAAATATCAGGATTTTGTAACTAAGAGTTTTTACACAACTTAAATAATGTTATGTTTTTCGGTTTGTTAAACTAAAATTATCCTATAATCACTTCGGTGATCAATGTGACCTTTGAGATTCGGCCTAAACTACTAGGCCGAGTTTTGGGGCATTACACTGTCCATGATTTTTTTAAACGCAACGTACACAAGCTATTCATGTGATAAATATACAAATATACAATTTGAATAACATATTTTAAATTTTTAAAACCAATTTGAAATCCAAAATGTTCAATAGAATTAAGAGTTAAATCACTATTCGGGGCTTGAACTTGACAACTTTTCTCACATTAGGGCTTGAAGTGTTTTGGGGTCCAAGTTAGGTCTTGGACTTGGCAATTGATCCCACACTGGGATCTAAACTAGGCAACTAGTCCCACATTAGGGCTAAAACTTTTTTGTATCAAAGTTACTCCTTAAACTTGGTAGTTGTTCCCACAAGGCTTGAAATAGGTAATTATTCCCACATTGGAGCTTAAACTTTTTTGTGTCGAAGTTACTCCTTAAACTTGACAATTGTTCCCACATTGAGGCCTGAACTTTAGGGCTTTCAATAACTAACTTGGACCAAAAAAAAGTTCAAGCCCTAATGTGGGAACAATTACCAAGTCCAAAGTAGACCTGTTCATGGGTCGGGATACCCACCCAGGCTTGAAGGCCCACCCAAAATTTGAGAGGGGTTGGACAAAAATATTAGGCCCAAAAAATGGGTGTACGCGCCCAATTTTTGACCAGCCCAATAAGAGTCCAATTACAAAACAAAATAAAATAATAAACTACTAGCTTAAATCCTCAATGGCCCAACATAGCCCAAAGTAATTTAAAACCCTAAACGGCCCAATAGAGCCCAAAAACTAAATAGTACCTCCTTTCCTATGCGCCGTTGCTGCCCATGTGCCTCCAGCGCACTCGTCGCCCGAGGTAGCCCTTACTTGCACCAAAACGGCAAATCCTTGCCTCCGTTTACTGCAACATCTGCAAAAGAAAGCCGAAAGGAATACCTGCAAGAAAGACGAAAACAACAGCTAAGAATAGTAGAGGGATCGTAATAACAGTGAAAAATAAAAGAAAAATTTTTTGTATTTCGGCTTTATAAGCCAGAAACCAAACGATGTAAAAGGGGGGAGTTGAATGAAAAAAGAGAACAAAATATCAATAAAAAGATCCTGAAGGTTTACTTCTACCATTGGTTTTAATTTTTATTTTATTCTACTTTTTATTTTATTTATATAGTTTTTACATACAAAAATAAAGCAAAAAGAAAAAGGGGATAATAAAACTTACCTGTACTCGGGTCTTCAACGCCGTGGACGGCAAAGAAAGTTGCCTCCGAGGATAGGCGGCCGGAAACCAAAAAGTTTCTTGAGCTTTTGGGGCATTTTTGCTAATGTGTCGGGGTTTTCGAACTCAGATTTGGGTTTAGGGGGGTCGAGATCTAGAAAATACACATTTTCACCTTCACTGGCCACCGGCCACCGGAGCCAAGATCGAAGGGAGGGGGCTTGAGAGAGTTTTTGGTTTTTTTTAAAGGAAGGGTTGAAGAATGAAGTTTTTTTTTTAAAAAATTTAACTTAAATAGGCCCATGAAACGACATCGTTTTGGGCTTGAGAACCAATAGTCAAAACAGCATTGTTTTGGGCTTGAGCACCAATAGCCAAAACAACGTCGTTTTGTTCTGTAACCCATGCACCGCCCCGATTCGGTCCCAGGTCCGCGTGTTTTATAACGCGTGGGAAATTTGCGTAAATGGTCCCCTGTATTCCATATTGAGTTCAAATCGATATTTTTGTTCCCTTTAAATATGGCCACGCATTTTATTTTTGTTCCAATCTGATCCGCGCAAAATGCAACGTCCTCAAAGGCTGGGATGATTTCCCATTTTGGTCCTTCTCCTTTGTTCACGTGTTCAGCGCGATCCCTTTTCTCATTTATTTCCAAATTTGCCTCAAACTTTTATTTTCGAGCTTAATTTAGTCCTTCAGTGTTATTTTATCTTTTTTTTTGTAAAATTAATAGTTTAATATTATTTTATTTATTATTATTAGTACTGCTACTATTATTATTATTGGTATTATTATACTTATTACATTTATTTACCCTTTTATTATTATGTATTTATATTTTTTTAACTTTTTATATCATTATCATTATTTCATATTGTTATATCAACCCAATGGGACTTTCTTTTTTTTTTTTAAATAGCTTGACTTTATGATACACAGTTTTTATCAAATTACACATTAATCTATAGTCCTTTCTTTACTATAGTTGTGTATATATTTACTTACATCTATTTTTTATCTACAAATATCTAGTTCAAAAAAAAAATCTTATTTTAATATATATATTTCACTAGCTCCAACTTTTACGTATGGTACTATATATTATATCCACCCCATAACGCATTACTATTTTTTTAATTTTAATATATGTACATATTAATATTTTGAATACTTACTCCAAAATTTACTTCGCATAGTACTTATTTTATTTTAATCTCCATTTTAATCTATTTCAATTTTTTTTTGTATATTACTTATGTTAAAACTTCTACGTATATGCTTTATTGATTCACAATTTCCATTCCTTTCATACCATTTTTTTAGTCATTTCAAGACTTATACACTTGGCTTGTGTTTTCATTAATTAGCTCGTTTTTATTTCAAATCTTGATATCGATATTCGACATGTATGATTGAGATTATTACCGCTATGTTAATTTGTGTTTATTTATTATTCATGATTTGTTAATGTGTATTTTATTTTCAAATTATACTTTTGCATAATACGTTGCCATTCAATCGTGTTACATTCGTTTAGAAAAATATTGAAATCGTTTTATCCATAAGTTTTCAACTATTCGGTATCCAAATTTCTCGAGAGGATCGTGCCCTAACTTACTGGACTTCAATTCTCCTTGTTGAATTTAAGTAACTGAATATCCCTTTTTCAAATTTAAACGTAGAAATTTCAAAATTAAACCTTATCTCGAGAAATTCGATATGTTGTGTCCTAACACATTGGATGTGACATGTTGTTTTCTCAAGATGAGGTTTTTTTCTAAAAAATAATAAAGATAATATTCAATGTTTAGAATTTTGAGAAATTGTGCCCTAATGTATTGGGCTATGATTTCTTCATCTGACTTAAACAATTGAATATTCTTTTGAATTTTATTAAATGAGTTTTTTAAGGACAAGCTCATTTTTGAGGATGTGAAATATCATACCCTAACTCATTGGGTATGACATTTTCTCTCTCCGAAATGGGAGGGTCTTAACATGTAATTTGATTTATACAAGTTTTTAATACAAGGATCGTATTTTGAACCTCTTTAAAGTTTTCAATCTTCGACACTAAGACATTAATTAATCAACTACGTACCAATTTTGGGCGTTACGAGGGTGCTAATCCTTCCTCGTACATAACCGACTCCCGAACCCGTTTTTCTGAATTTTGTGGACCAAAATCGTTGTTTTAATAAAATTAAATTGTTTATTAAAAATAACCACTTTTCAAGGTGGCCCGATCACACCTGATCAAAAAGGATTGGTGGCGACTCCCATGCTCATTTTTAAAATCCAAGTCGACCCCGTTTTATCAAAAAAATGGTGTCAACAATGGGCTTCGATAAAAAAATTAGGTCGGTTTAAAATATGGGTGGGGCTCGGGCTTGAACATTCAAGGCCTAAGCTTGTCCCGACCCTTTTTAAGTTTACAATAATTTATATTATATTATGTTATTTTTATATATTATGTAATTTAGAACACATTAAAAAATAAACCTATACTAAATATATAATATTACTCTAATGTAAACATTAAAATAATGTTAAGATGACTATAAAAAATTTCAATAAATAAAAAATGTATAAAATTATTAAATGTTAAAATAAAATATTTTAAATTCTTTTTAATAATGATATGGGCGGTTAGTTTTTTTGTAAATATGGACGGATTTAGGCAAAATTTTAGGTTCAGATTTTAGTTTGGGCCGGGCCGGGCCTGAATAAGCATAAAGTATGTTAATATCATACTTAGACACGGTTCATGAGCACCTCTATTCCAAAGTCTGACTTAAAAAAAATTCAAACTCTAATATAAAAAAATTTGTCAAATTCAGATCTCAAAATGCGAATTAACCCTAATAAGAACAAATGATTTTTTTCCTGCCGACGAACTTTAAATGGTAGCATCGCAATTAGTTTGATAGAGGGCAAATTCCGTTCTTGTCTTGAAGAAAGGCAACAAATCACATGCTATTGATATGATTGTGGGTTGATGATTTCTCATTTAAGCAACATGGCGTGACCTATTCCTTCCAATTTCCTTTTGACTTTTATGGTGTAAAATCTTGTACATAAATGGGAATATGACTAAGTTTGGTCGTAAGTCATTTTAGTCTTCAATTATGTTTTGCTTTTTTATCTTAAGTACCCACTTGTCTCCAAGGTCGGCTCTTTTCCCCCATTGATCCCACTTTTAAGTCACGGATGAGTCAGGGTCATCTCTTTGTTTAACCAATAATAATCATAACGCATGACCTAGGGTTAAAAGTCTAATCTTTTTAACAACTTTTTCAATGATATGATCTTTTGATTCATTGAATTATACTTGTAATACAAATCTACATATAATTTGAGAAAAGTGTTATTTCATATTAGATTTGTTTACCGATTAAATAATTCATTCAAGTTTAAAAATTTATTCGATATTTTAAATAGTTTGAATATCAAGTTTGAAAAATGAATTTAATAAAAAATTTAACTTATTTAAAAGAATGGGTTAAGCTCAATTTTTAATATTCAAAACTCGAGTTCAGTTCAATGGACCATTTGTTCAAATCTGAAAGCTTATAATATATTAGACGTGAAAAATGGATAAGAGTTGAGCTCATACTCTAATGTTTAAAATCCGAGTCCAATTCGATCGATTTTCAAGTTTATAATATATCATGCTTTTATATATTATATAATTTATATATATGAAAATTAAATATGCTCAATGGTAAAAATATATATGTTAAACTGTTTATATTTAGATATTTAATAAATATATATAATGGTAGTAAAAGAAATGTATATATAATTATTAAATATTAAATAAAAACTATACATTAATAATAATAAAATAGTGAAATTTTAAGTTAGTTTTTAACAAAATTTATAGTTAATATTCCTAACTAAACTGAGCTTATATAACTATGTATAATATTAATAGCATATATTGATTAAGCCTGTTTCGATCCATGAACATCTTTTACATAATACAAATTAAAGCGATATGTATATCGAAATACTTATGTGGATAATAATAAAATGAGTAAATTATACCCAATATATTAAACTATTAGTAAATTTATGTTTTAGTCACTCAATTTTAAAAAGTTATAAAATGGTCACTGAATTATTCAAAAGTTTTTTATTTGCATCGCCTACGCGTATCGAAAGCTATCCTTCTCTACTTATCGATGAGTACTGGTTCACCATACCGGTAAATGAGTCATTCCTCGAAGCTTACTAAATGGACTTTTGTTAAAAAACTTAACAGTCCAATAAATTAAATAAAAATATTCAAATAATTTAGTGAATATATTTTTTAAATTTAACGGGTCCATTATTGAAAAGTTAAACCGTAGTCCAAAAGAAAAGGTAGAGAAATCATCATTTGGCTTGGCAATTAGCACCTTTTTTTCTTTTTCCTTACAAGCACATCTCTAAAACAAATTAAATACACTGATTAATTTGATCTTGACAAGGTCTTTTACTTTTTTCTAATTTTTTTCTTTAATAAATTATTATTATTATTGAAAATGAAAGATGGAAAATCTTTGATTGATTGGTGAAAGAGAGCAAAAGAGTTGCACTCAAAAGAAATCCCATAATTGGAGGGTGACAGACAGTGTCTCATTTAATACAAAACAACACGTAATATGCTATGTTGTTGTATTAAAAACAAAACCCCCAGCTTAGTTAATATCAAACTAATAATAAATACAAAAATAAATAATACCATATCCAATCTTTGATATATGTATAAAGAAATATGCTTCATGGACCGACAAATTAGCTATCTCACGACACATGTCATTTGATGTTCCATTTTTTCGTGTATAAATTACGTTGGCACACACGTAAGCCAAAAAAATCTTACATCATGTTAGAGAGGAAATGAAATTGACCAATTCTCCTTTAACTGTTAACGATTTAATTCTATATTGTATAACTGCCAAATATGTTTTCCCACTTGTTTCAAACTGCCAAATAGAGTACGAATAAAGTCACGATATAGAAGTTAGCCCTTCATCAATGTTGGTGTATTTTATATGTCATATTAACTTTTATTATCTCTAAAATTTTATGTTAAGTTTTTATAATTTTGTCTAAAATCGATAAATCCCCTTTTGCAAAAGATGATTACATTCAATGTTTGAAGTTCAAAAAGTGTTGATGATGAAAGTGATGACAATCATGATGATGGATGAGGAAGAAGATGAGCAATGAGAGAGGCAGAGTAAGTTTCCCGGAAAGTTACCCTAATTATTTTCCAGGAAAGTGCTGTGATTTAGGGCATCAAATTAAAAGAAAAATGATAATAACAGTTTTGAAGTAGTAGAATTTGATAAGGAAAAGTTTGTGATTCATTAATAATGTTACTGTCGAGTGTGAACAGTGGACAGCAATCATGATAGCGTGCCTGTAACGATTACGTGCATTTAACTAGTTAACCCCAACAGATATTTTTTTATGTGGAAGTTTACGTTTTGATAAGTTAATTTTAAAAGTTATAAATTAATTATTTAAAAATTTATTTTTAAGTTACGGATTGTTAAAATTGTTATTGTATGATATTTTTTATTCATATTGTCTACATTAATAGAAAGCTCTCATTTTTTTTTACAGTTCATTTTCTTTTAATGAAACACAACTTTAAACGTCACGGATCTACAAACTAAAGTCCAAACATATTTATTCTCTGATCTTCAACATTGATGATTAGATTGACTTAATCTATGGTATATGTTCTTCTACTCATCGATGGACATTGATCCACTATAATAATCGTAGAATCGTCACTTGGAGCTCGTTAGCCGAACTTTAAAGGGAAAAACTTAACAGCTCAATGACTTAAATCAAAACTTTCAAATAGTTTAGGGACTATTTGTTTCTTTTTAAAATTAATGACCAAAACGTAAATTTATTAATAGTTTAATGACATAGGGTGCAGTTTCCCATATTCTTTTTAGTTTTGAGGTAATTATAAATTAGGAATAGGAAAAGTTTTTTCAACATTAAATCCCTTAATGCCCAATCTAATAAACGTACGTAAACTGAGATCAGATTCCTTTTATGGTAAAGTGGAATATGTAACCTTTTTTAGTTGAGATTTTGGAATTTTGATAAAAAGAGGGTGTATTTGAGAATTGGAGTGTCTTTTTAGGGGTCCATTAGTAATAAAAATGTCTCATGTGCCATGGGGAAAATCTCCATTATAATGATTGTGAAAAGAGGGGTTGAGTCATTGGCACATCACGTGGATGCATGATCCATCAGAAAAATATAAACTCTATATTTATTGGGTAAATTATACTGCATGCATTAAATTATTAGTAAATTTATGTTTTGGTTATTCAACTTTAAAAAGTTACAGAATGATCACAAAACTTTTTATTTAAGTCATTGAGGTATTAAAATCGGTGTTGTATGACCTTCGCTGTTAGCACCACTTGCACCAATCGAAAACTCCCATGTCATGAAATAGCTTTGAACGTCATGAATCTGCGATTCAAAATCCAAATAACTTTCTTCTTTGTTCTCCAACACTATAAGGTATGTTCTTCTAATTATCAATGTGTACTAATCCACCATATCTTTCATCGAATCGTCGCTTAGAGCTTATTAGCTAGCTAGACTTTTTTCTTTAAATAACTTAATAGCCCTGTGAATTAAATAAAACTTTTTATACAGTTCATTGACTTAAATAAAAACTTTTGAATAATTCAGTGATTATTTTGTAATTTCTTAAAGCTGAGTGATTAAAACATAAACTTACTAATATCTAGTGATCCTAGGTGCAATTTACCTAAAAATAAAATAATTAATTTTCTATTGTGCCTTTTCGCTTTTCAAGTGAATTATCCATTCGTTTCTTTGCCTACACGTTTCTACACCAAATTTTTTTTGTCTTTTTGGGAGAATTGTAATTTTGATCCTCTGTTATCCTTAAGGATTTAAATTTATATTTAATTAGATGCAATTTTATTTTTAATTTTTATAACGTTGATAGTTAATTTAAATAATTAATATTTTTTTATTTATTTTAATTAAAATATTTATCTGAATTTTTGTAAAAAAATAAACGCTCAATCCAACTTATCTTACTAATGGAATTAATGTTTTTCTTTAATTTACATCAACATTTTTATCTAAATAATTAACGATGTTAATTATTTGATTAAAAGTATAAGATTTATATCCCGAAATTAAATAATAGAATGATCATAATTATAAGGGTCAGTATTTGGTACACTGACAATGTCTTTTTTTTCATTAGCAGTCTTGAAAAATTGACATGTATTTTTTTAATATTTTACTGTACCTCTATAAAGCATTTGTCAACCCCTGACCCAACTCGTAAAATCTAAAATTCCACAGACAATGTGTCAAATATTATTCAAATTTATAATTTAAATTTTCTTTACTTTTTTTTTTGCTTTCTAGTTTTCTCCTTATTCATATAAATTTTGATATACTTATATAATTGTAAAAATATATTTGTATGGATTCTACTTTTTTTATGAAATTAGAGACAAATACACATGACCTAACCTCCTTAGCCACACACTTTTCCTTTCTCACTTAAATCATAATTTAAGTTTATTTATAAAATTGTATTCCGTAAAAGTGTGATCTGCGTTATATAATTTTAAAATGCCACATCATTAATCATTACATTTTTATAAAATTTAAGTTTAATGATTAAGATATGTTTAATTGTCAAATTTAAGTATCAAAATAGATAAAAAGAAGTGCATTGCCAAAGTAAGTCTAATTAGGTAAAATTATCATGGAGTGATTGTATTAAAAGTCGGATTACATTTTACTCTCTTTACTAAAAAAAAATGGGCAAATTTAGCTGCTATACATTATATCAAAGAGTAAACTAGCCATTTTGTTAAAAATTCCATCCATTTCTACGGTTAAAAACTAATTCTTGTATATCAACATAAAGTACACGTGATGTGTAATTGATTATTATGTTAACCATTCTAATTTTTTAAATAAAAAGTGTAAAACGTAATCTAACTTCTTGATAAATTTACCGCGTAATTAACCAAATTCATAGGGCAAAAATCTTCTTCTTTATTTGAGACACCCAACAAGGTGGAAACCATTTACACCATGGAAATGGAATGACCCTTTCATTTTGTTTTCATGATATTTTATACTATGCCAAACAAAGACTATATATATATATATAACTATGACTTTTGTGTTAAGCATGTATGTAAGAAGAAGTTTCAAAGCAAGTGTATTTGTACCTCAAAATGTTTGAAAAATGTTTGAAAAGATAGTCAATTAATGTGAACATAATTATTATTTTTCTTTAAATATTTTAAATAAAATAAAAGAAAAATCAAACCAATGTTGTCATCATCAAATAATCTTCTAATCTTTTCCTTTTTATATATTCATTGTTCCAACCATAGCCATATAATTAAAATAAGAGGGCAAAATTTTGATATAAACAAGTATACCATTAAATAAAAGAATCAATAATAACTACAAACATAATCCCTTCATACATACAACTACTGTATCTTATATTATTTACAAACGTGTTATAATTATACTTTTTTTTTCTATTTCTACAAATTAAAATAATTGACTAATTAATTAATTCACTACAAAGCCCTTGTTGGGGTCTCTTCAACATGCTGCAGAAGGATTGGTTAAGGGATTATTATAGAGATGGTGAGTCTTGGAAGCCAATGAAAATAGGTTCTTGGAATTCCCATCGCCGTCGATAACACCGCCGGAGGCGGCGGTTCTTTCACAAGACGGACATATGGTGAGGGTAG
The DNA here is from genome assembly GCF_007990345.1 of Gossypium hirsutum. Lineage (NCBI taxonomy): Eukaryota > Viridiplantae > Streptophyta > Magnoliopsida > Malvales > Malvaceae > Gossypium > Gossypium hirsutum. The sequence continues at coordinate 3,428,357 of NC_053439.1, read as the reverse complement.
CCGCTTGCATGTGAAACGGATGAGCTGCTAATTTCAGTGCTTTGAGTTCTTGAACTTCTTTTTGTAGTCTCCTGTTTTCATCTGTTAATGTCTCGTAACATTTTTTTAAAAACTCACAGTCCACTTCAGTTTGCTTCAGCTTTGTCCTGTCCAAAAATAAAAAAACCCAATGATTTGGAGCTGATAATATCAACAAATTACAAAACCCAGATTATGTTTTGTTTGTTATACCTTGCTCTCCTGTTTTGAAACCATACTTCAACTTGTCTAGGTTTCAAGTTTAATTGCCTTGCTAATGCTTGTTTTTGCTTCTGTCACCATAAAACACAGCAACAAAACATCAATTCTATGTATATGTATGTATATATATTTATGCATGAAATTGAATGAAAGCTTACGGGATTGAGAGTGCTGTGTTGTTTAAAGCTTTCTTCAAGAAGGGAAGATTGTTCTTTAGAGAGACGAAGTTTCTTTCTTCCATTAACAGTACGTTCTTCATCTTCATCACTGCTAAGTTCTCGTTCCCTTTTGGGTTTATTACCACTTGAAAACGAAGAAACACAGCTAAGAGGCGAAGCTGGTTTCACGCCACCGGCGACGCCGGAGAGAGCCAACGTCAACGACGGTTCATCGTTTGGTTCAAGCTTGAGAAAAGATGGGTTTTTGTTGTAGGGTTTGGATGGTGTTTGTAGGGTTGATGAGAAGCCTAAACTAAGAACAAGGCCCGTATTACATGAATCATCAACACCCATCAAGCTGAATTTTTTTTTGGTTTCAACAATGGAGTTCTTTTATATAATGAAGGAAAGAGAAGGGTGGAATGAATCGTATTGATTTTTGATATAATGATATATCATTGTTCTTATTCTCTCCCCGTGTATATATACACACACAAAGGTTGACCATTTGAAAGGCTATGATTATGATATTCTCTCAATATAATTAAAAAATAATAAAGTAAAATTTCCTGTTGAAACTATTAGCAATGGGGGGGAACACATCAAGAGAATGATTCTTCAGCACTTGTCCACTTGTTCAACACCAATAGTTTAAAATAAAAAAATTGGTTTAGGTTAAATTTTGCTATTAATCCATGTATTTTAATTTGTTCATTTTTAATTTTTATAGTTTTAAAATTTTGATATTTTAGTCTTGACTAAATGGTAGCTATTAAATTTAATAAGTTAAGTTCTATTACTTTCAAAATTTGATGCGAGAAACATATTATCACATTTGTAACGTCATGTCAGATTGTTATTTCTATATGTTATTCACACAAAAAAAGTAGTTAATACGTTTAATGACTGTGGTTTACATGATTGAAATTTCGAAATTCAAAAAATATAGTGACTGAAAATGATTCATTTGAAGAACATTGACTAAACCTATAACTTTACGTATAATACAAGACCAATAGCAGAATTTTAATCAAACACATTTAACTATTACCATCTGATTGAGACTAAAATTTTAAAATACGAAAAGTATAAACACTAAACTCATAATTTACATAAATTATAGGGTTTAATAGTAGAATTTAACTGTTATTTTTCATGTCCACGAATTTACAAATTTTTAATTCATAAATTATGCTTGGGTTGGATCCCAAGCAATTTCATCCAACACTAATTATAAAAAGAAAATCAAATGAATCATTGGGTGTGTTTTGTAACTTCATATGACACTTTTTTGGTTTAATTCAAATGAATATATAATAAAGATAAACAAATAATTAATTGGAAAAAAATTATGGGAATTTTGTTTTCATTCTGGGATTTTAATGGTGTCCCCCTGGACCAGCCAATTTTTTTTTTCAAAAAGGTGTGTGGTGCCATTGGTTCCACGATATATGATGGGCTAGTTTTATCCTATAGTTTAGTATTTATCTTCTAATTAATTAAAATTTGCATGAGCCGATCAAAATTGAAAACTTGGATTAATTTTATTGTTATTAATCAAATTGAAATGTAGGGTGTTTGATTAGTCAAACTGATTCGTGCAAATGATTATGAAACAAGGATTGGGTTGAATTTGGTGTGTGCCTGTGTGCACGGACGGTGACCACACAAGAACATGTATTATGGAAACAGTGGAATTGGCCAAACCCCAATAGCCCAATCGTATGCTTAATCTTCACCTCTAAGATATTGAGTGGAGAGAAGGATAAGTCAACTTTTAAACTTGTCGTTTCCTTCAAATTTCTCACTTAATTTTTTCCCCATAAATTAAGGAGAGAATTTGAAAGTTAGTCATGCAAATACAAATACCGAATTAAGCATGGTGAGGCTTGAATTTAGATATTCAATTATTAAGGTTTACGCTTTAATTGATAATTTCGACATCCTATCGGCAATTATTTACTAATGTTAAATTAAACTAATATCAACAACGAGACCTTGATATTTTTTATAAAAGTTAATGGTGTTTTAAGTGTTTAGGTTAAGTCTCACCATGTGTCATACCATATGTATGGTTCTCCCCTTTATTTTTTTTTCTCGATTTCAAAATAATAGCAAAGCCTAAAAATTGTTTTAGGAGGCCAAGGATGAATATAAATTTTTGGAGGACCAAAATGTAATTTTTATAATTATACTAATATGTAATTTCATAATATTTTAAAGGGTTAAATGACAAATCTACCATCTTTGAGGGCAAGGCCACTACCTACCCACTTTGCCTTCACCCGACTTCAAATTTTGGTCCAACATGTAATTATAGTTGCTCAAACATATATTTTTCATGATTGTATTATCTCTACTATAATAAAACCTTTGATTAAGTTGATATCATTCGTGTTAATCGGGTCCCAACTCAGTTAGAAAATTATCAAAATCTTATACTTTTTACAAAATAAGTTATATTATTGTGATGAATTTTTTTGTCTTTTTAGATTTTTATAAATCAATAAAAATTTACAGGTGATCAGATTCGAACCAAAAACATTATAAATATCAAATCTTCAACTTTGCCATTTCAACTAAAGCACCAATTAAATTTTATATAAACATTTAATAAATATAATTGTTACATAATTTTTTTCACCCATATCACAAATATCTCATAATTATAAAATTCTTTTAAAAAATAAATTAATATTAGACTGATCAATAGAATTCTTCATAAAAAAATTTATTGATCCAGCGGTGTAGCTAGGGGATTGGCAGGAGCCTCGGTCCTCCCCTAAAATAGAAAAAATTTCATTTAAGCCTTGTAAAATTTAAAATTAGTAAAGGTAAAATTATATTTTGCCCCTCTAAAAATAATACATATTTGATTTAGTCTTTTAAAAATTATAAAGATATAGGCTATTAAAATGGTAAATTTACATTTTTACTATCGTAAAAATTATCATTTAATTTTGACCCCTAAAAGATTTTCTAACTTCATCTTTGATTCTATCCGAATATTATATGAAATTGAAATTCTGAATAAACCCAAACTTGTTTATAATTTGGAAAAAAAAATAGAAGAATATTCTTTAGGTGTGTAAAATTGGTTCTAGAAAAAGAAGAATTGAAAGATAAATATTCTTATTCAATGAATGGAAAAAATAAATGGTAAATGATTTTATTATTATTTTAAAAAAAGTATGTTAGACTTCATAAAGGCAGCATTATAATTTGTTAATACTTTTTTTGTATGGAATATTCATAGGGATTAATGCTCACTTTAATGTTCAATCAGGAGAGAGCATAATTAACACATAAACGTGTCATAAATTAAATAATTAATGTGTCAAAACATGGATTCTACTTTATTATACCATTATAATAAAATATATAATAACTCGACTCGAAATTTGATCCGATAAATTCTCTATATATATTTTTAAAGATCCCATTTAAGGGTTTTTTCTTCTCGGCTCCTTCACTAGAACATTCTTTCCTTCCATCTCTATTATCGTTAATGCCATGTATCAACATACTTCATTTATTATTTTATAATTTTAATATTAAATTATATTATTTTTGAAGTAAATAATAAATATATTAAAATGTACTAGATAATATTCTAATATTATTTTTTATCTTTTTCCATCCTGTGATTAAAATAATAAGTCAACAATAATTATAAATAATAATAAAAAATGGCCAAAAATAATAATAATAGAAATTAAGGGAAAAAAGGTGCTGATGGCTGAATACAAAAAGGCAAAAAGTGATCAGATTATGAGCCATTAATTTTGGACCTAATCAGATAGACATGGACTTGGAGTAGTTGAAGAAAAAAAGCACCAAATATTTATTTTTATCATAATTTATTAATTAACCCACTAAATAAATTATTTTTATTAGAAATATACATACTTTTGAGAAAATAAAATAGTCTGTGAAGGAAAAAGAGTAGTTATGAGTACTTTTTCTTGGAAAAGAGTGGTCTTTTTTTAAATTACAAAAATACATTAAGATCATTTAGCTTTTAAAAAGTTATAAAATAATCACTGAATTATTTGAAAACTTTCATTTAAGTGTCTACACCAATCGAAACTCTTCTTCCCTTTCTATTCTACAATTCAACTTCTTCTTCTTTTTTTATGAAATAATTTTGAATGTTAGGAATTTTCGAACCAAAATCCAAATAGCTTTGTTCTCTAATCTTCGACATTGATCGCCAGATTGATTTGGATCTGAAGTATGTTCTTCTACTCGTCGATGGGGATCGTCAAATTGTCACTTAGAGGTCGTTAGCCGATTTGAAGTTGAGTGACCAAAATATAAATTTACTAATAGTTTAATGACTTTGGGTGTAGTTTAGCCTAAGATATAATCATAACAAAATTTAAGGGTTAGAATTTTTTTAAAATAATTATATATAATTGAATTTAACTTTTTATATTTTTCTAATCAAACATGATAAACAAGGTTAGATTCTGCATATCATCATTGTACTATGCGATAGCTGCAGATATAATACTTATACTTCAAATTAGTCCTTGAACTTATTTGTTTTTAAGGTAAACTATATCCAGTGTCACTTAACTATTAGTAAGCTTACATCCTGGTCACTCAACTTCAAAAAGTAACAAAACAATCACTAAACTATTAGAAAGTTTTCGTTTAAAATATTAGATTGTTAAGTTTTTTTTTCATTTGAATTCTAGCTGGCAAGCTCCAAGCATCAATTTGACGATCAGTATGGTGGAACAATATCAATCAATTAGTAAAAGAACATACCTTAGATCTAAGTTGATATGTCGATCAGTGTTGAAGATCAGAGAAGAAAGTTATTAGAATTTTTGTTTGCAAATTCGTGATGCTTAAATTTGTTTCATGAAAAAGACTAAATTGTAGAAGAAGAGGGGGAGGTAAGCTTTCGATTGGTGTGGATGGAGAAGGCCATATAACAACGATTTTAATAGTTCAGTAACTTTAATGAAAGTTTTCAAATAATTCAATGACTAATTTATAACTTTTCAAATAGTTCAACCTTAAGTGTAGTTTATCCTTATTTTAAAATCAATGTTTTGGAGTAAAATGCAACTCTAATCTGTAAATTTTGAAGAAGTTTGATGGTGACTGTGGTCTATGGACTGAAGTGAAGAGGAAGAAGAAGAGTTTTTTTTTTTGAATGTTTCAACTCACTTTCACACGTGTCATCTGATGTGAGGATGATATTTTCACATAATATAAATAAAATGACGGATCATTTAGTTTAACTGGCTTAACAGTTTTCGTTAATATTAAGATTGATATTTTAAAAATAAAAAATTACAAGGATTGAAGTTGATTAAATTGAAGTATATGGACTAAATTCACAATTATCATTTGGTACACGAATGATTTCTTGAATTTGACAAAAAAATGTTAGAAAAACTTAGCTTTTTGTTTAAAAGTTTGAATCAACTCGACTTCAAAAACTGTATAATACAAATTATATTGGCAAGGCTTCACTGGCAACAATTCAAGAATTTAAATGCAAAGAATTAGTAAAAATCAGTAAGCTAGCAAAAAATGGCAGTTCAATTTCACATGTTATCGTCAACTGGACTAACTTCTTATTTTCATAAAATATGAGGATCAAATTTTGATAAATTAAAATAGACGAGCGAACTTCTCAATTTTAATGAAGCAAAAAGCTGAAATTCATAAAATAAACTGATAAGACATGTGAAAATTTACATTTCCGTTAAATAAACTATCATGTAAAGGAAAGTAAATACTACGAATGGCAATGGAGCAGGGCAAGGGCAAATGTTGTTAAATCTACTACTGTTTTACAGTTGGTACGCTTTGCTCCACCATCCTCTCTGCTCCACTATAGATGTGTAATATTGAAAATCACTACCCCCTCCATATATTTTCGATGCATCCATCCTCACCTAGCCCTACCTAGTCCAATACCGTTCCGCTTCAATTTAATTTTTGTTACTTACTTTTAATGTTTTTAATATTTTTAAAAGCAAGTAAATATTTGAACATACTTTTAAAAAATATATATTAAACATAAAACATATAGATTTTTCTATAACACATTATTATATATACAAAAATAAATTTGTAATTTTTTATAGTGAAGCAGGGTGAGGCAGGGCAAATAATTACTGTAATGGCCCAATTATTACCTGGCCCAATAAACTCTAAAAAATAAATAAATAAAAGGGCAAAGTCCATTTACATAGTCCAGTCCAGATTACAAACCAATTGGCCCAAAAAGGCTTAAACCCCTGCCCGATTACAGAAGCCCAAAACCCAACACAGAAACAAAAGTCGAAAACCCTAATGGCTGATGCGCTGCTGCCAAGCCACTCCCCACGCACATAGCACCACCACGCGCTTCCAACTGGCCTCTGTACACGCCACGTCCCCGACTCCGTACACCGTACCTGCAAATAGAGTAAACAACGCAGTAGAAAGGAAAAAATTGTATTTTTCATTTTTGTTTATTTTTTTGGCCTATAAAACAAAAGGCGAAACCTTTGTAATCGGTTACACACACATTGAATACAAAAAAGAAATATTTAGAGAAATCGAAAAAAGAAAAACTCAAAAGGTGATTGCAGATTTTTTTCTTTGGATTTTTTTTATCTATTCCATATTCAGTGCAAAAATAAAAGAAAATAGGAGTTAGAGGGTCAAAGCTTACCTGGTGGCCAACTTTCCTTCTACTCCGTCGCAATCGGAGTCAGTTGGAAGATGAATGGCCTTCGGTTATCCTGGGCATGGAGCGGCGCAGAGAACCTTTAGGGTTCTTCAATTTCTTCTTTTTTAGAAGAATGATAGGATGCTGATTTGTTTAGGTTTATTTTAGCTTACATATGTGAAAGAAATGACACCGTTTTAAGCATGCCTCAGTAGCTTTAAAAACGACGTCGTTTAGAAGTCTTAGACCCGCACGGTGACCCGACCCGAGGGAAGGATCCGCGCGTTTAGGCCCTATGGCCTATTTGCACTATGTGCCCTTCTTCATTTGGGTGTTGTTTCGATTCAGTTTTCTTCCTTTTTTAATTTGTACCGTGCATTTAACTGCGATTTCATCCAAGTCCTTAGTCAAGTGACGTCGTTTTCACTGTAGGATTGAAATGCCCAGACCTGTGCGTTTATTTGCTATTTTAGTCTCTCAGATTTTAATCAAATATAACTTCAATCCTTTTTATTGGTGTTTGCTGTTTGTTCAATATGGTTTTATTACAATTTAATTTTTATCCCATTATTTATTTTGTCTCGTTTTGTTTTTTCCTTTTAATTTCATTTTGATTTTAGCTCAACTTCTACTAGTTTAATTTTAAATTTAAAATAGTTCTCATGTTGACAAAATTAATTCTTATTTCTAGTATGGTTTTAATGTTTCAAATTAATAGTACTTTTAATTCATCATACGTTAAATTTTTTAAATCTATCATTTTCTTTGGTTTTCAAGCTTTGGCTTGTTGTCATTTAATTCGTTATTGGTTATACTATGTACATCTTGTGAAATTTTGATTCGATTTGTGTGGGTTTTGATATTTTTATCATATTTCGAAATTCATCTTTTGCATATATTATATATTATATGTACTTGATAATATTCTTCATATAATTTTATTATTCTTTGATATATAACCCATTAAACTAGGCATTTCTAAGATATATATAGTTGCTTTAATATTATTTTTAAAATCTTAAAAAAAAAGGTGTTTCACAAAAGCACTAAAATCATTTTATTTCGGAAATTTTCAAAAATGCTCGGTGTTCGCGATTCTCGAGAGAATTGTGCCCTATTTACTGGGCTTCGATTCTTCTCGTTGAATTCAAATAGCCAAGTATTTATTTTACAATAAAATTATGCAATTTCTAAATAAAGCTTTTAGGATTTCAAAATGTTGGATCCTAACTTATTGGATATGACATTTTGTTATCTCGAGTTAAGGATTTTAAAAATAAAGGCAACATTCGGTGTTTAGAAATGTCGAGAAATTGAACCCTAACTCACTGGATTCTGATTTCTCGATTGAGCCAAATAACCAAATATCCTTCTCAAAATGCATGATTTTTTAAAATTTGAAAAGACCAACCTAATTTAGAAGATTGAACTGTTGCACCCTAACTCACTGAGTGTGACAATTTATTTCTTTGAAATGGGTATGTCTTATCATCCAATTCGATTATTTAGGTTTTCTTGTCAAGGGATCGTATTTTAAAACCTTTTCAAATTTTCAGCACTAAGACATTAAATAATTAATTCGGTACCAAATTTTGGGCGTTGCAAGGGTGCTAACCCTTCCTCGTGCGTAACCGACTTCCGAACCTATTTTCTAAAAAATTCGACGACCAAAATCATTATTTTAATAAATCATTATTGTTGACACCATTTTTTTGATAAAACGGGGTCGACAGCTTGGTGACTCCACTGGGGATTTTAAAAAGAGAGTCAAGCCACGAGTTGATTATTTTTTGTCTTTTGTCGAAAATTGAAAACTTGGTTTAAATGTACGATCCTTTCCTCACATTTTATCCGTCTTTATTACGATTTTCATCATTGTGATTTATGATTGTTGTGTTGGTTTAAATTTTGATATCTTTCTACACATGGCATTGCATGACCGTTGGTCACACCCTTTTAAGTGGGAGTGAGAAACTAGTCTTTCGTGAGGTCTTCACCTCCGTGCAGGATAGGGGATCGCTTTCGGGATACATCCGTACCTATGTCTTCGTGGGATTTTCATCTCCGTGCAGCCATAGGGAAATGTATTCCCCTGAACTGAACTTGGTCCATATGAACCTATAATGGGTGAGGATCGAGGAATCTGCCAGTTCAGGTACTCTTTACTTTAGAGCTGAACCGCATGTAGTGAGATCTAAGAGCCTACACTAGGTAGAACCAATCTGAACCATTAGTGGTCACTCAAATAAGTGTTCTATCCTTTCTTGCTTACTTTTGTTTTATACTAACCTGTTTTGTTTTGTTTTGTTTATGATTGCTTTGCATTTTCATCAAAGAAAAGATGTGTTGATTCAAATTTGGTTGCTAAATAGAAAAGCTTGTCATGGAAAATAAATTTCTTGATAAAGTGGAATATAATGCGACTACCTGAATATGGACTGATCAAACACAACGAGGGAAGGCTAGAAGTTCGTGGAGGAATATACGACTATGCTTCGCTACCTGAGGATTCAAACCGACAAAGATCATCCGAGAGCTGTTACGAAACTAAAAAGCATCACGGGGGAGCAATGAGTCGTGGCTCGGATCGAACAAAGAGGGGATAGTAAGGATGGATTTTGGGAAATTCACAAGATTTAATCCTAACATCCGGATATGAAGAAAATATCGATGTCTTTGCCTGGAATATGAGGGCAAAGCCGCATATGTAATCTGTTTTATGTAAAGAAATTTGTCTTTTAGAAAAGTTGTTCTAATGGAATTAAGTTTAGAATCAATGCCTCTCTTTCTTTTTGCATTCATTCATTTGCATTACATTGGATCATATGCATTAGATTTTCACAAAAGGACCCTAATTCGGTAAAACTATTTTAGTTACCCTGAAAACCAACAAAAATCCTCCAACTAGATATTACTACGGTACTCACCGCAAAACCAAAGAAATGGATCAGAGACTAGAGAGATTAGAGCAATTGCAAGAACAGGTGCAAGCCGAGATGCAAGAATAACTAGAAAAGATCCAAGAAGACATGCAAGAATCGCAAAGGAGCTTGATGAGCCAGTTAGCACAGCTATCGGCTAGAGATAAAAAGAAAAACCCTGTCGTCAATTTTGAGGATGAATATGAAAACCCTACCTATCCCCAAGGATTTACCCCAATAAGCGTCCAGGCACAACCCAACGCGCATCAACAAGGGGCGCCCACTACTAACAGACCTCAACGATATCAGGCTGGTACCTCGGCACCAATGAACTACACGACAGGCTCAAGTTCCAATCCAATGAATGATCCAACCGATCCTGCAGTTCCTGATTTAGATGAAATAACAGAAATAGAAAAAGTAATGTTAGAACTACCAAAGCAACTTGAAGATCGGTATAGGTGGTTGGAAGAAAAACTCAAAGCAATGAAGAATGCTGATTACCCTTGCGGGGTTGACGCCAAGGATCTAAGTTTGGTCCCAGATCTAGTACTCCCACCGAAATTCAAGGCTCCAGAATTCGAAAAATATAACGGGACTAGTTGTCCTGAAGTTCACATCGCGATGTTCTGTCGAAGAATGACAGGATACGTTGATAATGATCAACTGTTAATTCATTGTTTCTAAGATAATCTAATTGGGTCGGCTACCAAATGATACAACTAGTTGAGACGTGCCAATATCTACTCATGAAAGGACTTAGCACATGCTTTCATGAAGCAATATGGCCACGTAACAGACATGGCACCTGACAGAATTACACTGCAGAACATAGAAAAGAAGCAAAGTGAGAGCTTCAGGCAATATGCCCAAAGGTAGAGAGAGGTAGCAACACAGATCCAGCCACCTCTTCTGGAGAAAGAAACCATGGTGCTTTTCATCAACACTCTGAAAGCGCCATTCATTAACCACATGTTAGGAAGTGCTACCATGATCTTCTCGAATATGGTAATGTCTGGAGAGATGATTGAAAATGCCATAAGAAGTGGGAAGATAGATGCGGGGGAAGCTGTCAAAAGATCAACCCTAATGAACAAAGAAAATGAAGTATGCAACCTGAGCTTGTATAATAAAGGGTATTCAGAATCGGTCATTGTAGGCCAGCCAAGGACGGTAGCTGCTAGCTATCAAAGCCCCTCAAAGCAAGAATCCAACTCGAGGTAAAACACTGAAAGACTCTAGTTTACGCCTATCCCAATGACGTATAAAGAGTTCTATCAGAATCTATTTGATGCGCATGTAGTAGCTCCGTTCTACTCAGAACCCATGCAACCTCCGTTCTCGAAATGGTATGATGCGAACGCCCAATGCGAATGCCACGTGAGAACAACGGGACATTCGATTGAAAATTGCACTACATTTAAAAAGCTAGTTGAAAGGTTCATCAATATGGGCATCCTAAAATTTAGCGATCCAGCTGGACCTAATGTGGCAGGAAATCTGTTACCCACTCATTCAGACCTAAGGGTAAACGCGATAATTGAGAATGGAGGGAAGAATACCAAAACCAATGTTGCAGAAGTAAAAACCTCACTGAAATGGGTTTTAAAACAAATGATAGACATGGGGTTAATCATTCAAATTTTGAAGAAGAGACCAAAAAAGATGATGAGCTACTGTGAGTTCCACACTGAGGAAGGCCATGAAATCTAAGAGTGCGCTGAATTCAAAACCTTGGTGCAAAGCCTAATAGATAATAAAGAGTTGGAATTCTTTGAAGAAACCGAAGCCCCGGGAGGAATGTTGGGGAATTTGAATATTAACACCGCTTCTGAAAAGGGAGCCAGGGAAGAGGATTTATGAGACATTTGCCCTTACACACTTGGGAGTGTTTTGAACAATGGGACTGTGGAAGAGATCCCTATACCTTTTAGAGCTAATTCAGATTAATGTTCAAAACACGTTTATTGCTCTAAGCCTAGGGGCAATAAGAATCCTTTTGTGAGATAGGCTTATGTCTAATATATTTATTTCAATAAATATACATCTTTGTTTCTTACTTCGAGCAAATATTCTTTCGTTGTTTCCATTCCATTCATAATCATACTGTACAGATAAGTATTCTTAGATTCTTTTATTCTTTGGATCTGCCTTCCTCCATACAATAGGTCTCCAGATATCAAAGACATGAGCGACACTGCTTTTGACTCAAAATATCCTTTTGAGCAAGATATGTGTCCAGAGAAACCTCAGGACTTTGAAGGGGACCGAGACTGTAGCTTATCTCTTGATTTGTTAAGGATAGTAGAACAAGATTCTACCTTACAAAAAAACCAATGGAAGCCATAGCCTTCCTTAATGAGGGGGTATGGATGTCATCAAGCTGATCACGCCAAAAGATTCTAGCGGTCATCAACTCATCTTTATGATCATCGATTACTTCATTAAGGGGGTGGAGGTTACTTCATATGCCAATGCCACGAAATCAACATTCAGCAAATCCTTGAAAAATCATATGTCAATATAGAATGCCAAAAAGAATCATATTAGACCATACATTGAATTTAAACAACGGCATGACATCAGAAGTTTGCAGTCTGTTCAAGATTAACACCATATCACCCCAAAGTAAACAGTATAGTAGAGGCAAAAAAAACTGTACAGGGGCAACATCTTTCTCTTTGGCTTATTACAGTTTTACCTATTGAAGTCAAGAATCTTTCTCTTAGAGCTTTTTGTGGATCTAATCCTGATTGAAGAGGATTGTTCAAAGTTATCCGTCATGGTCAGAGGTACCAAAAGTAAATAATGCGATCTCATCAAAAGTTTGCCCCGAAGATTTCCATGAGAGAGACCTAGTAACGAAGAAGGGTTTTCCCATACAAAAAGAACTTAACAAGAATTTGAAATGTCAAACTGGGAAAGATTTTTTGAAGAAAGCCTTATCTGGAAAAGCGTTAATTTTGAGCAGAAGGGATAACAAGAACAAGCTTAATCCCATAAGTTCAGATTCAATTAAAGAATATTTCAAAAAAAGAAAAGAAAGAATAAGAAGAAAAGATAAAGAAAAGAAGAAAAAGAAAGAAAAAAAATGAAAGGAGAGGCCAAGAGGAAAACCCGTAAAAGGGCGCCTTGAAACCAAAGGGTTTTTGAATTGAAAAACCAGAAAATGGGCAATTCAAATTTTGATCGAAGGTAGGGCATGTGGTAGTCTTACTATGCCTGAATTAGCAATAAAGTGTGATGTTACATCTTGGGGCATCGACAAAGCATTCTGAATCCTCAAAACACACATTAAGTTTAAAAGGGTCCTTAAGAAACTCATGCAGAGAAGCTCATGCTGCGATATCTGGGGCATTTGTTTTTATCTTATTGAATCTTGGAAAATTTACTATCTTGATTAATTTATTCATTTCAAGCTTGGCTCTCAACAAAATTTCATCTTATCCATTGTGATAATCTTTTTTATCTTATCTTACCAAAATTTGCTATCTTAATTCATTCATTTCGAGCTTTGTTCTCAATAAAATTTCATTGTGATAATTTTTTTCAATCATTTTTCATTGAAATAACGATTAATGGATTGAATATTCAAGCAAAATAAATTTTACATATTACTCTGAAAGCTTCTAAATAATATAGGAACCTAAAACAGGACTATTGTTTAGAACACACCAAGTTTAAAGGTCGAAATGTCTAAGGAGGAAAAGTCTAAATTAAGACTATCCTTTCAGATTTTATTGTCCAAACATGGATTGAACAAAACGACAAAATTTCATGTTGGTGACAAAGCTTCAATGAACAAACGAGCAATGATCACCGAGTGATAAAAAGAGGTTTTTTAGAAGAGAAAGTTCTAAAATTGTGCATAAATATTTGGTACGACACCTTGGGAATGGTGTAGGAGACCAAAGAGATTCAGATCCTGTATCCCTGAATTGCAGCGTAAGAGGATTGAGAAAAAGCCAAATCTTATACTCAATGGGAGGAAGATGGTTCGAATTTTATGTCCCAGAATTACAGTGGACTTAACCTTGAAGATTACAATGGATTAAACTTTAAAGATTACAGTGGGGGGCAATCCGGCTAAGTAAGAGATGAGTGTTACTAGCCGAGCAAGATAACATTCTGACATGTTGGCAATAAAACCTTATTGAACAACGATCAATGACAACCCTAACATTAAAAATGGATCATTCTCATGACATTCTACATTCATGCAAATATAATTCGCACACACCTAGTTAGGAGCATTTGATTCGTTCTGATCATAATATCCTAATCATTAGGCATAAATAGGTTAATAAAATGGACTTTACAGGTCATGTTCCCTAGAGAACAGATCAATGAAGTTACCCATACCCCTGAAGTTGCAGTGGGATGGATTGAAGTCGTCATATCAAGTCCTATCTCCCTGAGTAACAGTGAAGTAGGTTGAAGATTGCAGATCTTGTCTTCCTGTACCGGCAGCGAAGCAAATCGAAGACACAAGCCTTGCCTCCCTAAGTTTGCAGCGGAGCAGACTAAAAGCAGTAGATCTTGTCTTCCTGTACCAGTAGCGAAGCAGATCGAAGACACAAGCTTTACCTCCCTGAGTTTGTAGTGGAACAGACTAAAAGCAGCAGATCTTGTCTTCTTATACTGGCAGTGAAGCAGATCAAAAACTAGCCTTATCTCCCTGAGCAGCAACGTAATAGGTCAAAGATTGTAGATCTTATCCCCCTAAGCAGTAGTGGAGCAGATCGAAAGCACCAGCCTTATCTCCTTGAGCAGTAGCAGAGTAGGTCGAAGATTGTAGATCTTATCTCCCTAAGCAGTAGAGGAGCAGACAGAAGAAGCCAATCCTATCTCTCTGAAGTTGCAGTGTAGCAGATTAAAAACATAGATCTTATCCCCTTGAAGTTGCAGTAGAGCAGATCGCATCCAGTCTTACTTCCCTGGTGGTGCAGTGGAATAGATTGAAGCTACAACGACGAATCTGTTTCCCGACATTGTAGTTGAAAAGATTGAAGCTACAACAGCAAATCTTACTTCCCCAACATTGTAGTTAATTAGACTGAAGATAACAAACCTTATCTCACTGAAGTTGCAGTGGAGTGGATTGAAGCTAATCTTATCTCCCTGAAGTTGCAGTAGAGCGGATTAAAACGATGAATCTTATACCTCTGAAGTTGCAGTAGGTCGGATTAAATCTTATCATATCAAATATTATCTCCCTGAAGTTGCAGTGGAGCAGATTAAAACAATGAATCCTATACCTTTGAAGCTGCAGAGGGTCGGATTAAATCTTATCATATCAAACTTATCTCTCTGAGGTCGCAATAGAGTAGGTCGAAGCAACAAATCTTATCTCACTGAAGTTGCAGTGGAGCAGATTAAAGCCACAAACCTTACCCCCTGAAGTTGCTACGAGGAAGATAGAAGCTACAAGTCATATCTCTCTTAAGTGCAGTGGAGTTGATTGAAGCAGTAAGATACAGTGGACCGAAACAAAGAGAAGAGGCACCCAAATAAGTCAAGATTCGACAAGACCAGGCAAAATTGACCCTTCAAAAGTCTTTGCTCCATTCTCGTTACACGACAACGAGCAAAGAGGGGCAGCTGTAACGGGTCAATTTTGACCTGAGTCTAAAGACCCAACAAATAAAACCCAAAAAATATATTTCAGTCCATTTAAACCCAAAATTAAAATAGGCCAAAATAGCCCAAATTTTAAAACCCTTAACGGCCCAATAGAGGGTTCCCTGCCTTCCCAGCCACGCCGCAGCCCTTGCTGCTCCCATGTGCCACTGTACATCTTCTGCAGCCTACCCTTTGTGCGCCCTCGGCGCGCACACCTCCTGAAGCAATCCCCCTTGCACCAAGATGGTAAGTCTCCTTTGATAGACCTGCCCAATACCTGCAAATGACACAAAATAGAAACAAGAATAGCGGAAGAAAAGGAAAGAACAGTATAGAACAGTAGCATGCACTGTAATCCAAAACGGCTATAAAAGCCAAACTAAAAAAATGTAAAAAGAGGAGAAAAAAATACAAGAGAGAACAAAGAAATCAATTAGAAAAATCGAAGGTTGACATCTATTTGATCTTCTTGCTTCGTTTCTTTATTTATCTTTATTTTTTATTTTTATTTTTTTCTTACAAATGGAAATAAAAGAAAAAGGAAGGGACTCACCTGTGTTCGGCTTCTAACGCCGCCGAGACAACTGAGGTAGCCACCTCTGAGGATAGGTGGCCGGAAACTGAAAGGTTTCTTGGGTTTTTTGGGCCTTTTGGTTAATATTTTGAGGATTTTAAAAGCGGATTCGGGCTTAGGAGGTTAAAAGGGACTAGATCTGAAGTTTTCACCTTTTCTGGCCACCGTATACGGCAGCGCCGTCGCCGGTGGCCGACGCGGTGGCCCTTTCGCCGGATTATGGGTCTGTGCCCAGAGAAAAAAAGGGGGGGTAGATAGTCTTTTTGTTTTTTTGTTTTAAAGTGGGGAGAAATGAAAATTTTGAATATTTTTTTGGCTTTTATAGCAGGATTAAACGGCGTCGTTTTACTTGGAGGGTTTTAGTGCCAAAACGGTGCCGTTTGGCGCGACCCGTGCGCGACCCGACCCACACACAGGGATCCGCGTGTTTTTATACGGAGGGGTAAATTGCGCTTTTAGCCCCTCCGCTTTTTTTAATTTTTCTCAATCAGGTTTTCTTTTATTTTTAAATCTGCCCCTTTAGTTTATTACCGATTTCAATTTTGTCCTATTTGAATGACGCCGTTTTAGTGGAGAAGGGAAAATTTCTCTTCCTGTCCCTCTATGTTATTCGCATGTTCAATATAGTCCTTCCATTTTCATTTATTTACGGATTTAAACCCTAAATCTTGTTTCAAAGTTTAATTTAGTCCCTTTTCCGTGATTCTTTTTTTATTATTTAAAATTGATAAATTTGATGTTATTGTCGTTATTATTAAGTATTATTGTTATTATATGCTCATTTATACATTAATTCTTTTTTAAATCTTCGTCATACATACATACATACATACATACATACATACATACATACATATACATTTTATAATTCCTATATATATTTACATACTTTTTTATGCTTTATAATGTTGAAATATGTATACGCATACATATATTTTTAATACATACATATATTCTATAATCTATATATATACACATTTTTATATTTTATAAAAAAAACTATCGACATATATACATATATTTTTATAACTACGCATATATATATACATATATTTTTTACTTTCATAACTTAAAATTTTATACATACATATATTTTTCATATTTCCATAATTTTATGTATATACATATATATATATATCTTTTATATTTTTATAGTTCTATTCATTTTCTTTGTTTATTTATTTATTTACATTTTCATTATTATTTTGAAAGAATGTTTTGATTTTATTTGCTTATATGTATTGTTATTTTGTATGTCATTGATTTGTCCTTTTTTTTATCCAATTTATTTTCATTGCAATTACTTGTATTATTTATGCTACATCATTGTATTCATTAACATTTTGTTACGCATACTAATATCCTTTTAAAAATTTCAAAATAAGGCAATGTTTTGCATTTGAAAATTCGAGAAAACGTGCCTTAATGTGCTAGGTTTCGATTTCTCGTTCGACCAAATAGCCAAATATCCTCCTAAATCTTAATCCATGCCATTCTAATTTTTAAGGATCGTACTTTAAATCTCTTTAAATTTTTCAATTTTCGACATTAAGAAATTAATTAATCAACTAGGTGTCAATTTTTGGGCGTTACGAGGGTGTTAATCCTTCCTCGTACGTAACCAACTCCCGAACCTATTTTTTTGAATTTCGTGGACCAAAATTGTTGTTTTAATAAAATGAAATCGTTTATTAAAAACAATCACTTTTCGAGGTGATCCAATCACACCCTATTAAAAAGGATTGGTGGTGACTCTCACTTTCGTTTTCATTTTTCAAAACCCATGTCGACCCCGTTTTATCAAAAAAATGGTGTCAACAATTATGTTTAATTAAAATCTCAAAGTGACCCGATCACACTTCGAAAAAAGATTAGTGGTGTCTCCATTTTCATTTTCAAAGTCGATCTCCGTTTTTCAAAAAATGATTTCGACAATTACCATAACTATTTTTCATACCCATTATCTATAAAAAAAATGCACATCACCCGACTTCACTACATTCACTTTACAAAAAGAAAAATTTATTCTATTAAAAACGAATCAATTTAAAATCTATCTAGTATTTCGGATACTGTGATCTTAATATATACCCTATTTATATTCTATTATATAATATCAATAGTTTAACATGTATAGAATAATAGGTATGAGACAAATTTTTTATCACACACGTAATAAGTGTAGTTGTAATCATGATTAATTTTGTTTATTCAATGTGAAAATAAGGGAGCAAGAATTAACAAATCCACCGACTTCGAGTAAAGCAAAATTGAACTCACTTTTATTGGATAAGACATGTTTGGGATCAAAGCCTTTTCACAAATATAAAAAGCATCAACGCTACTCAATCTTCATGATTATGCCATTCATCATACCATTCACATTGGGGATTAGTGTATTAAGTTTTAATTTAATCGATATTGTTATTAATATAGAAATATATGAGTTCGAGTGCATTAAAATGCATCATTCTCCTATTTATAAGCTGAGAAGAAATTATAAATAATTCTAACGTAATGAAAATTTTAAAATATATATATTTTGAATTAATAAGAAATTATTTTTTTTGTCTAGGGGGTGTTGGTTTAAGTATTTTTATATTTTTGGAAAAATGTAAGATTTCAAAACAATATTTTCTTTTTAAATTTCAATAATTATATCTGTTTGTCAGATTTCGAAATATAGAATATAATATTAATACCATTTTTTAAGCAGTTTTGTATTATTATAGTAATTGAGATTTTTAATAATTTTACCTTATCTTTAATGATTTTAATTTAAATCAAAATAAAACAATAACAATGAATTAAATTCTCTTTTTTTTCATATAACCTTTCAACTATATTTATTAATAGGTTAAAAATGCCATCAGTTTCTATACTCTTTCTAAATTTGAAATTTCGTTATTAAACTTTTATTTTCAAGAATTTAATCCTTTTACTTTTTGGATTTCAAAATTTTGGTCTAATCGTTAATGCTGTTAAATTTTTTTCTTTAAATTTATTGATGTGATATTTCTAAAAAAAAACTCATTTAGTAGTTATATAATTAAAAAAAAGTATTGTTTTAATGAACTTAAATTTAACAAATTAATTTTAACAGTGATAACAAATTGGACTTGAATTTTAAAATCTAAATAGTAAAGAGACTGAATTTCTAAAAATAAAAGTACAGGGAATAAATTCCCATTTTAAGAAGTGTTTAGGAACTTATGGCATATTATCACCTTATAGTATCGTATCTGTTGTATTATATTCTCTATTTCATTATAATAATTTTACCATTCTTTTATAATTTTGATTAAAATTGTCCTCAAGGCCATAAAAATAACGCATTTTAATTAAAAAAATATATAATTTATTTATTTGAAAACGATAAACGAAATTAATTTACTACCAAATGCATTAATTTATTAGTAACATAAATACTATAAGTTTAAGTTGTTGCGTAGTAGCCGACTGATTATTAGTTCTAGTGGCACAGATATTGTTATCAATATATGAGAATGTGTGTTCGAGTGCGCTGAAACGCATTATCCTTTTATTTATGAGTTAGGAAGAAGTTATAGGTAGTTCTAAGTATTGTGTCAAAAAAAGAGCTAGATATGATCATAACCTATAATGATATTATTCACAAAAAAAATTGTTGTGTAATAAATAAATCAAACGTCCATAAAAAAAATGTAGTGAAATGCAAGAAAGTAAGTGTTTTATCAAATCCTTTTATTATAAGACTGATTCGATGTAATTTATTTACTATTAAATAGATCAATCAATCACCATATTAGTAAATGAAACAACGAGGCTCTCATGTGATATTTTTTTTCTATAAAATTCCACGTTATTTTAAATAATAAAACTTAAAACATTTAAATTTGAATTTATTTAAATATTTTCATTATTAATACATTAATTAAATTATGTCATTTAATAATAAGTAAGGTGTTCATGGGCCAGATTATAGATGTCAAGCTCGAGCTCAGCCCGACCATATTAATTCTTTTAAAAAAATATTTTATTATATAAAATAAAATTTAAAAATATAATATATCAAATACAGTAAAAACATTAAAACAAATATTACCCAACAAATTGAAACTACATTAAAAAGTCTTTATATTAAGATAGTTGCAACTAAAATAATAACAAAATTAACAATAAAACAAATGTTCTACAATAGCAAAATACTAGGGAACTAGTTATGCAATTCAGGCTGGCCTAGGTTGGGCTCGGGTAAAAAAAATTTTACTCGAGACTTGGCCTGTTTAGGAGACGGGTCTCATTTTTTGTCCAAACCTGTTTTTTGAGCCTATATTTTTGTTCGAATCCTCCTACTTTTTAAATGGGCCTTGGACAGGTTTAATAATAAGGGACCAATGAGAAATGCGAAGGCCCATGCGGGAAAATGCGGGCTGCATTATGGCACAAAATTAAGTCAATAAGACTTTGATGGTCCAATCCACAAATGCAATGGTTCTAATATTAGATTTATTATCATAAATCATCATATGAATCCACTTTAATTATGCATTTTATTGGATACTCAAATATCTAATTTTTTAAATAATATTAATTTTTAGATTAAACTTGATTAGAAAACATAATCCAAACCAGGACCCGAATTGAATCGGATAACCCGACATCGGTACTGCGTTTACCCTCCGAGTCCGAGCTTCTCAACTACCACACTAAACAGTTGACTGGTAGAGACGATCCCCCAAAAATGGCAAGTTCCACGGTCTCCTTCATCATCATCATCATCATCACCACCGTCCTTTTGCCATCCCTCTCTTCACAGCTGTCCGATCTCTTCCCTTCCAACAACCCGCCGCCCTTCCTCGGCAAGCATTCACACCCAATCAAACAACCCAACCACCACCAACAATACCGTTATGAAACCCGGTATTTTTCCCAACCGTTGGACCACTTCAGCTTCTTGGACCTCCCCAGGTTCCGACAACGTTACCTTATCAACACTGAACACTGGGTCGGCCCTTCCCGTTCCGGCCCAATCTTCCTTTACTGCGGCAACGAAGGTGACATCGAATGGTTCGCCGTTAACACCGGTTTTGTATGGGACATCGCTCCCCGCTTCGGTGCCATGATTCTATTCCCAGAGGTAAATTTAAGGTTAAATTTTGCTATTAGTCTCTGTACCTTACCATAATTGTGGATTTAGTCCTTATTTTGACAACTTTAGTCTCTGTAATTTTCGAATTTTGAAATTTTAGTCCTGGCCCATACAGTAACAGATAAATTCCTTTATTTAAATTTAATTATTAGCAACAAAGGTAAATTTAGTCCATATTCTTCAATCGGATGATTTTAGGTTACTTTTTTGAATTTTGAAATTTCAATTTTGATAAGCTGACATTGCATTAATATGTTTATGGCATCGGATTTTGGAAATAACATATCTTAATTCATTTAATTGTTATTGATTAGCAAGGACTGAAATGTTAAAAGTTGAAAAGAGTAAGACTAAAAATACCAAATTAAAGTACAGCAATTTACAAAGAGTAATAGCAGAATTTAACCTAAGTTTAACAATCTATAATTTTTTAAGGCTGTGTTTGGTTGAAACTAATTGAATTTTAATGTTAATGAGAAATAATTTAACAGCATAGGTATTATGGGGACTCAATGCCGTTTGGAAGTAAAGAAGAAGCTTATAGAAATGCCACTACCCTTTCTTATCTAACAGCAGAGCAAGCCCTTGCTGATTTCGCCGTTCTCATTACTGATTTGAAGAAGAATTTGTCTGCTGAAGGGTGTCCCGTTGTTTTATTCGGCGGCTCCTATGGAGGAAGTAAGCCTTTTTTCTTTTCCGTTTTTCATATTAATTTGGTTTTTGAGGCGTTTATGAAATGGTATAATTTGATTAGTGGAATGGTAAAATACATTGCACAACAGGGTCGAACTTTGCTACGAATCTTGAACATGGACAATAAAACGAGCATAGAATATACCAAAAAAGAATTTATTAGTGGAAAGGGTTTTGATTTATGCCATTAATGATGCAGTGTTAGCAGCATGGATGAGGCTCAAGTACCCTCATGTTGCTGTTGGGGCTCTTGCTTCATCAGCTCCGATTCTTCAGTTTGAAGATATTGTGCCACCTGAAACGTTTTATAACATTGTCTCCAATTCATTCAAGGTTCTACATAGATTTTTTAAGTTAGTTTGGTCTTTATATGGCATCAGTCACCTTCTTTTTTCCCCTTATTTTGTTTTTATTTCTATATATGTAGCGGGAAAGTAGTAGCTGCTTTGACACCATTAAAAACTCATGGAATGCATTGAGGTCCGAGGGTCAGAAGGAGGATGGCCTTAAGCAACTGTCTAAAACTTTTCACTTGTGCCGGTGAGAACGATGGAAGAAAATTTGCATACGTGCATGTTGCTGTAGCATACTATATTATGATTCGACAAGGGATATATAATTTTTTTAGTGATGTAGTTTTTGAAACTCTTGGCAGGGAACTTACAAGTGTCCAAGGTCTATCAGACTGGTTGGATTCTGCATATAGTTATTTGGCAATGGTTAATTACCCGTATCCTTCAAACTTTTTAATGCCTTTGCCGGGACATCCCATAAGAGAGGTTAGTTGGGATATGTATGACTTGGAACTTATATTATGGATTGCGCAAACCATTTATGGTTTTCTGCATATACAGTCACAAAGCTACTTCTCAAACTGCTCTTCCATGGATGTTCTATTTTCATTTGTTCTATGATGTTGTTCCTTTATCAATCAGTGCGCTAATTCGGGGTGACCTTTTGTGAAATAAAAAGTAGGAAAAATATCAATTAAGGGTGACTTATAAATTATAATTGTTAAGTTGATTATGTACTATTATTTTGCTGTTTGTTGATTTGCATCTTTGCTATCTGGAATAAGCTTCGATAAAGGGCGCATTAGTGTTACGGCAATTCACGTCACTTGCAGCTCTATTTACTGCAATTTTATGATTCTTGAATATCTGCTATTGGTAATGCAAGCTTCATATGTAGCAAACTCAGAACTTACTGTTGTGAATGACTTTGATGCACCATGAATAAAGGTTATGATTTGCTTCAGCTACTTTATTTAAGATAATACTTATGCTTTTACCGTGGTCCATTTTTTTCAATGCCAGTCCTGAAAAAATTCTTGGTTCGTGGTTAATATTCAATGATAATGATATGGATTTGCTTATCTTAGAAATGTTTGTATTCTTAATGTGAGGATGCCTAATGTAACTCTTAGATGTTGCTAATATTTTCTTTCATTGTGTTATTGCACTCTTTGCATATAATGTTGCTGTTATTTTGGAAATCGGTTTTCTTGTGGGGTCTTGGCCGGTGTCCAACTTTGTGTTTCAAATATGTATGATCACATTGTAGGTCTGCAAAAGGATTGATGGGTCTCCTGCCGGGTCTAGCATTCTGGAGCGTATATTCAATGGAGTAAGCGTATATTACAATTATACCGGAGAGGTTGACTGTTTTCAACTTGATGACGATCCTCATGGCATGGACGGTTGGAACTGGCAGGTCTTGGGATCAAATTACTTTTTATTCTAAATCAGTTTAATAAATCTCCAAAACATTATATAGTTAAGCATTTTTACTGATTGTTTATGTCATTTCTGGTTCTTGATTTAGGCATGCACTGAGATGGTTATGCCGATGTCTAGTGATCAAAACACTAGCATGTTTCCAGCATATGATTGGGATTACTCTGCTTTCCGAGAAGGGTGCCAGAGGGATTTCCAGGTGACACCAAGGCCTAGATGGATAACAACCGAATTCGGTGGACATGTAAGATAATATAATATGTTACCATATGTTGGCTAGTTCCTTCAGTTTTGTATCGTTTTTTTAGTATTCACAACGTTGAATAAACAATAATGTTCGTATGAAGGATATTGAGCATGTATTGAAATCCTTTGGAAGCAACATCATATTCTCAAATGGTTTATTAGATCCTTGGAGTGGTGGCAGGTTAGCTCCTTATATTGATTTTTATCGAAGTTTTAATCATCTAGTTTCCAATGAATGTTCATGTTATTCTTTGCAGTGTTCTGAAGAATATATCTGAAACGATTATTGCTCTCATCACGAAAGAAGGTAACACATTCCGAAGTCTTTTACTTCTTAATGAGTAGTTAGTGGCGAATATGGATATACTGTAGCATGCATGTAGAATACAGCAAAACATCGTAAACTGATGAATGTTTCAGGCGCCCATCACATTGACTTGCGTGCCTCTTCGACAGAGGACCCCGACTGGTTAGTGGAACAGAGGGCAACCGAGATCAAGCTGATCCAAGGTTGGATTTATAACTATAGTAAGAAAATGAAAGCAACCTTTGAGATATAGATATAATTTGTGTAAATATAGGTTCTAAGGTATGCTTCTGGCCATGTTTCTATGGGTTAACCTGCAATGGATGCACTCGTTTTAGAGGAAAAGTGATGCTTTGTGAGAGCTATGAAATGTATGTCTGTCTCTCCATATATGATCACTATGTCATTGCAATATGAGTTGACCAATTAGTTTTTCTGGTCAGTGATACAATGCCTAGAACTACTCATAACCCTTACTTAACCTTTAAATAGGAGTATAATACGCTTCAACGAACTTGAACTCACGTCTTCCTGACTCAATCGGCTATAGTATGAATATGTTTAAAATAAATTAAAATGACATGTTTTATTTCAATTAAGTCAGTGGATTCAGTTATGAATTTCAATAAATGCTAATGGATCGATTTAATAATTTTAGCCAAACCCTTCATCGATTTAATCAATATAACCAATTTAATTTAGATATGAATTCTAAGTAAAAGCAAGTAAAGATAAACATAAAATTAAGGTTAAAATATATTTATTGTGTTCTTTGTAAATTTGAAATTTAGTCTTTTTATTTCTAAGAATTTAATCTCTATACTTCTAAATTTCAAAATTTAGGTCAAATTGTTAATTCCACCTTAAAATTATTTTGTCAAATTCGTTGGTGTGAATGAAAAAAATGTGTTAGCTCGCAGGGATCAACTTGTAATCGTCGATAGGGAGGTTGAATTGGCCTTTGAGAATTTGTGGTGGAAACAAAGAAAAATATGCAACAAAGAACACCAGGATTTATAGTGGTTCGGCCCCAATTGCCACTCCACTATCTTAACTTACCACACAACTAAGTATTTTCCTAAATTCACTAATTTGGCAATCTTTGGGGACAATGTTTAACCTTACAATCTCTCTTAAGATTTATGCCAAAATCTTAAGATACAAAAACTCTCTCCCAAAGAGAAACAAATAAACAAACAAAGAAGAACACTTGAGCGAAATGAATACAATGAAAGCTAATAAGTGTTTTCAATAAAATGTATGAAAGAAATAAACTCTAAGGGCACGTTTGGTTCGCTGTAATGGAATAGAAGCGTAATGGAATAGATGCATAATGGATTAGAGGCGTAATAGCAATTCAATTGTTTGGTTGAATGTAATGGAATAGAGACGTAATAGTATTCTTGTGTTTGGTTGAATGGAATGGAGGTGTAATAACATAAGGGAAAAAACTAAAATGACTAGAATACCCTTAGCAGAAATTTGTTTAGCTAAATGATTATTGTTATTGTTATTATTATTAAATTTTAATAAGATTATTAATATCAATAATAAATAATTTAATCATATTTTAACATATTTATTATTAAATATATTTTAATTAAAATATATAATTTAATAAAATTCTTAATAATCAATATTCTTATATGAATTTACTAAAATCATAATATATGATACTATAAAATATAATTTGAAATAATTATTATAAAATATATTTTAATTAAAATATATAATTTAATAAAATTCTTAGTATTAAATATTCTTATATGAATTTACTAAAATCATAATATATAATACTATAAAATATAATTTAAAATAATTATTATTAAATATAATTTAATAAAAATATATAATTTAATAAAATTCTTAATATTAAATATTCTTATATAAATTTACTAAAATCATAATATATAATACTATAAAATATAATTTAAAATAATAATTATTAAATATAATTTAATAGAAATATATAATTTACATATATTGCAATGATTTATTTATAAATAAATCAAATTAAATATATAATAATACTCAATTATTAAGTTAGAATATTAATTGTTATAAATTGAAAACAACCAAAGTCAAATAAATTATTTATAATTGTGTTATAAAAAAAAACAAGGATTATATACTTACTACGATGGTAAAAGAAAAACAAATTAATTATAATTTATTTTATAATTTAATAAACACAAATTCTATACTTCTCTGATTATTTTATAATGTCATGTAACTTAAAGTTTTAGTAATTAAAAAGATTCTGCTTTTCCTTATTGCTAAATCCAGAAAGAGCTTAGGAAATTGCTTCAATTTACATTGGCTCAATGTTGAATAAGATCAAGAAGGCAAATATGTTGACAAGTTGCAGTACTGCCTCAATATCTCAGTTCATGCACAAACATAAATCAAGCATTCATTGGAAGAAATTGAAGCACTTGAAAAGCTTGTTGCTCCTCATTTTTCTATTATAGGTAAAACTCCAAACATAATGACATTTCCAAAGTTCTACCATCAATTCTCTATTGACACTCTGTTTTGGTTAACATATGTTACATTGTATTAAACTTGCAAGTAAAAAGCACCACAAATACCAAGGACATAAGCAAGCAAATGCAGTGAGTATTAAGACCAATGCTGGAAACTAAACAATGAAGCTGAATGAAGTCCCCCACTTTCAAATCCATCCATTTCGTATGCTCAAAACCACCATCACCTTGATGCACATTAACTTTCCTATTATTCATTTCAATGTCCTGCAATGTCATCAACAACCGATTTACAAACCCGAGAAACATAGACTAAAAAAACCAGATAACAAAGAAACAAACTGAAGGATGGAGATAGAGAAAGCGAGACATAAAGGAATAGCATCAATCCCACATACTAAAGAAGCAAAATTTCTTTTTTGAAGGAAATTCTACACAAATGTGCATAAGAAGCAAAAATTTATACATATTTGAGTAGCATTTCCATGAACATTTTTCAAGCATTATACAGTACGTAACACTAATTTTTTTTTATACAAAGTATCATTTGAATGGACTTGAACACTTCAACAAGATTGACAATCTACATCTAAATTGACATATCTCTAAGACATCGGCAACCCGCTTCGCTCTACTGACACCTTTCTCAGTCTCACCTACAAGATAACCGCTATAGGCAACCTCCTATCCTATGAAGTATGTTTTCTCAAAAATCCTGTCCTGAACAGACAAATTTTTGACATCTCATCCTAAAAACCCAACAACATATACATTGCCTACCTGAAATTTCAGAAATCTACCATACATTCTCCATAATTCATAAAAAAAAAAGAACATCACAACATATTTTAGTCTAAGAACTGTCGGCAACTAAATATACATTTGTAACATCAAAAATCAAAAACAAAATAATCTTCAAGGTATTAATACAATTGAGACCACAACAGATCATGACAAAGGAATTAATACAATTGAGACCTAGACAAACCTGTCAAAAGTAAATTGTATCTGGTGCATTATACTGCATTGCACTCGAGCATATTAGGAAAACATCAATCTGCATGAATCAAACGCACAAATTTTTAGTTATACCTCAAGTATCACTCCAAAAAAACTATATCCCCTAAATCTAAGTTTTGATTACTACATGTTTGTAGAATCTAAAGACTATCCCCACTGGTCCAAAGCATTTATACTAACATGAAAATTATTTCATTAGGCTTTTCATCTTCTCAATTAACCACAAAAAATAGTGCACACTTGGCAAGTTCACGCACTAAAATTCAGCATAAATATACACATTATTGCCTAAAGCTAGCAATATAAGCATTGAAATGACATTTTGAGTGAAACTGCACCTATTGTCATATTGTACAAGCTCCATGCAGTTCTTAGTTAAGAGAATACGTAAAGTTCAAATGAAGGTCTAGAGTATAGGGGCCAAAAAGATAAATGGAATATTATCAGAAGTGTCAAATATTATACCAGAGCTATGAATTTGCTTCCCTTTAATCATACAAGCTGTGTTTTTGAAAGCAAATCATATAGGCATAAAGCAACCATGGTAAACTATGAAAAAAAAAAGATCTATCTGTTATCAAGCAGCAAATCTGTGTTTGTAACTACTAATATGTAAGTTCTGCATGCATATTCAAGAGAAACAACTAGTATACAAATCACTTACCATACAAAAGTTAAACTAGAAAGCAGTAAACAAAGTGACATTAAAGTGAACTTGAAACAACCAACACTGACTCATAAAACATATTCTTAAGCCTTAGCAACAGCCTTCTAATGACATTTACATGCAATCGCAAGCAACTGGCTTTGAGAAATGAAGTAGACTAGGTTCATTTCTCATTTACAAACATTATGGACAAACATTGCAAGTATTGACAGGTTTTCGATCTCTTCATCAGTCGAGTACAAATTATCAAAATCTGACTCGAACTCTTCATCATCCACATCGTCTCGTGGTATTCTCACTCAACATAACATCAAAGTACTAGATTTCATTTGATATTCACACTCAACAGCAATTATCACCATTTTCTTCTCTACCTTATTCAAGCAAAAACACAGAACCAAACAGCAGAACAACCTAACATCAACTCTTCCACCAGAATCCAAACCTCTCAAAATCCTAAACTCTCTGTTTCAATTTCTAAGAGAGAAAAACTACAAGAAATACTAAAATTAAAGCTACGTCAACAATGGTATCATGAGAAAGAAAATTAAATATCCGAATTAAGTAAAAAAAGAGAGAAAAATCTAAAGGAGAGACAAATAATGGGACAATATTGAAGACAATGTTGAAAAATCTAAAGGAGAGAAAAATTAAAACAAAGAAAGCCGAAGACAATGTTGAAGCAAAGATTCATACATGAAATCGGCCTCCGATGAAGACAATGTTGAGGATTTGTTATGAAAGCAAAATAAATGAGGACATATCTGCAATATCGATGGAGGAAGAAGCAGAAATCTATGAGGGTAGAAAAAGGAAACGAGTCTCGATACCTATTAAAAGGGTATCGATATTTTTTTGTAATTAATGCTGATTTCAATGACCTTTGGAGCAAGAATATTAATACCTTAAGAAAAGTATTGATACTGGATCGATACCTACTAGGTTTGAAAATGGCAGAATGTTAATTTGGTATCGATTATCAGAGGGGTATCGATATCTTGTAAAATATCGACACTTAGACAAAAAGTATCAATACTTTTTGTTCTAGAGCAATTCTAACTTGTTTGAAAATGATTAAAACATATTTGAAAACGTTTGACTCAATTGAAACCATTTCAACTTGATTTTATGAAATTGCTCAACCTTACTTTTATTCAAAAATACTTTAATTTGTTATATTAAAATATATTATCTAATAAGACCCAGTTTAATAAAATACTTACTTGGTAATCCTATAATAAAAAAAATGATGTTGTAATGACTTGAATTTAATAGAAATTTTTTAATAAGGTTAACAATTAGACTTATATTTTTAAATTTAAAAAGTGGAGGGACTAAATTCTTTGAAATAAAAAATAGAGGAACTAAATTCTAAAGTTACAAAAAATATAGGGACTTAGAGGACATTTTAATTTAAAATTAAAATTTAATTTTGGGCAAATCATGATTAAAGATTTGATTGTAACCTACAAGTTGCCCCACAAGAGGATCTTTACAACAAAATCCAGCCGTGGATTAATATTTAAAAAACAAAGCAAAAAAAAAATAAATATTGCTGACGTGGAACGTTGACTGTCACTCTTTGCATCTTTACTCTCATCCTTTCCCTCCATGGCGGCCCCAATTTCCTAATACGACACCGTCTTTCATTTCACCCACAGTAGAAACTTCTTTTTTGTCTTAGCGATTTCCTCTCTAAAGAACAAAAACCCGACTCAGTGGTGACCCGGTGACTCACTACTTTTGATTCTTTTATCTCTTTTCAGCGGAGAATACAAAAAAAGGGTGAAGAATCCGACCAAATCCAGCTAAATCGTACGGAAATTAGGGTTTTAGGGTGAGTTGATCGGGCTTGGAAGATGGCGAGCCCGTTCACGCCGGGTACTGGTAGGGCTTTGTCGATAACTCCGGGGTCTAGGGTTTCAAAGAGTTCTCTTGGTGATGAGACGATCTGGAAGCGGCTCAAGGAAGCTGGATTCGATGAGGAATCTATCAAGAAGAGAGATAAAGCTGCCCTTATTGCTTATATTGCAAAGCTTGAAGCAGAGGTCTGCTTTAAATCTTTATACTGCGTATCTGAATTAATTTTCGTGGTTTTTGATTTGCTGTTTATTTCCCTTTTTTAAGGTTTTATTTTGTTTTTGGTGCAATAGGTAAAAGAAAAGAGTATTAGTATATTTTGAACATTTAAATTGTGTATTGTGAATATGGATACAAAAGACGATATATATATAAGGCATTTCAGTTTTAGATTTTTTTTACTGGGATTTATGGGGTCAATTTTCAATGTTGAGCAACCAAATTAAGTCTTGAACATTGCTCGTGGTTAGAAATTCTGTATTTCACTTGAACGCTAAATGCCAATTTAGTTGCATAACATGTGTTTTCATTGTATGAGCTTTGATTGAACAAACTTGATTTTCATTTACCTATCTGTTTGCACTTTTTGGTCGAGGTGTTGTTTCTGCTTGTGGTACCATGGAATTGAGTTGTTAATTTTGTAGGTTTATAAGAGCTTCTAGGAACATTCATGGTTTGTTTGTTTCTAGCTTCTTTTATTTGTTTCATCCTCTTTTTGGTCAGTTTTTCTCACCTATGTGTCATTATTTTGAGGTTGAGTGCTTTTTATGTGGACATTTTTCCTTATGAGTTTTTGCTCTTGATAGTTCCAATGGATGTGTATTATTAAGCTGTGATCTCTACCTAGCTTAATTTGAAAATGACTGCTTTGTACAAAGGATAAGAGTGTGGAGTGAAGGCAGTCTTGGTTTAGCATATAGTGATCCTTGCATCATTCACATGTTGCTCTTAAGTTCATGTTGTAAATCTTCATTCATACTCTGCTTCTTGTCGCACAGCTTACTAACATATTTTTAATATTTATTTATTCTTGTATGTAGCTCTCTGATCACCAACACCATATGGGCCTTCTTACATTGGAAAGAGAGGAATTGGCTTCCAAGTATGAAGAAATTAAAGCCTCTGCTGAAGCAACTGAGCTAATGCATAAACGGGATCAAGCTGCACATATATCCGCTCTGGCAGAAGCAAAAAAGCGTGAGGATGGTTTGAAGAAAGCTTTAGGAGTTGAGAAAGAATGCCTAGCAAGTGTATGGTTATTATTTGAAGTCTCTCTTTCTTGTAGTTACTTTTTTTTTTTTTACATCTCTTTGAGGACCATACATTTCTTTGGGCTTTGTTGTTGGATTTTATAGATCGAGAAGGCTTTGCATGAGATGCGTACAGAATCTGCTGAAACTAAGGTTGCAGCTGAAAGTAGATTAGCTGAAGCACGTATTATGATAGAGGATGCTGAGAAAAAGTTTTCAGAGGCTGAGACAAAGTTTCGTGCAGCAAAGTCTTTACAGACAGAAGCTACCTTCATCCAACGTGATGCTAAGAGAAAACTCCAAGAAGTTGAAGCACGTGAAGATGACCTTAGTAGACAAATTGTATTGTTCAAAAAAGAGTATGTCATATGCATTGTGTTTTCCTTTATGTTGTTTATTCCATCATTTACTTTTTTGATTGTTTCTCTGTTTTATTTCCCCATCAGTTTGCAGCTGAGATTCTCTTATTTCCCAGGAGGACGTAATTGTGCTTTGTATATGTTTCTTAATTAGTATAATGTTGTCTTTTCTTTGCTGAATTTCAATATGGATTATGCCTTGTATTGAAAAGTTCCTATGAATAAGAATCTGCGACATGATTGCATGGTAATCTATTTAAGCTGTTTTTATGAGACAGACATGATTGATTGCATGTTGTGAAAGTGAACAGGTGAAAACTAATTGGCTGTGGCAGGGTGGTTTTCTGCTGATACATGCCTGCATTTTACAGTTTGCTGATGACATTATAATTCATGTGATAGCTTTTTCCATGATTTCGTATTATGCAATGAGCCTATAAATTCAAATAAAATTTTGTCTCAATGAGTTGTTAATTTTTTGGTTCTATGTTTTAGTTCTGATGCAAAAGAGAAAGAGATCAACCTTGAACGGCAATCATTGAGTGAGAGGAAGAAGATTGTACAGCAAGAACATGAAAGACTACTTGATGGACAAGCTTCCCTGAATCAAAGAGAGGAGCATATTTTCAATAGAATGGAAGAACTAAATTGTCTTGAAAAGGAGTTGGAGGCTTCAAAAGCAGAACTTGAAAAGGAACGTAGAGCTTTGAAGGATGACAAATCCAACCTTGAGTTGACTTTAGTTTCTCTGTCGAAAAGAGAGGAGGTTGTGTATTTCCTTTGCCCATAGCAGTTATGATTTGGAGTGCACTTTCATGTGAATTTGTTTCTTTTACCTCATTGAAAGTCATAATAATTCAGTTCCTCTCATGCAGGCCGTTATTGAGCGAGAAGCTTTGCTTAGCAAGAAAGAGCAAGAGCTGCTTGTTTCTCAAGAGAAACTCGCAAACAAGGAATCTGTGAGTTACTTTGTTGAACAATCTTTAGGATTTTCAACTTTGTTTCTATTTCTTTTATGAGAAATTTATGCTTTTGAGTGAATGATGTAGAGTGAATTTCGGAAGGTCATTGCTAGTCATGAAAATGCATTGAGAACCAGAAACTCTGAGTTTGAGGCTGAGCTTGAGCTTAAGCGCAGAATGGTGGAAGATGAGATTGAAATGAAGAGACGGGCCTGGGAGTTAAAGGAGATGGATATAAATAACAAGGAGGACCAAATTTGTGAAAGAGAACATGGTCTTGATGTTCGATTGAGGATATTAGCAGAGAAAGAGAAGGATGTGGCTGAGAAGTCAAATCTCATAGATGTCAAAGAAAAAATATGAGTGCTTTTGAAAAGGAACTTGAGTTGAAGAAAGCTGCTTTGGAAAAAGAAAAGGAAGAGATGAGTAAAATGAAACTAGAGCTTCAGAAGTCATTGTTGTCATTGGAAGATAAAAGAAATCAAGTTGATCATGAAAAGGAGAAACTAGAAGCCCTGAGAAGTGAGACACATGAATTATCAACTTTAGAATTAAAACTGAAGGAAGAACTTGATTTGGTTAGGGCTCAAAAATTGGAGCTTATGGCTGATGTTGATAGGTTGGAAGTAGAGAGGGCAAAATTTGAAACTGAGTGGGAGTTGATTGATGAAAAAAGAGAAGAGTTGCGGAAGGAAGCAGTGCGTGTTTGCAAGGATAGAGAAGAAATTTCGAAGTATCTCAAGGATGAGCGTGATAGATTGAGAAGTGTGCGTGATGTGATGCAAGAACAGCATAACAAGGATGTTGAATCATTGAATCGTGAGAGAGAGGACTTCATGAAAAAGATGGTGACTGAGCATTCTGATTGGTTCAACAAGATTCAACAAGAGCGTGCTGATTTCTTGTTAGGAATTGAAACCCAAAAGAGGGAGCTGGAGAATTGTATTGAGAAAAGGCGTGAAGAATTGGAAAGTTCTTTGAAGGAAAGAGAGGAAGCTTTTGAGCGAGAAAAGAAAAATCAACTTGATCATATTAGTGCTCTAAAGGAAATAGCAGAGAAAGAGTTGGAACAAGCTACTCTAGAAATGAAAAGGCTTGATGCTGAGAGGACGGAAATCAAGTTGGATCGTGAGCGAAGGGAACACGAATGGGCTGAGTTGAACAAGTCTATTGAGGAGCTTAAGGTGCAAAGACACAAATTGAAGCAACAGAGGGAATTATTGCATGCTGATAGAAAAGAGATACATTTTGATATTGAAGAGCTAAAAAAGTTGGGGGACTTGAAAGCTGCTTTGGATAATATGACGGTGGCTCAAATGCAGCGCTCTATTGTAGAGCTTAGCCAGCTGAAAGCATCTGAAAGAAATAATCTGAAGCAGCAAGCTGTCCTGCAAAATGTGGAATCTGGTTCAGATAAAAATAAGATTTTTGCTGTGAATGGCAATGGATTCAACTCTCCGATGGCAAAACCAGATAGCAGTCCCTCTGGCTCTGCCCGTTTCTCTTGGATCAAGCGCTGCAGTGAATTGATATTCAAACATACCCCTGACAAGGCCCAAATGAAGCCTGAAGAAAGACCATTGGAATTGGATGGAGAACCAAAGACACTGGAAGTGCCCTCTGAAGGTGAGGTTTTTGAAAGAACTCACGCTGGAAGGAAAAGGAGAGTTGACAACATGCCTTCAAATGGCACCAAGAAGAGTAGGCAAAAGGATGCTTCTGTACTTGAAGTAGAGGATAACACTCACCGGTATCCACTTCTGTACTTGCATTATTTTTTATTTTTTCAACATGTTCTTTCTTGATGCGCATAGCTCACTTTTCTTTACAATAACATTTGTTCCTTTTTCAGTGTACATTCAATTGAACCAAATGTAGTGCTGGATCAGCCTGAATTAATGTCATACAATCAAAGTGAAGGAGGGGCTGATGAAACCAATGAGTTGATTGTTGATAGAGTAATTAATATTTCTGAAGCAATCCATGTAAAAGAGACTGTAGATGATTTTTCCAATGTAGAAAATATAGACCAGTTGCAGGATACGGGAGAGAAGGATAAATCTGGGGAACCATTAGTGGTACCTATGGGGAATGTTTCTCAACTTACTATCCCTTGTCAGGTAATTTCTGGTCGTACCTATTTGCAAGTTTCTTGCATGCTGATGACATTATGAACATTTTACCAGACTCTTATTTACAATTGAATTCTTTGCTCTTTTCCCCTTACCGATATATCAACATTTTTTAACAGTAGCACTTGTAATATGCATACAAGTTGATCTGGTATTGATACAATTTCTATCTTGTAGGAAATGTTCCTTGGCATATTTAGTCAGAGCAAAATCACCCTTCTTATTGCTGTCTATGTTTTCTTAGTTTGATATATGCTTCTTTAGTTACGTTCCCTTGTCCGTCCTTATTCTGTATCCCTAAGGTTCATGCAATTATTTTTATTCTGCAGCGAACGGAAGACAAGTCGGGAAAAGGCAAACAAAAGCTTGAAGACAATGTTACCGTCCAACCAGATGACAAAGTGAGAACCAGATCGAGGGCAGGGCTGAAGCAAGTGTTGTAGAGATATAGTTTCTTTCTAGCTGATAAAGTTGATTGATGTTTCAACTATTTTTCACAAAGGTACTCTTTTCTTTCCCGCCTTCCATCTTAGCCTCCTGTGAAATCATGAATTATGAGAGATCAATCATTGAACTTAAAGCAGCCTTTTCTAATCACTCCTTTTGGTGTATTGCAGAATAGCTGAAAACACTAATATATACTTGAGAAGGGATAAGTTTGCGTTGCAGTAACTAAAATAAGCAAACCGTTTTAACTAACTCGGATCTTGTTTAAAAGAATGAACTTGTCAATGATTGTCCATCCTCTTCTTTCTTCAGGTATGGCTTTTTAGTATATGGTTTTCTGATATTTTCTTGGTTCATAGGGCGATGGTGTGATGGGTTTTGGTTGAGAGAGTCTTGTGTTGGTTTGGTGGCCGAAATGATGGCAAAATCTTAGTGGTTTATCGACGTAGTTTGGTATATGGTGTTGGAAATCGTTGGGGATGGATTGATGCTTTAGTCCCTAAGATCTCTAAATGTGTTTATATATGAATAGAAAATGAGGGAATGCGGTTTTATTCATATCCCTGAACTTTGAAATGTTATTATTATATATTATAGAGTTGATCATGGTTTCTTGTTTCTCTGTTTCTATTTTTTGCTGAATACGTATACGTGTATATATTAAAAATATAAAGCTGATTGGCTGATTGCTCGCTTAAAGTTAGAGTCAGCGCTTTCTTTTGTATATACTTATTCAGGTAAAAACTTTAGTACCCTTGTAACAGTTAAAACAACATAATTGTTCATGGAGATTACCATTTTTGGGTTAAAAAACTAAATATTTATTATGCCTGTCAACATTCATTTTCCATAGATTCCCTTTATGTCTATTTATTTTTATATATATATTTAGAAACGTTAAAATTTACAATTCCAAGAGCAAAAGTATGAGTTATAGTTAGGGGTAAGTAAAATTAGTGAAGTTTGTGTTGTTCAAGTCGGTTTTATTGGTTCGGTTATGGTCTCGATTAAGTTGGTCATTAAACCAATTTAGTATATATTATTTATTTTACCTTCAAAAAATATATATATTCTTATGTCAGCTCTGTAGCTTTCCTAGAAGATACTTAACTGTGGGTGGTGTCGGCTGCGAATTTTCATTACACTTTTTCAATTAAGCAAAGCTTGGTTGGATTTATCAGGAGGAGGCAGGAGGATTAGAACCAACTTTTTGAAAATGGGTATTAGCTGTTCATTTGACGACCCAACATGAAAACATGCTTTTCACAGACAAACAGCTTTTCTCCATCACCTACAATGGATTCAACCAAAAATCCTATTTTGTTGACTTTTAAAATGAAATTGTTAATGACATACACTAATCCAAGGCCAAGGTTTCAATTTTCATTCAAATACTTCTATTGATGTAATATGCTTTAGAGTTCAATTTGTTTTAGTAGTAGCGATTAGCCCCTCACCTTAGGTGCTTTATTTTAAATTTCAATGCAAATACTTCACTAAAATAATCAGGTAATCCTGATATCCCTTTGAAGGGCTTTTATTTATTTATTTACAGAAACTAAATTTCCTTCCTCTAGTACAATTGCGATATATATGCATGAAACAGAAAGTAACGACAAGAACAATAACATAATTTTATAATAATAACTCCATAGAAAAAAGAAGCATTCAGTTTTGATGATATTTATTGTAGTTATGTTCATTGGTTGTGTTTTCTAATATTTTATTTTGGTTACACTTATTCAAACATGTATTTGTAGCTGTGCCTGTACTTATATTTGTAATTAGGAGTGGCAATGGAGCAAAGCAAGGAGTAATACTGCCAAATCCATTGTGGCTTCATAGTTGGCGCACTCTATCTTACCATCTGACCTGTGTAATTTAAAAAATCAGCATTACTTCTATAAATGTTAGATGCAACCATCCCTATTCTGCCCTGTTTAAATTTAATTTTTGTTAATTATTTTTAATATTTTTGGTTCTTTTGAAGGCAAGTTCTTCAAAAAAAAAAAAAAAAAACATAAAGCATGAGCTTTTATTTTATTTTATGTTATAACACATTTTTACCTTTTTAATAATTATATATATAAGAGTAAAATAATAATTTTATATAGTGAAGTAGGGTGGGACAAGGTAAGCAATTGCCATAATAGTTTCATATCCATTGTAAAAAAATATCAGCTTGTTTTATCTTACATCCACTTTTCAAAAAAAAAAAATCTACTCCATTCAGAACGGATCAAGTTATTTAATATTGTAACCTAAATAAAATATTCGTTCCATTTGGATTTTGCTATTCCTATTGTAGCCTAAAAGAATTGCCCAAGCTTTTGTGAGTTATTATGCACAAAACTTTTTATTAATTGAAAACACAATATGATTATTACATGTGTTTATTAGATAGGTCGGGTTATGTTTAGATTACGCCCATGTATAGTATCTATATCATACATAGGGATATCATTGCTTAAGTTTGGCTTATATTACAAATGAGTATACTTTTTTATCCAACTCATTTTTTTGGGTCCAATATTTTTGCCCAAACCCTCTGAAATATTGGATGTGAGTTTAAGCTTAGACGAACACCTAAGCCTTTAAACAAGTCTAACAATGGCCTATCAAGAAGTCAAGCATGCAAAGATTAATCGACTTAATTGACATACATAATACATTTTAATCATTTTAAATATATTTATATAATATATTCCAATTAAGTGATTTAACCTATCGAACCGATCAATGTTAAGTTGATCCGATTAAATCAATTAAACCTATAAAAGTCAATTAATTTAATTATAGTAGGAGGATTAATGCTCTTTATATTACCCAACCCAGTTTTTGACAAAAAAAACCAAACCCATGAAAATTGATTGTCATTTCATTCATGAAAATTTTCTGAGCAATTTAATTTCTACTAGCTATACGAAGATAAGAGAACAATTTGTTGATTTGTTTAAAAACCACCGCATGAAAATCGAGTTGATTATCTATGTAACATGCGAATGAAAGTTTTTTTTTTGGGTGAGAAAAGAAAACACTAAATAATTACAAAACCAACGTTTGAGCGAAAGTAACACCCGTAGGCTTATCCTTATCAATAAAGGTACGAACCATCTCGGGGGGAACGTCAAGAATTTACAAATTGACTTTCTTGATCAAAGCTTGCTTAGCTAAACAATCCGCAACTTGATTTTGTTTCCAAGGAATATACCGCAGAAACCATTGATTTTCCTGAGATAAAAAATTATGGATTCGCCTAATTAAAGCGGAATTTGAAACAGTGGAAGAGCTTCCGAGAATGCCTTTAACAACTTCCAAGCTATCAGAATGAATGATAACTTGGTCATAACCCCTTCGTTGAACAAGTTTGAGACCGTTAAGACTGCCCCAGATTTTCACATAAAAAACTGAACATTTACCAAGGAATCGATGATATCCAACAATCTAATTTCCCTCCTTATCACGAACAACGCCCCCAGCTGCAGCAAGTCTAGAATCCAGTTGCACTGACCCATCAGTATTAAGATAGACCCGTTCCTCAGTGGTATGTGCTTCAAAAGAGCGCTCAAGGCATCCAAAAGGGACTTCTTGAGATGAAAAGAAGAAATGGATCGCCCAACTATAAGATCCTTGAACTATTACTTTTGAGCTTCAAGGTTTGCCTTGAAAGATGTATAAATTTTGATTTTTCCATATACGCCAAATAAGCAATCCAAAAAAAAGGCCCAACTAGCTCCCCCTCGTAAATCAACCTATTAACCTGCATATTAAGAAGAAACCAATCTCGAGAAAGAAAAGAGAACAAATTTAAAAGGTACTTACCTGGATTAACCTGAGCCCAAACATCCTTAGCAGTCGGACAGTCTCGTAGAATGTGTAAAATATGTTCCTAATGATACCCACAAATGAGATAGGAGGAATTATCCGAAAGACCTCTCCTAAATCTTTTTACATTGCTAAGAATTCTTCCTTGTAAAATCGTCCAAATAAAGATAAGAACTCGTTGAGGACAAGGAAACTTCCAAACATTCTTCCATTTCTCATCTCTCGGATTCTGGTCTCCTTCCTTAAGAGCCTTATAAGTAGTTTTAACAGAAAAAGCACCAGGCAAAGTGTAACTCCAAGAAATTTTATCGGGACCTTCAAAAGGATGAGGAGGAGGGATACCCTTAATAGCCTGGATCACATCTTCTGATAACCAAACTCGAAAAATATCTAAGTTCCACAAGCCATCTTCAGTAATCATCTTATGCAAAAAACAATCAGAATTCATATTTACATTAGAAGAAGTGTGTCTAAACAGAGGCCCAATATCGGGAATCCAATTGTCTTTCCAACACTTAATTTTGTGACCATCTCCAACAGACCAATGTAAGTTTTCAC
This sequence comes from Gossypium hirsutum, assembly GCF_007990345.1. Classification (NCBI taxonomy): domain Eukaryota; kingdom Viridiplantae; phylum Streptophyta; class Magnoliopsida; order Malvales; family Malvaceae; genus Gossypium; species Gossypium hirsutum. Next base: position 3,388,481 of record NC_053439.1, on the reverse strand, counting down.
TAAGTAACGCCCAAATTTTGGAAAGAGACTTCCAGAGAAAAGAACTCTTATTCCTATCAATGCAAATTGGTAACTCATCTTTCATTTGGTACTTCGATCTAAGCACACGAACCCAAAAAGCTTCATTGTCAGGCACCAATTTAAACCCCAACTTTAACAAAAAATATTATAATATCAGAGTTTCCTCAAACCAAGACTGCCGCACACTTTTTGTTGACAAATGGATTCCCAACCTACCAGAGACATCTTCTTTTTCCTCTCGGAAGACCTCCAGATAAACTATTTCACCAAACTTTCAATCTCATCGTGAAATTTCCTAGGTATCATCATGGACTGCATGAAGTAGCTAGGAATAGATAAGAGACCTGATTGGGCTAAAGTGATGCGTCCTGTTAAAGAGAGATTTTTGACTTCTTAGCTTTGAAGCTTACCACGCACTTTTTCCACCACGAACTAAAGAGTGCTACTAGTGACCCTCTGGTGAGAAAGAGGAACTCCAAGATAATGGCCACGATTATGAACTTGCTGAAAACCAAACGTAGTGCTGAATGTATCCATTGTAAATTCATCCACACCTTTAGAAAAAAATGTTGGTCTTCCTAGCGTTAATTTTATGCCCAGATAATGCACAAAATCTATCTAGAATATTTTTTAAGACTCTATCATGCTTCAAATCTGCTTTACTGAAGATAACCAAATTATCAGTAAAAAACAAATGCGAAATAGTAGGCCCGTTTCTAGAAAGACGAATAGGGCTCCACTTTCCTTCCGAAATAGCAGACTGAATCAAATGACCAAACCACTCTATACAAAGCACAAAATGATAGGGAGAAAGAGGACACCCTTAACGGATACCTTTAACAGGTCTGAATTTAGATAACGATGCTCCATTCCACATAACTTGCATAGTAGAATTAGAGATAGAGGACATAATAACATTAATAAGATAATCGGGGATACCTGCCGCTTGGAGAGAAGTGTCAATGAATTCCCAACTAACTCTATTATAGGCCTTCTCCAAGTCAATTTTAATCACCATTTATTTCCCTTTTTTTCTAACATCTTATAGTATGAATTACCTCTTGAGCTAAAATAATGTTCTCATTGATATTTTTTCCCGCAATAAAGCCAGCCTGTTTCTACGTAATAATTCTAGGCAAGATATGCTTAAAATGATTAGCAATTACCTTCATCATCAACTTGTATAGAACTGAGCAAAGGCTTATTAGCCGGAATTGACCAAAAACTTCAGGATTTTAAACCTTCAGAATAAGAATGATCAAGGTATTATTCAGATCAGGATCAATAGAATTTCCATCGAAGACCTTCCTGACCCAATCACAAACCGCTCCCCCAATAGTGTCCCACTGCTATTGGAAGAAAAGGGCTTGAAAACCATCACTACCTGGTGCTTTAAGAGGAGCCATATCAAAAAGAGCCTCCTTAATTTCCATATTTGACACTGATTTCCCCAAAAAATTAATATCAACTGGATCAAGCTGAGGAAAATCGCTAGGAGGTAAAATACCCAAAGGCGCAAGAATTTCTCTATACAATCTTTGAAAGAACTCGTTCACCTCTCCTTCAATGTCCTCAAGGTCGTAGATCCAATTACCATCAGAATTGCGAATAACAGAAATACGATTATTTTTCCTCCTTTGCAAAGTACGAGTATAGAAAAACTTGGTGTTTCGGTCATCCAATTCAACTAGTCACACTTTGCTTTTTGCTTTCAAAGAAGTTTTTCGTGGTGAAGAACACTCTCAAGTTCTTGCCGAAGAGACAAATCCTCCTGATTTAAGCGGTAAGACCAGAGTAATCCCTTATCCTCTGGATGTTGGTAATTCTTTTGATAAGATCTATCTTGCGCGTGGTAATATTACCATAAACATGTTTATTCCACTCCTTAAGTTTATGAGTGAGCTTACCAAGAGAATTAGATATATTACCAGAGAAATCCCAATTTTCCTTAAAAAATCCATCAAAAATCTAAAAGGTTTTCCCCGAGGGAGAGAAATACTCGGATTCAGAACCAAAAGGAGAGGACGATGGTCTGACTTAATCTTTAAAAGGTGAGAAACCATGCAATTAGGAAAATTACATATCCAGGCCTCATTTCCCAAAAAACAGTCTAATATCTCGAACAAAGATCCCCTATGCCAAGTGAAGAGAGGCCCTCTGAACCTTAAATCATGAAGCTCATCTGAATCAACAAAGTCACCAAAATGTAGGAATCTCCTACCCCTAGAGAGGCCCTCAGGTTTTCAGAAGAGGAGAGGATTGTGTTGAAATCATAAATAGCAATCCAAGGGATCTAACCAAATGGATTTGTAGACCTCAATTCATTCCAAAGAAATTGACGCATTTGCCTATTGGGACTACCATAAACAAAAGAGATAAAAATAGGATGTGACGAGGGCATTTGCCAAACCCGAGTCAAAATGAATTGCGGATGGCTACGGACCACCTCAAGGCAAACGGAATCTTTCCATCCTAGCTAAATACCCTCAAAGAAGCCAATCGCCTCCACATGATAAGAATACTGGAAACCCAACTTAGCAATAATGTTGTCAGCCTTGGCCCCACTTACCCTCGGTTTGAGCAAACTAACAATATCAGGTTTGTACTCCATATCGAATTTTAGAAAAATTCTAGGAAATTTAACATTTGCACAACCTTAGAAATTCCACGAAAAGATAGTAATATTTATTAAATAAAATTAAAAAATAGGAGATCATACCTAGCTTTCGAGGCCAATATTGTCTTCCGAATTTGAACCTACTCTATCTAGCTCGGCATTCAAATTCTTGCTGAGAATTTGAGGAGATAAGAGCTCCGCCATTGCCTCTATAGACTCAGCTAAAGGAATGCGCGTGTTCCTAGAAGGTTTAAAACGATTCTCTCGAACCCGTAAAGCAAAAGAGGTCTTTCGATTACTTCAACTACCACTGTCTCTAGCATCGCTTCTTCGGTCTTTAGGACTAGTTAAATTCGAACCCAAAGCCGAATCCAGGACCTCCACTAATCACGAACCCGATTTAACCTTTTGATTAGATTGAACATTTTTTTTAAAAGTAACTGCTGAATGCTTACTTGGATTAAGTGTATTATCGAATATAGGAACAATGAATCCTTTGGATTCATCAAACATGAGATTGTAATGTGCTTTAATTTTATCCAAATCTTCGACTTCAATATTAGCCTGATTTCTAGAATCCAAATTGCCTTGACGCTTGCGTCATCAATTGGAATATTATTTTGTAAACCTGCATGCTTCGAACCTGCAGAAGAAGAATAGAAAAAAATAGAATCAGGTAATTTAGCCGTAAACCCCCCATTATTATTAATAAAACCACCCAACCCCATAGGCCTTTTCCCCAAAGATTTATCCAAAGAATCTTTGGAATTTTGGCGCAAGCTTTCCACAGCAACACTGCCCAAATTATCATTCATAACAGGCCCCCTAGATGAGCCCAACCCCACATTACCCCTATGACCTGCATCAACTAAAGAACCCCCAACACCTTTTTTATTAACCTTAGTTTTAAAACTCCTTGAATTAGTAGCCACCTCCATATTAGCTTTTTCCCTTAAAATTTCTCCAACAGATAGCCCCGCATCATCACTTAAATCCTTCTCCACCATCAATGCTAAAAATCAGGACCCTAACGGGTTTTTAGTTTGTTTCGCCAAACCGTCCGCCAAAAGATCCTGTTTCCCCCACCGTGAAGATTTTCTTTCCACCAACATCCACGGCCCAAACTCCGGTTCCTTCTCTCTACTTCTAGAACCAGTTGTTTCATCGTCTATGCTGCCCCCGTTAGGAAGGGCCACCCCGATCGACGATTCATCACGATTCAGCACCGGGTTTTTATCCGTCCCAACCGATGGGCACGTTTCTTTAACATGCCCATACTTACCACAAGAGAAACACACTGTCGAATATGGACAGCACCGTCAACAATAACCTGCAAAATCAACGGCTTTTCCAGATTAAAGTAAACAGCTAAACGAGCAAACTGGCCTCTGGTCTGATTATCAGTCTGGACATCAAGTTTAACCACCTTTCCGATGAGACCCCCAATGGCTTCAATTATTTTCCGTTTATAGAGCTATCCCGGGAGACTCGGCAGATGAATCTAGGCCAACACCACACTAGGGTAAGGTTGAAAAGGACTAAAGTGTTTAGTCTATGGTTGAACAGTCAGGTATTGTCCATAGATGATCCAAAGGCCCTGTGTCAAAACTCTGTTGTAATCATCAGCAACCTGAAATTTAACCCAAAAAAGCCATTACTAATGTCCATTAAACGAATAGAATTCACTGGTTTCCAAAGAAAAAGAATACGATTATGCATGGCGTTGTAATCGATGTTACGCCCTAGAAGTTTGACGATGACCGTTGTCGAAACCAATTTTATTTTAAAAAATGGAGTCGACTTTTAAAACAAAAATAAAGTCGCCACCGATCTTTTTTCGAGGTGTGATCGGGTCTCTTTGAGATTAATCATTTTAATAAAACATTTTGATTTATTAAAATAATGATTTTGGTCTACAAAATTCGAGAAAATGGGCTCGGGAGTCGGTTACGCACGAGGAAGGATTAGCACCCTCGTAACGCCCAAAAATTGGTACCTAATTGATTAATTAACGTCCTAATGTCGAAAATTTGAAAAGATTTTAAAATACGATCCTCTTTAAAAACCTGAATAAATTGAATTTGATGTTAAGACCTCATTGTCCCGAAGTAATAAGATGTCACATCCAGTAAGTTAGGATATGAGATTTTAACCCTCGAAACTAAACTTGTGTCATGCATTAAAGTTTAAAAAAGATATTCGATTATTTGTTTAATGTCTTAAAGTCGAATGTCGAAAAAAGATTGAAAAGTGATTCCCCTTTTAAAAATATTTATTGAAAATTATTATTTTCAGAAGATTGGGTCTAATGTCTTGCTTCAATGAGATGAGGAAATTGAAACCCCGTAAGTTAGAGCACGATTTCTCATTGTTCCAAAGACGACATATTGCAAACTTCATTTTCCCTTTTTTACGAAATTGGATCAAAGCGAAAGTTTAATGCAATATTAACAATGATATAAATTTGACTTATTTGAAATGAAAAGAAATGAAATAATCAACTTTTGGAAAATAAATCGGAAATTTTAACTATGATGTAATGTTCAGAATTGAAAAGCAAATGTATGAACATGGAATAACATACATGGGCAGGGTACTAAACAATATGTGCGTACAAACTCCAAACACACATAATAATTATCGGACTCGAAATAATATATAAAACAAACTTAATTCCAAAGAAAAGGTACATAAATAAAACAACGTGAAGTAAGTAATAGGCTAAAAAATTATTATGCAAATCAATTTAAGGTAAAACAAAGACATGAAATGAATTGAAATAAATCATTTAGTAAATTGTTTAAAACAACTAATAAAACACGATATACAAAAATATTTAAGCAAATAAAGAATGAAGAAAAATTAGAATATACATTATATAGAAAAATAATAATTTTTTTTTAAAAAAAAGTAACGTGTATAATTCAAAATAAATAGTATGGATGGATGGAGTTTAAAACAATACATGAATTAAAACAAATAATATATATATGAGTGTACAATTTAATACAAATAATATCTACAATTTGAAATGAATTGGATAATTTACAAAATATAATAAATTTGAAATAATAATACATATAAAATTTAAAATTTTTTTATGATAATTCTAGAGTAAACATATGTGATAAATCCAAAATAATAGTACATAATAATTTTAAAATATTAATGATAAATTTTAAAATAAATATACATGATAAATTTAAAATAATGTTACGATGAATTTAAAATAATGATATTGATAAATTACAAATAATAAAACGTGATAAATCTAAATTAATAATATACAATAAATTAACTTAGATAATATTAATGATAAATTTAATAATAAGTTTAAACATTCAAATCATATCCAATTTAAAATTTAAAAAAACATAATAATCAATACTTAAATAAATAAAACACAAGCAAATTAAATCAAACTAGTGAGGATTAAATTGAATTTAAAACAGAATTAAAAGGAAAAAATAAGAATAAAACAAAACTGAGGGCCAGAATATGGAAAACATAGATAGTATAAAAAATAAATTGCAATTGATAATATATGAAAAAAATTTAAAGCAAATAATCAAACAATTTAAAATGGATGGTTTATAACACGAGTTTTTAAAAAATAAACAACATGTGTGACATAATATTAAAAACAAATAAAGTATATAATTAATGAAAAAAATAAAAGAATGATAAGAATGGTTAAATGAATGAACAATATGTAAATAAGAAAGTTGATGGATAAATAAACGAATAAAAATAAAAGAATAATTAATGATTAAACAATTAAATGGATAAATAAAAAAGGTTAAAAAAATGCTTAAGTCAGCCTAACTCTCACAATATGAAGATTCAACGAAATTCCTCCACCAAAATCCAACTCAAATGAAAGCAACTTAAAAAGAAACGAAGATGAACGAAGAACAAAATAAGAACAAGCCACATAAAATAAGTACGTAAGAGGGAGAAATTTGAGTGAATGCTCTTAAGAATTATTATTGCTCCAAACTCCAGTGTTTTACAATGAAGGGAGAGGCCTCTATTTATAGTTAAGCCTCCCCCAATCCAACGGTATAGATCAATTACATCAACGGCTAAGATTAAAGGGTACCTGCAAATTAAATCTCTAAGATTACAAAATCTTATCTTCTAAGATTGCATATCTTATCTAAGATTGCATATCATTGCATATCCTTGAAGATTATGTTTCCATATGTGTCAAGCTTGTAGATAGACTTTCAACCTTTTCAAGTAATGGGTCATTCCGATCGGGCCAAATGATATAATTTTGGACTGGACTTAGACTTTACTTTATTATTTTGGGTTTATTATTTTTTTGTGAGCCCGAGCTAAATTGACTTATTACAACCGTCAATTTCCATTTCTCTGAAGAGAATATCCTTAATACGATCCAAGAAGGCGATAGTAGGAACACCGTCAATGATGGTCGTACTCGCATCTCCTTCTAGCAACTCAAAACCATTATCACTCCCCGCAGAAAGCACAGAACGATCCGAGTCGGAGACTACAGTATGTCCTTGCAAGAGTTTGTTTTTCCACGACATAGTCAGTTGTGGATCAGGATCCACAGCCAATAGAAGTATCTCCTTCAACAAAATTATCTTTTTCAGTTATCTTTACAAGGAAAAAGAATCTTTCTAGTATTTTCTCCATACTTTTTTAGTTATTATAATTTTGTCCTTATTTTCCTCTAAGTCGTCGACAGCGAAATCTCCAAACTATACGATATTGACATGCTTTTGCTTTCTTAATTCCAGAGCCTGATGACTAAAACCTACGATATCTATATAATAATAAATGTATTTTATCAATTTAGTTCTTTTAATTAAATTTGATCATTAATTTTTAGAAATAATCAAATCACATTTTTTAATGAAAATCACGTGACACTTCACGTATATTTTATGTTGACAGGATACTATTTATTGTATATGTTATATCAACAAAAATTTTAAAATTATAAAAATATTTTAAAAAATTCAAAAGATAAAAATAAAAATTCATAAAAAAAATAAGCATGAACCACACACAAATTGCCATGTCCATTGCCAAATTTAAAATTTTAGTAAATACTTTTGTTAAAAAAACATTATAGCGAAATTTTACTTTTTTTAAAAAAAATTAACATCAAATTTAGTTAAAAAAAGCGATTATACCTTTTTTATTGCTTCAAAACCGCGTTATAACTCTAAACCTCTATCAAGCATTTATAGATTTCTTGCAAGCAACTCCCCAAAGCTTTCGTAGAGTTGGTGGATCGACTAGGAAACAAAATCGAAAAACTGTTTTTACCTTTATTTTCATAATCTAAATCTCCACAAAATCTTACTTTTTGTTGACGAAATATGTTGCACACTTAGAATAAAGAAAAAGAAACCACATTATTGAGTGTTAAAACTTGAATATGACATTGTTAAGAGAGGAGAACTATGAACCCTAAAAGAAAAAAGAAGAAGAAAGAAGACAGCTATTTATATAAGTATAATAAATTATTTCTATATTTGATCATCCATGGTGGATATAGCACAAACACACTACGAATCCCATATGGGTTGAGTGCAGTTTCTCTGTTTACAAATTAAGAAATAACTTATAAAGAATAGGCGTCTTCAAATCTCTAAACAACTCCTACCCTTCCTTCTCAGTTCAATAAAATGTTGACACCGAACACAGTTGATCCCAGTACCGGTTGGATCTCTAAACAGCTTCTACCCCTTTCGTCTTATATATATTTAAATCCATAATATGTTCACACCGAATGCAGTTGACACCAGTCTGGGTTGGATCTCTAAGCTCTCCTATCAAATACATATATGCATGTCCACACTAGGTAAAAGTTATGGCTTGAATGACTTTATCGTTGATCTTGTTCATTGAAGGACTGAAACGATAACCTGAAAATCCATTTCCCAATGTGGGATTCTTTCCTTAACTTTTCCGACTCTTGGTGATTATGTTTTTTAATGGAACCAACGAAGGATTTTAACCTTTGCATGGCGAGTTCAAGTGCATCTTCCGACATGTTAGCGAAACAAACCCTAAACCACCCTGGTTCATTACAATGGCACGAAGAACCAGGAGAAATGTTGAGTTTAACATCGTAAATTATCCTTTCCCAAAGCTCCATTTCAGCTTCAAACGTGTCGGAGCTTAAAAGATGTCTCATATCAACCCAACAAAACAACCCAGCATTGCTTTCTAAGCAACGAATGCCGGATTTTTCCAGGCCGGAAACCAGTTTCCTCTGTCTCTTTAAAAGCCTGTTTTGGTTTTTAACAATGTAATGGTTCCTGAATTTCTTGTCGGATAACATGACTGAAAGAAGGTACTGAGTTTGTGAAGAAACAAGACCGAAACTCGACATTTTCACGGCGGCGGACACGACGGTGGGATCGTTGGAATAAATTGCACCGACACGAAAACCAGGGAGACCCAGATCTTTAGAAAGGCTATAAACAATATGAACTCTGTTGTTCTTCTCCATGTTCATGTCTTTTAAAGCTTCCATTATGCTTATGAAGCTTGGGGAATTAAACACGGTGCCGGAGTATATTTCGTCACTGATTAAATGGATTTGTTTGTCGGTGATGAAGTTGATGAGCAGGTTTAGTTCGGGTCTTGTCATTGTTGTGCCTAATGGATTTGATGGGTTGGTGATTAAGATTCCTTTCACTGTTAAGTTTTTTTTTTGTGCTTGTTGATAAGCTTCTTCAATGGCGGATGCTGTGATTCGAAAACAATTGGAGCTGGTACAGTGGATCGGTACTATCTGAACACCGGTTCTCCATTTGAGATCTCTGTCGAATCTGTGAAACAATGGCGGAAGAAAATAATTCATATAGTTTGTCAGCACGTATTTGATGATTTCATGCATAAAGTTACAGGTAAAATTTTTATTTTAGTCCTTCTACAATGTTAAGATTTGACATTTAGTCCCTATATATTAATTTGAAGTAGCTTAATCCTCTACTTTTACAATCCCATTAATTAGTCCATTGTTAACTATTTCGAGTAAAATATGTATATGGATTTTTTTCTTAAAAACACTGCTTTTAACTCATCATTTTAAGGGTGAAATTAAAGATAGGTAATGACCCTAACCCCCCAAAATGGTATATCTACCTTTTAGTCCTCTCAAAAAATTTAAAATCAAAAGTTACTATATGGCAAAAATTATACTTTGGCCTCTTAAAAATGAAAAAATTTATATATATTTTCTTAAAAAATGATGAAATTGTAAATTCATGCATGATAAAATTTCAGTTTGATCTCCCAAAAATTTACAACTAAATTTCACCTCTAAGAAGTTTTTTAGTTTCGCTCTTGTATCAGGTTGACATAAATCTTTTGTGCTGGAAAAGGTGTTTTTAAGAAAAAAATATACATTAATATTTCAACCAAAATAGTTAAATATTAATGTTATCCTAAATCTAAAATAATTAAATCATGTGAAATTAAAATATAAAAGATTAAATCCAATTTGATCATAAGGGGACCAAAATCATAATATTGTCCTTAACAAAATATACCCTGGGTAATACGGCGTAGGAAGAAGAAAAGCATCGCCATGTTCAGCAAGACAGAACATGAGAGTTTCATTGGCGGAAGTTGCACCGGCGGTGAGGACTATGTTATTTGGCTCAAAACTCACTTTGTTTCCTCTGATTTCAGCCATGAAATCAACCAATGCCTGTTCATAACAAATATCATCATCTTTATTTCATTTCTATCATTAAAATAAAATGGAAGTCTTTATTTTTATAAGCTTTATAAAGCTTATACCTTTTTAAATGCAGGAAGGCCATGATAATCTTGGAAAAGAGCAAGCTCTCTAAAAATGGATTGCCCATCTCTCTTGCACCCTACAGCTTCTGGGTTTTTAGCCAACCATGTCTCTAAAAGATCAAACGACAGCTGCAAATAATAATAATAATAACAACTGCATCTTTAATAAGCTATATATATATATATAAAGAATCCCCATTTTTTCTGGGTTTTTTTTTTGAATTATTGTGAGTTACCTGATTCTCTGCAAGACCCATTTGAATGATACCATTAGGGTTATGGAGATGATGGTAAGGGTTTTTCTCATATTCAAGCCATCCTAAGAAGTAAGAAGAATCTTGGCCATGTGAGTTGCACGTGGCTTTTCTTGACAATAACCCCATTTTTGATCTTATTTGATGCCACCAAATATGATATGATACTTTTATTGCAATCTTGTGATTGTTGTTTGATAAAAGGGAAAAAAAAAAGCTTTGATTGTTGTTAATGGAGATCGATTGGATTCAGCTATTGCTATTGGGTATATATACACACATTTATTATTCAATAATAAAAATTCATAAATAAAATACTTGACCAACCTATTAAGTCCATGCTGACTTGGACTCTGATGTTTGAAACTGTGGCCCTTATGTTCCCTTTTATGTCTTACCCCATAAAATCCATGTCGGCCACTTTGTTTAATGTCCCTCGTTCCTTTTTTATGATAAGCTCATAAATTCAAGGTATTATCTACCACGTGGACGGTGGAGTTTGGTAAATCTTTGTTCCTCAATGATAAAGCAAAATAAAAGAAAAGAAAAGAGATAGGCTTAGATTCCTTAAATTCTATTATAATATATGTTTATCCAATTCAATATTCGATAATACATGTATAATAAATAAGTTGTTGACCATTAGAGGTGTTCGTGGGTCGGGTCAGGTCGTGTTCGGGTCGGGGCTAAAATTTTCCTCAAACCTGTCCATATTTACAAAAGACTATTCCAAACTCATTTTAGGCCCATCCATATTATTTTTCAAATTTTTTAAAAAAATATTTATATTATATTATTTTGATATTTAATAATTTTATACATTTTTTTATTTATTACAAATTTTTATATAGTCATTCTAAAATTATTTTAATATTTACATTAGAGTAGTATTATATATTTAGTATAGGTTTATTTTTTATAATGTATTCTAAATTACATAATGTATAAAAATATTATAAACTTAAAATGGATTGGGCCAGGTCGGGCTCGAGCCCTGAATATTCAAGCCCGAGTCTGACCCATATTTTAAACAGAATTAATATTTTTGCTCGAACCCTCTCAAAGTTCCAACCTGACTCATGAACAGATCTACTGACCGTATAGCTAAAATGATCTCAAACGGAAAAGAAGACCTACAAGTGTTCAATGATCTTGTTAGGAGATGCTAACAATCCTTAACTGTGATAAAGAAATAATTATTTTTACCCAATTACGTGGATGAATATATTAAAGCTTATTCATAACCTACATTGAAGGATCATTCATTACGGGGAAACCCTTTGTCTTTATAGTCTTATTTATGTATTAATTTGAGATGAACCCTCTTTTTAGTGTGTTGAGTGTTGAAATCGTATATTCGACTAGTCTATGATGTAGATTTCACATGTTTTGGAAACTAACAAAAGTAAATATATATAGAAAGGTTTGGCTGTAAATGAAACCGACATGACAAGTTGCATATATACAAAGGCAAATTCAACTTTGTCTCATCTTCCTTTTCTGTCATGCTTAGCATTTCTCTGAAATTCCTTCATTTTATTTTCAATTAGGGTTTTCCCCTTTTCCATTGTTAGGACTTGAAGAAGGCCACGTGGTTTTGTTGTAGACATGTGAATGTGAAACCCTTGTCTGGATGAGTCGAATCGAAGACTACAGTCAGAATTATAAAAATAAGTAGGAGTCTTGACTCCTTTATTTATATAATGAAATTGTAATTTGATATTTAGAAATTTATAATTTTATTTCCATCTTTTAATTCAAAATTTTCGATTTCACCGTCATATGGGGGCAGCTCCAATAGACTATCTTAATCTAAAGCGTCTATTCCTCAATCTTCTTAGGGGAGACATCAATGGACCCATCCCACCATTAATGTAACCTTTTCTTCAGTAACGTAGCCCCCTCTCCAACCCTCCATGAAATGATCCCTTTGTTTCTTCTTTATGACATTGATGCCTTGTCGTGGCTAAAAACCTAATTCAATACCCAAAGAAAGGTTATCGAAAATGTTGCTTGGACTTTTAAATTTTTTAAACCGCTCAATATTAATATTTGTATCTGACCTATATTTAGGAATATAATTAGGGATATTGTGTTAAAAAATTAGATTAAATTATTTACTTTTTATAAGACCAAAAATGCAAATTTTACTTAATGAAAAGCTAAAAAAGACTTAAATTTAATGTTTTAATTTATAGGAGGGCTTAAAATAAAATTTTCCGACCTAACTAAAGGGGTTAAGGCCCCTGTTTATCTTTGATTATCTCCCATAACATAACCTTTAATAACCCTCCAAATACATGAAAAAACTTATAAAAGAAAAACTTAATTATACCTGTTTCAGGCACATACTTATATCTGATATTTATATCTGAATCGAGTTTACCTACTTTCTCTTTTAAAAGTCTATTTTAATGAAAGACTTTACATGGAATATATATATGAAAGGAAAAACAAGGAATATAAGTCGTGGAAACATTGAACTACATAAAATTCAAAGATGGGATGTAGGGTTTTTTCGTGTGTGATTGAAGGGTTGAGGAGATTAGTAGGAATGATAGTTCAAATTTGTAACTTTGTATTAGGTCAAATTCGTTTTCTTGAAGCTTAAAAATGGCTTTTGGACGGTTCTTAAATTGATTTACGAAAACCTTAGTGTTCAAGTGATATGATGTTCATGTTTATTTTTCTCTAGGCTTGGTTGGATATTAATCAAATATTATTAATTAACATATTAAACATTAATCAAACATCTCTTTTAATTTCATTTTAATATCAATTCAACTTAAACCTATCTAAAATCTTATTTCATTGTTGGGTTTTAAATCTTAATTTGGATAGTGAGAAAACTGAGTTATGGTTTAATCTCGTGTTAATATGATGGTTAAGGTGTTCACCGCTTCAGATTTGAGCTGGATTTCTAGTCGCGCTAATTATATTGTACTTGGAAGTTGATTTTTGCACATATTTTAGTCATGTATTAGCTATAAACTAATCGCAATTGTTCATTTTTAGCCACTCATATGACTTGCTTGTGGTAGAGAAAGAAAACCTTTTTACTTATTTTGAAGATGATTTATTTTTGACAAGTGTTTTTATTTATCTTTTAATTTCAAGTTTAAATTTGAACTAATTATTTTTTATTTTATGTCTAATTATTTTAACACATTTGTATTAAATAATTTTTTTCCTTGTATTATTACACTAATATCCAACCCCAACATTAATTAATTAAAATATTTATTTAAAATTATTAAAACTCTATTTGGTAAATATCATTAAAAACATTTATAAAATATTTATTAATAAACTTAGATTAATTTAAATAACTCTTAAAATAAACTATACGCATCAATAAAATTATAATTTCACATATTCACAACACTTCTTAAATATAAAATAATTTAAAACTTATATTCTAAATCACTTTTAATCTAAATTTTTAAATCGTAACTTTATTTTTATTTTTATCTCAAAATTCAAACACATTTAATTGTAATTAATCTCAAGACGATTATTTTTAAATTTACAACACTAATCTCTGATTTGTTACCACTAGCAATGTTTTGAGCTTCACGAAACATAAAAATCTAAACCCTATTTATCATGGGCTGGCATAACAAATTTCAAGTGACTAGAATTTATAGACATGTACCCACAATAATTTCATTTAGTCTAGTGTTATATATCCAAAGTGGGTCTAGATGTTAGTAAATTATGAGCAACCAGTGCACTTTATCCTAATATATTAAAGGAGTGGTCGATTGAGTTTTAAATTAATTGGCATCGACATTATTATCAATGTAAGAGGATGTGGGTTTGAGCGTATGGAAGTGTATTATCCTCCTATTTAAGGATTGGGAAAGGACCATGGATAATTCTAGTCATTCTATAAAAAAAAAGCAAATATAATAAGAACATATAATAAAATTAATGTTTTAAAAAAATACATCAAAGGAGTCTCTCACCTTTATGAGCTTGTTCTTTTTTTCTTTTTTTTTTAATTATTGGTCGCAGTGGTTCATATTAAAATAATGACAACCAGACCATGCGATTTGCCCCATTAATTTTAGTTCATTGTGACTCGATTGTGTCCATCCTAACTTAAAGTGATTGTTAAATTTTGATACCCGTTATGCGATGGTATGGGTCTCAAATGAAATAACCTTTGGAGACTCTGAATTTCAAATAAACTTGAACTCGAGCTTGGCGGCTCAACTCGATTACAGTAAGGAAGAGACCTATTATCAATATCAACCGATTTTGACCAGTTTGTGTAGGACCCAATTCTTATAGTCACTGGATCAATCCAACTGGCCAACATGGGTTTTTATTCCTACAATAGTGACAAATAAGTATAGTAGCATATTCAAGATCAAATTAAAAAAAGCATGCCATAAATAGAAATATGGGTAATCTCATAATGGGAAGCTAGATTTACTTCCACATTCAGAAAACAATATAACTAAATAAATGCATGTCTACAACAAATAGATGTAATTTTCCCCATCGATTGAATTAATAAATATCAAACCTGTAATGTTAAGGGCATTAAACCATTGATACCAACATCTCTTTTACCAAATTTAGTTCCCCAACAGAGTACATGTTGTATGAGAGCTGAAGATATTTTCACTTCACCTTCAATGCATATGACAACAAAAATAATGGAAATTTGATCTTGATGACTTTTCTCTTTGTATCAGTGGTATGGATTTAGGTGGAATACTTGACATGCTGGCAGGTATGAACTCTTTGATGCAGCCTGCTCAGACTTCTTCACGGCAGTTTCATTTTCTTTTAAACTGATTTGGTCGAAAAAACGAATCCACCAAGAGGAACTCCGCATTTTAGCCTTCAGAAACGAAACAGATGTGTTAATGATAAGGTAAATTTGATCTTGATACATTCCCCAAAACAAAAATGCTGAGTAACAGTTCTGATTTTTGATCAAATGAATGTTAAATATATACTATGGTTGATTTCAATTAGCATATAGGGACTTACTGGCCGGCCGAATTTCGATAGTTCTGCCACTTTAGCCTTCTGATGACCAGGGGTACCTGATCGACAAATGAAAATATATCATGTTATAGTTATGGTACAGCTTTTTTGTAAGAAAATATATCTGGATATAAGCATTTTTGGCCTGAGTAACTCTTGTTTTATAATTTATATAGAACTTGAAAGAGTAAGGGATTACCTGCAAAAATAATGAGACCATCAGAGGCAACCCTGGCCAACTCAAGCAGAGTCTTGTTCAGGTATTTTGGAGACAAGTAATCAAGGGCATCCGACACAATAACAAGAGAAAAAGACTTTGGCTTATAGGGAAGAGGGTACTTGATATCTGCCACACGTACAATCCCTTTGCCCACAAGACTCTTGCAACTTTCTTCAACATCCTCTATATCATATGGTTCCACACCCCAGGCTTCAGTATCCTCTTCTTTCAAAAGTTTAGAGACAACTGAACAGGTATCAGGTCCTACATGCAAAACCTTGTGCATGCTGTCCCCATATGCCTTCTTCAAAAATGGTATTGCCCTCTGAACTTCTAGACTGCATGTATAGTCACCTACAAAGATAACAAGAAAATAATTGATTTTCAGAACATTACACTCAATGAAAACACACCCTTAACAGAGCATGGCAAATCCATTATAACCATTAACTTTCAGTCTTCCAGTTATCACAGAAGATGCAAACCATATCTAACTAATATAACCACCTCTGATAATCCCTTTTATTCCTCGGGCCAAAATTAAATAAAATCCCACCTTATCTTTCAACTTTCCTTCCTCTAAAAAGTTAAAAGTATCATGGAAACCCCTATACTAAGAGTCATATTGCATTTTGCTCCCTCTACTAAAAAATAGGCAAATTAGTCACTGTATATTTTAGATCAAAGAGCAAATTGGTCTTTTCTTTTAAAAATTTCATCCCTTTGTATTGTTAAAAACTAACATGGCTAAAAGAATAACTAGATAGTGACACGTACGCGTACGTCCTGCTGACGTACAAGAACTAGTTTTTAAAGGTAAAAATAGATGAATTTTTTTATAAAAGGACCAATTTGCTCTTTGATTTAACGTACAAGGACTAATTTGCCCCTTTTTTGAGTATAGGGACCAAAATGCAATCCGACTTCTAGTATAGGGGCTTCCATGATACTTTTACCCCTCTAGAAAGCACTTAAGGAGAAGATTATGACAAATTGTAAGAGATTATTCTATGGTACAAGTATCAAATGCAAGAAAGCTCCATTACCTTGAGATGCAGAAGTAAGGCCTCTAAGATCAATATTTTTTTTTTGTCCAAAATATTCTCTCCAATGAATAAAAATATCTTATATATACGCTCTCGGATACATATCTGCATTGAATCTTAACTAAATTTGATATAACATGTGAACTCATCCTCCCAATTTATCTACTCTACCAAACAAAGCATTAATGAATCCACTAAATATTCAAGTAGTTCCAAAGAGACACGATGACATCAAAATCAAATAAAAATCAGTAACTTCACGAGTTCATTTCATTATGAACATTAAATCCAATGAGGAAGAAAGTAAAAGAATAATTTACCTTCGATCCGACTAACTGCTTCACCTCGGAATTTACCTATATTCACGAACAGTATAAACAGTGTGAACAATTAATTGAACTAACAAGACCAGCATATCCAACAAACAAAAACAAGTAAACACAAATAAGAAATTCCAATAAAAAAAGAAGAATACCTGAACCACTATAGGCATAGCCAATGAGAAGGATAGCTCCCTGTAAATCATTTTCAAAAATATTACCCCAGTTAATGTCCTTTTCAAAATGTAACATTAATTGAAAAAATTCAAAAAACACAAAAAAGAAAGGAAAAGATAAAGATATTACCACAACGACAAGAGCGATAGATAAAATAGGAGAAGATCGGGATTTAGAATGTAAAGCACCAGAGAACGGGAAGTTTCCGCTGTCAACAAATCGGCGCGTGGAACTTACTTGCCTCCTTGACATTTTTACTTTGCTTTTTACTCTTATAATAATATATTTGATGTAATTGCTTACACTGCACCAAACATACAACAGATTTACACAAAATTTTAGCATTTTCATTGAAAAAACAAAACAGATCCAAAAACATGAGAAAGCTAACATAAAATGGAAGAAATTATGAAATAAAAATTAAAAATTCGCCTTAGATTTGGATTTTGGATCCCAGATCTGTGAAGGAAAAAAGAAGCTTATTTGGCTCTTTTTTTTTCTTCGAACGGTATACTAGTTTGAATTTACACCATTTTTGGCTAAAAAAGAGAATTTAACAGCTAGTCGAGTTTGAAAGGGACTTTGGGTTGGATTGGATACTCAGTATTTTTATTTTTCACTATTTTTTTAATTAAATTTATTTTTGCTTAAAGCTAAGATCCAACGTGTTTGAGCGCGCCTTTCGGAGTTGTGTGATACATATACATACAGTTATTAGCGCGTCGGTGATATGATACGACGCCGCATCAATAGATCGAATAGCAATAATGGCTATTAGATTTAAGAATACATTACAAGTAAAATTAGATTTTGTTATTTTACTTCAAAAAGTTATAAAATAGTTATTGAATTATTTAAAAATTTTTGTTTAAATCACTGAATTGTTAAAATCTTTGTTGTATGGTCTTCTCTATTTGCATCACATTCACCAATTGAAAACTCTTATTCCTCTTCTCTTCTACAGTTTAATTTCTTTTTATGAAATAACTTTAAACGTCATGAATTTGAGAATCAAAATCCAACCAATTTTTTTCTCCAATCTTTGAAACTAGCCATCCGATCGATTTAAATCTAAAGTATATTCTACTCGTCAATGAGTATTAATCCACTACATCGATCATTGAATTGTTGTTTGGAACTCACTAACAATCCAATGACGTAAAGAAAAACTTTTGAATAGATCAATTACTATCAAGACCTAAATATTTTTTTGTTCAAGTTACTGCTTAAAGTAGGTGTGATTGAAGGGTTATTTGTTTGTAAGATACTAGTAGGAATTGTAGGTCATGCGGTTTGCCCACATTGATTTTAGTCCATTGTGATTTGATCGATTTTCTGCATTCTGGCTTGAAAGTGATAGCTAAATTTTGTTGCCCCAATGGCATGTTGAGCTTGAAATGAAGAAATAAAAATCAATGAATCATGTGCAAAACATTTTGAAATCAAAGTTAAAAGCAATCTTAAAATAATCTAAAAGTTAATATATGCCAATGAGTGCCAACTACAATACCGATTGGAAATTTAGACTACCTTGTCTCATTTCATGTTACAAGAAGTTGTTTGAAGAGAAGACAAATAGAAATATGGGTAATCTCATAATGGGAAGCTAGATTTACTTCCACATTCAGAAAACAATATAACTAAATAAATGCATGTCTACAACAAATAGGTGTAATTTTCCCCATCGATTGAATTAATAAATATCAAACCTGTAATGTTAAGGGCATTAACCCATTGATACCAACATCACTTTTACCAAATTTAGTTCCCCAACAGAGTACATGTTGTATGAGAGCTGAAGATATTTTTACTTCACCTTCAATGCATATGACAACAAAAATAATGGAAATTTGATCTTGATAACTTTTCTCTTTGTATCAGTGGTATGGATTTAGGTGGAATACTTGACATGCTGGCAGGTATGAACTCTTTGACGTAGCCTGCTCAAACTTCTTCACGGCAGTTTCGTTTTCTTTTAAACTACTTTGGTCGAAAAAACGAATCCACCAAGAGGAACTCCGCATTTTAGCCTTCAGAAACGAAACAGATGTGTTAATGATAAGGTAAATTTGATCTTGATACATTCCCCAAAACAAAAATGCTGAGTAACAGTTCTGATTTTTGCTCAAATGAATGTTAAATATATACTATGGTTCGTTTAAATTCCAAATCCTGTTGTTATAGTAGATGGAGACTTACTGGACGACCGAATTTCGACAGTTCTGCCACTTTAGCCTTCTGATGACCAGGGGTACCTGATCAACAAATGAAAATATATCATGTTATGGTTATGGTACAGCTTTTTTTGTAAGAAAATATATCTGGATATAAGCATTTTCGGCCTGAGTTACTCTTGTTTTATAATTTATATAGAGCTTGAAAGAGTAAGGGATTACCTGCAAAAATAATGAGACCATCCGAGGCAACCCTGGCCAACTCAGGCAGAGTCTTGTTCAGGTATTTTGAAGACAAGTAATCAAGGGCATCCGACACAATAACAAGAGAAAAAGACTTTGGCCTATAGGGAAGAGGGTACTTGATATCTGCCACACGTACAATCCCTTTGCCCACAAGACTCTTGCAACTTTCTTCAACATCCTCTATATCATATGGTTCCACACCCCAGGCTTCAGTATCCTCTTCTTTCAAAAGTTTGGAGACAACTGAACAGGTATCAGGGCCTACATGCAAAACCTTGTGCATGCGGTCCCCATATGCCTTCTTCAAAAATGGTATTGCCCTCTGAACTTCTAGACTGCATGTATAGTCACCTACAAAGATAACAAGAAAATAATTGATTTTCAGAACATTACACTTAATGTAATACACCCTTTCCAGAGCATGGCAATTCCATTATAATGATAGACTTTAAATGTTCCAGTTATCACGGAAGACACAAACCATATCTAACTAATATAACCGCCTCTGATATCTTACAACTTTCTTTCCTCTAAAAAGTTAAAAGTATCATAGGAGTAATATTACATTTTGCTCCCTCTACTGAAAAAATAGGCAAATTAGTCACTGCATATTAGATCAAAGAGCAAATTGGTCCTTTCTTTTAAAAACTCCATCCCTTTGTATTGTTAAAAACTGACATGGCTAAAAGAATAACTAGATAGTGACACGTACGCGTACGTCTTGCTGACGTACAAAAACTAATTTTTAAAGGTAAAAATAGATGAATTTTTTTATAAAAGGACCAATTTAACGTACAAGGACTAATTTGCCCAGCTTTTGAGCATACGGGCCAAAATGCAATTGGACTTCTAGTACAGGGGCTTCCATGATACTTTTACCCCTCTAGAAAGCACTTCAGAAGAAGATTATGACAAATTGTAAGAGATTATTTTACGATATAAGTATCAAAGGAAAGAAAGCCCCATAACCTTGAGATGCAGAAGCAAGGCCTCTAAGATCAATATTTTTTTTGTCCAAAATATTCTCTCCAATGAATAAAAATATCTTATATATACGCTCTCGGATACATATGTGCATTGAATCTTAACTAAATTTGATATAACATGTGAACTCATCCTCCCAATTTATCTACTCTACCAAACAAAGCATTAGTGAATCCACTAAATATTCAAGTAGTTCCAAAGAGACATGATGACATCAAAATCAAATAAAAATCAGTAACTTAACGAGTTAATTTCATTATGAACATTAAATCCAATGAGGAAGAAAGTAAAAGCATAACTTACCTTCGATCCGACTAACCGCTTCACCTCGGAATTTACCTATATTCTCGAACAGTATAAACAGTGTGAACAATTAATTGAACTAACAAGATCAGCATATCCAACAAACAAAAACAAGTAAACACAAATAAGAAATTCCAATAAAAAAAAGAAGAATACCTGAACCACTATAGGCATAGCCAATGAGAAGGATAGCTCCCTGTAAATCATTTTCAAAAATATTACCCCCGAAAATTTCCTTTTCAAAATGTAACACTAATTGAAAAATTCAAAAAACAAAAAAGAAAGGAAAAGATAAAGATATTACCACAACGACAAGAGCGATAGATAAAATAGGAGAAGAGCGGGATTTAGAATGTAAAGCACCAGAGAACGGGAAGTTTCCGCTGTCAACAAAGCGGCGCGTGGAACTTACTTGCCTCCTTGACATGTTTGCTTGCTTTTACTCTCTTATAATAATATCCTTGATATAATTCTTTACACTGTACCAAACATACCAAACATCCAACAGATTTACACAAAATTTGAGCATTTAAAACAGATCCAAAAATATGAGAAAGCTTTTAGATGTTAACATAAAATGGAAGAAATTATGAAATAAAAATTAAAAATTCACCTTAGAGGAAGAATGAGAGGCTTTTGGATCTCAGATCTGTGAAGGAAAAAAAACACTTGTTTTTGCTGGGTTTTTTCTTCGAACAGTATACTGAGTTTGAAAGGGACTTTGGATTGGATTGGATACGCAGTAGTTTTATTCTATTTTTCACTGTTTTTATTTTTATTTATTTATTTAAATTTGTTTTTGCTTAAAACTAAGATCCACCGTGTTTGAGCGCGCCTTTGTGAGTTGTGTGATACAGATATATACAGTTATTAGCGCGTCGGTGATATGACACGGCGTCGTATCGATAGCTCGAATAGCAGTAGTGCCTAATAGATTTAAGGGTAAACTACACCCAAGTCATTAAACTATTAGTCAGTTTACGTTTTAATTATTCAACTTTAAAAACTTACAAAATGGTCACTGAACTAGCCGAAAGTTTGCATTTAAATCACTGGGCTGTTAAAATCGTTATTGCATGTCATTCTCTGTTTATATCGCTTGCACCAATAAAAAACTCTTATTCTTTTTCTATTTTATAGTTCAAGTTTTTTTTTCATGAAATATGTTTGAACATTATAAATCTACAAATCAAAATCCAAACAGTTTTTTTCTCTAATCTCTAATATTGGTTGCCAGATCGATTTGGATCTAAGATATGTTATTCTACTTGTCAATGGGTATTGATCAACCATATCGATCAACGAATTATTGCTTAGAACTCACTAGGGAAGCTTTTTTTAGGAAAAAAAATTAACATCCCAATGACTTAAATAAAAATTTCAAATAGTTCAATGACTTAAATGAAAACTTTCAAATAGTTCAGTGAGCATCTTGTAACTTTTTAACATTGGGTATAGTTTGCCATTGATTTAAATAAACTAAATGGGTTTAATACACTTTTTGGGGCCTAGACATTTTTTTGTCTAAGTTAGTCCTTGATACTTTCTTGAAAAATAAAGTTTAATCCCCGTATGGAAACAATTGCCAAGTTCAAGGACTAACTTTAAGCAAAATAAAGTTCAAACTTTAATGTGGGAACAATTGCTAAGTTTAGGGATTAACTTGAGATGTTAAAAATAATGTTATCTTCAATTCAAATCTCATGTACATTCCTTGATACTAATCATATGGTATACCCACTATTTGGGTGAAAGAAATAAAATTTAACCAATAATTTATTTTTAATAACAATAATTATTAACTTACAATAGGGCATTTTCTCCATCAGAAAACAAAAGTAGTGATAAGAACACTTGAAAACTTTTGGCACCACAAAAAATTCATATGTTTCTTTGGTTGCTGGCTCACGAGAGAATCTTGACTAACGAGGAATGCACAACGTGAGGTATGTCTCACTATCCTTTTTGTGATCGTTGTAGTTTATCTATTGAATTTGCTTTGCATGCAGTTAGGGATTGTGGCTTTGACCAAGTAGTTTGGAAAGTTGCTATTCCAAACTCCAGTTAGGGGTTTTCTTTAACCTTCCCCTTGTTGAGTGGATCTTGTGGAACACTAGGAATGTAAAGAAATTATCAATCCAAAACGGTGAATGGAGCACCTTCTTTTCCATTGTTTGCTGGTTCATTTGGAAGAATAAGAATGATTTTATTTTTAACAACGATAGTGGTAATAACCATGAGCTTATTGCCTCAACAGAAGCGTGGACGAGTCGTTGAACAACAAAACTGGGACGCCTAGTTGGGATATTTCTACTAGTTGGAGGAAGCGGTGGCATTTCCTTGATACCGATTGGACCAAGATTAATGTGGAGCGGCTATTTGAGGAGTTATAAGAGGACCCTAAGGGGGATGGCTTATGGGATTTGGCATGGTGATAGACTTGGTTGATATCTTTCAGGTAGAAGCTAAGGCGATGCTTGAAGTGTTGAAGCTAGCTTGGGAGTGGGGATTTGACAAGTGGAAGTGGAAACTAACAATGCTCTCTTATTGGAAATTTTGCGTTCTGGTTTTGCTTGTGTAAACAATATAGCAGAAGTCAGATTGCTCCACACTTGGATTGCTAAAGATTGGCAAGTGAAGCTTAGACTTTTATTGAGAGATAGCAACAAAGCCATTGGCTGCTTGGCTAAGGAAATCTCAGGAAGCTTGAACCAATTGATCATCCTTGATGAATATCTAATCTATGTGCAACGTCTATTGGAAGCTAATGTTTATCACGCCACGTCTGATGTAATCGACGAAGATTAGACTAGTTTTGTTTTAGTCTAATATTTTTCTTCTACCAAAAGAATTATAACAATAATTATTGATAAATTAATAAAATTTAATTTGTTTTTAATTAGATTTTGTTTGTGTATGATCGAGATATTAAAATTTTATGCACCAAAACTTAAATCATTTAGAATAATATTTTATTTTATTTTTAAAATAAATTAAACTATGTATATAATCATTTTAATATGAGAAATTATAAAAATTAAAATGAGTGAATTTCCATTACTATATAAATTGTGAGACTATAATGCCTGCATTATATGTAAAATAAGGTTGAATATAATATATTTAAAAGTATAAAAATATCAAATTTATAAATATTTTTAATTCGATACTAAATCATCCAACAAATCAAATAAACTTTTAAAAAAATCATAAATATTATATTCACATTTATTTGATTATTCAACTTATACCATTCTCAAATATTCTAAAGTACAATTTTGTGACATAATCTGATTCTTAGAATAATGTCATCAAATTCAAAATATCAGGTGTGAGAACAAGATGCCAGAATAAATATTGTCCAATTTTAGGACAAAAAAATCGAAAGTCGGTTCGATTAGATAGTGTTCGAATGTTTTTAGTTTATAATTTTAAAATAATTTATTTCTATTTATGATTTTTTGAAAATTTATCGAATAATGTCAAAATAAAATTCATAAAACGGAAACTATTTTATCAAATAAAATTTAAACTTTAAAGATTTAAAACTTAAAATTAATATAAAAATTGAAAAAGGAATCAATACTATTTAAAAGATTAAATCAAATCCAACCCAATCCTATCCTATACAAATTGTGGGTTATATTCCCAGCCTCCCACAATCTTTACCTTTTTATTGTTGCATCTCCTAGCTGACTTTGGCAGCCGACAATTTCCTAATAAATTACAAAAAGAGCTTAGAGTAAGGTTATTAAACTATTAATAAATTTATGTTTTAGTCTTTTAATTTTAAAAAATTACAAAATGATCATTAAATTATTTAAAAATTTTCGTTTAAGTCATTCAACTTTAATTTTTTTTGTGATTAACATGTGAACTACTACATAAATTATCTTGTCAATATCGTTAAAATTTTAATGGTTTAGTCTATTTTCTTTTTGTTTAAAAACACAATTTTATTAAAATTTTAGTGTTGAGAGCCAAAAAAGAAAAAAAAAACTTAAGAGGAAAGTAACAAAAGGAATAAATGTTAGACATTGTATCACAATTATTTTTAAAATGTGATCAATCATACTTAAAAGGATGAGCCTTGGCTCTCTAAAATTGTAAAATTTCATTCTAGTCCCTTTAGAAATTTCGAAATTATAAATTGATGCAATGATAAAATTACATTTTTGACTTGAAGATGATAAAATATTGTCTTAGTTCATTTAAAAAATTTGAAATTATCTTTGGTTCACCTGTTTCACATTGTTGCCTTCATCACCTTTCAACCAGTCCTTCCTTTTGAAGGAATCCAAAAGAAGAAAAGGTTTTCTTTTCCAGACATTTCGTTTAACACTTTGACATAACCATACAGATAAGAAAAAAGGGTCAGAATCCTACTTTTATTCTGTCGAATATAAGTTAAAATTTCATGAACCATTAATGCAAAGCTCACAGTACATAAACCAAACCTCATAAGATAAACAAATAGAGCAACAATGGAAGTTGAGTATCATTGCTGCGAAACAGGGCTCTTCATTAGGATCACTATCGTTGCTGGTCTCGTTTTGTTTGCCGGATTGATGTCTGGTCTTACAATGGGGCTCATGTCTTTGAGCCTCGTTGATCTCGAAGTGCTCGCTGAATCTGGAACACTGACCAATAGCAAACATGCCGGTATGTAATGTTCCCATGACACCCTCTAACTTGCTTCTTCAAATGAGTTCCATTTACAGTGTTTTTCATTGATTCATTACAGCAAAGATACTTCCAGTTGTTAGGAGACAACATTTGCTCCTCTGCACTTTGCTCATCTGCAATGCTGCAGCTATGGAGGTGCGAAATATGAAACCGTTGGACAACTTTTTAAGGTATTTTGTCGACAGTTGAGAGCTTCTAACTTGTGAGGTTACGTGATTTTATAGGCCCTTCCAATTTTTCTAGACAGCTTGGTGTCAGCTTGGGGTGCAATCCTTATTTCAGTCACCCTCATACTTATGTTTGGTGAGGTAAGTTACTAAGCTGTAAGCTCCATTTCATGCTCTTGGTCACATGTTTTAAGCTCGTCTTGCTCTCTTTCTTTACGATTCAGATCGCTCCGCAAGCGGTTTGTACACGGTATGGATTGGCGATTGGTGCAAAAGTTGCTCCATTTGTTCGAGTCCTCATTTGGATTTGTTTCCCAGTTGCATATCCAATAAGCAAGGTGAAAACTGAAAACTGAATCAATTTCACTATATCTCAGCTGAACCTCTTATCTCTGCTCTGTGTTTGTTTCATTAGCTATTAGACCTTCTCCTTGGAGAAGGACACGAGGCTCTTTTCCACCGTGCTGAGTTGAGGACACTTGTCGATTTGCACGGCAACGAGGTATGATAATGTCCCTTTTCAACTACAAATCTAACAAATCAATAGCAGCAATGCAAAGTAAAAACAATCTAATCTTTTTGTGTAGGCTGGCAAAGGTGGAGAATTGACACGTGATGAGACAACAATCATAGCAGGTGCACTTGAGCTAAGTAAGAAAACAGCAATGGATGCAATGACACCTATATCAGAAACTTTTGCAATTAATATTAATGCCAAGTTAAACAGGCAAGAAGAGATGTGGTAAACAACATTATAAGTTACATTTCCATGGATGAAATTTAACCAGTATATGCAATACAAAAACATGCAGAGATTTGATGAAGTTGATCCTGGAGAAAGGGCATAGCAGGGTACCTGTTTACCACGAGAGAATAGAGAACATAATTGGGCTTATTTTGGTAATTCTCTTAATGTCAGTCCAATAAAAATAGGGATAATAGTTATTTTGGTCTGAAGCAACTAATAGTGCTATCAAGTTGGATCTACTATGACATTATGTCAAGTTCCAAATTTCAGCATAACAAAGAGACTAAAATCAAAAATAGACCATTAAAAATGTTTTTGCAATTTTTGTTTGATAGGGCCACTAATATTCTAGTTTTTCATATTAGGTGAAGAACTTATTAACCATCCATCCAGCATCTGAGGTGCCTGTTAAAAACATCACCATTCGCAGGATTTCAAGGTAGTTTTACTTGCACCAAGTACACAACATATTCGAATATGGGTACGGAATACTTGGAAAAAGTTTAACATGCTCGTATTTGACGCTCACCCAAATTAAAGTAACATATACAGATTGTTATTATCTACTAAGATTTGGTTTAATATGTGTGTTGTTTGTTTGTGTTCCAGGGTTCCTGAGTCAATGCCTTTATATGACATACTAAATGAGTTTCAAAAAGGTCACAATCATATGGCCGTTGTTGTAAAGCAGAACAACAAAGCAGAGCATGCAACCAGTGAACGGTCAAACAAAGAGGTGAAGGTGGACATCAATGGTAAAAAGCATCAAAAAGGAAAATGCTTACCGAGCAAGAGATCAGTCAAGATATGGAAAGGCTTAGAAGGAAATTCAGGGAGAGTGTCGTCCAAAAGCAAGAAATGGGGAAGGAACTTCCACTCGGAGATACTGCAATTCAAAGATGATTCGCTCCCAGCGACCACTGGAGAAGGGGAAGCTACTGGCATTATAACACTGGAAGATGTCATTGAAGAGCTTTTGCAAGTAAATGATTTCTTCTTTTGTTTTCATGAATGGATATCTCAATTAACTTTTTTATTTTATTTTTGCACATGCAGGAGGAGATCTTTGACGAGACAGATCATTGCCATGAACATTAATGATATCTCCATAGAGTGAAGCACAAACCTACAGAAAAGAAGAAGGATTTGATAATGCATAGAATACAGGAAGAATTTTTGAATTATTTATCATGGTTTGTCAATTATAAATTTATAATGACTACTAAAGTTGGCAAGGCATGTTTAATATACCTGTTGTATATATACACCTGTTATGCAGGAGTTGGAGAATTTTGATATGTTTAATGAATACTTGTGTTGAACTATAAAGTTAATGATCAGAAATGTATCATTTTCCTCACAAACAGTTACCACTAACAATGTTGTTGTATGGCAACCAAAAGTCAAAGCATTTCAGATGCTCCTAATAGGCAACCATATCAACCAAGGATTCTAGGCCTGATTAGAAATAAATTGCAGACCAGCCAAGTCATGAATGAAAAAAGTATTTTTAGGAAGGAAAGCCAGATATAATAAATACATGGAACACCTAAAAAGGAGTGATAATGTGCAAGAAAAATGATGCTTGGCATCGAAAAGCAGTGGCCATGGACTTCTTTCTAGTTCTGACTACCTGCAGAACAAGCTGACTGGTTCTAAAGAATATAGAGGCTCCCCCATTTCTCTACTCAATACCAAAGCAATCTGATCAGTAATTCTGTTATTAGGTTCATTACTTGGCACATGACCACCTTGTGATGAAGTTATTAAATGCCAGATCTACTACGGGCTGGACCCCATCGCCGTCGACGAGCCCTTCTCTTTCTACCATCTGTCTTTTCCTTTATTTTTTCTTTCAAGTCTCTCTCCCCTCGCCGTTTATACATCTTAAAAGTGATCTCTCTGTCTGCAGCCATCTTCCTCACCCTTTCTGTTATCTCAGCTGCGATCTGCCTGTTATACAGTTTCCTCAAACCCTTCATGAGCTTTGCAAAAGTATCAGGCTGTGGCATTAAATCCGCATCCATCATTTCCATACAATACGAACAGGCTTCCTTCACCAGCCCTTCCGAGAAAAGGGCATGAATCCATATTGTCCATGCAAACACATTAAGTTCGCATCCTTTACTAACGATACAACTCCATAAATCCTTAGCCATTTCAAGCTTCTCAGCCCTTAACAAAGAATTCAACAAATCCTTCAAAACCCCATATTGAGGAACACAAAACAGACCTCTTCCAACCATTTCTTTAAAAAGCTCACAGGCCTCAACCAAACATCCTTGTGCAATAAAACCATGGATCATAACAATGAAACTATCAACTCCAGGACTAAATCCACTTCTTTCCATCTCATCCCAAACCCGAGCAGCTTCTTTAACTTCCTCTAACTTACAAGCTAATCGAATAACCACATTATAAATACCAGCATCTGGAACACAACCAATCTTCCTCATCTCCTCTATCAACTCCAAACACTTTTCTAACTCTTCCTTCTTCTCATGAGCCACCATAATATGCAAATAAGTCAACGAATTTGGTACAAGCCCTTCTGTTTTCATCCTATCCAAAAGCTCATAAGCTCTCTCAAGCTTCCCCCACTTACAAAACCCACTTATCAAAGTAGTATAAGCCAAAACATCACCTTGACAACCATTCTTCTCCATTTCATCAAAAACCCTCATTGCTTCCACCATTCTATCAGCCTTACAAAGTCCCTGAATCACAATGGTATATGAACATGCATTGGGGTCGATCCCTTTCCTCCTCATTTCTTTCAACAGATCAAAAGCATCCCCCATTTTGTTTCCTAAAACATACCCACTCAACAAATTGTTATAAACCACAATATCCGGCTCGAAACCAGCTTCTTTCATTTGAATCAACACATGTTTAGCTTCCAAAATCTTCCCTTCTTTACACCAACCATATAACAAAGAAGTGAAAATTTTTAAATTCGGCTTAAACCTCACCTTCATTTCCTCAAAAACTAAAGCTGCTTCTTTTACATCCCCATTTTTACATAAAGCATCTAACAATGCCCCAAACACGGCCTCGTCTTGTGGACAACCGTACTTAGGCATTTCATCGAACACTTCAATGGCTTTTTTAACCATCCGTGAAGAAGCAAACCTTCTTATCAAAACAACAAACAATTCAGCCGTAATGAAATGGGGATTTTCATTTCTGATTTCTTCAAGTAATGCCCAAACGGCACCGAATTGTCTCATCTTGCCTAAAATCTTAATCATCGCTTTGTAAATTTCATAGCTTGGGTGATACCCAGGTTGTTTCGATGCCCAAGTGAAGAACTTGTAACCCAAATTACCGGCGTCGCCACAGCGGTTCAATACGCGTTCGGTTAAACCGTGGCGAAAAACGACGCCGGACTGTTGTAAAGCGAGGTTCAACTTTGGGGCCCGAGTGTGGAACTTTCGGAGGATTCTGTAAATCTTTTCGACATCGGAAGCAAAGTCGTCGACACGTCGGTCGTTTTCGGGTTCAAATTCGGGTTGTGGGGTTCTAAGGGTAACTAAACCGAACCGGGGTTTGGAACTGGTCGAGAAGCCGTCGTCGTTGTTGCTGGGAATGAAGTGGTGGGTGTTTGGATAGGAGGAAAGTGAAAGAAAACGGTGTTTGGGGATAAGAGAGAATGATTTGGAAGAGAATCTTCGCATTGCTTTTATGTTGTTTGCAAAGGGTGAAAAGCTTTAACCTATTTTCTCAGCAGATGTTACCATTTTCTTGCATTTTCTCGGAAAATGAGTGTTCTTTTCACAAGGGTGAAGAACGGAAATTTAAAACGTCAAATTTTATAAAAAGTCTGTATTATGTGTTTTTTTTTCCGATTTAGTCCCTACTATAATTTTTATTTTTGGTCCTCTATTTTTTGCGTTAATTCCGTGATAATGCTTCTTGATATATTTTGGTAAAAAATCTCTTCATTCCCTCTCAATTTCGACATAAGCAAATTGGTCCCTCTGGAAAAAATAATAACAATTTAATGTATGTCAATTTTGGAAGTGAGCAACTAAGGACAATTAATCATTATGTTATTGTTTTTCATCAATTGTACATGATTTTGATTAGTATAATAATAAATTTAGCCTTCAAAGTTAACATATTATATCAATTTGGTCCTAAGTTAACAAATTTATCTTGCAATATTTGTGTAAATGTTGAGGTTTAATTTGTTGAATTTTTTAGAATTAAGGCCAAAATGTGTAAACATTGAAAGCTAAATTTGTTATCATACTGATTTGCTCAATTTCGAAATTGAAAGAGACTAGAGAGATTTTTTACCATATATTTTATATGGTTTGGTAAATATTATATGTTTTATTTAATTTTTGTGTCCTTTTTAGATGTGCAAAAAAAAAGTGTCCAACTTGTTTTTTTTTTGTATAAAAGTGTTTTTTTTAATGTTTTACTCATCCAACTTTAAAAAGTTACAAAATGGTCATTTAATTGTTCGAAAGTTTTTATTTAAGTCATTACACTGTTAAGTTTTTTTTTAAAGTTTCGGATAGCAAGTTCCAACCATCAATTTGACAATCAGTACAACAGATCAATACCCATTTACAAGCGGAACATACCTTAAATACAAGTTGATTTGACAATTAGTGTCGAAAATCAAAGAAGAAAGTTGTTTAGATTTTGGTTCATAGATTCGTGACATTCAAAGCTGTTTCATACAAAAAAAAACCTGAGCAGGGGAAAGAGAACTTTTGATTGGCGTAGGTGGTGAGAACTAAGAAAGACATACAACAACAATTTTAACAACCCGGTGACTTAAATGAAAACTAGTTCAATACCCATTTTATAACTTACTAATAATTTAGTGGCCTTATACGTAATTTCCCCAAATTTTATACATAAACTTCTCAATTTTTGAATATATTTACATTATAGCATTATAATTATTATAAAATTAATTTTTATTTGATATAAATTATATAAGGGATAGGGAGAATTCAATTTTTAACAAAGGTTCCATTTGGAGAATTCTGTTCATAGAAAGAACGGTATCAAAACATATCTTACAGTTGTACAATGTCCTCATCATACATGCAACGTAACACTTATCAATCATGGGGTCTAAAGCAAAGAGGTAACGGTTTCAATCTTTTAATCTTGGTTGCATCAGTTGACGACAGGAGGAGCTCGATATACCGCCGGAACCGTAGCTGGGAAGAACATCTGCCTCACTCCCTCTGCCTTGATTATGGGGAAAATAATTCCAGATGCACTCTGCAATATACAGGGAACAATGTTCAGCACAAGGTGTCGACATCCAATATGCTTATACAGATTTTATGCATTCATTTCGGATTCGAATAACATTCAAGAGCTTAGAGGGTTGAAATTTCGTACCCAAATTAACCTAGCTCCAATCCACATGCGTTGGAACGAAGGAAACGGTAGGAGCAGACGACCGACTCCGTAAATCGCGACGGCAAAGAAATGAAGTACTAAACTCAACGGCTGAGGGTTTAGACCGGAGAGTAAAGCCACTGGTCCTGTTGAAAAAACACCTCCAAGGCTCAAATAGTCGAAACAGGCTTGGCGCATTTCCTTCCTTGCTTCGTCAGGTGAAGCGGAAAACACCTTGTAAAGAGCACCGGCCAGAGTATTTATTGTAGATGCGACAGGCTGCGAAAAGACGTTGTGTTATGAGCGAACCGCAAGAAAATATTGAAAGTATATTGTGAAGCCAACTGACCTTGCGTAACGTGTAGAATGATTCGAGATAGCTGGTTAAGGAGGCTGCATCATGAAGGTTATGCAAAGGCCTAAGAAGATCTCGAAGTACAACAATATCGGACAATGCTACGGTCATACCACCGCCGGTTAAAGGATGGCGCATGTTGAAAGCATCTCCCATAAGAAGTGCACCTGGAGTTGGATGAGGATCAGCCGGCATGCTTCTATTTGGCATGGTTCGGATATTACCTTTGTCTACTGCAGCTATGAAGGCATCGCGAAGCTCGGGTGGAACCTGAAACAGAACACTCTCTTCCATTAAACCATGATAAAACAATGTTTGCAGTGGGCAATCAATGCAAGATACCTGCTGTGCCACCACGGTCTTCAAATGATTCGCCATTTCCCCATTAGCAACGGAAGGAACTTTCTTCCCAGGTACATCGACCAAGCAACGAACCTCTGTGCTACTAATCGGATAAAACAAGATGGGTGAAGGATCGCCTAGGATAACGTGGCCGTGATTCGAAAACGGGAGTTCACAGTTCTCTAAGACCAAACCCACAAAACAAGAGGGTACATCCACCTATAGAACATCACCAACAAAACAAGCATATGCATATTGGATTGTAGTTCAAAAGAACCCGTTATGTTAGCCATGGTTGTTTTACTTTATAGAACAATTATAAGACAACAACTTTCACCTTAGGGTTGCAAAGAGACCGGCGGAGGTTCGAAAAACAACCGTCGCATACAATCGTAAGAGGAGCATAAGCTCTTAGTTCTTCACCATCTTTAGTTTTGTATTGCACCCCTATAATTGTCCCTTTTTCTTCAAGCAAAGATGTCACTGTCCCTTGCTCTAGCTTTACACTGAAAATTTATACATAACAATGGTGAAAGAAGATCAATTTTAAGTTTATATGACAATGCTGCAGTACTAAACCGAGGAACCAAAAAAGATTTACTTCGGAAGAGTAGCGGCTTTTTCTCTCATCCTTTGTATGAAACGGCCGTTATGGAAGCTTCGTCCTGAAACATCTGCCTGAAACTTCCCCAAGGGATATGACAATTTCGTGTTTCTCCCGTCTTTGAAGAGAGCGTACCCGAGCACACGCTGAGCATCGATGTCCTCTACGCAATCTGTAAATCAAGAGTACATGAACTTAACAAGTTGCATTTCGAAATCATGGGCAACAGATTCAACCAT
The DNA here is from genome assembly GCF_007990345.1 of Gossypium hirsutum. Taxonomy (NCBI): domain Eukaryota; kingdom Viridiplantae; phylum Streptophyta; class Magnoliopsida; order Malvales; family Malvaceae; genus Gossypium; species Gossypium hirsutum. The sequence goes on along the minus strand of NC_053439.1, from coordinate 3,354,804 downwards.
ATGCATATACCTTCAAGGCCTAATTCAACTAGTTTAAGGTACCCTCCTGGCTGCAACAGTTCTCCAACGATCCGATCCGGTTCGGTCAAGTCTCGTTCGATCACATGAACTCGCCTTCCATCCTGGAAATGGTTGTTATTTTCGATATAGCATTAAATAAACTCAAAAAGTTCAAGCACTTTTAATGATTCTAATGCTTCAGAAATTATGTATTAAACAACCTCTATAACAAACCGTTTATATGTTACTAATATCTAAGAGTGCCTCGATTGATTGCGATACGAAAATATAACCTATAAGATGTAACTCAGGTGGTATTATACTTACAAATATATGACATATATATCTTAGGTTTAATTTTTCCTGCATATAAATGATTACATAATTAACTACACACAATACCGATTTCTCCTCTGAACTTTGCAGGTTATATCTCTATCAATCAAGGCGCTTATTACTGAACTTAAGCCCACAACAGACTTCATAAGGCTCTCGAGCTCTCCACAAAGTCGGAGAACAACCACAAGGACAATAAGTAATATTATTGAAGACTGGATTACACTTCGAAAACTTCTTTCAGCTACCAATCTGTTAATAGTTTGTTTAGCAGAAAATCCAAATTTGCAGTCATCACCAAGAAAAATCTATATATTATATATGCTAAACTATCTTTTTCACGGCAACTAGGTCAACAAAGTCAAAGTCCAAACCAGTTTTGTTTACGTGAAAGCAAAAAACTAATAATAATAAATCTCAAGCAAAAGCAAAATGAATGAAAACCCAGATTTTGATCAACACTGAAATCTCATTTTTCCTGTGAAAAAAATTACAACATTACATAGTACGAAAATTAGAAATTTTACCTTGCCAAGGGTATAAGCAAGAGCAGCACCAGCAACACCGGCACCGACGATGATGACTTCATCGCCGGAACCATTTCCAGGCGAGCATTCTCCTTTGCCGGCGCCGGTTTGGGTCTTAATTTCCCTAGAATACCCTGTCTCGAATCTCTTCTTCCTGGTGTTATTATCATTATTATTATTATTATTATAGCGCCGCAAAATGAAAAGAAAAAGGAAGGCAAAAAGGGAAACCAAGAACGTGCCGACAATATAATTATCGAAAAACATCTCCATTTTTTTTTTCTTTCAAATTTGGGAATGAAGGAGAAGAGAGAGATAGAAGGTTGTAGGTTTATGCAACAATGTGGTAGATTTTGGAAATGGTGCTTTGTGAAGTATAAATGTAGAAGAAAGTATGATATGTGGTGCTGAATGGAGGTGTGTTGTACGTATGGGACCAGCGACTAATATGGTAGTTAAAAGAGTTAAGCTAAAGCATTGAAGAACATTGAATCATAATATTTAAAGTTTTTTTAAAAACAGGGTCGCATTTTCACTTATATATATATTTACTTAAAATTTACAGCTTTCAACTTCTTGTCTTTGAAGTGGGAAGACGACGACCAATACCATGATTTTGGCTGCTAGCAAATAGCAGAAGAAGATGGTCTCTTGTCTCTCCATCCCTCTCTCTTTGCTTACATCCGAAATATAGAAGGATTTAGATAAAAATATATGTAGAATTTTAGTAAAATTAATTTTATTTAAAATAATATATTTCAAAGTCTAAGCTGAATTGATTTTATACTTTTATAATATATGTTTAATTTTTTGTTACGTTGTTTATATTTAAAATTCTAATAAAATAAAAAATATTAAAAATATTACATATTAAATTAAAATTTATTAGTGGGCCTAAAACAATTTTAAACGGGCTTGAATAAAATTTTAGACTCATATTTTAAACTTAATTAAGCTTAAACAAATATAAAATACACTAATATTAATATCATGTATAAATCTAACCTAATCAATAAACACGGCCAAAACTTCAATGACTTCAACTTAGCCATTTAGATTTGAGTCTCGTATTATATATAAATTTTGTTTAGATTTGTTCAAGCTTAAATCTGGTTATGTGCATATCATTTTTATCTCAATTAAATCAATTTAGTTGATTTCAAAATTAGTTATTTATTAACTTACATTTGAACGTATCATTTTCAAATTCAAAAGTAGTCTAACTGATAACGTATATTCTAATTTAATAGAAGTCAATCAACAATATTATTAACTGGATCTTGATTTTTGAAAGCAAATAAATTAACAAATTAAATTTCCGAAATTAAAAGTAGAAAAATTAAATCCATAATTAGACCCATTTTATTTTTACATTTTACAAAAAAGATTAATTTAGCAATTTCCTTTATTTTCAAAAGGAAATTATCAAATGAAAATTATAGTTGTTAACGGAGATAAATTGATTATTATAGAAGTTGTTAACCTCATTATAAGTTCTAATAATATTTGCTATTTTTGACATAATGATTAGGATTACTCATAGTCCCATAAATAGGAGGAAATGCGCTACAACACACTCGAACCTACGTCTTACTACATTGACAACAATATCTATACCAATCGAATTAAAACTCAATTGGGTAATAAATTTTTTTTATTTACACGTAAGTTGGAAAACAAGGAGAAATGAGTTCGCATGTTAATTTAAACGTAGAAGAAACATACAAAAAGAGATGTTATATTTCATTATCAAACGTATTTAATAGATTTGGATTAAAGACAAAGACTGCCAACCGTGCATTAAGTAAGGAATCCAACGACTACCTTACTTTTGATGTGTGAAAGTCGTATTAAATCTTGATGAAATTTGAAATTAAGAAAAGATGAATCAAAAAGCTCTCAAAAGTCAAAACTGTGTTTTTATATCTATAATATTTAAACTCTAAAGTTTATTTAAAAAGATTGGCAGTGAGGACTATCTTATCATTTGTGTATAAATAACAATAGTTTTTAAAATATAAAAAAAATGAATTACTAGACGTAGCCATTACCACTGAATTGATTCAGTGACGTGTTCCATTCATTTGTGGCACTCATTAGTTGGTTTTTGTGGTTGAAATTTTTTAATTTAAACTTTAACAAAAAATCAAGCACATGAATAAACATTTTCACGTTGTGAGTCTGCTCTATTTAGCAGGCTGTATGTTTGCTCAAGGTAGCGCGTTTCTATTCTATTTGGTTTTTTTAGTTTTTTTGCAATTTTTGTTTTCTCTCATTTTGGGTATAGGTATTGGGCAGGTAGGGGTTTTATTTGAGAATATTATGGCTATGGAGGAGGAGATGGCAGGTTTGAATATTGATGATGGAAAAGAGGAGGTGCTGTCATTGCGGATTGATGTTGGATCCCACACAATGACATATGAGTTGTGTTTGGTGGGTTGTTTTTTTACGGCTAATATGGTTCATTTTTCAGCCATCAAAAATATAATGGCAAATTTGTGGCACCCTTTAGGGGGAGTCCAGATCTCAGATATAAGAGAAAGGAGATATCTTTTCAAATTTTATCATGAGATTGACATTGAACGGGTGATTAATGGGACTCCATGGACTTTCAATAATCATCTTCTGGTCGTTTATCGAGTGGGGGAAATGAGGATCCGATGTAGGTCGCTCTGATTTTTTTCGCCTTTTTGAATTCAAGTCCATAACCTTCACTTGGGGGTTTTTTTGGAAAGTGGGGCAATACAATTGAGGAATTTTATAGGTAAATCTTGGAATATGGTAAGAAACAATTAAGCAGGGGATTGAAGAATTATATACGTATACGGGTCCAAGTGGATATTGGGAGGCCTTTGAAGCAAAGAAAGGAAATTATGATTTCACCATTAAAGTTCACTGATGTGAATTTTACGTATGAGAGATTAACCCTATTTTGATTCTTGTGTGGGCACTTAAGTCATAATGATAATTTTTGCCCAATTAGGCTTAGTCAAGAGTCGAAAGTGATGAAACTTGGGTGGGATTTGTCCTTGAAGACACAATCAAGGAAAGCAACCACGGCGAATAATTTGATGTATGAATATTAAAAAATAAAATTCTATTTGTTGAATATGGAAGGAGTCTTTTGCAGATTTTATTGCTAGAATAAGTTCCTATTCTATAGGGATATTGGTATTTGAATTATTCTATATTACTATTATCTCTTATCTTTAATTTGATTTGAGTGAATAGTTTTTATTTTCGGTAAATAGTTTGGTATTCGAGCCCCCACTGGGCCATAAAAAAGAAATATAAAGGAAATGCAAGGGTCAAGAGATCCCATCTTCAAGCTCTCCGCAAAGAATTTGAAATGCTTGAGATAAGGAATGATGAAGGAGTGACAGAGTACTTCTCAAGGGCCATGGCAGTGGTAAACAAGATGCGAACTTATGGAGAAGATATGCAGGATGCTAAAGTGGCCGAAAAAGTTCTACGCTCTTTAACTGAGAAGTTTAACTATGTCATTTGTTATATCTAGGAATCAAAATACATTGATTCTCTCACTATTGATGAATTACAAAGCTCATTAATAGTACATTAACATAAATTTCAGAGGAATCATGGAGAAGAGTAGGTTTTGAAAGTGACATATGATGGAGGAAGAGGTCGTGGTTGCAATGTTTATAGAAAAGGAAGAGAGAGAGGTCGAGCAAGTTTTAAAAAAGCAACAGAGGAATGTTACAAATGTCATAAACTTGGACATTTTCAATATAAGTACACTGAGGATAAAGAAGCAAACTATGCAAAATTTGGTGATGAAGATGAAATGCTTCTAATGGCTTCTCTGAAGCCAAATGGGGTTAGAAAAGAAGATACACGATTCCTTGATTCGGGTTTTCTAATCACATGTGTGGTGATCGAGATATGATCAGTGAACTTGATGAAGGATTTCGACATTTGGTGAAACTCTAGAATAACACAAAGATGAATGTGATGGGAAAAAGGAAGTGTGAAACTATTGTTAAATGGAGTTAGTCATGTTACTGAGGTATATTGTATTCCTGAATTAAGAAATAATATTTTGAGCATAGGGTAGTTGCAGAAAATAGGCTTGGCTATTTTGATCAAAGATAGAATGTGCAAGATTTTTCATCCAGAGAGGGGTTTGATTATTCAAACCAATATTAGTACCAATAGAATGTTTATTCCACTAACTCAGTCACATACTTCTTCTCCAACACGAGTTGATCAGTGCTTTCACACAGAAGCTGAAAACTTGACTTATCTTTAGCATAGAAGATATGAGCATCTAAGCTCCAAAGGTTTGAGAACTTTGCTAAACAAAGCCATAGTACATGGACTACGTCAATTCACCACCTTAAAGGTGACATGTACTGATTGTATCAATAGAAAACAATGGCGTGATCCCACCCCAAATAAAAGTAATTGAAGAGCAACTAAAAAATTGGCACTCATTCATGCGAGTATTTGCGGTCCAATCACTCTTACTTCCAATAACAATAAGAGGTACATCTTGTTATTCATTGATGATTACAGTAAAAAAGCTTGGGTGTATTTTTTGGTAGAGAAGTCAAAGGCTTTTAATACTTTTAAATGCTTTAAGAACACGGTTGAGAAATAAACAAGATTATTTATCAAGTGTTTACACATTGATAAATGAGGTGAATTTAATTAAAATGAGTTCAATGATTTTTGTGAATAAAAATGGAGTAAAGAGGCAATTGACCATCGCTGGTACATCACAACAGAACAACATAGCTAAACAAAATAATAAAACCATCATGAACATGGTCCGATCGGTGTTATTTGACAAAAGTATTCCCAAAAAATTTTGGCTAGAAATAGTAAACTGGATTATCTATGTCGTTAATAGGTGTCCAACATTGGCGGTCAAAGACGTTACACCAAAGGAGGCCTAGAGTGTATTAAAGCCACCAGTAGAACATTTTCAAGTTTTCGACTACATAGTACATGATCATGTTCCAAAAGCAATGAGGAAGAAACTTGACAATAGAAGCATTACTTATGTGCTATTGGGGGCTAGTGAGGTATTAAAAGGTTACAAATTATTTGATCTTATTACTAAAAGAGTCATTATGAGTAGAGATGTAACTTTTGACCAGGGTAAACAATGAGATTGGAATGAGAGTCATAAAAAACACATAGTAGTAGACTTAGAATGGGGTGAGAATGAAGAAGGGGTGAGTGAAAATGAGAATAGAGTTAGTACTGATGAAGAAGTGAGTGGTAAGTGTAATAGGCCAATTTAGCCCGGGCTCACAAAAAAAACCCAAAATAATAAAACAAAGTCCAAGTCCAGTCCAAAATTATATCATTTGGCCCGTCCGGAATGACCCATTACTTGGCTTGACGCATATGGAAACATAATCTTCAAGGATATGCAATCTTAGATATTATATGCAATCTTAGAAGATATGATTTTGTAATCTTAGAGATTTAATTTGTAGATACCCTTTAATCTTAGCCGTTGATGTAATTGATCTGTACCGTTGGATTTGGGGAGGCTCAACTATAAATAGAGGCCTCTCCCTTCATTGTAAAACACTGGAGTTTGGAGCAATAATAATTCTTAAGAGCATTCACTCAAATTTCGTCCTCTCTTGCGTTCTTATTTTCTATGGCTTGTTCTTATTTTGTTCTCCGTTCATCTTCGTTTCTTTTTAAGTTGCTTTCATTTGAGTTGGATTTTGGTGGAGGAATTTCGTTGAATCTTCATATTGTGAGAGTTAGGCTGACTTAAGCGTTTTTTTAACCTTTTTTATTTATCCATTTAATTGTTTAACCATTAATTATTCTTATACTTTTATTCGTTTATTTATCCATCAACTTTCTTATTTACATATTGTTCATTCATTTAACCATTCTTATCATTCTTTTATTTTCTTCCATTAATTATATACTTTATTTGTTTTTTAATATTATGTCACACATGTTGTTTATTTTTTAAAAACTCGTGTTATAAATCATCCATTTTAAATTGTTTGATTATTTGCTTTAAATTTTTTTTCCATATATTATCAATTGCAATTTTTTTTATACTATCTATTTTATATACCATTTATTTTTAAGATGTTTTGTGTATAACTTGTTCTAAATTCTTTATTACACAATATTTATTTTTAAACTCATTTATATATTATTACTTTATATATTACCTATTTTCATTTTTTATATATTATTTATTCCAAACTTATTACATATATTACCTACTTTTTATATATATATAATTTATTTATTGATTTGTATATTGTTGATTCCAAATTTCTTTTTCCCTTATTATTCATTTTCAAATTCATTATTTTTAAATTTTTTATATTTTATTTTGCCTTATATTTTTTATTTTATACTCTTTGTTTTAAATTCATTGGTCTTTGATTATTGATGCTAGTATTTAAATAATTTCCATTATCTGTTTTATAAATTGTTTATTTGTATTTTCATATTGTCGTTTTTTTATCAAAGTTTTAACACATCCTTTTAATATTGCGTCAATTTTCCCCAATTTAAAAAAAAAAGAAAACTCTTAAAAATAAGGCAATATTCGGTACTTTGGAGCTTTGAGAAGATCGTTCCCTAACTTAATGAGTTTCGATTTTTTATCCAAATAACCGAATATCCTTGTTAAACTTTAATGCATGAGACAAGCTTAGTTTCGAGGGTTAAAATGTCGTATCCTAACTTACTAGATGTGACATCTTATTACTTCGGGACAAGGAGGTCTTAACATCCAATTCGATTTATTTAGGTTTTTAAAGAGGATCGTATTTTAAAATCTTTTCAAATTTTCAACATTAGGATGTTAATTAAACAATTTGGTATCAATTTTTGGGAGTTACGAGGGTGCTAATCCTTCCTCGTGTGTAACCGACTCTCGAGCCCGTTTTCTCAAATTTTGTAGACCAAAATTATTATTTTAACAAATCAAAATGTTTTATCAAAATGATTAATCTCAAGGTGACCCGATCACACCTCGAAAAAAGATTGGTGGCGACTCTATTTTCATTTTAAAAGTCGACCCCGTTTTTTAAAATAAAAATGGTTTCGACAGTGAGGAAGTGTGAAAAGAGGAAGATAGCTCTAGTGAGAGTGAAAAGAGGATTAGGAGACCTCCTATCTGAATGGGTGATTATGTTAGTGCAAAGGTTTTGGGCCTATTTAATGATGAGGTTCATATGGCTCAAGTAGTATCAAATAATCCATTATACTTTGAGGAAGCAGTGAAAGCATAAATTGGAAAATGGCCATGGAAAGTGAAATCAAATCCATTGAGAAGAACAAAATATGGATTAATGTGAGCTCCTAATCGATTTAGAATTACAAGTCATTCGAATGCCCCTATCGTTTCTAAATAGGTACTTGTAATAAAAGAAATAGGATAGGAATCTTGAATCAACGACTTGTTTAAGAAAAGAACCAGTGTTATTGGAACGTAACCCATTTTCTAGATGACAAATAATCGAAAACAAGAATAGATTTTAATGGACCCCAATCCATTGTTTAAAAAAAGGAACTGAAGGTATAGAAAAGAAAGAAGAATATCACAAAGCAATAAGCTTTGATAACTTCAGTTTGGATGTTCTAAAGAACTCAAAAGAAAATTCTCACAAAATGTATATTCATTCATCTTAGTTTAACCAAAACAATGTCATCTTACAAGTTATTTATAGGCCTAATATGACTATTCAAATGTCTATAAAGGACCTTTCAAATTCAACATTTAACTAGCTGTTAATACAAGCATTTAAATTTGATTTAACTCATGTTGGGCAGCCGATGCGTCATGTCTTTTCACTTGATTCAAGTGTAGTTGAAAAGACATGTCACTTCACTTGTTGATGACTTAATGTTCCCTTAATGTATTGTTTGGTGTCACTTTATCTCCCTTAAAATCGAATGTCAAAAAGACTTGTACAAAGACCTCTTAAAATGACATAATAATGAGCTTTGAAGGCACAAAAATCGATCAGATTTGAAAAGTCTTCATTGATCCATTTGAACAGCCACCATAATAAACTTTTGAATGCTTGAAACCGTCCAAACTTGAAAAGTCATTGGTCTTATGAATAGTCACCATTTGAACAACCACCATAATGAGCTTTAAGTGCTTCATTATCCACCAAAAACGTTCCTTTTATGCACCAGCAATTAAGTGACCGAATGCACACTTTTATGCCAAAACTGAACAGTAATTTGAATGTGACAACATTTGATTCTTCTTTGCAAACGAACAACCCTATTGTAGCTTTAAAATATGTGACCAGCCTTTTGGACTTTCCTAGGACAAACAATTGAACACACAATTAATTTATTTAAGATACATTAAACATTGCAAACTTTTCACATTCTTATTCAACTTGTCAATTAACTAGAGACACACATATTTATTTATGAAAATAAACACACTATTAACTTATGCATTAAAAAGTAACAACCAAAATAAATGAAACACTTTACACACTTATGAAACTAACTCGTGCTTAAACATAATTAATAAATAAGATGCTGAAATGCATGGTTTAATTGAAATGCAAACTAAATGAACAAATGAGTTACATAATGCATGACATAATTTAAGATGCAACTTAATTAATATAGGAGTTACTTAATACATGACATAATTAAAACACAAACTTTATGAACATATGAGATGCTTTAATGCATGACTTAATTAAATGCAGAACACATAATGCAAGTCATAATTAAATATGCAAACTTATTAAATGCAATAAAACTTAATTAAATTAAAAAGTCTTTAAAACTGTTGGCCCAATAATCAACTAGGCCTGTGAGATGTTTCATTTTGCACTTGGGCCCCTTATGCTTAGGCCAATCTCAACATTGTCGAATTGCATCGTAACATGATGTGGTCATGCTCACATCATGAACGCTTACTGAGTTGCCAACTGAAGCAAAAGAAATTGGTGTGAAGTGGGTTTTCCAAACAAAGTAAAATGAACATGGAAAGATTGACAAGCACAAGACACATTTGGTTGCAAAGGGGTACTCTCAACAACATTGAGTAGACTACACTGAAATTTTTGTACCAATTGCAATAATGGATACAATAAGGATGATCATTGCTCTAGCTGCACAGAAGAGTTGCAAGATCTTTCAACTAGATGTTAAGTCAGCTTTTTTCCATGGTGAGCCGAGTGAAGATGTTTATATGGAACAACCAAGAGGATATGAAAAGAAAAGTAAAGAACATCTAGTCTACAAATTTCACAAAGCTTTGTATGGATTAAAACAAGCTCCACGAGCTTGGTTTAGTCGAATTGAAGCGCACTTTATCAAAAAAGGTTTTCAAATGTACAACAGTGAGCAAACACTATTCACAAAGAAAAGTAGCGAAGGAAAAGTTATCATTGTAAGTGTTCACATTGATGATTTAATTTTTACTGGTGATGATGAAGTTATGATGTCTGAATTTAAAAACTCTATGTTGAGAGAATTTAATATGACTGATTTGGGAAAGATAATTTTTTTTCTTGGAATTGAGGTGTTGCAAAAATCTAATTGTATCTTTATATGTCAAAGAAAATATGTTGTGGAAATTTTGAAGAAGTTTTGTATGGTTGAAAGTAATTTGGTAGGGAGTCCAATTGTTCCAGGCTTTAAAGTAAGCAAAGATGAAGATGAAATCTCTATTGATGAAACTCATTACAAACAACTAATTGGAAGTTTGATGTATCTCACCGTTATAAGGTCTAACGTGATGTTTGTTACTTGTCTCATAAGTAGATATATGACAAAACCAATGGAGATTCATCTACAAGCAGGTAAGTGACCGTTATCGCGCATGTGCGTTAAAACAAATGATTTTGGATGAACTATTTTTGAAAAGCGGTTTTAACTACAAGCGTATAGTGTCAATTGTAATATTTATAGTTCCAATGGAACATAGAGTATTCCAAGAGATCGAACCCAAAGGAGGAGGCGGTTGAACAGTTCCTGGCCAAGCGCATGCAAAGAAGGAGTCTAGACAACTAATCGCTAAAAGCTATATTACGACAAATCATGAAACGAATAGTGATTAAGCTAATTATCTATTAACTACCTAAATGACTAAATCATAAAAGGATGCAAAGATATGAAATTCACAATTTAACTAACAAATGGTGGTTGGTTGACTTTGATGTGGTTAACTAATTTTTTAATTAATGTTCCAAATTGCTTAAACTCCTAAAGTGGCTCTGTTTTACCTCTTGGTCTCAACTTTACCAAATTAGACAAATTAGCCTGACTTATCTCTCAACCTCGCCGGCTAACCCGGGACTCAAGAATTGATGCTCAATAAGATTACCTCTCAGTCTGACTTGCCTAAATCTTCCCTTAGGGTCGTCAATCCTAAGTTTTTATGTTCATTCAATTTAGTCTAATTTGTTGCAATTTAGTTTGTTAACCAAATATCAACTTACCCACATCTCTACCAACCAACCCACATAGAAGTTTAGTTACTCATGCTAAAAATTAAATGAACCAGCATAAGAATAACAAACATGGTAGCGATTAAAGGAAAGCTCAAGAAAAATAAAAAAGTTGAGATTTTTAATGACGAAAACTTAAAAGTAAAGTAAATATGAACATGTAATAGTAAAATATGGAGCAAGAAGCATGAAAGGTAAAAGCTTTAACAACTAAAACTAGAGAGAATTGAAAATACATTAAGCAAAGATGAAAATGTCAATACAAGTAAAGAAATGGATTGAAAGTGCAATTTAACCCTTGCTACAGTAATAACTAACTTAACTAACAACAAGAACAACAATAAATTGTAGGAAAAATAAACACTATGCTAAATTATGTAATTACAATTTATACTACCAAACATGACATAAAGAATTTATCATTACACTCTGTCAATCAAACATATCCAGGGAATTACAATTCTTTGCAATTACAAGAGAGTGTAATTACTACCCTAACAATTACATTTTGTTTCAATTAATTTGTGCTATCCAAACAGACTCTTAGTATATTATCAAATATATTACTTTACTTTATTTGATTCATTTGGTTGGAATACAAAATATTAATGTTTGGTTGATGAAATGTTAGATTACTTAGAAATACATTTTACTAAATTATGAATTTATTTTTTTAAACAAGTTTAATTACTTTAATATTTTTTAATTTCAATTTTCATAAAATTATGATAAATTATGATGATTCTTATTTTATTACAATTTATATATTAATAAGTAAATATATGATGTTGAAATAAATTTATAAATAATAATTATAATAATTCATAAAAAGTAATTGTCTCACTAGTTAGTTCACACATAATATTGTTATAAACTCAAAATAATAATTTTAAGTAATATAATAACTAATAATATATAAATAGACAAAACACTGCATGAAAGTGAAACCCTCATTAAAAATTGTGTTTTTAATTAGACTTATATTTTTCTTACATAAAAAAAATACTAAATTGATTAAAATAATAAAAGCAAAGGAAAAAATTATCTACAACCTAAAATTCCAATTGGAATATAAGATTATTTAAGGAAGGTATGGTATTGAAATCACCCATTGTATTCCATAATCTTGACACTATTAAAAATATGAGATTATTACTTCATGAAAATAGTTAAAATTCGAACATGATAATCATATTCTCGAAATCTTACTTTACCATTAAGATAGTTAAATTCTGTGAACCAAACACCCTTTGATATTGACCTACTCGTAGTTGATGTTAACTTTATCATTATATTTATAGTTGAATCAACTTAAATTATCATTTTTTAAGCATTCTAATAAAACAAACCTAATTTATGTTCTTGGTTCAATTTAATCCTTGAGAATATGAGGGCTTTGTTTCAGGGTCTTAGCCTCATTTATTTTTATTGAGTTTGACAGCCCAATGTTATCAATTTTTCTGAGGTACATAGTCCAATGTTTTGAATTAAAAATAATTTAATAATGTTTTTGGGTTTAGGATTGTTACATACACTTAAAATTGATATAAAATTTAACATGTTCTTCTAAAATGCTGCCCCAAAAAAATATAGTAATTGTTTGAATAATTAAATTAAAAAAAACAATAATTAACAAATTACGAAAGAATATGGATATTATTAGGGATGACTAAAAAATTAGTTAATTGATTTAAGCGAAGTTGTGAGTTGATTTTTCACTTTATTCGATTAAAATAATAAATTTTCACATCATTTGATTAATTTTTAATTTTTGAATTTTTAAATTAAATAAATCAACTTATTTTTTAACTAATAAATTTTAAATCCAAATCCAATGCTCATATAAATCCCAACTTAACTCAATATATGAATTGCCGGTTGAGTCTTAACTCGATTGACAAGAGCATTGTTGTCAATGCAAGAAGACGTGAGTTTGAGTACATTTAAATGCATTATCCTCCCATTTATGGGTTGAGGAGGGGCTATGGGTAGTTCTAGGGAAAAAAAAACAGTTATGATCAAAACCTATAATGATATCATTTAAAAAAAAACTCAATATATAAGCTCAAATAAATAAATACCCAATAAAAATATTAAAAACTACAATTAATATTAAAAATAGGAAAAAAATAGAAAATAGTTGCATCATCAACTCATGAAATTTTATAATTACAATGGTAACTTTTTATACAAATAAATAAATCTTAAAAAGAAAAATAAAACTAATCAAACAAAAAAAATCAATTTCATTATTTTATTGATTTTAACCCAATGTGGTTACCAAATATTAAAATCTTTTGGATTGGAAAATAATATCGAGGGTAAAATTATCATGAAGGACCTTATATTAGGAGTAGGATTACATTTTATTTTATTAAAAAAAGAGTAAATTAGTTTATATACGTCAGATTAAAGAGCAAAATGATCTTTCTGTTAAAAAATTCATCTATTATTACCGTTAGTACCTTAGCATGAGGTACACGTGATTATGTAGTTATCAGCTACGTCGAAGTTTAACAGTAGAATTGAATGAAATTGTTAATAAAAATAATTAATTTACTTTTTAATCTAATGTTATTTTTTAATAAAAAAACAAAATATAATCTAATTCTTAATAAAAAAACTTTCATGGGACTAAAAATTAAAATGGGGAAACAATGGATTCAAATGAATCAAAGAGAAAAACAAACAAATAATTTTCCTTTTTATCTTTTTTCTTTTTTCCAGATTCCAAACAACAGTAACATAAAGCAAAAGCAAAGAAGGGGGTCCAGGCAATGATGATGAGATGCATGCGATTCTTGGAAGACCCCATTAATGAGAGGATTGAAAGCTAATTTGACCAATCCATCCCTCTGCTGCTTTTGGTGCCACTGCAATTTTTTCGAAACCCAATCAATTCCTTTCAAATACCTTAAGAAAAAGAAATTTAAAAAGCAGCCATAATTAAGTATATTTAACTTTAATTTCAACATTTTTTTTCTTGATTCATCCTTGGAAAACACAAATTTTACTCCTACATACACTCAATACATGCCTTCTTTAGAGGTGTGCATTGTATGGGTTGAATTTTTTCATATTCAAAATTGAATAAATTAAATTAATCTAATCGATTTAGAGAGTAAAACCAAATAAATCAAAATCAAAATTTTAATTTTAATTTGATTCGATTTTTCAATTTTATTTTTGAATTAAAAATAAATTTTAAATGAGCTACTTATATTTTATTTCTTTTAATTTTTTATATAATTATCTTCTTTATTCAATTTATTATATCGTATCACTTTTAATTTTTTTAATTTTAAATTCATTATAAAAATATTTAAAATATTTATTTTCTTATATGTCCAACATATCCTTACTTGTGTTTCCATTGGCTATAAATTAATAAAAATTAAAATAAATATTATAAAAAGAATTAAATACAATTTGGTTTGGGTTTAATGGCTTTCTACTTTAAAAGTATTAAGTTTTAGTAGATATTTGAGTTTAAGATTTAAATTTGAGCTTAGATATATAAATAAGTTATAAATTTATGACCTTGCGGGTTTGGCCTTGGTCAGTTTATTCTATTTAAAATGTCAAAATCGAAAATTAACAGAATAAATCAATTAAATCGAAAAGATTTAGTTTTTCAATTCAGTATTTTTTTCGCACGCCCCTAATATTTTTTAAAAAATTTAAAATTTTAAGCTTGGTCCTTGGGAAATTATTTCTTTTTAAGTCTTTTAAAATTGAAATTTTTAAGTAACATGTAGTAAATTCATACTTTAACCCTACTAGAATAATAAAATTATAATTTAATCCTTATAAAAAATAATAAAATTTATAACTTAATTTTCACACGCCTTGGAATATGAATTTTCCATAATATCTTTCCCTCTTTCTTCAGGTTGAATTTCCCAATTTTATGCAAATGTAAAATAAAAAAGGGTCTCCATTTTTGTTTCTTTTCAATAGTAGGACATTGAATTTGTTTCTATTTAGTACCTGTGATTTTATTGGTATTTTTGGTAATTATCTAACACCATTAAAATATGCTATTGTGGCATTAACAACCAATAATGTGATGGCATTTGACAACTTCATATTTTGACAAATGATAAAAAAAATAATTAATAATAATATAATAATATAATAAAAAATATTTTGCCATATTTCAATTTTGAATCAATGTTGAAGCATCAAAGATCAAACCCATGAAGCAATTGAATTTCATAAAGAACCAATATCCAGAATGTTGGCTTTAAGCCATTGACCAAAAGCTATAATAGTAGTTAACTTTTGTTGCAAGAAAAATAACAGATAGAGACAAATTTTCACATAGGCATGTGATTAAAGAGAATGCTGGTCTGGCCTGGTCTGGTCTCCCACCATGCACACCAGCTCACACATTTACACTCCCACAAGTAACCCCAACTTGTTAAAACTACATTTTTTTTTAATAAATGCAATCATGTTTCACTCTTCATTTTCATTTTTTTTACAGTTCAGTCCCCACCAAAATTTTTTTTTCAAGCCATTGGCACCATAATTGAACAGTACAGGGAAAAAAAGGATCATGTTTGAATTTACTTTATATACATTGTTGAAGAAGAAAAAAATCAGTCGAAAAACATACCTGGGATTTTCTTTCTTTTTTGAATTTAAGCTCAATGATCTTCAATGATATTTGTTCTTCTTCTTTTTTTTTTTAATAATCAGGCATGAACTGACCAATCTTTCCTTCTTCAGCAGCAGCCATTTTTTCTTCTGTAATTTTCAACCAAATACAAACCCCAGTGAAACTAATAACCAAACTCGCGAGTCCACTTCCTAATCCAATCCCAACAATGGCCAAAACTGATAGCCCTTTACTTTTCATAGGTGGTAAAGGGTATCCATAAAGATCCTTATTTCCACCAAAAGATGTGGCATTAAACCTTGGTAAATTCCCACTCCTATTACCTAATGATGCTGGTATTGGACCTGACAGCTTGTTGCTTGAAACATCAAAAGCTGACAACCGTGCTAATAGGCCTAATTCTTGAGGAATTTGACCAGTGAGTAAATTATCATGAAGATCAATGACGTTTAAGTAAGCACATAATGCAAGTTGTTGAGGGATCTCTCCTTCAAGGCGATTAGATGAAAGGTTGAGTACTGCTAAGTTGACTAAGTATTGTAAATCTTGAGGGATAGGACCTGAAATGGAGTTTGAAGACAAATCAAGGGATTGAAGATTGGTACAATTGGAAAGAAATGGGGAAATAGAGCCTTGAAGAGAGAGGTTGGTGAGGGAAAGCTTGTAGATTCGACCATTGTTACAAGTTGCACCAGGGAGATAAGATGTGAAACCACTACAAGGGTTTGCAAAGGTGGATTTGGTCCAGTTTTGTAAGTTGTTTAAAGGGTCTTTCAAGGTTTGGCTTAATTGAGTTAAACAAGCTTCGTCGTTTGGATCTGAGGAAGATAATGGAAGTGTAGTAAAGGTTAGCAGCAAAAGAATTACAAACCCCATGAAAGAACAAAAAAGAAACCGGGGGGGGGGATCTTTGAGATTAAAGGTTTGAACTTTGGTTCTTTGGATGTTGTCTTGGTTATGAAGAAGAAAACTTTTTTCTTATAGGCAGATGTAAAGAAACAAAAAGGTAACGGGAAAAAAGGGGGCAAATGGGGTTTGGCTAGAGAGAGAAAGAGAAGCGTGTGTTTAGGTGGGTAAGGATGGATGGTGACTATACGGGATTTGAGTTGAGGGAAGCTATTGAGTTATAGGGAACCAGCAGGTCCGCAGGCATTTGTTGTTGTGTTGTCGTCGAGGGATTGATTGATACGTTCAAGGAACGGTGGGGGTGGCCTGGTGGGGGTGCGGGTGAAGAGTAAGGAATTGAGGGATTTTGAGATTGCCTGCCAAAGAACTTTTGCTTGATAAAGACTATGGTGCCTAATTCTTATAGTGATTTGATTTGACTTGGATTAGTATTAAGGTGAATCAAAGAGTAAGTTCACCGTATTGTTAAAATTTTATTTATTTTTATTGATAAAAATTAATTAAGCTAGGAATAATCAAATAATTACATATAATATGTTATTTATACATCATGTTAATATGTAAATACCAGTTTCTAAATTTTTTACTAAAAGATCAATTTAATCTTTGATCTAATGTATAAAAATTAATTTATTTATTTTTAAATAAAATATCAAAATATAATTCGATTCTTAGTACAAAAATTTTTATGATACTTTTTACCACTTTTCAAGAATTTTAATGTATTCGACTACCATGTAGGAAGGAATAATGTTTTCTTAAAAGACCAAGTTCGAAATTAAATCAAATATTATATCGTTAAGACTCTCTAAATAAGTTCTTATAAACTTAAAAAGAGTACCGAATTGCATGACAAATTTGTGCTACCATCTCTGTTTTTTTCTTTTTTTATACTTTTTAATTTTTTTTTTGTTGTAGTTTAACATATAATTGACAAGCAATTCAACACTAAAAGATTTTGAATTCAACACAATTTAAGTTTGAGTTTAGTTCATTAGCTTTTTATTGTCATATTATGTTAGATTAAATTTGGGTTTAAAGCGAAAAGATGAATTCCTAAATTTGAATCTATTTCAAATGAGTATTAAATCTATTTCAAACCCAATTAATAAATAAATATAGGTACAATGATTTATTTAGTCTTTCCACTTTAAAAAAATTATTTTAGTTTTTCATTTAAATTTTTATCATTTTTATTTCTTAAACTTGCATTTTTTTTGTCTAAAAAAGTTGAGAAAGTTAACGTCTTTTAAATTTATTGATATTGCATACATGTTAATTGTCATGTGGATGGTACATTAGTATTTAATTAATTTTAAAAAATTTTAAAAAACTATTTTAAAAAAATTAAAAATCATTAAAATTATTTAAAAATAATTTTTTAATATTTTTAAAATTTTAAAAAATTAATTAAATGTTGATGTATCATTTACGTGACAATCCATGGTATGTCCACGTCGACAAAGTTAATAAATGTTAACTTTTCCATTCATTTTTGGATGAGTTGACAAAAAATATAAATTCAATAGTTAAAAGAAACGAAAAATTAAATAAATGACTAAAATAACTTTTTTATAAAATTAGAGAGTAAAAAAATCGCCATTAATATTCATTAAATGAAAATTTCTTATTAGTATATTGTCCTTAGCTCCAAAATGAAATAAGCCAACCTTTTTGAAAAGGGTTAAATTATTCTTCTAGGGCGAACTTGGTAGTAATTTTTATATTGGGGTTTGAATTTTTTTATTCAAGTTAATTTTTGAACTTGGTAATTGTTCTCGTATTGCGGCATGAATTAGACAATTATTCCCACATTAGGGTTTGAAATTTTTTCGTCTAAATTAGTTCCTGAACTTGACAATTGTTTCCATATTATGACTTAAACTTGACAAGTATTTCCACATTGGAGCCTAAACTGTAACGTTTTTAGGAAATCAAGGACTAACTTGGACCAAAATAAATATAACCCTAATATGAGAACAATTACCAAGTTCGTGAACTAACTTAGACAAAAAAATTCAACCCAATTTAAAAAAAATCAGATACCAATATAAAAATAACCCTCAAATTAAAAAAAAATTTAACCCATTTGAAATAAAAACATTTCCAACATGAATTGACATCACTTAATTAGCTTATTCGTTGACTAATGTGACACATTCTTTTATTACTAAGTTTTAATATTATCAATCCTTTAATAATAGGATTAAAAAAAGCGTGCCTAATATTAATCATCATTAAAAATCACTAAAAAAATCGATTAAATTTTAACTTAATTGATATAAATATTATTGTCAATGTAGGAGAACATGTGTTGAAGTGTGCTGAAGTGTATTATCCTCCTATTTATAAATTTGGAGAGATTATGAATAATTTTAAATATTTTATTAAAAAACAGATATAATAAAAAAATTGAAAACAGTGGGAGGTGTGTTTACGGCTCCTTTGAGAGTCCTCTGCAAACCCATTACTTTCATAATAAAACTTTGTCAAAATCGTTGTAAAAAAGCCAAGCTTTTGGAGGCAAACACTAATAATAGTTATAGCTTAGGCATGCCTAATTGGTGAGACCAAGCAAAGCCAACGCATGCTTGAGAATGTGATATATCACATTCATATCTTTGGTTATAATGACTCATCTTCATGTGAGATTTACATTTGGCAATTTTGATAACTTTGAATAGGGAATGAGGCAAAAGAATTTCAAGACAATTTTTAAAGTGGGGTTTGTCCTAATTGATATTGATTGCTTTGCTAATCATTCTTTTTCGAGCTAAAAATTTCAAAACTAAACACTCTTTGTGTTGAGTGGGTTTACACTAAGGTAATTCTCTTTTACCAATTAAAATATTAATTATGTTGGTTAAGTAAAATTTTAAGTTTGAGTTTTGTGATCGTAGAAAAACAATAACAAAAATTCTTTAAGTCCCGTTTAACTTTTTATTTGACTCAACTTTCAATTTAGTTAAAACCCAACACGATTATTGAATATCGAGAAAAAACGAAAAAAAAATAGTTGCAGGGGAACATTTGGGGTCAAGGAATGTAAATTTCATGAGGTATTATCTTGAGTAGATAGTATCACATTTCCAATTGTATTAAGATTTTATTTTTCGACAATTTTATCGAATCTTTAATGACTTAGATTTATTTTACTTAAACCAAAACAAAATAATAATAATAATAAAATTAATGAATCAAATTCTCAAGTTCTTTAATATATCTTTTGAGTAACATTTCAACTTCATATATTTATTACAAGTCTGGAAAAATTAATATTTTCCATTATATTATGTTATCTCTATTACGTTTTGCTTGAAATATTACTTCTATAATAATTTACCATTTCATTTTATCAATTTAATCAAATTTGCCCTTACACAATAACAAATAATTTTAATAATAAAAATATATTTTTTCTTATCATTTTGATTAAAAGGGAGCCCTAGCCTCCTCAATTTCATAATATATATTTAATAAAAATATGAAATTAATTTACCACATAAATACATTTATTTATCAGTAAAATAAAAAAATGAATAATAAAAGTTTTGGCCGCTTAACTTGGCAACAAGGTCCACCTTAGTACCTGAACTTGGTAGCTATACAACCATTTGTCTCAGTCTATTCTTCATGTGAAAAAAATATACTTTTTTAATTAATTTATATATATTTTTTATATTTAATTTTTTTAAATTTATGTTTACCGTGTGACGTACTAAGAGACTATTAAGTGGCACGACCGGATTGGCTAACACTATCACATTAGCACAAACTAATTGTGTTAGTGCGAAGGTACCAACCAAGTTTACGGAATCTAAGTTCAGGGACCAACTAGGTCCATAAAAAAATTATGGACCAACTAAGTACAAATGGACAAGTTCAAGGGCCAATATATATATTCCCAATTATACATCTATGGGGGCGTTTGGTTCGCCAAATGTAACATTACGACCCGTAATGTTACATTCCAGAATGAGATTGTGGTGTTTGGATTTCTACATTCTGGCGATATCGTAATAATAGTGTAATTTCATTACGGCTCATTTCCTTATGTAATCTTAGATTACAGGCATAATCTTAAATTTTGGACCAATTTACCCTTTGTTTTTATTATTCTAACCAATTTAGACTTTTTTTTTCTTAAATAAAGTTTAAGGCTAACTAAAAATATAAAAATATTTTTTAATAGTGAATTAGTAGATATCATATATTACAATTATAATCATTATATTTTATTCAATAATTAATTTATTAATATATTAATTATGATTATAACTATAATTATGGTTGGGGTTGCAATCACTTTTTATGAATTATTATAATTATACATATTTACTCATTAATATATAAATTGTAATAAAAATGTAAGAATTGTAATAATTTATCATAAATTTATGAAAATTAAAATTAAAAAATATTAAAGGTACTAAACTTGTTAAATAAAATACAATTTCTACAATAAGGATAATTGAATAAAATATGTTTTTAAGTAATCTTACATCCTGCTAACTAAACACTTGAATCAAACATTCCAACCAAATGAGCTAAACAAGATAGTCTCATATTCCACCCTTAATCCTATTATAGAATGTAATCTAATATTCAACGAATCAAGTGCCCCTATGTGGTAAAGAAATAAAAGAGCGAGAGATGCACTCGTGGACACTTGGATGTGACACAACATTAAATTCGACAATATCAAATAAGATACGAAAAAGTATTAATGGGTTAATATACTATTTAGTAACTATATTTCACTTTAATGTTCAATTTGGTACTTGAATTTTTTTTTCAATTTGGTACCCGAGTTTAGCTTCAATGTTCAGTTTGGTACTTGAATTTTTCTTTGTCCCATACAAGTACCTAGGTTTGACTTAAATGTTCAATTTGACACCTAAGTTTTTCTTTTATTCCAATTAAGTACTTATGTTTTTTTACTGAAGTACACGAGTCAAATATTTATTGAACCACACGATGTTTAGTTTGAGTACCAAATTGAAAATATAATTTACTTTATTAAAACTATTTATTTTATTAAATAAGTTATATTATGATGATATTTTTTATATTTTATTATTACAATATATAATAAAATCTTAAACTTTTAATTTTACCATAAAAACTGTGATGTACATACAGCCATTTTGTTTAGTCGGAAAGCACCATATCTTAAACAATGCTATGTGATTCCAGCTAGGTTTAATTCATATAATTTTATATTCTTATTAAACTAATCGTGATTAAAAAAGAAGTCAAGGCCGACTTTTCAATTTAAAAATGTTTCTTAATCTTATCTCAAAGAAATTAAATTGGTACATTTGTTGGTACCCAAAACAAAATAAAGCACACTAATTAATACTAATAAACCATAAAAGTTTCAACTAACTAACATATGGTATGAAAGATTTTAATGTTTGTAGTGAGAAAATATTTTTTTCTTAAAAAACCCATTTTAAGTAGTAAAATAGATTTATAAATTAAAAATATTTATGGGTCGAATTAGATCGGATTCAGTTCAGTTTTATGAATAATATTAATATTATATTTAATTATTTAAGCTTTACTTGATTCAAAATATGAGTCTGTTAGGATAATTTCCATCATCGGCCCAAAGCTCAAGTGAATTTGGGCCGGATTATAATAAGCTCGCAAGATTGGCTCGCCTACGAGCTCACTTTCCCACGGGGTTACATGTATAGGTCAAGCTCATATAAGACCTTATAAACACGTGTTTAGTTTAGAATAGGATATGTGTTTATATGCATGAAGTCTACCTAACTAGTATATCATGTTAATAAACAATGTCCATATCATATAAATATACGAATACTACTACGTGAGATATAGAGAAAAACACTCAACAGTTCTGAAAATATCATATTAATCTTTAAGCATTGATGAATAAGTCCAACTCAAAAAAGTCTATTACAAACGCATCTTCTTTCAAAGTTGTTCCCATCCATGAATATCTTTTAGCGAGTAATTTGAATGTAACATTTTGAAAATGTACCAATATTGATACATGGAAGACAATGGCATACCAACTTTTTGGGGATAAGTCATGTTGAGGGTTGATTGGCGAGTTACCACCTCTTTTGAATGGTTAATATAATGCTGCCACTGTACATTTCTTTTGGGTTTTGTTTGAGATAGTGAGTTGCAATTCAATCTCACTTACGCATACCATAACCTTTTCTTTGAGAAAATTACATCCAAGTGGACTAAATTATCACTATTATTGAATTATTTAGAAATTTTTATTTAAGTCATTGAATTATTCAAAAAAATTTTGTTTAAGTCATTGGCTATTAAGTTTTTATTTAAAAAAAAGTCTGGCTAGCGAGCTCCAAGCGACAATTTGACGACTGGTACGGTGGCTTAGTACCCATCGACGAGTAGAAGAAACATACCTTAGATCCAAGTCTATCTGACAGTTAGTGTTGAAGATCAGAGAAGAAAGTTGTTTGGATTTTGATTCGCAAATTCGTGATATTCAAAGTTGTTTCATGAAAAAAAATTTGAATTGTAAAAGAGAAGAGGAATGAGAGCTTTTGATTGGTGTAGGTGGTGTGAACAAAGAATGCCATACATCAACGATTTTAACGGTTCAGTGACTTAAATGAAAACTAGCTCATTGACCATTTTGTAATTTTGAGTACAATTTACCCTTTTTTTATGTTTCCTTGAAAGCAATTTCTTTTAAGATTTTTTTTCATGTTTGTTTTATAATCCGTGTTTGAGTTTATGATTGTCTCTTTTTATAATATTATCTCTAAAGTTTGAACCTACATCCTCTTCTTAAAAATGCAACGTCTTTTATCACTACACTCAACACTTGTTGAGTTATTTTCAAACTTTTATTTCACCTTTAAAACTATATATAAAATGCAAATATATGATTGTGTTGTATTTATTTAATATTTTTATGTTGTGTCAAATTTATTCAAAATTGATTGGCATTCTAAATGATTCGAAAACGGTTGAATATAATGGGCTTTGATTTATTGATGGGCCGTTTCGTGAGAATTTTGTAGGGCTAGCCCAAATATTTCTTTAAGTGGGAGAATAATCACGTTTTACCATATGGGCTCTCTATTTTTTATTGGCCTACCTAATTTCTCTGCTATTTAAAATAAGGTAAATTAGTTCATGTACATTATATTAAAGAGTAAATTGATCATTTTGTTAAAATTTTCATCTATTTCTAGAGTTAAAAATTGGTCTCGTACGTTAGCATGAAATTTTTAATAGAATAACTAGTTTACACTTTGATGTAACATATATGGACTAATTTATCTATTTTTTAATAGAGTGAATAAAATATAATTTAACTCCTAATATAAAGACATTTATGGTACCTTTATTGAAGTCTAACATAATGTAAGCAATACAAGCAGATGAAACATGGGCTCCTTTGGGCCTTGTTTTAAATCTTTCTTCGAATCTAATTCCATTTTATATGACCATAATAAGACCAAAACCTATTCCTGTAAAAGAAAATTCAAGAACTAGATGTCTAGTACATGTTATGCTTGGACAAAATTAAAACATCCTACTGATGTAAGTCAACCATGAGGTGTGATGTGTTGTGGTTATTTATCTTATTTTTAAATCATATTATTAGAGGTTCGATTACCGTCATGACAATTGAGCATATTTCATGGCCAACCATTTATTTTTACGGTGCTGAAGAACACTCTCTGTTAGGTTTTTAAAAAAAAAATGAAAAAGGGTTATCGTTTTAGGTTTTTTTAGCTTATAACTATCATAAGAAACGACGTCGTTTGACGCCAATGCAATGGTCTCAAAACGGCGTCGTTCAAAGTTGAGACCCGCGCGGTGACTCGACCCGAGGGCAGGATCCGCGCACTTTCGTTCATCGGTCTATTTGCGCGACAAGTCCCCTTTGATTTGTACTATTTCAATCCGATTTTATTCAAATATTTTAATTCATATCGTATATTTGAGTCCAATTTCATTTAGATCCATGGTTAGACGGCGTCGTTTTCGCTGGTGAGAATTGAGTTTCCAGATCTGTGCGTCTAATTACTGTTTTAGTCCCTGGGTTTTGAATCGATTGCAAATATAAACCTTCAAATATCTTGATTTTTTGTTATGTTTACTATTATTTTTAGTACTTTCTTTAATTTTATAATTTTTTTAATATTTGCTAGTATTCTTTTTGTTTTTTATATTAGTTATATCTTTTACTTACCTCTTTTCATATTTATTATTAGTATATTTCGTGATTTTAATTTTTTTTTGTAAAAAAACGACATTCAATTTTGTTTATTTATTTTTATTTGTAAATCAAATTCTTTGTTTTAGTATTTTAGATTTGTTATCATGCATTGTTTTTTTAGATTTGTTATATTATTATTAAAACATTGTTTCATTACGATACATCAATATTTTATCATGTGTTCCTATTATATGATATTATTTTTTATAATAATTTAATTTGTATAATCTATCAATGATTTCAAGTTATATTCTTTTAAACAAATTTCTATATATTCTACTTATTCAAAATATTCCAATATTGCATTCATTCCAATGTATATTATTATATATTATTATTTACAATATGCTTATGAAATATTTATTCTAGTTACATCTTATAATGTTCACTTTAAAATTCATTCAAATAAAGTTATTTTATTTAACATCATTCTTAATTTTCTTTTAAATCTACTTCCAAACTCAAATGTATTGTTACTTTTTTTAAATTATTGTTGAGATGATATAATTTTTTTTTACCTTAATGTCTTTTGAAATTGATTATTAATTCTTTTAATTTTCAATTGTTAATATTGGTATTTGCTTAATGTGCTTAAAATTATTGTTGCTATTCTTGTTTGAATTTATCTATTGTTTGCTTAATATTTTTGTGTATGATTAGATTGCAATTTATCCTATTACATTGTACATTGGTGTTCAATTATACCATATTTGTTTTAAAAATAATGTTTTACAAAAGCATTAAAATCATCTTATTTCATAAATTTTAAGAATGCTCGGTATTCATGATTCTCGAGGAAATTGTCCCCTAACTTACTGGGCGTCAATTCTTTTTAATGAATTTAGACAACCAAGTATTTATTTTGCAATTACACTATAAATTTCAAAATAAAGCTTTTGAGATTTCAAAATGTTGGATCCTAACTTACTGGATATGACATTTTGTTATCTCAACTTTAAAATAAAGGCAATATTTGATGTTTAAGAATTTTGACAAAATTAAACCCTAACTTATTGGATTCTGATTTCTCGATTGACCTAAATAATCAAATATCCTTCTCAAAACATGAATTTTAAAATTAAAAAAAGGACAAATCTAACTTTGAAAATTGAACTATTGCACTCTAACTCACTGAGTGTGATTGTTTATTTCTTTGAAATGGGTACGTCTTATTATCTAATTCAATTATTTAGATTTTCATTTAAAGAGATCGTATTTTAAAATCTTTTCAAGTTTCGATACTAAGACATTAAACAATCAATTCGGTACCAATTTTGGGCGTTATGATGCGTAAACGACTCCCGAACTTGTTTCTCAAAATTTCGTAGACCAAAATCATTTTCAAGGTGAGCCGATCACACCTACAATAAAGATTGCTGGCGACTCCAATTTTCATTTTTAATAAGTCGATAACTAAATTTTTGTTTTTTTCAAAAAGTGGTTTCGATAGTATTTACATATCTATTATGATATTCGCCATTACCAACCCGCTACCTAGATACTTGATTGGGTCCTGACCCGTAGTCTACAGGGTTCGCACGTGAGGTGTTCGCATCCTTATATAAGACCGGACGATGTGGGTTGTCACCACTACGAAGGCGACCTCTCATCTAGAAAACACGTGTTAACCTTAGAATAGGGTACGTGTTGGCATGCATGGGGATCTACCTACGACGTCTCATCCATAAACAGTAATCGTATGATATAAATAGAGAATCTAACCATTTTGAAGAAAACAGTCAACAATATCAAACTTTGACAAACATATATTATGAGCTTTTGGGTCCAACTCAAGATGAATTTGATAAGTACTTTTCAAAAGACTTTTACCAATTTCAACTCACAAGAAACTATTTCATAAATATAAATGTAAAAAATATAATGATATCTTATGAAGAGTTATTGGCAAAAGAATTTTGAGGATACAATGAAACCCTTGCACTGCCAGAAACAGTCTATTAAGCATTGAGTGAAGCATAAAAAAGTATCAATTTCTATGAAGAACTTTTGTATATTCTTTATGAAACAATCCTTGAACATAAAAGATGGTAATGGAATAGCAAAATACTTTGTTTCTAATGTTTTTGGTTTGTCTCTTGGTGTTTCTAGTATGAAATTACACTCTTATTTATAAGATTTTTCATGTCTATTCATAGAGATATAACTATCCAAATGAATAGTTACATCTTTTAACAATATATATAATTATTCAATAGATATCAACTTCAGTAATCATAACTCTTTGTTAATAATCGAGCAACATATCAATTATAAGAGACAAAACTCACCATTATGAATAGTAAGAACTATTGGTTAATAGTGACATAATTATAGATTACTTGTGACTTTTCATTTACAACTATTGAAATATTATATATATTCGGAAAATATTAAATATTCCAACAACTTTCCACTCCTTTCTAAAGGAGAAAAGAAGCATAATTCACTCGTAGATTTAACAACTTCTGAAGGAATCAATAGTACTCTGTACCAAAAATCCTGCAAACTAAAAATAATTGATCGCAACAGTTGCAATCTACCAACAAAAGAAAGATATTTTCCTGTCTAACTCCTTGTCCATCCAGTAAATTTATCCACCAAAGCTTTGCAATCGTTGTTCCTTAAGCTTTTTGCTGTAAATGGCACACCAAGATATCACTTGTAAGGTACCTAATCTGAAACCCATAGCCTCAACAATACATTACAATTCAACTTGACTAACTCCAGAACTAAACATGTCGCTCTTGCAATTATTCACTTGCAGCCCCCAGATTTGATAAAAGAATTCAAGGACATTTCTAGCAGCAGTGACTGATTTAGTAGCACCTTTAGCAAATACAAATAAATCGTCTGCAAATTACACTTGGATGATACTTAAAAACTTTAAAAGAACTTGCCAAATTCAATAGACTTGAAAGCACATTCATCACCATGAAAAAAAAGGTAAGGGGACAATGGTTACCTTTGCCTTACTCCTCTAGCCTTAGTAAAGTAACCAATTAATCCCCCATTAATGGACACAAAAAGTTTAGTATTTGTGATACAAGCCTCAACCTAATTTCAAGAAAACCTTCAACAATGAAAAATTAAAATTTTAAATATCGAACCGATTTGTGATATTTATAAAATAAACTTTTTCTAAAAAACACCTATTCTTTGTGTGAAACGGATCCTTAACTAAGTAATTTAAAAAAAAAAGTACCATTATTATTATTGTTGTTGTTGTGTTTGTCTATGTATTTTTTATACTTTTCTATTATTAAATAATGAAAATTTAATTACAAATTGAACTGTTAGAAATTAAATATATTTAATTATTTTCATAAAATATATATTTGATTTCAATTAAAAATAAATATATAAAATATATAATTAATTAAGTTATAGAGTAACCTTGCGATGAATTCATTGGACAATAAATTGATTACAGTAGAAAAAAAAACTGAGTCTATCCCAAAGTTAATAGGTAAAATTAATTAAATTCAATTTTAAACATTTAGCACATACACTTTGTGTAAACAATACGTGGGTTCTTGATTCATGATTATATTTATTTTAATTTATGTTATTCCGATATAGATATGTATATATTCTACTTATCAGTCTGGTCGAACTTTATACGAATTAATCCTAATTATAAATTATTAGACATTCTTTGCTGCATTTGCAACTTAAAAAAATTTATACATAATAATTGAGAAATATATTATGTTTAGCACATAATATATTAAGAATATAATATAATTTATAATTTAAAATAATAATTAAAATATTTTTTTATAATTAATTAATTTTTATTATTTTTAATTAAAATTATTGAACATAAATATTAAATATAAATTAATTAATTATATTACATCGAATGTATTTTTTTCTACCACACATTAATTATTAAATAAAACTAGAAAAAAAGTTATTATGTACTGGATAACCTATTACATATATAAGTGTATAATATTTATATACATGTGTGTTGGGGATCGACCCATATCAACAACGAGATAGTAAAAGTAGAGAAGAATGAATATAAATATTTTACGTGGAAAACCTTCACTGATGGATAAAAAATCACGGGCAAAGGAGGCTTCGACTTTGCACTAAGCAGCAAAACAAAAAGTACAACAATAGGGAGCATCCAAACCCGAATACAAAGAGCAAATCCCAAAAGAAACTTAAATATCCCAAATACAAAAGCTCTTTCAAAAACTCTCCCAAATAACTCTTTAGCAAATCTCACACAAGAGATATCAAAAACAAATATGATTCTCTAAATCTTTTTTTTGACAAAATGATTCTCTAAATCTTATTATTTATAAACAGGGTTCCAAACGCCCTTTAAATAGGCTTGGGACGTGGGTCCAATATGACTAAAATAACCCTGGATGAATAGAGTTCGACTGGGAGAAGAAATCTTGTTGAGAGTAAAAAATTGTAGTTGTATTTGAGCAAAATACATTGCCTTATCGTGACTTGGCCTACCTGCTCGTCACGACGTTGCAGCCTTGCTTGGCTGCCAAGGACGCCACGTTGTCTGGACGTTCTACACCTTGCTTGTCCAAACGTCGCCTGTTGTCACGACGTCCGGGACCTCCTCGTCCTAATGTCGCGTGGATTTTTGCTCTTCTCTGGTTGCTCGTCTATTTTCGATTTAAGTTCCCACAATGTATTCACTAAATGCGGGGCACACCACAAATCTCCATCTTGACTTGCATTTATCATACTTCCTTTGCCAAAGCCTACCATGGGCCTATCTCGAACTTTGCAGGATTCTAACTGAGTTCAAGCTTTACTTGAACTTTGAAACCGGAAAACTTTTAGTCTTTTTCATGTACACTACCAAATCGAAACAAACTTGAGTTTTCGTCTCATGAAAGCAGTGTTCTATTTTTCCAACTCCTGCACACTAAAGAGAACCTCTCTTATTCAAAACGGTCATACCTTTTTCACTTGTATGACTAAATTGTTTATGCCTCAATTGAGTCGAATCTGACTCTTTAACAAACGAGGAACTTGCAATTTTATCATTAACCGTTGATCCTTGCAGAACATAAAGACTGTCATTCTTTCAACCTCTTATCAAAATGATAGCGCACGAGTCACCTTAATGTTGTTTGACTCGATTTTGATTTTACAACCCTTCGAATCCAACTTTCCCAAAGAGATGAGATTTCTCTTTAAATCAGACACATGCTTGGTATCTGATAGTGTCCTAATTGCCTTGTCGTGCATCTTAATCAGAATGATACCAACACCAATTACCTTATAAGATGAGTCATTTCCCATATGTACAACTCCACCTTCAATTGAACTGTATGTGGAGAACTAGCCCCTATTGGGACACTTGTGAGAAGAACATCTCGAATCTAGGATCCATTTGGACGTAAGTTTGGAGCTTTCTTGTAAGAAATCATCACATTTTTCTACGACTATAGTAGCATTTTCTACTTCAGCATTCTGCTCTTCATCCTCGTCACTCTCGGCAACCCTCATATACGAATGGGGTAAATGGCACAACAATAACATAGTCTGATCTTCGTCATCTATGTTAACCTCGACGTTCTTTAGTTCATTCAGAAGTGCAATAAACTCACTAATATGAGCCTTAATGGATATTCTCTCATCCATAAGAAACATATACAAGCGTTGCTTCAATAACAATCGATTGGCCACGATTTTGTCATATAAAGGGTTTCTAATTTCATCCATAAAGCGGTCATTGTTTTCTTTGTAAGTACTTCTTATAGTACATCATTCATGGGATATAACTAAATCGTAGGTAGAGCTTTTTCATCAAGCTCTTCCCATTTCGATTTTTCCATACCTTCAGGCTTTTTATCGGTAATGTCATTCTTTAGGCTGTTTTGAATTAGAATTGATGTCATTTGAACCTGCCATAAACTGAAGTTTGTGATCCCATCAAATTTCTCAATGTCGAATCTCATTGATGTCATCCTAAATGAGTCAATCTGTAAAAGCTAAACCAGACTTTGATATCAGTTGGGGATCAACCCATATCAACAACAAGATAGTAAAAGTAGAGAAGAATGAACACAAATATTTTACGTGAAAACCCCTCATTGAGGGATAAAAAACCATAGGCAAATGAGGGTTTGACTTTTCACTAAGCAACAAAACAAATAGTACAACGATGGAGAGTATCCAAAACCCAAATACAAAGAGCAAATCCCAAAAGAAACTCAAATATCTCAAATACAAAAGCTCTCTCTAAAACTCCCCCTGAAAACTCTTTAAAAAATCTCACACAAGAGATATTAAACGCAAATTTGATTATTTGAATCTTATTGTTTTTAATCAGGGTTCCAAAGGCCCTTTAGATAAGCTTGGGACATGGGTCCAATATGACTAAAATAACCCTGGATGAATAGAGTTTGACTGGGAGAAGAAACCCTATTGAAAGTAAAAAATCGTAGTTGTATTTGAGTAAAATACGTCGCCTTATCATGATGTGGCATACCTTCTCGTCACGATGTCGTAGCCTTGCTTGGTTGCTAAGGATGTCATGTCATCTCGACGTGCTACACCTTGCTCGTCTCGACATCGTAGCCTTACTTCGTTGCCAAGGACGTTGCGTCATCTTGACGCACTACACCTTGCTCGTCTCGACGTCGTCTATCATCTCGATGTCAGGACGAACATCCAGGACCTCCTCATTTGACGTCACATAGATTTCTACTCTTTTTCGTTGCTCGTCAATTCTAAATTTAAGTACCCATAATGTATTCAATAAATGTGAGGCACACCCCACATGTAACACCCCTAACCCGTGTCTGTCGTCGAATTAGGGTTACGAGGCATTACTGATCAAAATACAACTCATAACAGACATTCATTTCAATTCAAGTACCAAATAATATAATCATTTCAATACTATGCATCTAGTATAATTTTAAACCAAACTAACATGCTTCGATACTATAATTCATACTCTACCCAAATTAATATTCAAACATTATAACCAATGAATCATGGCAATCGAATACTTAACTTATAACCAAGTATAATTCATTTCATATACCAATCATATATTAAGACATCCATTCATATAAATCTATTTCATTAAATACTTTCCAAAAACACTATTTATAATTATGCACTTCTTCACATTTTACTAAGTCAAGCCAAACCACATGATTTATTAAACATTAATATATATATATATACGACATTAGCAACTTCACATAATGGTCAAGTATGAAATTTGGTTTTACTAAATTATGCACATTTTACCAAAATAATAACTACCAATTTTATACATAAGAGCCAAATCAAATCATATCATAATTACAATACCGCTTGACTAATAAATATCCAAAATACCTATCTATCATTTAGCAAATTCATAAATCACATATATGGCACATTTTAAACTCAAGAATTTAACTTAACAACTTAACCATTAATTACCAAAATCACGAACAAAACATATCATAGGCATTTATAAGCATATTTTACCTATTGTTAGCCAAATATAAAAACACACCCTTTACCATTTCCAAAATACATATACATAATCGATCTTTTAACCATATTTTCGATCATAAAATTTATCCTCCTATAATCCAACCAATTTAACAACTCGAATCAAAGTTAATTGTACCATTTATAATCGTACCTAAATGACCATCAAATAAATTACAATATATGTTCATAATTTACCATCACAAACTGTACTTTAACAAATCAATATGCAAGCTGTCACACATACATAACTTAACTTATGTGAGCATATGTATTATGTCAAAAACACATCATTTACCACTTTCAAACCTTTACACAAGACAAATTATAAATTCAAAATGAGTTATTTTCATGGCCGATTATACATCATCATTAACACTTTTCATTGCCGAATCTTATAACCAACATCACAAATATACTTAACATGAAACATACCTCCAAATTAAGCTTATAACATGATTGGATATATATGTATATATATCAACATTAGTATCATGATCAAGCCATTTTCGCATGGCTATATACATATATACAAATTTCAAAACCAAAGATATCAAAACTAGCCTATACATGCCACATAACCAAAAACTCAAAGCTTATATTTACCGAAGCGATAACCGGATAGTGTGATGAGGTCTCCTATGACTTCCAACTTCCAACTTGAGAAAGTCTCTAAAACTCTATAAACATAGGAAAAACACACAGAGTAAGCGTTGAAAGCTTAGTAAGCCATAAACAAATAAATCATCTTAATTATATTCATAATTCACTTTAACTAGGCCGAATTTAGCAAATCTCATTTATCAATTCAAAATTCAAATTAACTACCATACATCAAAGTCATATTACACATGCTTCATAATTCCACTGTTCGAACCACATATACTTCTCATTCAAATATATATCACATTCGGTCATACAAAACACATAACCAACAAATCAAAACATGCTTATTTAACTCTTTCACATATACATAACATATTTAATAATTTAACCTTATCAATAACATTTATCTAATCATCTTTTAAACCAAACTAGCATACCTCAAAACCATGTTTCATATTTCATAAGTCCCATGTTCGAAACATAGGACCACAATTTCATTGTACTCGAACTCTTGAATATAATTAAGCTTATTTCATTACAATTTCATATAACGAGCATAAATATCACAACGTTCATTTATATACATTTATTTTATTCATTGTCATGTATTTCACATGTCGTCATTTGAAACATACTCACTTTTCACTCTTGAATATCATATACACTTCGTACGTACCTGAATCGAATATACTTTCACATAGTCATTCATTTCTCGATATTGTCCGTTGAACCGTTCGAAATCAATAAGGATACTCGGATAGCTCGGAAGCTCTTACAATGCCAATGTCCCAGATGTAGTCTTACATGTAATCAAATATCGATGCCACTGTCCCAGGCAGGGTCTTACACGAAATCATATATGATGTCGATGTCTCAGACATGGTTTTACACGTAAATCTCAAATCGACACCAATGTCCTAGACGTGGTCTTACACGATAACTCATATCGGAATCTTATGTCATGACATGTGTATCCTAACTATTCCTATGGTTCGTACGAGGCTTTCGAACTTAATTCATTCGTTTCAAGCTCGTAGTTACTTCTCCTATACTTATATTAATTCAACATACACATATATAGTTACTAAAATTCAACTCGACACAATTAAATACATTTTCATATGAATTTAACAACAATTATTCACTTATGAACTTACCTCGTACGGACATGAACAAATCGGACGACTATTCAAAAAAAATTTATTTTTCCTCGATCCAAATCCGATCTCCTCTTTTCTTGATCTAATCAATTCAAATTTGGATTATTTAATAACATATTCATTCAATTTTATCCAATAATACATAATGTGGGCATTTTGCATTTTATCCCCTAAGATTTTATATTTTCACAATTTAGTCCCTATTTCAAAATAACACAAATTACTCAAAATTTCAACAAACCCATGTTAGGCCAAATTTACCTTAGGTCCTTAGTAGCCCATTTATTCAATTTATTTCACAATTTGACCCTTCAATTTATAAATTTCACAATTTAATCCTTAATACACATTTTTATCAAAAATCATTTAATTAAACATATTAATCTATCAACAAATATTTATTTTCCATCATCAACTATCAAAATACTCATGCATTCAACAATGACAACATTCAAATACTTTAACATTTTTGAAATCAGAGATATGGGCTAGCTAGATTAAGCTGCAATGATCTCAAAAACGTAGAAATCATTAAAAACGAAGCTAAAACCATACCTATTTGAGCAATGAGAGCTTGGCCTAATGTTAAAGCCAACAATGTCTTTCTTCTTGAATTTTCGGTGAAGATGAATAGTGGAAGATGACAATACATTTTGTTTTATTTTACTTTAACATGGCCGAATGTTAAAGCCAACAATGGCTTTCTTCTCCTTGAATTTTCGGTGAAGATGAACAGTGGAAGATGACAATACATTTTGTTTTATTTTAATTTAACATTATTTACTAATTTACCTAACTAACCATTAGTAATATTAATAATTACACCATGTGCCATCCCACTATCATCCACTATCTCAAAAATGGGATAATTACCAGTTAAGGACCTTCACTTTAAGGTTCCATAGCTAATAGACACCTTTAACTATAAGAACACAACTTTTACACTTTACGCGATTAAGTCCTTTTTTTAAAAATTGAGCACACAAACGATAAAATTTTCACACGAAATTTTCTCACATATAAATCAACATGTTATAGACACCAAAAATAATATTAAAATATTTTTCTGATTCAGATTCGTGGTCTTGAAACCACTGTCCGACTAGAGTCTAAACCGGGCTGTTACACCACAATGTAAGAAAAATAAAGTTTCAAATGAGTTTGAAATGGAAGGTGGAGAATAGAAGTGAGTTGGGGAGAAGTAATTCGAACCCCCACATATTTATTTTTCCATGAATTGTTTTTAATTTCCCAACACTTTCAATTTATTTATCATAAAACATGCTGGTGCATGTAAATAAATTGGGTTAGATATTCATCAATATCTCCAAAATAATGGTGAGATCAATCCGTAGATTATGCATGTGTAATAGTTTAAATAGGTGTGTGGGTGTGTGAGTTTGATCTATTGTAAGTCTAATAAATAACCTTTTGTGTTATCTCACACATATATAAGGGATTAATACTAATAAATTTTAATTGCTAGGATTTAAATATTAACATATATATTTTTAAAAAATATATTTTATATTTAGATGGAAATATTTGCTAAAAATAATTGAGAAGGTGAATAATCAATCTCCGTTTTCGATTAGTAACAATTTTTAATCTGATCGGTTCGAACTTATTCTTCGAACCGATACTCCAGTTAGATCCTAGTCCAACTAATCCAACTGATTGACTTAATCTAGTTCAAACATCATTGATAAATCCCAAAACTATACAAGAACTATGGTTTAATGTGCAAATTGTATACATGAACTTTGATTTTGTGCAATTTTATACATGAAATTTTGATTTGATCCAATTCTTGTAAATTATTAACATAATTATTGATATAACATCATTTTATATTTATATATTGCATACATGAATAATTATATTTATCCAATATAAAAATAAATTGATTTTTTTATTTCTTTAAATGTGTATGATTAAATCAAAATTAAAGTTTCAAGTATACATTTGAACCACAATTAGAGTTTCATGTGTATAATTCCACCAAATTAAAGTTCATATATACAATTACACATTAAATCAAAATTCATATATAATTTTGAAATTTATCCAACATAAATTGACCTATTCATAAACTGTTTCTTTTACCATTAAATCAAAGCCTCATTTAGTATTTATATCATTTTTTTATAAATGCATTTATTACATAATTTTGTTCTTTACTTACATATTAGGTGTGTCGTACTCTAGTATTTATTACAAATATCGTATTCATATTATGTTTTTGTATTTGATCTAAAATCTTATTTTCAAGGTTAAAAAAAATTAAAATTATTAACGAGTGGTTGGAACAAATAAGAATAGACTTCTTCCCAAATATTTGAACTAAATTTAAATATTGAAACTGATGTTATTACGAGAGCTTTACTTGAATATCACATTTTACTATAAAAAAATGGGGACAGAAAATCAAAATTCCTAATTAAAATATAACGGCACGTGAAGAAGAGCTGGACCCCACGAGCTTGAGCACGTTCATGAAAGCGATTCTTGCTTCCAATGCGAAGATGTACTACCTTAAGTGAAATGTCGTAAAGGCCCTTTAAAGTATTGGACTTTCTTTTACTCCATTCTTGACCAGAATATTTCAGAACTCGTCAAAAATAAAAAATAAATTAAGATTTTGATATAATGATAATTATAAATATTATATTGTGAAAAAATATTATGTAAAAAATATATTTTTAAAAGAAATTTATATAAAATTTAAGTTATAATAGTAAAGTTGGTGTCTAAAGTTTATATCGCTATTCTTTTAGAAAATATTTTCATATTAATATTTTATTATTTTATAAAAATAATATATTTTTAATTATTTTTTTAATTGAGCATTCACATTTAATTAGAATTATTAATATAGTAAAATACACTTTTAACTATCTCCGATTTAATGTTAAATATGCTTACCCTTTATGGTTTAAAAATACATATCTATCCTTCAATTTTGGAAAAAAAAATCTCATAAATCCTTTAAAATTTAGAATTCCTAAGAGTTTTTTTTTTAAAAAAATACCATTATTATTTATTTATTCATTTACCTTTTCTATTATTAAATAATGAAAATTTAATTATAAAAGTAAATATATTTGATTTCTTTTATAAAATATATATTTAAATTTAATTAGAATTAGAATTAAATATTTTAAATATATATTTAATTTGAGTTATAGAATAACCTTGCGAAGAATTCATTGAATTATTTTGAAGGTTTTAATATAAAATAAATTGATTACAATATAAAAATTAAAAAGTAAATCCATCTCAAACTTAAAAGTTATAATTAACAAAATTAAAATTTAACACATATTTGCATAAAAAATATTTAAAAAGGTAAAAAAAACTATTAATTTATAAAAATAAACTTATGGCTAAAGTTAAATACTCTAAGAACCTTGAGATATTATAGAGGCTCATTTTGTATAATCAATACGTGGGTTTTCAGTTCATATTTATGTTAGTTTATGTCTTACTAGATGTAGGTTTTATATAGATTTATTTTTATTGAAGTCTGCTTAGCGATTGGATTCAACTTTACGATGATTAATCCTAATTATAAATTATTTAAATGTATTTTTTTGCTGAATTTGTAACTTTAAAAAAATTTATACATATTAATTGAAAAAATATATATTATTTTTAACACAAAATTATATTAGAATATAATACAATTTACAATTAAAATATTGAATATAATTGTCGAAACCTTTTTTTTAAATCGACCTTTTATTTAGAAACGAAATGGGAGTTGCCACCAATCCTTTTTTTTGAGGTGTGATCGGTTCACCTCATAATTTGATCATTTTAATAAACGCTTTGATTTACTAAAACAACGATTTTGGTCTACAAAATTTAGGAAATGGGTTCGGGAGTTGGTTACGCACGAGGAAGGATTAGCACCCTCGTAACACCCACAATTGGTACATTGTTGATTAATTAGTGTCTTAGTGTCATGAATTGAAAATTTGAAAAGAGTTTAAAACAAGATCCTTTTTGTGTTAAGGCACTATCTAACTAAAGTAATTTTTGCAAAAAGGGTTTATTTCAAGTTAATCGAGAAAAAAAGATCATGTCCCATAAGTTAGGACACAATGCCTCAAATCCTCGAAAACGAGAATAAACACCAATTGATCGTTATTTAAATCTCATTTTTATTTATTTTAAAGTAAACATTCGACTATCTCGGTTTTAGAAGGAAGTCATATTCCGTAAATTAGGAACACGACTTTTCTAAATTCAAAATAATGAACGTTTGCCTCGGTTTAAAAATTTTCCTTTTTATGCATTGCTGAAAAAAATAAACGTAACACTTAAGATGATATGTTTTGAAATTTACTCGGCCGTTATATACAAATGGATAAATGATTTAAACTTAATGTACAGTATAGTGATAATAAAATAATTTAAAATGGTTATGTGGGTAGAATGATAAATAATAAGTAAAATAAAAGAATATAATAATAACATAATTATAATTATAATATTAATATTAATAATCATATTGGTAATAATAATTAAATGAAGTAATTTAAAGTAAATAAAAAAAATAAAAGCTGCATGATTAAAAAGATAAATGGGCATAACATGAAAGTGCTAAAGAAAATAAGAGAAATAATAAAATAACAAGAACACGCTAAAAAAATAAAAATAAAATAATAAATGACAACAAAAATGTACCAATAAAAGCATGTATATACAATCTAATTCTTAAGTATGTATAAAAAATGAGTAATAAGTAAATAAATAAATAAATAGATAATAAAAATAATAAAATAAATAAACGAATGAATGCTCGATGAAAAGAAAATAAAAAAAATCAATTTTAAATATAAACAAAAAGTAAAGGAATAATAAATAAGCAAATAGGTAAATAAAATAATTAAAATAAATAAAGGATTTAATCGTAACTTAAATTAAATTAATAGGATAAATTGGGGTAAAATAAATAAATAAAAGACTAAAATGAAAAGCGCGAAAACAAACGAGGACCAAATAAGTAATTATCCCAATCCTCAGGACACCCGTCCCTTCTCTAGGAGATCATCGAATCGAGGACTCAATTGAAAACAAGGTAAACTTAAATGGCAAATTTTATAAAAAGAATATAGTAAAATTAGGACTAAATTAAAACAACTCAGGAGGCGAAAGGACTAAAGTCGTAGATATCCCTCTGAGAAAAAAACACGTGGATCTTACCCACTTTCAGGTCGAGTCTCGGGTTTAAGTCTAAAAAACATCATTTTGATGTCTGAAAATCGGCCCAAAACGGTGTTGTTTAGTGCCACATATTTAAACTATAAATTAAAAAAACATTTCTCCCTTCAATTTAAAAAAAATTGAAACCCCTTTTTTTTCTTTCAAAGTCTCCCCACGTCCGGCACCAAGGTCTAGCGAGTCCTTGCGGCGGTCGCTGGCAATGGGCTCCGTCGTTTTCGGTGGCTAAAAAATGTAAAAAAACCCTCTTTTTTTGGGCTATTCGGCTCCCAAAACTCAGATCAGGGGTTAACTCTTCCAAAATGAACATCAAAAACCTCAAAATCCTTATAAACCTTTCGTTTTCTGGGTTTCCAAAACCTTTTCGTGTGAAAGAAGTCATCTTTCATCCGAGATGACAGACCTCGGCCACTCACAGCGGTGGAATACAAGAAGTTAGGTGCGTTTCAACTCTTTTTTCTTTTTTGTTTTTGATACATAAAAATAGATTTAAAAAAAATAAATAGAAAGAGTCACATTCTAAATGTTGCTATTCTGTTCTATTTTTTATTACTTTATTTTGATGTGTAAAAAATTACATGGATTGTTGTGGCTTTTATAGCTGATTTACATGTTATATTTTTCTATTTTTTGCTACTGTTTAGCCACTATTCTTTGCTCTCTTTTTTTGCTTTTGTGGTCCTTTTTCTTTCTCTTTTCTTGCAGGTACCAGCACGGTCAACGGCGACGGAGAGGCAAACCTTTGGCTATTTTAGTGAAATTGTAACAGCCCAATTTTCAGTAGTGTCAGAACAGTGATTTGAGATCACTAAATTCGATGAAGAAGTTAGAAATATTTTTGAATTAGTGAATTTTGTGATTTAAAAGAAATTATTAGGTAAATTGGGTCGAAAACGAGGTATCGAGACCTCGATATTATAAACTGAGCCGTAAATATTTTTATAAATATTTACGGAGTGTCAATAGGATAATATTAAAGTTTCGTTAAGAAATTTTAATGTTTCGATAGTTAATTATGAAAAAGGATTAAATTGCAATAGGGATAAAAGTTTAATTATAGATTAAAGAAAAGTTAAAAGGACCAAATAGGCAATTATGCCTTTTTCCAAAGTTGAGGCGGCATAAGTATAAAAATCTGAGATTTTTATGTGTTAAAAAATATTATTATATTATAGTAATGATTATGTTTTTATATTATATTATCATTAATATATTATATTATATTATATATATACATAAAACAAAAGAAAGAATAGAAAAAAAGAAAGAAAAGAAACAGAATAGAAGAGACGAAACAGAGAAAGAAACAGAGAGCAAAACGGGCAGAGAAGGAAGGAAAGAAAGAAAGAAAGAAAGAAAAAGAAAAAGGGAAATTTAAGGTTTTAAGGTTCCAAGCTCAATTGATCAAGAAGAACGAAATTCGGGAGTAGATCGGGGAAAAGAAAAAGTAAAGGACTAAATTGTAAAGTTTAGTCACATTTTGTATCAAGGTAAGTTTACAGTAAATAAATGCAATATTCTTTTATTTTACATTATTATTGTCAATTTCCAGCATTTATATATTTATGTTATGAAAATATTTAAAGTCGAATTTAAGGTGAAGTGACAGAGGAAAAGTGTTAGAAAGCCCCGGTTGAACCCTAGGAATGTTAGGATATTAGGGTTGACAGGACAGAACAGAAATGAGCCATGTAAGTCCATATTAGAAATATGGCTTTGGAGACAGGATTGAGCCATGTAAGTCCATATTATATATGGCATTGGAGACAGGAATAATTCATGTAAGTCCATGTCAAAGACATGGCATTGGCAGGGTATTGATAGACAAGAATGACCCTAGTATCCTTAGTATTCCGAGTGGTTCAACGGGTCAGAATACGAGTTAAATTACAGTGAATTAACAGCAAAGGAAAAGTAGATTATATTTATGAAAACGGAAAGGTCAGGTAAGAAAGAAGGTAAGGGAATAAAGAAGAAGATAGAAATTGAGAAGTAAAGAAATTTATGATGTTAGATGATATTATGCATAATTATCCATTATGTTGAATGTTGTGATTTATTTGCTTGTAAGCTTACTAAGCCTAGTGCTTAATCTCTTTATTTTCTTCTTCTTATAGTACTTATCTAGCCACTTGGGGATCGAAGGAAACGTCGGAGGCCGATCACACTATCAAAGAAATAACTCGGTATAATTAGACGTTTTGTTTTGTGTATGGCATGTATAGAAACTTAGCTACTTTTGGTATAATATGAACAATGAGTGATGTGTAAGTAGTTGATGATGTATGGTTATTAAAATGATTAAGGATGAAGGTGTTTGTTG
The DNA here is from genome assembly GCF_007990345.1 of Gossypium hirsutum. Classification (NCBI taxonomy): domain Eukaryota; kingdom Viridiplantae; phylum Streptophyta; class Magnoliopsida; order Malvales; family Malvaceae; genus Gossypium; species Gossypium hirsutum. Next base: position 3,312,921 of record NC_053439.1, on the reverse strand, counting down.
TTATGAAAGATTAGGTGATAAATTATGCATGGAAATCATGAAAGGATAAAATTTTGCAAAGAAACAGAATTTAGGCAGCACAGTGATGTGAATTTGAAAAATCACCCAAGATAGTATAAAATGAATTAGAGGGTGAATGATATATGGAATTAAAGCTTGTTGAGTCTATTTTCATGGAAAAATAACGGTGTAGAAAAAAGAAATTTATATTTTAAGATATGTGAATTTTAGTAAGATAGGGTCAGAACTGTTTTTTGGAGTCCCCTATTCTGAGTTTAGAAAATAATTACAAATTGTACAAAAATGGTTATGAGTTGAAATTTACATGCTTAGATTCCTTAATGAGTCTATTTTCTATAGAAACAAGTAAGAACTTCATATGAAAATCCTATTGCGAGAAAACTTATTTTTAGTGACTAGAGGTCAGGGCAGTCTGGTGGTGACACAGGGGAGACTTTAACTAATAAACTGTACAGATTTGCTGCGAATAATGAAATAAATTTTCAAACCTAGTTTTTATGCTCTGAACTGGTAAGATAAGCTAAGTAATGCCTCGTGCTCGACTCCAGAAACGGTCTCGGGTAAGGGGTGTTACAGAAATGGTGGCATAATGGGTGTGTCAGGCCTCGGGACGAGGCGCCTTGAGTGGCGCGCGTGCTAAGGGAGGAGAGGTGCAAAGGGACTTAGTGATTTTTTGTTTTCTGAAATTTTTTAAGTTGTTGGGCCAGTGGGCCGTTACGGTTTTCTTTCATTTTGGGCCATTTGGGCCTTTTTTGTAATTGGATTTGTAATTATTTATTTTTATTTGGTTTGGTTTGGGCCCGGGCAAAAATTTCCTATTACAACTGCCCCTCTTTGCTCGTTGACGTGTAACGAGAATGGAGTAAATACCTCAAAAAGGGCCAATTTTGCCTAGTCTTGCCGGATCTCGACTTTTTTGATGTTTCTCTTTTCCAAGTAGTCTCATTTTAACCCACAACAACTTCAGAGTTATAGGGTTTGTCACTCTAATCTGCTCCACTACAACTTTAGGGAAATAAGACTCATAGCTTCAATCTACTCCACTGCAATTTCAAGGTGATAAGATTTGTAACTCGTAGCTTTAATCTGTTCCACTGTAACTTCAGGGAGATAAGACCTGTAACTTGTAGCTTTAATTTGTTCCACTGCAACTTCAGGGAAATAAGATTCGCTATCTTTAATCTGCTTGGCTGCAACTTTAGGGAGATAAGACTCGTAGCTTCAATCTACTCTACTGCAACTTCAGAGAGATAATACTCGTAGCTTCAATCTACTCCACTGCAACTTTAGGGAGATAATATTTTTAGCTCTAATTTGCTCCACTGCAAATTCAAGAAGATAAGATTTGCTGCGATGACTTCAATCCGTCCCACTGCAACTTTAGGGGTATAGGATTTTTGATTTCACTGATCTGTTACGCCGTTCTCTAGGGAACATGACTTGTAGAATCCATTACATGGGTCTATATTTATGCCAAGAAATTAGGATGTCATGATCAGAATCAATCAAATGCTCATAACTAGATGTATATGAATAATATTTGCATGAATGCAGAATGCCATTTTTTTATAATGATTCCCTTTTTAATATTTAGGTCGACATTGTTTTTTTTTGTCAAGGTTCTGCCATTGATGTATTGTTATGCCTTCTTGTTCAAATCTGGTATCTTTGACAGGAAATTCGAAGAACTAATCGTAATTTAACTATTCGTTCCCTGATATTTCTAACCCTAAAATTTGGTTAGTTCTAACTAGTGATCCTGTTTCAAGTCATTGTACTATTTAGAAGCATCTCAGAGCAATAGCAAAAATCCTTTTACTTGAATATTATTAGTCCATTAATCATTATTTCAAATAAAAATGCTTGAAAAAGATCGTAACAATTGACAAGATTGGAATTTATTGGGAGCAAAGCTCGAAATGAATAGATTAATCAAAATAGCAAACTTTTCTAAAATACAAAATGAGTAAGATGAAAATAGGTGCCTCAGATATCGTAGTATGAGCTTCTCCGCACAAACTTCTCAAGGACCATTTTGAGCTTGCTATGTGTTTAGTAGATCTATAGTACTTTGTTGATGCCCCGATATGTAAAGTTTCTCCTCCTTGTTTTGTCTGAGGGAACAATACTACCACATACCCCATCTTTAATCAAAATTTGAGTTGCCTTTTTGGGGTTTTCAACCCAAGACCCTTTTGGTCTCAACATTCTTTTATCATTCTTGGTTGCTTGATCAGGGTATTTATGATTCTTCACATATCGCAGTATATCGTGGTACCAAGAGTGGTCATCATTTTATTCTTCCTCGATGTTGTAACAATTGGCTGGAGCCTCATAGATACTTATCTCGATAGGTTTTACATCCTCTTGTTTGTTCACTTTGACCATGGAAGCTAAAGTAGTCAGGGTGTCAGCAATTTGATTTTCATCTTGCGGGAGGTAGCAGGGGTGATGTCATCAAACTCCTTAATTAATTCAAGGACCAGCCTTTGATAATTGGTCAACTTCAGGTCTCTTGTCTCCTATTTTCCTTTGATTTGATAGATTACTAATGCAAAATCCCATATACCTCTAGTACTTTGATCTTGCGTTCTATGTAACAGTCCGATTTTGGGTCTAGTAGGAACAATGATTTCGGGACTACAAATCCGATTTTGGGTCTAGTAGGAACAATTATTTTAATATTAATTTTGGTATTTAAAGCATGTGATTATATATGTGTAAAAGTTACGTAAAGAAATTTTACTGTTTGAATGCTTAATTCGATAAAAAGGACTAAATCGCGTAAAGCATAAAAGTTGTGTTCTATAAGCTAAAAGTGTCTAATAGCTATAAAACATTAAAGTTTAAGTTCTTATATGGTAATTAAACCATTAATGGTGATAGCGGAATGTGTTGGCTTGGTATTTTTGAAATTAGTAATATTTTATAAGGTTATAAAGGTAAAATAATTAATAATGATAAAATAACATAAGAATTATATGTCCATCTTCTTCACAAAAACACTTCAACTGATTCTAACATGGAGAAACCATAGCTAGGGTTTGACCATGCTTATTTTGCTTGATTGGTAAGATATTTTGTCCCATTTTTAATTATTTCTATATTTTTGAGATCGTTGCTTCGTGTTCTAGCTAGCCCATGCCCTAATTTTTGAATTGGTTGATGAATTTGTGAGTTGCCATTGATGATAGCTCGATGTTTTTGAATGTTGATGATGGAAAATGAATAATTGTTGATAGATTAATATGTTTTGTAAAGTGATTTTTGACAAAAATGTCAAATAAGGATTAAATTGTGAAATATGCAAATTGAGTGGTTGAAATGTGAAATAGTGAAAGTTTTGGGCTGCTAGGGGCACTATAGTAATTTTGTTAAGCTTGGGTTATATTGGATTGTGTGAATTTTGTGTATTTGTGAAATAGTGACTAAATTGAATAAATGTGAAACTTTAGGGGCTAAAGTGAAAAAATGTCTAAATAGGTATTTTTGGATGAAATTGAATGAATAGGTGATTAAATGAGTTAAATTTGAATTCATATAGATCAAAAAAGAAAGAAATCAGATTTAGATTGGGGGAAATCAAAAGTTGACGAGTAGTTGATCCGATCCGTTCGTTTCCGTACAAGGCAAGTTCATAAGCAAATTAATGTTTTTGAATTTAAATGTATATGTTTTATACATTGCCGAATTTGATTTGTATATATATACATTGCCGAATTTGAATTGTTTATAAATATACATTGTCGAATTTGATTTGTATATGATTATACATTGCTGAATTTGATTCGTATATGGATATATATTACTAAATTGATTTGAGCATTGGATGACTGATTCCGTGCATGAATTGATTTAATTACGAAGTCGAATGCTCCGAATGAACCTTAGTAAATGTATTAGATATTGATGTCATGATATTAGGACTTCCGATGTGTGATTTCGTGTAAGACCATGTTTGGGCTATTGACATCGATTTGAGATTTCGTGTAAGACCATAGCTGGGCTATTGGCATCGTTACAAGATTTCCATGTAAGACCATGTCTGGGACATGGCATTGGTACGATACATTATGTATGAATTTTCCCAAGTACCCTTAGTGTTTTAAGTGGTTCAACGAGTAATCCAAAGATTATGTCAAAGAAAAGACAATGTATGATCATGTTGAAAGGATACAGGTATGTACGAAAAATTTAGGAGTAATGAACTCGATGTATATTGGACATTTTGGCAAGAATGTAAATGAGTAAGTCATACTTATGAGAATGATCTTGTGATGACCTTGTGACTATAGGTCTATACTTTTGAGGTATAAATATGTGGTAAATTTGATTGATGAATGTGTGAGTCTTTTAGGCCAAATTAAATTGAGACATGATATGTTTAAGCCTTTTTTGTTGATGTATAGGTGAAATTGGCCAATGAATGACATGTGAATATATGATAATGATTAGCTATTGGAATGGTTAGTTATGGATACGCTTTGGTGTTATATGTGTCGAAATAAATGTTAATACAAAGAAATCATGAAAGAGTAAAATTTGCAATAAACAGTTTTGGACAGCAGCAGTTGTATAACTTTGAAAAATCACCAAAAATTATGAAAATTGCATTAGAGATTGAATAAGACATGAAATTAAATCTTATTAAGTCTAGTTTCACATAGAAGAAATGGTGTAAGTAAAAGAATCTCATATTATGAGATATTTGAAATTTTGTGAGATAAGGTCAGAGTGATTTTGGAATCCCCTATTCTAACTTTGGAAAATCATTAAAATTGTATAAAAATAATTATGGGTTATAATTTATATGATTAAAATTTTTAATGAGTCTATTTTCAAGAGAAACAAACAGGAGCATCATCTGAATTCCGTACTAAGAGATAATTAATTTTTAGAGAACAAAGGTCGAAACTGTCAGATAGCAGAACAAAGACGACTTTGAAGAATTAACTGTACTTATTGACTAAACCAAAATTTTTGAAAATTTTATGGTAAGAAGATATATGAGTCTAGTTTCGGGAAAATCAAGCAGATCTTAATTTGAAGTTCTGTAACATAAGATATAAATAATTTAGTGATTATGACTCAAGTAGACAACTTGATGTGAACATGAGTAAATAGTGGAACTATGTGCAATTATGATTGTATTATCTTGAGAACATATTGTGAGGATTTGTAAAAGTATGTTAACATATTTCTTATTATTTACATACCAACTTACTAAGCTATATAGCTTACTCCCTTTCTTTCTTTTTCCTATAGTGTCACAGATACTAGCTCAGGTTGGAGATCGTCCGAGATTCTATCACACTATCAAGCTATTGATCGATATCAACATATTCAAACATTTTAAGTTTATGGCATGTATAGGGACTCAATCATTTTGTGTATGAGTTATTATGTTTTGGAAAAATGTTTTGGCTTGTAATGGTTAAATGTTTGATTTATGTGTAGCCACGTAACTTGGCTTATATTGGCTAATTGGTTGTAAGCCTATATATATATTAATTATATGTCAAAATCTTGTGATGTGAGTTGTGTTTGCATGATACATGATGAGTTGTGGGACCCTCATTTGTTGATAACATCATAAGTAGAGAGTTACATGGGCGTGTCCCGAGCAACATAGTATGTGACCCTCCAAAACATGAAAATTTTCTTAGTGTTTCAAAGTTTTCGGTTTAGTTTCGAACCACTTCCAACGTATGTTTAGGGCCTCATAGGCCCTTATAAGGGACGATATGTATGTGTATAAATAGTTTTAAATTGAATGAAATTTTATGGCCCGATTTTGTATGGTTACTTGTGTTTAAGACCGATAATGCCTCATATCCTATCCCAGCGTCGGACATGGGTAAGGGGTGTTACAATGGCTGTAAGGATACCCATGATGCATGCTTCGTATTCTACCATATTATTTGTGCAATCAAAATCCAATTTACTAGTAAAAGGATAATGATCTCCATTTGGGGATACCAAGACTGCCTTGATTCCGTTACCCATAGCGTTTGATGCTCCGTCGAAATTTAGTTTCCACAGATGTCCTTCTTGAGCATCTTCTTCAGTGGTTGCAACATACATCAAATCTTCATTCGGGAAATCAAAGTTCAAAGGCTTGTAATCTTCTAGAGCTCTACTGGCTAGAAAATATACTATTGCGTTCCATTTTACTGCATTCTTATTCACATAGACTATATCAAATTCGAAAAGCAGAATCTATTATGTATTTTAGAGGGTCTATTTTTTGAGATTAGCCAAGTTGTATGGTACAGCATGTACTGTCTTAGTCTCCGGGTGGTTTAGATTAAGGCGTAACACAACTTTTTAATTGGAATATATCTTGTCTCACATGCAGTAAACTTCTTACTGAGGTAATATATCGTTCTTTCTTTTCTCCATGACTCATCATGTTGGCCAAGCACGCATCCCATGAAATTCCCAAATACTGCCAAATACAGTATTAGTAGCTTATTTGGACTAGGTGGCATCAGTACTAGGGCACTGGACAAGTAATGTTTGACCTTGTCAAAAGTCTTCTGGCACTCTTCATCCCACACGCATAGATCGTGTTTCTTAAGGAAACGAAATATGGAGTCGCATTTCTCAATTAGTTGTGAAATAAACCGGGCGATGTAATTTAGTCTTTCTAAAAAACCTCGAACTTCTTTTTGAGTACACGGTAGAGGCAACTCCTATATAGCCTTAACTTTCTCTGGGTCACTCTCGATCCCCTTTTCGCTAACTACGAATCCTAGCAATTTTCTCGATCTAATCCCGAAAGTATATTTTGCTGGATTGAGATTTAACTAGAATTTTCTCAACCTCAAGAACAATTTCCTCAGGACTTGTATATGTTCCTTTTCTGTTCAATATTTTGTGATCATATCATCGACATAGACCTCGATTTCCTTGTGCATCATATCATGAAACAAAGTTACCATGGCCCTTTGATACATTGCTCCCTCATTTTTCAATTCGAATAGCATCACTTTATAGCAAAATGTCCCCCACATGGATACGAATATGGTTTTTTCCATGTCTTCAAGATACATCTTTATTTGGTTGTAACCGGAGAAGCCATCCATGAATGAGAACAGTGAATAACTTGTCGTATTGTCCACTAGGGTGTCTATATGAGGCAACGGGAAATTGTACTTCAGGCTGGATTTGTTTAAATCCCTGTAGTCTACACACATTCATATTTTCCCATCTTTCTTAGGGATAGGAATTATATTAGCTACCCATTCCAAGTATTTAACCACTTGTAGGAAATCAACATCGATTTGCTTCTTGAACTCTTCTTTTATTTTTAATAGGACGTCGGGTCTCATCCTTCAGAGTTTCTGTTGAACTAGCTTGCATCCTTCCTTAATGGGGAGCCGATGTACCACGATATCAGTATTTAGCCCAGACATGTCTTGATACGACCATGCGAAGACATCTTTGAATTCTTAGCGTAACTCAATTAGGACTCGCTTTGTCTCTACGACGATGCAAACTCTGATATTCACCTCTTTCTTTTCTTGTTTGTCTCCTAAGCTCACAATTTCTATTGACTCTTTGTAAGGTAGCATTTTTTCTCATATTGTTCTACCATCCTTAACAAATTGGGAGATAGGTTACAATCTCGATCATCTTCAAAATCTTGAGGTTCCTCTGGACACATATCTTGCTCAAAAGGAGATTTTGAGTCAGTAGCAGCGTTGCTCATATCATTGATATCTGGAGACCTATTATAGGAACGAAGGAAGACCCAAAGAACAAATGGATCTAAGAATAATTATCTTTTTGGTATGAGTATGAATAAAATGGAAAAAAATAAAAGAATATTTGCCAAAATGAGACACAAAAATGTATTTTATTGAAATAAGGATATTGGACATATGCCTATTTCACAAAAGGATTCTTATTGCTCCCAGGCTTAGAGTAATAAATATGTTTTGAAGATTACTCTGAATTAGTTCTAAAGATTATAGGGATCTTTTCTGCGGTCCAATTGTTCAGAACACTTCTGGGGATATAAGGACAAATGTCTGATAAGTTTTCCCTAATTCCTTATTCAGATATAGTGTTGATGCTTAGATTTCCCAACATTTCTTTAGTAGTTTCTTTTCTTGACGTCTTTCGTTTAGGATAAATGTTTTCTTCTGACATGAACGTTTTGGATATATGGGGAAAGGTCATCGGTTCCCACTTGACCTCTTCCCCACTCAGTCGCGCTCTTCTTCTTTCTTGCTTCTTCTCCAACTCCTTCTTTCTTTGCCTTACCTCTAGCTTGTATCCTAAGTCAAAGCGATCTCGTTTTTACATAAGTATTGGTGCATTGACTCTCCCTTGGAAGTATTTCTCGAGTCTTCTTCCACGTAACTCTTATTTCCCAACCGTCAACTACAGGCTCATCTTTGTGGTTTTTCATATTCTCGATACTGGGATCTTGTTTCATTCGATAATTAAAGTTGCAGTAACAAATTCTAGTGATCGAAAGGAACATTTTATTACCTCATCATCCGCTCCTATGTATGATGTGTTTCTGGTTACAGATGCAGTGATATCCTCTTTGGCGTTTATCGTCACTAGTCAACCCTCTTTTACCAATTTTAGTTTTTGGTGTAGTGATGATAGCATTGCCCCAGTTGAGTGAATCCAAGGTCTACCCAGCAAGCAATTATAAGAGGGCTTGATATCCATCACCAAAAAGTCTACCTCATATGTGTTCAAACCAATTAGGAGAGGTATTTAAATCCTTCCCATTACCCTCATTTCCGTATCATCGAATGTTCTCACTATATTTTGACACATCTTCATGTGAGAGTTATCCACTGGTAATTTATTCAATGTGGATAGAAGCAAGACGTTCAGTGTAGATCCATTATCGATTAACACCCCTAGCAACGTGTATCATTTGCAATGTGTGGTGATGTGTAGAGCCTTCGTGGATCTCATGCCCCCTGGTGGTATCTCATCGTCATTGAAAAAGATAAAATTGTCGACACTCAGATTGTTAACCAGACGGTCTAGCTTATTCACAGAGATATCATCAGCGACATAAGTTTCATTTAACATCTTCATCAACGCGCTACAATGTGTCTCTGAGCTCAAGAGCAAGGCTAGTATTGATATACGAACTGGTTATTTGTGTAACTGTTCTAGAACACTATACTCACTATGTTTCAAGAATTTTAAGAATTTCTTAGCCTTATTCTTAGTTACCGGCTCATTAACAGGTGATTCAAGTCTAGCCGACTTTTCTTTCTTGTGCTCAACTGCTAAGGTTTTTTCTTTAACAGGCTTGATTTTTGTATTTGCAGGATTATAGTGCCTCCCACTGAACATGTAGAAGCCAACATCCTGGCCCTCTTCTGAAGTGCTAACTATGTGCTCCTATCTTGGGATCATCACGTTGCAATCATAATTCTATGGAACCTTTTTGTTATCCCTATAGGTAAAAGCCATGGGTTTCTAAATTATGACTTTTGGCACAGTTTGTGTTCCCGCCTTATTACTTCTTGGTCGTGAAATGATCACCACTGGGTGATTAACCTTGTAAAGCTTATCTATCGATCCCTCCTCTTAGGCGCACACATCTCCTCCTTCTAAGCCCTTTACTTCTTCAGAAAATTTGATTTTTTTGTTATCCATTAGACTTTGCACTACAGCTCTGAATTCAGTGCACTATTAGATTTCATGACATTCTTCAGCGTGAAACCCACAGTAGCTCTCCATCCCTTTGGGAACCTCCTCCGAATCCTGAACGATTAATCTCACGTCTATTTTTTTTTCCAAAACTCATTTCAGTGGGGTTTTTACTTCTGCAACATTGGTTTTGGTTCTCCTTTCTTCACTCTCAATTATCGGTTTACCCATTGATCTGAATGACCGAATAACGTATTTCCTGCCACATTAGGTCCTGGTGGATCATCGAACCTTACAATTCCCATCTTGATGAACCTTTTAATTAGCTTTTTGAATACAGTGTAGTTCTCAATTGAGTGTCTCGTTATTCCTGCGTGGTACTCGTATTGAACATTCACATCCTACCATTTTGGGAACGGAGGTTGCATAGGTTTCAAGTAAAACGGGGATACTACATGCGCATCAAACAGATTCTAATATAACTCCCTATATGTCACCGAGATGGGTGTGAACTAGATTTTTTTGTGTTTGGCCTTGAGTTAGGTTCTTGCCTTGAGGGGCCTTGATGGCTGGTTGTTACGGTCCTTGGTTGGCCTATAGTGACCAGTTTTGAATAACTTTTATTATACACACTTGCATTATTCATTTCATTTTTCTTCTTCCTCGGGGCTGATCTTTTGACATTTTCACCCGCGTCTATTTTCTCGCTCTTTACCACGTTTTCAATTATCTCACTGGACATTACTATATCTGAGAAGCTCTTGGTAGCGCTTCCCAACATATGGTTAATAAACGGGGCTTTTAGAGAATTTATGAAAAGTAATGTTGTTTTCTTCTCTAGAAAAGGTGGTTGGACTTGTGTTGCCACCTCTCTCCATTTCTATATCTGAGCGTACTGCTTGAAGCTTTCACTTTGCTTCGTTTCTATATTTTACAGCATAATTCTGTTAGGTGTCATGTCGGTCACATGGTTGTATTATTTCATGAAAGCCTGTGTCAAATCTTTCTATGAGTTAATTTTGGCACAGCTCAGCTGGTTGTACCACTTGGCAGCTGACCCGATCAGATTATCTTAGAAGCAGTGGATTAACAATTATTCGTTATTGACGTATCCTATCATTATTCAACAGAACATTGTAATATGAGCTTCAGGACAACTAGTCTCGTTATACTTTTCGAATTATGGTGTCTTAAATTTTGGTGAGAGTACTAGATCTAGGACTAAACTTTAATCCTTAACATAAACCCCGTAATGGTAATCAGCATTATTCATAGCTTTGAATTTTTATTTCAACCACTTACACCAATATTCTAGTTGTTTTGGAAGTTCTACCCTTATTTTATCCATTTCTGCCATGTCGTCTAAATCAGGAACAACTGGGTTGGTCAGATTATCCCCGGGATTGGAACCTGGACCTGTTGGGTAGTTCACCAGTGCTGAGGTTCCGACTTGATATTGTTGAGGTTTGATGGTAACTGGTACCCTTCATGGATATGTATCTGGTTGAGCCTGGACATTTATCGGGGTAAATCCTAAGAGATAGGTAGGGTCTTCATTATCATCGCCCGAGTTAACAATAGTACTTTTCCCTTTCTTGATCCCTCCAGCCAACAACTGTGTCAACTAACTTATCATACTTCGTTGGGATTCTTGTATTTGATCCCTCATGTCTTGTTTTACTTTAGCTAATTGTTCATGCAGCTTCGCTTAAAACTGATCTTACATGTCCTTCTGAATTTGTTCTAATCTCTCTAACTTTTAATCCATTGCTTTGGTTTTACCGCAAGTACTGTAACAATATTCAGTTACTAGATTCTTGTTAGTTTCCAAGGTAACTATCATAATTTTGATTAATTAGGGTTTTTTTTGTGAAATTTAATGCATATGATGAAATGTAATGCTGATGAATGAAATGAATGAAAAAAAAAGACATTGATTCTTATTCAATTCTATTAGAATAACTTTACTTGAAAACAAATCTCTTTACATAAAACAGATATTTTACATATACGGTCTTGTCTTAATACTCAAAGCCTTGACTTTCCTAATATGCCAAGCTAATTCTCAACCCCGATCTGATTCTGACTCGTATCTCAAGCTTAGCATGTCAGCCTGAACTGCTAGGGTTTGCAATTGATCGACTACTTCCCGTACTTGAGTCATAGCTTCGCCCATGATGTGATCTCTATCCCTAATCTGACATTGAGAGCGTTGGAGTTACTTTTTCGAATGTTCATTGTCTCAAACTCTTATATCTGACCCTTAAACTATTCGATTTTATTTAGGCTTGCTTTTAACTCAATTGCAAAATTGCGACTACGATATTGATGCAGTGACCTTTCTAATTCTGCTATCCGGGTTCTTAATTCAACCTTTTCATCTCAGATTTCTAACAAATCTTTTTCTAGAGCATTTCCTCGAACTCGAGCATCTTGAAATTTCTTTTACCACTGATCAGCCCTAATTTTTTCTTCTTTGATCTCTTGCTACCATTGTTTCGATGTTTTTCCCAACCCGACAGTTCTTATTGACAAACGCAACTTCTTATAATCTATTTTTAGACTGTCCAAATCTTCCCTAGCCTTGTTCTTTCCTTTTCTCATTTTATCGGCTTCTAACTTCTAGACGTTGACATCTAATCCTAGCTGTATCTTTTCCTGTTCCAACTGTTCTATATTTTTCCCCAGCTCTGATGTCCTCTTTTCAAAATCTTACTTTATGATCTCTAACTCAGATGGGATCACTTGTAGGTGTCCCTCTATTGTCTGAATGTTTTCTTGACTTGACACAGAGACATTTTCATTGACTCTTTGACCCTACCACCAATCATATTTGGGGGTCATCATCGAATTTGCGGCAAATCTTTTCATTTTGTGGGGTTGGTTTCAAGCGTTCGATATTTCACGAACTTTTTTTTTGTAATTATCACCCTTATATGCAAACTCACACTGAGCCAATCCTTGCGTTGTCTGTATAAACTGCCTTGACCTATACTGCCTTAATACAAGTAGAGGGGCGTATCTAATAGCTCTCCATATCTTGAGTAGAATGACCGAATTGAAGTCTCCACATCGATACTAAATCTCATCATGAATCATCCAAGGAGCTCCCCATTCAACGTTTTCGTCTTGAAGACTTTAGAGAATTGTCATCCACTTTTCTTTTGAAATGTTGTCTTGCCTTGGCGTAGCCACGAGTTCTTTCAATGGAGAGTAGTTCTCGAAGGATACTCGATAAGAGACATTTTTTACATTCTAAAAGTGGTTATAGAACCAAGCTAACAAGAGTTGTGCACACTCGATAAATCTTCATTCACCTACTCTCAGGCATGCATTCAAAGATCTAAAAGTTTCGGCCCAAATTATCGGGATGGGCATGGCCCTTTTGCCAAGCTGGTTGAATAGATCTGAAACTGCCTCATCTATGTGCCCGGGTACTTTGGGAAAAATAGCCAACTCGTAGATATTCAAGGAGAAGAAGTCAACTTTTTTCTTCGTATTTGGATGTGCCAAGATCAAATCCTACAAACATTTCCAAGGGATGCATTTACTATCACCTTTTTGTTTAATTTAGGTCGCGACCCATTCCTCACTCATCCCCGTAATGCTCATTAGCTTCTTTAAGAAAGTCGAAATGTTGGGGGCTCTAGAATAAGCTTTGTCAACTTGAATCCTAGGGTAACGGTGTAGAGTTGTGTATTCTTCTACGGTAGGCACCAAGTCTACGTTCCCAAAAGTGAAACAGCTATAGGTGGAATTCCAATACTGGGCAAGTGCTCGGAATAAGTGCTTATACATCTTGACATCGAGTAAATAAGACAAATCACCATAGTTAAAGTAGAATAACTGCTTGGTTTCATCATCCCATTGGTCCCATACCTCTTTCAACTCTTGGAGGTTATTCTGAGTCACACTTATGCGAGTGAAATCTCATAATTCTGACATATATCCCTCTGTTAGGCGATCACCCTTCTCTTATTGTGTTTTCTCAAACCATATCCAGACGGCCGCATTGTCTTCCACTTTATCAAAAAATCTCTTTTCCATGACAAGCTCTCTATTTAGCAACTGAACTCGAATCAACACCCTTTTTCTACGATGAAAATGCAATGCAATCACAACCAAAACAAAACGAAACAAGTTAGTACATTTCATACAAATCTAGAATTCAAAGTAATAAATAATAAATAAAACACCTAATTGGGTGACCATTAAAGGTTCGCTATGGTTCTACCTAGGGTAGGCTCTTAGGACTCATTATTTGCAGTTCGGTTCTAGAACCAAGGGTACCTGAACCAACAGATTCCTCGATCCTCACCCATTATAGGCTCATACAGACTGAGTTCGGTTTAGGAGAATACATTTCCCTATGGCTATACAGAGGTGAAAATCTCACAAAGACATAGGTACGGCTGTATCCCGAAAGTGATCCACAATCCTATACGGAAGTGAAGACCACACGAAGGAATAGCTTCTCACTCACACTTAAGAAGGGCAAAATCGAACGATTATGTAATGCAATATGCGAAAATATACCAAGAGACTCAAACTAATAAAGTGAACATATTATTATGTAACAAAATGATGAAGACCACAAAAATGATAGATAAAATGCAACGAATGAATTGTGAATTTAAACCAAATTATCAATTTTCGACAAAAAGACCAAAAGTAATCAACTCGTAGCTTGACTCTTTTATTTTGTCCTCAGTAGAGTCGCCAAGCTGTCGAAACCTTTTTTTTGAAATTTACTTTTTATTTAGAAACAAAATGGGAGTCGCCACCAATCTTTTTTTATGAGGTGTGATCGGATCACCTCGTAATTTGATCGATTTAATAAACAGTTTGATTTACTAAAACAACGATTTTGGTCTACAAAATTTAAGAAATGGGTTCGGGAGTCAATTACGCACGAGGAATGATTAGCACCCTCGTAACGCCCAAAATTGGTACCTAGTTGATTAATTAATATATTAGTGTCGTGAATTGAAAAATTGAAAAGAGTTTAAAACACGATCCTTTTTGTATTAAGGCATTACCTAACTAAAGTAATTTTCACAAAAAAAGGGTTTATTTCAGGTTAATCGAGAAAAAGGATCATGTCACGTAAGTTAGGACACAATGCCTCAAATCCTCGAAAACGAGAATAAACACCAATTGATCGTTATTTAAATCTCATTTTTATTTATTTTAAAGTAAACATTCGACTATCTCGGTTTTAAAAGGAAGTCATATTCTGTAAATTAGGAACACGACTTTTCTAAATTCAAAATAATGAACGTTTGCCTCGGTTTAAAAATTTTCCTTTTTATGCATCGAGTGAAAAAAACAAACATAACACTTAAGGTGATGTGTTTTGAAATTTACTCGGACGTGGTATACAAATGGTTAAATGGTTTAAACTTAATGTATAGTATAGTGATAATGAAACAATTTAAAATGGTTATGCGGGTAGAATGATAAATAATGAGTAAAATAAAAGAATATAATAATAACATAATATTAATATTAATATTAATACTCATATTAGTAATAATAATTAAATGAAGTAATTTAAAGTAAATAAAAAAATAGAAGATGCATGATTAAAAAGATAAATGGACATGACATGAAAGTGCTAAAGATAATAAGAGAAATAATAAAATAACGAGAACACACTAAAAAAAAAATAAGTGACAACAAAAATGTACCAATAAAAGCATGTATATACAATCTAATTCTTAAGTAGGTATAGAAAAAGAGTAATAGGTAAATAAATAAATAAATAGATAATAAAAAAAATAAATAAATTAAATAGATGAATGAATGAATGCTCGATGAAAAGAAAATTAAAAAAAAACCAATTTTAAATATAAACGAAAAGTAAAGGAATAAGCAAATAAGCAAATAAGTAAACAAAATGATTAAAATAAATAAAGGACTTAATCGTAACTTAAATTAAATTAATAGGATAAATTGGGGTAAAATAAACAAATAAAAGACTAAAATGAAAAGCGCGAAACAAATGAGGACCAACTAAGCAATTATCCCAATCCTCAGGACACGCGTCCCTTCTCCAGGAGATCAATGAACCAAGGACTCAATTGAAAGCGAGGTAAACTTAAATGGCAAAATTTCTAAAAAGAAAAATAGTGAACTTAGGACTAAATTAAAACAACTCAGAAGGCGGAAGGACTATAGTCGTAGATATCCCCCTAAGAAAAAAACACGAATCTTAACCACTTTCGGGTCGAGTCTCGGGTTTAAGTTTAAACGACGTTGTTTGACGTTTGAAAATCAGCCCAAAACGGTGTCATTCAGTACCACCTATTTAAACTAAAAAATTTTAAAAAAAAACACACATTTCTCCCTTCAATTTTTTTAACTCTTTTTTTTTTCTCTCAAAGTCTCTCCACGTTTGGCACCGAAGTCCAGCAAGTCCTTACAGCGGCCATCGGTCATCGGCGACGGGCTTCGCCATTCCTGGTGGTCGAAAAACGCAATAAAACCTCTCTGTTTTGGGCCTTTCGGCTCCCAAAACCCAGATGAGAGGTTAACTATTCCAAAATAAACTTCAAAAACCTCAAAAATCCCTAAAAACCTTTCGTTTTATGGGTTTCCAAAACCCTTTCGTCCGAAAGAAGCCATCTTTCATCGGAGATGACGGACCTCGACCACTCACGGTGACAGAATACGAGGATTCAGGTGCGTTTCAACCTTTTTTTTTTGATATATAAAAATTGATTTAAAAAAATAAATAGAAAGAGTCACCTTCAAAATGTTGCTATTCTGTTCTCTTTTTGATTACTTTTTTTTTGTGTAAAAAATTACATGGATTGTTGCGGCTTTTATAGCCGATTTATAGGTTATATTTTACTATTTTTTGCTACTATTTAGCCACGGTTCTTTGCTATTTTTTTGCGTCCGTGGTCCTTTTTATTTCTCTTTTCTTGCAGGTATCAGCGCGGTCAACAGCGACGGAGAGGCAGACTTTTGGCTATTTTGATGAAACAACAACAGAATGGGTATGTCAGGCCTCGGGACGAGGTGCCTCGAGCGGCGCGCGTGCAGAAGGAGGAGCGGTGCAGAGAGACTTAGAGTTTTTTGTTTTCTGAAAAATATTTATGTTGTTGGGCCAACGAGCCGTTAGGGTTTTCTTTCATTTTGGGCCAATGGGCCTCTTTTGTAATTAAATTTGTAATTATTTATTTTTATTTAGTTTAGTTTAGGCCTGGGCAAAAATATCTATTACAATAACAAAAATATGTATAACTACATGGAATGGATTTTTTTTCTACCACGCATCAATCATTAAATAAAACCAGAAAAAGAAAGTTGTTCTGTACTGGATAACTTATGACATATATAAATGTAATATATATATATATATATATATGTATGAACTGAGTTAGAAATAAAAGGAGAATAGTAAAAGTGATATGAGATCCAACATATTTATTTTTCCATGAATTGTTTTTAATTTCCCAACACTCTTCAATTTATTTATCATAAAGCATGGTACATGTAAATAAATTGGGTTAGAAATAGGTTTTTATTTGTCTTTTTTTTTGTGTCAAATTTAGTAAGATTTTTAATGTGGTTTTTGTCGGTGGCTGGAGGATTTTAAAGGGTTTTATTACCCAATCTTTAAGGTATTTTACAACTAAATTAATATACTATAAATTAGCAGTAATGTTATATTAAATACAATAATTAGTAATTTTATTTATCAAATTTATAGGTATAGTGACCTTTATTTTCTTTAACCCAAGCCTAAGTTATGACTGACTCGAAAATTCATATTAAATTTAAATAAAATATTTTTAATAAAAAAATTACATTGGTCAAGCAGGATTTTCAAAATTTGTGTTAAATAAGTCTTCATGTATTGCATTTACAACGCAAAGGAAAATATATATATAAAATAATCATTTTATATAAATACAATATTAAAAAATTATTAATTAAATAATAAAATAATTGGATTTCTCTCCTCTTAAGTTGATCGTCGAAAGGTGGAATCCTTCACGATGTGCTAAGCGGTTTAAGTTTAAGAACTGGTGGTTAGTCGAGGATGGATTCTCTGAGGTTGTTGCTCGCGGGTGGCGTGAATGTGGGCAGACGAGTGTGTTGGATAAGCTGCAATACTGTGCTGCTCGTTTCTTGAAATGGCAACGTTCTCTAGGGAGTAATTTTGGCAGTCGTTTGAAGGGAGTCAAACGTCATATTGAGTAGGTGCTTCCGACGGGAGGTAATGATGGTCGCCTTTGGTAATTACGGAACGAGTTGAACAATCTGTTGCTACAGGAATCTGTTTATCGGGGTAAGTAGGGGGATTCCGATTGAATTGAGTGTAATTTTTTTTGATTTAATCAAGTTGATAAGTCATATTTTATCAAAATCTTGATAGAGTATAATTAATTTCATTTTGAGCACGTAAATTTGAAACCATGTATATTTGATAACTTTTTTAAAACAAAATAATAAGAAAATAGATTTTAGTACGATAAACTTGAATAATTAATTAACTTATTTAGGTTTCAAAAGTAATATATTTGAATTGTTTTAAAAATATAAATTTTAGAATTTTTATAAATATTTTGAATTTTTGAAAATTATTTTGAATTATTTTGTAATTTTTATTGAGAGAGAGATCAATTTGTTCGTTTTCAAAATTGATAGGGACCAAAAGAGTATTTACACCAATCTGTTATTCGAATTATTCGAGTTATTCAAATTGTAAAATTCACTTGACTTGAACTCGAAACTTGAATTACTTATTTGAGTTGACTCAAATAACTTGAACAACTCAATTCAATTAACTCAAAATTCAATTTTTTTTTCGAATTTTTAGAATCGAATCGAGTTTTGCTCACCCCTAAGCGTCAATGCTCAAAATTGTTTTGGATGCATTATGAGAGATCCATTTCCGAGTATTTTCACACTCAGACTTTCAAAAGACAAAGGACTAATCACATCGCGATGCTACTTGACGACTTAAAGGTGCTGTGTACAGACAAGATGGGCATGGATAATATTGTTCTGTCGTACTTTGAGAATCTATTTCCTAGTTTGGGCACATTGTCTCTTGATGCTTTTTCTAATTTCAGTTCGGTTGTGTGTAATGAGTACAAGGAGTTATTAGTGGCACTGTTTTCTGTTGATGACTATATTGGATTTTATGCCCTAAGTGTAGTATATTCGTTTTGTAAACTTGTAATTTTTTTCAAACATATAGGTTAATACAATAATTCATGAATTACATTAATATACTTTGTATAATGTCCTCGTGTGGTTTTTGCATGCAAAGAAAAATAGAAGCAAATATTGACTCACTGGTTGTCTAATATTTAAACTAATATAGTATTACGTGGTTGGATCATAATATGGAAAGGCAACTTATCTTGAACATGTCCCTAGTTTAATTGGAAATGAGGAAACTGATTGAAAAACTAATATGACATCTATCAAGTTCAATTGAGGAAATGTCTTGTCTTAAGTACTAAAGCAGATGACTCCCAAAAGATAGAGATAAAGATGTGACTGACTGGACTGACTGGACTGACTAGACTGACAGTATGTTGGACTAGATCTAAGAAGAATAAATCTTGAATTTTTAATGGATTTATTCACTTGTGACGTTCAAAGTATGACATACCTTAATCTTTAATGGATGACGGACTATGTATGCGTGACTCACATACTTTGATGTAAGTAAAAGCTTGAGTTCAAATAAATAAAGAACCGAAAGCTAGTGCATTGGGTATACAACTTTTGTAGTATGTAGCATCATTCACAATAGTGGAATTTATAGCCCGAGATATGGGCAAATGATATACTCTCATTGGTAGTACATGGTTGATGAAAAGTAAACGTGGTATTGGGTCATTTTTCTTCGTGATGAAACTATTTGATATTAATTGACTTTTCATTAAAGAAGATATAATGATTACTATGAAATAAAACAATATCATATTGAGAGAACGGATTTATCCCAAAGAGATTAAGGATATTCTATGAGGGTAACACACTTATGACAATGTTATTGAACGAGCATTGGTTGAGTTGCTTTTGTAAGGGTATGTTGTTGGGGAGAGCTCATTCACAAAGTCATTCCACTATGGTATCATTCAAGCCCTAGTCATTTGAGTTTATAATTAATATGTGAAAAACTAGAACTTAATTATAAATCATTTAAGCCCTAATCGCATATGTCCAATCAGTCCCTCCACTAGGTCGATGAAACTAGAAATGAATTGCATATTTAATCAAATGAACAGAAATGGATAGAAATGGTGAAAATGGAGAAATGAGAAACATTTGGAAATTAATATAGTTTTCTCCTAAATGAAAATGAAAATGACTTGGAAATGAATTTATTGTTTTCGAATTAAATAAAGTTCGAAAATGGAAATAAATCATTTGGTCACAGTGAACCTATTAAATGTAGAAATATTAAATATATTTTCTCATAGATTATTTTACGATATAGTCATCATGATTTTAAAGGAATTAGAATTGGATTGAGAAAATTATTTAATTTAGAAATTAATCTATTTAAATTAATTTGGGATATTTATTTTGGGAAATAGAAAAAAAATATCAAGTTGATTTGAATTATCAAGTACTGGGTTAAAAGTCCAGGAAGTACTTGTAATTGTACTAGATATGGAAGAGGCCCAAAAGCCCCTCATGTTAAAGAGATCGGCGACAATTCATTTTTTTCTATTTGAAATAAATTTCTATAATTCAACAAGAGTTTTACTACTTACCCCTATAAATAAATGGCACTGGTAGGGATAAATACACAACTTTAAGATATTGTTACTCTGCCAGAAAATAGTCAGAGATTATTCTCTAAGTATTAAATCTATTTTCCAAAATAAAAATTCAGTTGGTTTCTATTGAGAAGAGATTTTGTTTTCACACTGAAAGTAAAGTTTCCTTATCTCTTTGTGCTTGTGGATTGAAGGAGGAAGAGTAAGACTCTCAAAGCTTTTGTATAATCTAAGGTTGTGAGTTTCTAAGGACTGACCACCATTAGATTAATCGATGAATGGTTGTCATTGCTTAGCTGTCAAGTTAAGGAAGCTTTGGCGTTTGGACAAGCTAACCTATTAAGGATGAGGAAGAAAGGTGAGTTTTTGCGCCATGCCTTATGGTTGGCAATGCGGTTGTGAGAACTTGACTATTAGTTGCGCATCATTTATTAGTATGTAGCTGTGGAATGGTTAATTGGTATGATGCATGCATAATGATAATTTTCGTGGTATGCATGATCATTGTATGCTTGGTATGGAAGAGAAACCATTAATGGAGATTAGATGAAGTTAGGATAGGAAAAAAAATAATTTTGTTAGATACTGTCATATGGTGTTGCTCTGTACAATCCGTGATGGTGAAGCTTCGGGCCTTGCGGAGGGGACACTATGGTGTTCAAGCATTAAGGTTAGGATGGTGAAATGGAAGAATGGGAGGAGAAAGAGGAGAAATGTTAGAATTCCGTTAAGATCCTATCATCCAGAATTGTTGGGAGCAAACCGTGATGTGCGATGCTTCGAGCCTTGCCGGAGGGACACTTTGGTGTTAAAGCATCAAGGTTGATATAATATATGATGATATTGATGACTATTAGGTTCCATAGAGCAACAGCACGACGGCGGTAAGGTCATATAGGGTGACACCTAAAAAATGTATAAGGTGTAAGACCATAGCTGGACTATGGCAACTAGTATGGTCCGCTGGGACAGTAAACATAGGGTAGTTCGTCGGGACAACATACTTGTGGAACTTCCGCTAGTGCAGAAGGAGTGGTAACGTCCATCTGGACAAGATTCATGAGAACATCTGCCAGGACATTCAATTTGGGATAAAATAGTGTAAGACCATAACTAGGGTATGACATCATGAAGAATTACCGAGAAGGTGAACACGAGAATCATAAGACGTAAGACCCTAGTTCGTCTACAGCAACCATTGGAGTCCGTCTGGACATTTTACAAGAGACTATACTATTGTAAGATATTAGCTCGGTTAGGGTGATTGGTAAATATCCCTTCTCATATATGTTTCAGAACGTCCCCAATCAAATGTGGATTGCCAAGCACTAGAATTTGATGTCATTCCCCAGTAAGTATGTCCAGAATTGAACATCGACCCACCGAGGTGCATGTCTCATCCACTAACGAAGTGTCTTGTAAGGGTCGTGTATTCCATCCTGCCACAAAAAACAGACGATTTCGTGTCCTGCCTCCCACTAATGGAGTGTCAGGTAGGGGTCATATTCCTCTTGAACAGTAGTAGATGTTGAAGTCGCAAGTGCATTATTTGGCCTTGAAAATTCCACATATAACTCAAGATAGGGTGATCCACTAGTGAGGTGCATTTGCAACATTACCTTCAAGCCACGATTACCTTTGATATCAAATGAGTCATATGTCACAGGATCAGTTAAAGCACAAAATTGATTCTTAATAGACGAAACTCTCATTGGCATTGTTCTGAAGAATTTATGCCTAATTCTTTTATAAAGTTCTGTCAATTCTATGTTCTGGTTAAAAACCAGTCGCGTTGTTTTCTCCGATAAAAAAATAACGCCGTTCTCGGTGTAACGAACCTCACTATCGTAGTAAATAACAAAACTAATACATCAATTCATTTTCAATCAAATTATCTGTCAAAAGAAATTCAGAACAAAAAACATTATGCAAAAATATAATGATTCGTATGAATATTAACATGATAAATCAACTTATACCTTCTCAACTTCTTCAATTTCTATTCTTCTGAACTTTTTCAATTTCTCTTATTGTAACTTATGCAATAAGAGAATAAAATTTGGGTCATTTATAGCCTAAGGGATAGTGGGATGCACTCTCACCAGTATTACTAAAAAGAGCGTCCAGCTGGGAGCATTTTTAGTACTTTTGCTGACAGTGCATCCTGCTTGGAGCATTTTTCAACCCGAACTATCAAAATTTTCGGGAATCCCGAGATATTTTTTCAAAACCATCTTCTTTAAATTATTTTTTCAAAATCATTAGTACAAAAAAAACGTCCAGCTGAAAGCTTTTTCTGTATTATTACTGACTATGCATCTTACTTAGAGTGTTTTTTCAAAAAAAAAAATCTTGTCAAAATAATTTTTTAGAACACAACACTTCAAATTTATTTTTTCTTATCCCATCTTGTCAAATTTATTTCTTCTAGAACAATACTTAGCAATTAAAAAATTAAACCCTAAAACCATAAACCATAGTCCCTAAACCTTAAGCCCTAATTTATTTATTTTTTCTCTTAAACCTTAAACAAAACATAAACCATAAACCTAAGCCATAATTTGCAAATAACCCAAAAACGCTAATCAAACATAGGGAAAAGCGCGTCCCTATCAGCGCTTTTTACTAAAGCACGTCTACATTAGTGCGCTTTTGCCTAACACAAGGAAAAACGTGTCAAGTTGTAAATAATTTCAGAAATGGGCCTTTATTGGTACTATGCCCTAATTTTATAATTTCTCTAAACTTTTGGGGTCAAGTTGTAAATAACAAGAATATCTTTAGAAATTTTCTGAAATAATTTATTTAGAGAATTTTCTCTCCACAACTTTTCTTAAATACAAATGTATGTGAGTAATGACTCAAACTTTTTATATAGGGAGAGTTTAGAGAGAGTTCAACTAGGATTAGAATTAACCACATTAATCTTAAATTACTAAAACATTATCTAGATAAATATTAAATTAAATTTAATATATCATATTAATATTAAATTAATAAAATACTATCTAGATAAATATTAAATTCATTAAAACAACATTATATTTGAAAAAGTTAATTTGAAATAAAGTTACCTGGTAGAGTCCCACTAAGAGTCTAATTTTCCACTACTCTACGACCAAAGAACCACTACAGTCGACCATCTGTTGGTCACCGGATCGTCGCCATTGCAGCCTTTGAGCCTGGTAGTGCCATCGCCGGCGCGACTCCCCCAGCACCCTAAACCGTTGTCGTTTTGCCTGAATGGGTCTAGCCGGTTTGATTGTTATCGGTTCGGTCCGAGCCAGTGACGACCTGACCGGTCTAGTCCAGCCACTGGTAGGACCATCAACCCAGTTTCATACACATGGCCAACCGATTTTTGGGTTTAAGTCCTGGGTTTTGGTTCTTGGGTTCAATTTTCGATCTTGGGTCCAATTTTCAAATTCAATTACCCACTAAGCCAATTGTTTTACTTGAAAATTAATTTCCAAAAATATCATATTAATTTTAATTAATTTGATTAATTTAATTTTACTTGAACAAAATTAATTTTCTCAAAAATCACTAAGATTTTCCAAATTAATTTTTTAAGAAAATTATTTAATCAAATTCTTTAGTTGAACAATTCTCACGACCACCTAATTTAATTTCACATCAAATAAATCGACTTAATTAAATTATTTTCAAAGTCATAGAATTTGTAATACCCCAAAAATTTCTATAGTAAGGAAAGTAAGATAATATCTATGATATAGTAAAATAAGGAAATAAAATGATAAAAAGGGTAATTTTGAGTTATGTCAACATTGGGAAGTGTATTATGACATATTAATTCAAGAAAGGATTAAATTGCAAAAGTGAGAAAAGTTTTGTTGCCCAAGAGTAAATACTCAAAATTTGAGGGGTTAAAGTGTAAATATGAAAAATTTGAAGGACCAAAGGTGTAAATATTTTAAGGGTGGAACAATCTAGAAACTAAGGAAAATGGATGAATTAGGACCAAATTGAAAAGGTGAAGAATTTTGAGGGACTAAATTGTAATTTTACCAAATTAAGTGATGCCTCAAGGATGGAATTTTAAAAGATTATAAAGGGAAAAATGGTCAATTAGAAGAGAGAGAAATCTAGAAGGAAATGATGAGGTTGGTGATATTTTAGATTAATTAATTAATTAAATATTATTTTATTAATATTTTAATTTGATTTTTAAATGATATTTTATTATTTTATTATTAATTTATTTAGTATATATATATGTGGAAAGAAAGATGAAAAAGCCACCATCCCACCATCTTTCCATGCATTTCACGTTAGAAAGGAAGAGAAGAAAGAAAGTTTTGCTTTCTTTACAATTTGGTCCTTCTACCAAAAATTTATCATTTTCACCTAAAAATCAAAAGAATTTTCATATCCCTCAAGAGAGAAAGATAACAAGGAGACTATGGGGAGCTAAAATATCAAGTTAGATTCAAGAAATAGAAGCTGGAGGAGAGAGAAAATCAAGTTAAAGGTTGAAACCAATAGGACAAGGTAAGAACATCAAGATTTAAATATATTTTTAAGTTTAATATTATTGAAAAAGCATGGAAATGATGTTATAGTAGAGTTTTCTTATATAAGGTCTTATGTTCTTGATATATTAGTGAAGGGAAATAAGTGAAAGTGATGGGAAATATTATAGAGAAAAGGAATAAGGGAGCTATAAACTTAGTAATCAACATCTTGCACTAAAACAGTTTTGAACAGCAGTAGTAGGTTAACTTTTAAAAATCACCATAAATATTAGAAATCGAATTAGAGGATGATAAAAATATGAAATTAAATCTTATTAAGTCTAGTTTCTTATAGAAGAAACATTTCAAGTAATGGAATTATAAATCATGAGATAAAATAAATTTTGTGAGACAAGGTCAGAATAAATTTGGGTTCCCCTGTTCTGACTTTGTAAAATCATAAAAAATTGGAGAAAAATAATTAGGGGCTTAAATTTATATGTTTAAATACTTAATGAGTATATTTTCAATAGAAACAAACGATAACATCATTTGAATCCCGTACGAGGAGATAATTATTTTTTAGTGAAGAAGGGTCGAAACTGTCAGACAGTAGAATAGAGGTGACTTTAAATAATAAACTATACTTATTTGCTAAACCAAAAATTTTGAAAATTTTATGGAATTAATAAATGTGAGTCTAGTTTGATATAAAATTTTCAGATCTCAATTCGGAGTTCTGTAGCTTAAAATATAATTAATTTAGTTACTATGACTCATGTGAACAGCTTGTTATGAGTAAACAAGTAAATAATGTTATTATATATATCAATGATGTGGAATGGAGTGGAGGAGGAGGAAAAATATATGTAAATATTTAGCTAATATGAGTTTATATTAAAATAGCTAATTTACATGTTATAGGTTCAGGGACTAATTGAATAAAAGTAAATTTTTAGGGTAATTTTGTAAAAATGTCAAAAATGACCAGATTGCATGAAATGAATTGTTTTATTATTTAAGTTAATAAATTGAATGAAATATTAACTTAGATCAAGATCGGGTAGAAAATCGAGGGAAATAGAAAATTACCAAAATGCCATTGTATCTTGGTATTTCTGGAAATTAACCTGGTAAGTTCGTATGAACTATATTCTGTACAATTTCGATTAAAGTGAATGTTATTTGGTGATGAATAATATATATGTACATGTGTTTGTATTGAATTGAATTTAGAAAATTGAATGGAATAAGAAATATGTGTTAGTATTGAATTGAAATTTGATTCGTGAATGAAAAAATGAATTTGATATTGAAAGTAACTTTTGGAATGAATGTGAAATTGAA
Organism: Gossypium hirsutum; assembly: GCF_007990345.1. Lineage (NCBI taxonomy): Eukaryota > Viridiplantae > Streptophyta > Magnoliopsida > Malvales > Malvaceae > Gossypium > Gossypium hirsutum. Next base: position 3,286,685 of record NC_053439.1, on the reverse strand, counting down.
TTGAGAATTGAAAACCCTATTAACTAGTCGGACTGAGTCGGATATAGTTGGCATGCCATAAGATTGGAAGAGTAGGGGATTATCGGCTATGCCGATCAGGCACTTTATGTGTCGTATTTCAGGCACTTTATGTGTCTATTTCAGCCACTTTATGTGTCATATTTCAGGTATTTTATGTGTTGTATATCAGGCGCTTTATGTGTCGTATTTCAGGCACCTCATGTGTCGTATTTTAGGCACCTCGTGTGTCGTATCAGGCACTTATGTGTCGTATACTGATCAGGTATTATGTACCGTTTTAGGCACAATGTGCCGTACTAGTGTGTTTGGTTGGAATCCACGTATCCGTCAAAGCCCAAGTTTGTTATTAGGGGTAATTAAATGAAAAGTTAAATCAAACAAATGAAATAGTTGAGCTATTGAAAGGAAACGTGATTGTGAAATATAATTTGAAAATGTGAATTGAATATGAAAATGTGAATAGAAAGTATGAACTAAATATTCATGAGATAAATAATGGCTCAATGTGATAGTATATGATATTAACTAATGAAAGCCAAATCGAATTGTTATTGGAAATATATTATCGAATTTAATACTCAATTTAGATTGAACGCGGGATTGAGTACAATCGTTCTGTGGCAAATGATGAATTGACGGATAAGACCATAACTGGGTTATGGCACTATGAATGTAAGACCATGGTCGGGCCATAGTAGTGTTTATATGTGCAAGACCATAGTTAGACTATGGCACCAAAGAACGATGTACTCATATCCGTAAGTCGTTCTTCGATACAAAAAGAAACGGTAAAAGACTTATGTGGTTGAATTGAAAGGTTTATAGATTATTATTGGTATTGATCTGAAATAAATGTAACCATTGATATTTAAATGACTTATCATGTGATCAATTCGAAAAAGACTTTGGTTAAATGCATTAGCTTGTGACTGTGGTTGAATGATATGTTATGACTTGTGTGTCACGCATATGGAATAAGCATGGAAAGTAAAGAAATGCAAATGAAAATAATGAATTTATGAAGAGTTAAAGTTATATAAAAATCCTACTAAGCTTGGGATAATATGTTTAAGTGATACTGTGGATTTATTCACCTTGTGAGTTGATGAATAAAGCTTCACGAGTATTATGGTATTAGTATTGGATTGTTCTTGATATGTATAGATTTCATATTTTAAATGAACTAATATGATTAAAGACTACACGAGCTTACTAAGCATTCATTGCTTACGTATTTGTTTATTTTTATTTACCCTACAGATTATCGAAGCTCGATTGGGTTGGAAGCTTGTCAGAGATATATCACACTATCCATTGGTTCTATCGGTAATTTTGGATGATTTGATTCTGGTTATATTGGCATGTATAAATTAATTTGGCCAACATTGGCTCATTAATGTTTTAATTTTGATTGGTTTTAAATATGAATGCTAGATGAAATGAAATGTCTGATAATTAATTTGAAAACTCTGGTAATGCTCCGTAACCTTACTTCAATGATGGATTCGGATTAGGAGTGTTACAAAATTTTCTTCTAATTCAAATACAGCCTAATCAAGCTTTTGTTGAGCTAACAGAGAGACAAATCAGATATATACAATTAGGTCGAGTAATTGCAATTATGTCTAGAAGTATCGTTCCAATAATTCACAATTTACTTAACTATGGAGTTAGTCCGCAAGAAGTACCATGATTGAAAACTTCTTATTGTATTCTCTTTACGAAAGCAATTTATCCAACTGCTTTGTCCAATGACCTCGCCATGCATGTGTTACCCTCATATGATATTCTTAATTCATTTGAGTTAAATTCGTGCACTCAATACAATCCTATTTTATCACATTCTCACCATTTGTCTTCTTAATTATTTATGATCACTGTCAACTAATAACTGTGATAAATTGATCATTCGAGAAAAACCAACCCGTAGCCACATTTCATATTTATCAATCCACACAATGCTAATGAGATGATATCATTAACTCTTTAATCGAGCTATGAATTCCATTGTTGCTAGTAAAGTCATGCCATACACAAGTCATGTACCCAACATACCAGCTATCGACTTGATCATATTTAGAGCATAATTCTCCACTTATATCAAAGAACATAAGTTACATACGCATGATCAGTGGCTAACTCAGGATTTAGCTAAGTCACACCATGAACGTCACAAGTGAATTAATTCACAAACAGATTTAGAATTAATTCAACTTGAGTCCAGTTCAATGTATCATCCTTCCAATGAGTACATTTATGTCTCTATCCGTGGAGTCAATTGCTTCAAGAGCCCAGACTAGCCATCTCCTTAATTGTAATTGCAGCCGGCATAATATCTTTCTGAGTATTTGAACCAAATGCTCACTTTGATTATTTTACGGGATTATGAACTTGTTTAGATTATCTATTGAAGCAAGTTGTCTTTCTCACAATGTAAACATTCTTACAGTGTCACTTATCATCAGTTTGAACTTAGACAATCAATGAGCTAACATTTGTTTGTCACAATTTCGCTCTGTATTCAAAACATGAAAAACAAAAACACAAAAGATATAATAGTGAAATGTTAAATTAACTTTATTTATTTATTCATCGTTCATTTACATAGAAAATAGTAACATGTTTACTACAATATGGACACATTTTCCAACATATATATCTTAGCAAGTTCGGAAGTGACCAATTGGTTTTTACTACCAGAAAATGAGCAGATTTCGTTAATCAGTCCACTATCACCCAAATAGCATTTCTTTTGTTCGGTGAGGTTGGCAAGACAATGACAAAATCCATCGCAATTCGTTGACATTTCCACTAAAAAATCGAGATAGGTTGAAGCAGCCTAGTGGTAACTTGATGCTCAGTTTTTACTCGTTGGCAAGTCAAACCTTTAACAACAAACTCTATGATTTCTTTTTTCATCCCAAGCCACCAATACGATTCTTGTAAGTCATGCTACATTTTTGCACCACCAAGATGCATAATGAAAGAACCATCTTGAGCTTTACGCAAAATCAATTTCTTTGGTTTAACATCGCTATGAACACAAATTTGATTGCGAAATTGAAGGCTTTTTATTCACATCAATGCTGAAATTCTTGTTATTTCTAGTTAAACAAGCTTTATTTTCTCCACTAGCTTAATATTTGCAGATTGTGCTTCTTTTATCTAATCAATCAACACATACTTTATTTTTAATTCAACTAACAAGCTGTCATCCCCACAAATTATCAACTAAGCGAATATTGCTTTCAATTCAAATGCTAACTTTCAACTTAAGGCATTAGCCATCACATTTGCTTTCCTAATATGTTAATTGATTATGCAATCGTAATCTTTCAACAACTCAATCCAGCGACATTATCTTAGATTTAACTCTTTTTGGGAGAGACGATATTTGATACTCTTATGATTTGTATAAATATAACATTTTTTTACCATATAGATAATGTCTCCAAATCTTTAGAGCAAACACCACAACGACTAGCTCTAAATCATGCGTTGGATAATTGCATTCATGTGGCTTTAGCTGTCGGAACACATATATAATTACCTTACCATCCTGCATCAGAACAGAGCCCAAACCATTCAGACTAGATTCTGTCAAGATTTGAAAATGTGACTAGTGTTATTGGAACACGACTGGATTAGACAGATCAAGAATTGATCAATATAATTGTCTGAACAAAGGGGTTGAATCGATTGACTAAAAAATTGCTTGAAATTGGTAAACTTGAAAATCGGGGAAAAATCAACAGTTGAATTGGTTTAAAAAACTTTTTTTTTATGTTTATGCATTTTTATTTATTTATTTATTATTGGTCTAGGGTTGAACTGATCAAATTGGTTAAACCAGGAACTGGTTGTTTGACCTGTTCAATCACTGATCCAATTATTAAAACATTGAATATGACCCTATGATATTATACCACACTATCACCAAGAAATTCATATAAAATTTTAAATTTGTAAGTGATGAACTTCTATATTTTTCAATTGCAATGATCAAAATGGACATAATTATTAAGTTTAAATACTCAAAAGAATCAAATAAATACAAGTATTATAATGAATCTAATTGTCAAATTTTAAGATAAAAAATTATACTCTCTAATTAGAATTATTTAAGTCTAAAAGACATTTTTGTTGGATTGATATTATTATTAATACGTTAATCAATAAAGGGTGATGATGACAATACATACAATTAATGCGCGTAAAGCATTAGGTATTTTAATTCAAAACCCATTAATTACGAAAACCCTACCTATTATTGAATGAGTTGTCGATCTCAGTTGGTCCTCTAATCTTTTTCGCATCAACATTATTGTTTACAGAGTTTTGATTGTGGGATATTCACATTCCTAGTTTCATATCTTAGGGCTAGTTTGGATGGGCGGTGTGTTTACCTCCGGTGAGGTTAAAAACAGCGGTGGCGGTGAGATTTGTTACTGTAGCAGTGAGATTGGATACTGTAGCGGTGAGATTAGAAACAGCGGTGGAGTGTGTGTTTGGATTCAAACGCAGCTGTAGCGGTGAGGTGAGAATAAAAAATGACTATTAAGGACATGAGATTAGAATTGATATAAAATAGAAGTTTTTTAAATTATTTTACTTTTTTAAAAATTATTAAAATATGTGAATTTATAAATTCATTTAATAAAAAATTAAAATGTATCTTCCAATATTTTAATAAATTATATAATTAAATTAAATTATTTATTAGATAAAATGATAATTATTTTTAATTTTTTTAATACTTGTTATTGGAGACTTTTAGTTTGAAGATATTAAGACAATTGCATGTGCGTAAAAGTGCAAATGTTTTAAGTTGAAACCTCAAGTCAAAATTTTGGATGCTATTAACAAAGCTCCTATTTTGGTTTTTAGGAATCCAAAGCTCAGTTGCTGTTAACAACAATGCATCAGATGATGCAGATGAGGGTAGGAGAAAGGGATTTTTTTCTTTCAACCTTGTCATGCAATTTTTTTCTTTCATCTCTAATTTATTTCTCTTTGTTGGTTTTAAGTAGATAGGTTAACTCTCCATCTTTCTCTCTCAATTTCCCCCATTTTTCTCACTGCTTTATTAGTGATGTTTTTTTGTTCTTTGGCAGAAAATAAGTTGCCACAGCCTAGCAGCATGGGAAACAAAGCCCTTACTGTCAAAAGGTAAGTTTAGTTCTATGGATAATGATGAGATTGAGAGTTCACAGAACCTGTCTAAGCAACCCAATCTTGTTTCATATCTAAAAACCAAGCTCAATGCTCAAATTCAAGTCTTATTCAGCCAAAGATCCTAACTTTCAAGCTAAAAACGATGAAATAAAATCAAGTAGAACTCAGCAAATCACAAGAGCCCAATCAATACAATAGATAATTGAACAACTCCAGCTGTTGGCTGTGTTTTTGTCTGCAAGAAAACTGTTTGCAAGAAAACTGGATAAAATTGTAAAATAATAAATGAAAATATGGGCATTTTTGTCTGCAAAAAATCTATTTTGCTGGCTGTGTTTAAGCTGGAGGTTTTACCTCCAGTTGGAAATGAGGCTGCCAGTGAGATTGAATTCTTCAGTTGCACCTCACCGTTGTTTCTCCAAACGTCATCACAGTGCAGGGAAAAAGAATATTCCCTCAAAATCCCATCTCACCATGGCTGCATTGGCATCCAAAGGAAGCCTCAGTTGAAAAGAGAATAAATTTATACTCATACTTAATATTTATATTGAATAAAATAATTAATATTTTATTATTATTTGTTTTGGTAAGAGGTAGTTGGCTAGTGGAGTTAGGGATTGTCCCACTAACCAACGTTAACCCTAGATTTAAGCATACAAATTTCGTCTCCCCGTTTGATTTAGGTGTTTGGATTTGTATATTTTAAAGATGGTGGTAACAATAAGATTAATTATTATAACTGTGAGTTAAATAATTTTACTGCATTATAGAAAAAGCTCATCTAAATAAGTCCATAGTTGATATTTCTTTATTATTACATTGAGTAGGTTAAATTTTATTGGTAGTTTTTTATCATACAAAAGTTGTCAAGTTAATCATTCTACTCTAATTTAATCTTTTTCTTTTTCTTTTTTACTTTTTGAATTTTGAAAATTTAGTACTAATCTAAACGGTAGTTACTAAATTCCTTAAAATAAATTATAGATTTAAGAATATATATATAACAAAAGTAAAAAGCCTAATTTAATTATTTTTTTTAAAAAAATTCACATGTATCATTAAAATTACAAATAACTAAATCATAATAATTAAAAAAAACAGATGCATAATGGATTTAAGTCGTAATTAAAAAAATTAATTTCACAATATGTCCTCAAATTAAGATTTAAAATTTAAATTGGTTCTTAAATTTAAAATCTTTTAATTGAATTTTAAAGTATCAATCAAGTCTTTCAATAAGCTTAGTCATTAGGGACGGATCCAAAATTCTACTCTAAAGAGGGTGAAATTTCTAAATCTGAACCACCTTTTTTTAACATAAAAAAGTGTCAATTTTTTTCAGATATTTTTTTTCTTATCAAACAAATCAATTTAATATTTTTTAAAAAGTATGAAAGATTTAACTATAAAAAATTAAAAGAAAAAAATCACGCAGTATAAAATTAAATATTTCTTTCCAATATGCAAAAAAGAATAACTAATACTATGCTAAAAATTTCATAAATATCATTATAATTCCAAAAATTAAATTAAAAAGAACTTGGCCTTAGTCCTATTTCTCAATACTAAGCATCCTAAATTGTACATTCCATTTTTCATAAGATCGAACTCATCAATGTTAGAATCTGTTGAAAAATCTCTAGCTATCTCTTTTTCGATGTATGCCAATAAGTAAGTTAAAAGAAAATCATTCTTCATTCTATATATGTATGGGTATGGGCTAAATTAATTAATTTTAAAATTTGACTTTAAAATCATATTGGGCCTCTAAGTTTCAAATTATGTTTTTATTATTATCTTTTTCTTTTCAAGTAATATTTGATTTAATTATCATGTGTTTTAGTCTAAACTGGATTGAAATGTGTGAAAAGCTTTTATTTATATACTTTTATTAAGGTTAATCTTGAAAGGTTTAACCATTATGCAATGAACTAAACTCAACAAAAATATGGGTTATAGTGTTAAATCATATTACACTCTTATATTATTGAGAAGAAAAACCAAATATCTCAAAAAAAAACTAATATAAAAAATAAACTCGAAAAGAAGGAAGAGCTCTTAGAACAAGGAGAATTTTGTAACTTTGACCTTTCCTTGAAAGCAACGGATGCTTTTTTTTTTTTCACTTTAAAAGAAAAACCATGGATAAATATGTGCTAACATGTCTGGGATATATTGGCGTAGTGTGGTACTATATTATACCCTTGTTTGCTCCCTTTTTTTTATATAGTTTTTGCTCATAGTCTCTAAAATTGTGATACTTCCATTACAAAGATGAACCCCCCCCCCCCAAAAAAAATCTGATCTGAAACAGTGAAAGAAAAAACCCAAAACATAACACCTTTGTCCTTTTAAAGATGCTCCTCTCTTTCTCTGTCTTCAAACACTTGTTTTTATCCAAAGCTTCAACTTTCAACCCTTCCATGTCATCATCATCATCAACAACAACTCATGCTTTTTAGAGCCCTGTTTTTGTTTATTGGTTCTATATGGATTTTGGGGTTCTGGGTTTGGATGGTATTGTGGGTCCTAATAATGGAGCTCCATCTCCATCTCCATCTCCATCTCCATCTCCATCTCCACCAGTTGAGTCCAAGCCTAAGCTTTTCGGATCCGGGTTTACCAAGCAAGAAAGATCCTCTGATTCAGCTGAAGAAGAAGATCACTGGAAAAGTTGTAAGGTACCGAAGACAATGCCATTGCACCAAGGCATTCCTTTGTTGAGATCTAATGAAACTCCCCAACAACAACAAGATCATATGATTAGCTTCTCTTCACTCAAATCTGAACTTCCTTTTATCAGAAAAGATGGTAACTTTATGGAGAAAACTACACAAAGCAACGACTTCTCTATGTATACTAGAAATGCAGGTAATGTGTTTGAAAGTTTATGTTTTTTATTTTTTAGGTAAAAGAAAAAAAATTGGTACTTGGTGATATGATTTTGTTCATTAAAATGGGGTTTGTTTAAAGGGTTTAAGCATATTTGTTTCAATGTGATTGTGAAGGTCTTTTCATAGGCACTTACTTTATTCTTAATCCCAACATTTCTTGCTATTGGGTTCATTGACATTATTAAAATAGTTGGCAAAATAAGGACAATGGACATATGTAGCAAACAGTAAATGTTGCAGACAAGTGATTATAACCCTTAAATGTTTTGTTTCAGGATATGGTAGTGGAAACCTTAATGCAACCATGCATGGGGTTTTAACTCCATCTCAATGGATTGAGCTACAACACCAGGCATTGATCTACAAATACATCATGTCTAATGTGCCTGTACCTTCTAATTTGCTCACTCCTTTGAAGAAATCCCTTTACCCCTATGGCTTCACCAGTTCATCTGTTGGATCCTTGCCTTATAATTCATGTAAAGTTCTTATCTTGTTTGGTGCATAAACGAACAGTTTTGTGCAGAGTGATCTGTTTATGTTTTGTAGAAAGTTTTATCCAAAGCTATAGGTATCACAAATGAAAAAAAAAGGTGATTTTTAGCTATAAAGTAATTTTTTGCTTGCTTTGTCTTCATCATTGATCATTGTGTGGCTTTTATGTAGTGGGATGGGGTTCTTTCCATCTGCGGTATACTGGCAGCACCGATCCTGAGCCAGGGAGGTGTCGTCGAACGGATGGAAAGAAATGGCGTTGCTCCCGGGATGCCGTTGCTGATCAAAAGTATTGTGAAAGGCATATAAACAGGGGCCGCCATCGTTCAAGAAAGCCTGTGGAAGGCCAGACCGGCCACACTGCCACTAATTCAAAGGTGGAGTCGATGTCTTCCTCTATGTTGGCATCGGCAAAAACCAGTGGTGGTGCAGCCAATAGTCTCGCAATTGCACTGCAGCACCGGTCTGGTGCTGCTGATCCTTCTTCAGACACCCTTGTGAACAGGTAAAAAACTTGCTTTATGCTTTTGAGGTTGCTTTACTTGCTTACATTGATATTAATAATGATTATGCTTTAACTGTTTGTATACATATATTTTTCTGTTCCTTTCTCTTTACTTTAAAGTAGGACCCTATTGTGCCATCTTTACTTTTGGTGACATTGGCCACACTTGTAGTTGGGACTTAGGATTCTCCTTGCTAGGTACCTTGGTCACTCGGTTGTATAGGCTTGGATTTAACTCTTTTTTTTTTGTTGGGATCTTTCATTTTGTTCATTGCGGTTATGATTTATTCGTGGCAGAATACAAGATCAACGGGGGTTTTCGGTGTTGTCTTCCACCACCAACCTGAAATCTGATGACTCCACCACATTCACCATTACAAAACAAGGTGTTCCGTTTGTAGAATCATCTCTATCGGATTTTGGACATGTTGCTTCCGATTCTCTTGTCAATCCGTCGCATAAAAGCTATTACATGAACTCTAAGGAGTATGGTCATGGTCTGTTCCTAGACTTCACTGGTCAAGAAACACAAGATCAAACACCGCCTCACCAATTCATTGATAACTGGCCCAAGGATCAGTCTAGTCGTTCTATTGTTACTTGGCCAAATGAGTTAAAACCTGACTGGACTCAACTCTCGATGTCTATTCCTATGGTAACATCAGAGTTCTCATCAACCTTGTCCTCACCAGTGAAAGAGAAACTCGACCTTTCATCTCTTAGGTTAGTTCAGGAGTTCGATCAGATCCAAATGGGTTTAGGAGTGAACAATGACATCACTGAACAAACCAAAAGGCAACCTAACTGGATACCAATATCTTGGGGAGGTTCAATGGGAGGTCCATTAGGAGAGATCTTAAACAACACGACGAACAACGCAGGTAGCTGCCAGAACTCATCGACACTTACCTTCTTATCGGAAGGGTTGGATGGCAACCGCATACAATTGCAGAACACGCCTTTCAGTTCACTTTCGAATAGCAGCTCAGGGAGCAGTCCAATAGCTGAGAACAACAAGAAACTCCTTGGTGCTGCCTCGGTTCCTTCCATAATCAGAAGCTAATAAAACTGAGCTTGGATCAAGTTCATTAGAAGAAAGCTTGTAAGAACTTGCAGTTTGTTAATCTTTTAGTAGGAACATAGCTTTGTGGGTGTATGAAGTGATTTATGATATGATTTAAGGCCTTCGCATACATTTGAACTTTTATCCATTGAAGAACCTCCATGATTAACAGGGAAAAGTGGGGTCAAGCACTGATCAAATGATAGTGCTGAAACTTACATCATATTCATTCATACATACATACACACACACACATATATGTATAATATGCAAAATACATATTGATGATTGACTGTGATGGGGCATTATGTGGCAGACCCCTTTGACATTGTTTTCCAATTGGTAGATTGGGAACATTATTGAGATGACAAAAAGAGGATAGAGTTTCATGGACTCCTAGCAGGAGGCACATTTGTGGACTGTTCCCCACTCAGCTAACTGACCCCATTGGCTCAGGATGGTCCAGCCACTTACCCTACCCTGTGGCTTGACCTTGAATCATGATACTAATTGAAAACATGGGGACCCAATCTCTGAAACTAATATTTTGATGTTTGGTCCAGTTAGTTCTTGGGGGTTGGAATATGGACCCTTAAAATATCTGTAAGAATTTTAACAAGGATTTTGTGTCTTGAAAGAATCTAACATTAGCTGAGTAAATTCATTGGTTAACAACACAAATTTTTAGAATGTATCACTAAAAAGAAATGCTTTTTTTTTGTCAGCAAACATCAAAGAGTCTGCAAAAAACAAATATCCTTTTGTCGGCAGCTGTTAAAACAGCCTTGTAACATAAACAGAAGTGAAATTCCCTGCAAGATTTTGTGATCAATAGTTTTTTTCTTTTTTTGGATAAAAATAGGGTTTGAATGCTGTTAAAAACAGGACTCTCTGCCTTGCATGGTACAGAATTGAGTATATCATGTGATGTGCATATATGCAACATATTTTACATTAGGGTTAAATCACTTTTTCGGCTTCAACTTACAATTATTTTTACATTGAGATTTATATTATTTTTCTACAAGTCAGGCTCTGAACTCAACAATTATTTCTACATTGAGACATAAATTTTTTTTGGTCTATATTAATTCATGATATTTTTTTGAAAGCCCTAAAGTTCAAGTCATAATTTGGGAATAATTACCAAGTTTATGCTTCAATACTAGAATTATTGTCAAGTTCAATAACTAACTTGGACAAAAAAATTCAAGCCCCAATACGAGAATAATTGCTAATTTAGGCCTCAATATGAAAATAATTTTTAAGATAAGCTCTTAACTTAAAAAAAAATCAGACCTCAGTATAAGAATTTACTAAATTTAGACCTCATGATTTAACCCTTTACATTAAATGTATGACCAAATACAGTGAAAGTATGGCAGAAACACAGTTAGGGTTTTTGATGTCGAGATATACTTGCTCTCATTTATATGCCTTTAATTTTTCAATTTATCAAAATATAAAAAATATAGATATTCTTAAAATAATATTAATTATTTATCAATAAATGTTGAGTTTTATGGTAATTCACATTCCACTCTTAAAAAAGAAGATAGATTTGAATATTTATGAACTCTAAAAATAGATAGTAAAATAGACATGAAAAATAAAACCATTAAATTTCATTTTAAAAGAGGAGAAATTATAAACCAGGACAATGAAAGGCCCCAAATACATGAAAATCGGAAAACATAATGAGCCTAACAAAACCATAGCCCAAACTTTGAAAAACCCTAGTATACAATGGACCTAACATGAAAACCCTAGTAAGCTCAAGCTTGAAACTTGAGCTTAATTTCAACTGCAGTTCCACATAAACAAATTTCTAGTATAAAAACATGACATGGTAGTTTATTTGCGTAGTTGAAATGAAAAATTTTAAATAGTTGAGCGATCATTTTGTAATATTTTAAAGTTAAACGATTAAAATGTAAATTTACTCTATTATTAATATCCATAAAATTATTAACATATTTTTTTCCCCACTATGCAAGTAATCATAATATAAAATGTCAATTTCCTTGACTGTTTTTTTTCACATCTTATTGTCCAGTGATTTATTTTCCTTAAACTTCAATCCATAAATTTGCTTTCATCTTTTACAACCAAACCCCACTATTTTGATCACCTTAAACTTTCAAATGGCTACTCTTCCAATGTACAAATTATGTTCAAATCCATCTCTTAAACTAGAACTTAATCAATTTCTCTTTTATTTGTTGATTAATTAGTGAAATTCATGGCTGTTAATTAAACAAAAAAAGCACCCTCTTAGTTAATTGAAGCTGCAAATTTCAATGAACCTCTCGTCTTTGATTCATTTGAAAGCAAAAAAAAAAAAAAAATGGAAAAAGAAAAATGCTGCTTAACATTCACGTTTAATTTGCTTGTTCTTTAGGAACTGCATGTATATATATTTCTGCCGTTAGACAATATAGATTGTGTGACAAACCAATTTATTAAAGCAACAAAGCAAGCAAAAAAAAAAACAATTAGCTTTGATTTTCAATACCCTAAAAAATGAATCATAGAAAAGTTCATTCTCAAGGAAATATACCCTTTTCTTGGGAGGACAAGCCAGGGGTTTCCAAGCCATCCAAGGTCACCCATTATGGTTGCCCTATTGATGGAGGGTTGTATGGCGACGGTGGCTTGTTGACCGACATTGCGGTTCGCGACAATAATGAAGTTCCACCTCCTCCTCCGTGCTCGATACGGTTGCCTCCCCCAAGGAGAAGCACATCCTTGAAAGGCTTAAGGTGGTGGCTAGATGACCCATTTCTTGCTGCATACAAAGAGTGCACCAAAAGTGGGGAAATAAAGACTGGTGGCTCCAAATTACCTGTGAGGAAGAAGAAGATCGGGTTTTCATGCAAGAATGCTTGTGATGTTAGAGATGATAATTTGGCGAGGTTATCAAATCTCCCCACACTTCCTAAAAGGAAAGAATTGGTGTTAGAAAGGAATTAGTTTAACCACTAGAAGAGTAGTTGGTGAAAGCTAGCTTTAATTTTATGTTGTTAGTGACATAGAACTTTTAATTTGGTCATGTAATAAGTTGACAAGACTTAGAGAGGCTGCTATATATGTTTGGTTTCTTGGGGGTGTTTAATGTAATAATTTCTTTTCTATGTTTGATGGTGTGAACATTGAAAACCAGTTGTTCTTTTCTATGTTTTTTCCCTGCTATTTGAATTTTGAAGTAATTATCTCTCAACTTTTCCTTCTTGAGAGACAAAAATTATTAGTGAAATTCGTTATAGAGTCTAATAACAAAGATGGAAAAATGTGAAATTAAGGAAGATTTTGAAGACAGGCTTCTTATGCTGATAAAACAATTTTATGGTGTATTAATTTATTATTTCATAAAAAAATTATTTTTGTGACGTCAAACTGTAATTAAATAATAAATTAATTTATAATTCTATTATTTATGAGGGGACTGAATTACAATTTTTCCAGTTTTGAAAGGACTAAGTCCCTAGCTTATCCCTTTGGATTTGTCTATACTTGTGTTACAGGGTTAGAACTTTAGTCCAGCAATCCATTCGGCCTTGGACGATTCCTTTGTTTCGAACACGCCTAAATCAACCTAACTCCCACAAAGTGATAATTCTCGCAAAATTCCTCCAAGACACCAATTTATATAGTGGAAGCAACACAAGCCAAAAGAAGGATAAAACGAATAGAAAACCACAGAAAACAATACACAAGAGCTGTTCGAGTAAATGCTCTCAATTGTATTTATTCTCAAGGAATACATAAAAAATAGATACAATGGATGATTTACAACTGAGGGGGAGACTCTTTATTTATAGTTGAGCTCCTCCAGATCCAACGGTCTAGCTCCATTTACATCGACGGACGAGATGAAGCATATCTCTACAATTAAGGGGTTTGCAATATTATATAGTCAAATCAAATTTAATCTTATCAATATTATTTTCTTGAATATTCTAAGATTAGTTTCTCTATTTACTAAGGTAGCCTAATTTTTCATATCTACTTTATTGGGCCACCTAGGCTTCAAATGGACAGGCTCCTCTATCAATTTTTTGAATCGGGTCAGTTCTCGTAGGTCAAATGATCCCCATCTAACCGATAAATTTTCATGGAATACATTTTGTGCGATGATCACAGATTTTAAACCACGACTTGTGACACTTGTATAGAGCTTAGAACTCAATCCTAAGATAACCGACAACTTGCATAGATTACATAAAAGATAACCAACAACTTGCATAGATTACATAAAACAACAAGGTAACAACTATTAAAACTCATCAATTGCACCTGATGACAATAAGAAAATAAAGCCAACAAAGAGATTGGAGGTCTATGTTGATAGCAGACTTTGTTATTGTGTATAAGAGCAATAGCAGCTACTGTACATATGAGATGATTTCAATGATTATATTTGATTCTTTGTTATTTTCATTCTTTGTGTTAGTTTAACAACTACGAATTCTCCATAACAACGACAATGGAGATAGTATGAAAATAAAATAAAGAGAAGATTTTCATAAAAATAAGACTCTTACTATCGGAAAGCATATCGATTCACAGATTTCAACACTTCCATAATTCTTCATTTATAAGCTCTTACCGATCCAATAGCCCATTTCCCGAAGAAATCTTGCCTTAATGGATGAATCAATGAATAAATTAAATAAATAAAGATTAAGATAACAGCAAAGAGCTCCTAGAATTTCCCCATCCCATCACCATCATTCAATTCATAAGCAGGCCAATTCAAGTTCCACTAGCAAATATTTTTATATATAATATAATATAGGGTAAACTTCACACAAGGCCAATAAATTACTAGTAAGTTAATGTTTTGATTCTTCAACTTTAAAAAGTTACAAAATAGTCAATAAATTATTTGAAAATTTTTATTTAAGTTGCTAAGTTATTAAAAGTTGTTGTAAGGCCTTCTTTGTTCGTACTGTTTGCATTAATCGAAAGCTCTCCTTCCTCTTCTCTTTTACAGTTTAATTTTTTTCATGAAATAGTTTTGAATGTTACAATCTGCGAACCGAAATCCAAACATCTTTATTCTCCAATCTCCGATATTGTCCATCAAATCGACTTGGATCTAAGACTTGGATCTAAGATATGTATTTCTACTCGTCGATGGGTACTTATCCACAAAATTAATTATCAAATCGTTATTTGGAGCTCGCTAACCGAACTTTTTTTAAAAAATAAAAACTTAACAGCCCAGATTTAAATAAAACTTTCAAATAATTTAGTCACGTAAATAAAAACTTTCAAATGATCCAATTACCATTTTGCAACCTTTTGAAGTTGAGTGATCAAAACATAAATATTCTCATAGTTTAGTGATATTGAGTGTAATTTACCCTAAAATATAATATGAATTTATCACAACCAGGCCAGCCAAGCTTTAAAATTACCCAAAATTTTTTGATCCAACGGTTTCCACAAAACATTAATATTTACATTTAAATTCTAACAAGGTTTTGGTTATTATTAATTAGTCATTGCTTTTCCCATCCAGTAACATATTTTATCCGTGGCAAGCGCAATCATCACTTAAGGAATAACAAGGTAATTTAAAACTAAGAGATATGGTACCAAATCTTGAACAAACATATGATAAAAAGTAATTGGGTTTGATGTGGTCTAAGTTTTAGCTCGGTTGATATTGGTATTGCTGTCAGCATAGGTGGATATGAGTTTGAGTGTGTTGAAAGGCATTTATTTTTCTATTTAAGAGTTGGGTAGAGATTAAAGTAATTCTAAACATTATATAAAAAATAATAGAATTTAAAATTTATTATAATTCTTTTAAATAATCTTATCATGTTATTGTTAGCGAGAACCTCGTTTTATCCGATAATGTTAATACTTAATCATAAAATTTCATGTCATTTTCAGAAAATGGCAAAATATCTACAATGACCACTATGATCACCAAACAATATGATCTAAATGTTGATATTGTGTTTCTAGCTAAATCATGTATTAAGCGTGACAATTTTCAATAGAGGTGGGGGCATCACAATCATTTATTATATTTGTGGTTTATGTGCTTTTAGCATTGAAAACCAAGTTATAGGGTCCTAATAACTTGCTAGTGAAGAAAAGACACCTTCTTAAAAATTAAATACCCTACATATATGGTTCTTTTTAAAGTGATTTTTTGATGGAGTTCATTTCTACCTAATCCCATTGTATGGTTAACCTAACCAGCCTTTTTGTTTTCGAGCCACCCTTGGCCCTAGCTTGGCCTCATGTCTTTCAATCCAACCTTTGCTCTATTCAGTATTTCTGTGTTTCTTGCTTTTTCCACTTTATACAACTTTATTGTGGGGTGCAACTCGCATTTATCGAATACGTTGTATATATTTTAGATGAGAATCAACGACCAACTGAAGAAAAGCCAAAACAAGTCGGACATCGAGACGAGGAGCGTTGGCCTCCTTTGTTCATGGTTTTTCTTTTTTTAAGAGTTTTCCACGTAAAAAAATTTGTAGTCGTTCTTCTTTACTTTTACTAATTCGTTGTTTATACGGATCAATCCCTAGCACCTATAATATTTGTGTTCGTTGTTTATAAAAAGTTGATTAAACTACTTGTTTCCATTTGAAATTTTAAAAACAATGAATTGGATGTAGCATATATACATTTTTGTCAAAAACATAAATGGGTTTGAATCGTGTGTAATTGAACAATATTTTCAAGATAATTGATTACTTAATTTAGCAAGAAAAAGATGTGTCAAATTTTCATCAAAGCCAACAAAATAGTTTTGGAACATTAAAAAAAGATAGGCAAATAAATTAAGGTTAAATTTTAATTTAATAAAAATTGTGGATTTAATTTTTTTATTTTAATTCAAATAAATTAAGGTTAAATTTTAACTTTATAAAAACTGTGAATTTAATCTCTGTATTTTAATTTAATCATTTTTAGTTTTTGCATTTTTTTAAAAATTTAAAATTTTAGTTTTCACCAAGCGATAACTATTAAATTCATGAAGTTAAGTTTTACTATTTCACCAAATGATAATCGTTAAATTCATCAAATTTTACTATTTCCAAAATCTGATGTGTCAAACATATTATCATATTTTTAATGTCATGCCAGCTTGTTATTTCTACATATGACTCACTAAAATGCAGTTAATGGATTAACCATTGTCATCTGTGCCAAGATTGAAATTTCAAAATTCAAATAGTATAGAGACTTAGAATGATCCAATTGGAGAATATGAACTAAATCTACAACTGTACATGACTAGCAACTGAACGTAACCAAACAGATTTAACTATTACCATTTGAGTGAAGACAAAAATTTCAAAATTAAAAAAAATTTAGAGACTAAAATTGACCAATTTGATAATTACATGAATTAAAATTGATCAAATTAAAGTATAATGACTAAATCCACAACTTTATAACAGAATTTAACCATAAACTAATGATAATGAAGCATTAAGAAAGTTTTTATAGATAAATTAAGATTCAACTGATTTTAATTTAAATTCTTTAAAATCTAGTAATTAGGTTCAACCTCAATTAAATTTAGAGTTAAATCGGATTGGATATGTAAAGTGCATACCTTCCTGTTTTTCTTCGTGACTTACAATTTTGCAACTATATATAGAGAAAAAATAACACTAATATCCCTAGAAAAACAAGAATTAACGACCTAACTAATATCGTCATAACGAGCATGAAGCATATATATATATAGTTAACGATCCAAAATATATAATTTAGAACACTAATTGAAGTCTTTTAGAAGAATCCAATAGTTATTGGGGATTACTGTATATTGTGCTTGTGCATGATTGATTTTAGAGGTCCAAAAAGTATAATTATAAAATGATTCACTGTCAGTAAAATATTTCCCTTTCATTAGTAGAATTAAGATTTAACAATGTATCTTTAAATTATATTTAATTTTTTAAAAAAATGTGACAAAATCTTAATTTGGGTACAAAATTTACTATTTGTGTACAAAATAATTATCCATTATTATATATTTAAATCCAATAATATGCACAATGTTGCATAGTGCCTCCCTGTGGATATATAGTTGGGCATTAAGGATTAAATCTTACCAAAAATAAAAACAAGAAGCTTAGAGAGCATTAAATTGATTAGATTAAGTTTGGTTATTAAAAATCCATTACTTTTACCATAGGTATAATTAAGTATACAAATTGGAAAATGACGAAAGCTAATTGATTATGTAAAATGAAAAAAAGATGTTTAATTATTGTATTATTAAGAGAATAATCATGAATTTTGAAAGAATATTAGTTTTAATGTATTATAAAACGGACATGAGAAATACCTTGATCATATATAGAAAAATTATAATCATACACTTATGCAGGGGCAATGTCAGAGGACAAGCAGGGGCCTGACCCCCTAAAATGGAAATTTTTTATTTTAGCTATTTAAAATTTTAAATTAGTAAAGTTAAAATTACACTCTGTCTCCGAAAAATGATAAAATTTTGATTTAATCCTTTAAAAATTACATTTTTACTATCATAAAAATTACAATTTAATTTCGCCCCTAAATTTTTTTTTGGCTTCGCCCCTGTGGCCATGGTCCCTCCCCTAAAATGAGAAAATTTCTCTTTAACCCCTTTAAAAATTTTAAAATTTAAGTTAATATATGATAAATTTACAGTTTTGACTCTTAAAAAAATTTGTGGCTTCCCCTTGCATTTACACACTTATTAATCTAAATTATTTTTATTAAGTCATTAATATAATAAGGTTCTCTCATTTGTAGTTTATCCAAAGCGAATCAAACTATCAAAGAAAAGAAAAAGAGATGTTTTTGGAAGGAAATTTTTTGTATGGTATAATTTTATATATTATCAGTAAATTACATGTTTCATTAATGAATTAGTTGTTGATATGTTATTAAAATTTTAAAATTAAATTTACTTAAATTGATTTCTAAAAATGTAGCAATATTTGATCACTAAGAATTAATGTAGATAATTGCACCAGGCATTCTTAGGTTATGATCTTCGATTTAAATTAGTCTTTAAACTTCAAAACGTTCTAACTACATTCTTAAACTATTGACGTAATATCAATCAAGTTCTTTCTTTATTAAAATCGTTAATTTAACCGTAAAATAACATGTCAATTTTTTTGTAGTTAAATTTAAAATAAAAATTTTAAAGAAATAGAATGTTGTCGCATATAATTTTTTTTTAAAAAAATAAGAACTAAAAATAAAGTAAAACTGAACAAAAACAGTGAACAATAAAGCTTCCGTAAAAGCCTTGAAAACCTCAAAACAAAGATTTTATAAAATATATATTTTTATAATATTCATTTAAATTTTACATTTTAAATTATGTCACATAAGATTTAATGTGTTATTTAATAGTTAAATTAACAATTCTAATAACAAAAAGACCTAATTTATACCGCCTCAATAGTTTAAGAATATAATTAGAACATTTTGAAATTGAGAATCGTAATTTAAAAATATTTGATGCAATTAACTCTATTATTAATGGATAAAATAATAATCTTATTATATATTTTTTTCTAAATGTCTTTATAAATGGACTTTTTGTCAATTGCTTATACGAAGCTTTCTTTTTCTTTTTCTTTTTTTAACTTTTGAAAAGTGTACTAAGTGGAATCTTATGTTAACCCAAAACAACATTTAAGAATAAGACCATTGCTTGACTGTTAATTTGAGTATCTCCCACTTCACTTTTATACCCCAACATTCTCAATTACTGAAATGACAGCATTAGCCTTCAATAATATTTGGTTTTAGTATCATTATTATAGATGAACCATGGATAAATAAATAATTTATTATATTAATTAAAAGAATAAATTTAAATGACTCTTCAAATTTAATAGAGTCATTGAGATTATGATTATAATTATTATAAAAGTAAGTTTCACAATGATTTAATTTGATATAATGCATCAAAATGTGGCCCAAAAATGATATAAAGTAGAGTGGAGAGAACTTGGAACTTAGACCACCATTGAAAAGAAAAAAAATGCTAACAACAAACGGAAAACAACAAAAACAACTCTGATTAAAAAAACCAAACACTGACCAACTTTTCTTTTTTTACACAACACTGGTTTCTCAAAAAACAAAAATCATGTTGTCTTTCATCACTTAAAATCCCTCAAAACAAAACAACACGCCCACCATTTAATTTCTTTCCCAGATAATACCTTTCTTAATGGATAAAATCTGGGCTTCTCGAATTAGAGAGAAATTTTAATGATGATGCCATTATTGGTACGTTAAATATAGGTCTATATATATATATATGTATTTAAGTGGTTAATGATGGGATTTGGTCGGACATGGTGGCAACGTTATAACATGGCCATGCAGATGAATATTGCTGCAGTTGCTTGAATAGCAAAATTTGACGTATGTCCGATAATTTTTGTCGGAGGATACTGTATTCAGACCGGAGCCGATCATTGTCTGTCTTTACACAGTGACAATGGTACAAAAGGAACTTCAACCGGTTGTTTAATTCCCGGTTCTCGATTCTGAGCCGGTTTACCTGATTCCTTAAGTTTTCTAAATGCTTCTGTTTACGCATCCGTGACCTCCTAGCTGATTCCCGGTTCGATATCATACGCCTCCTCTTTCGTTCGTCGATGACGGAAACCAGTTGGTTCGGTTGGTCTAAACTAGAGCTCGAGTTGGTTTGGTTCTGGTTTGTTTCGTCCGAACCGGAACCGGATCCTGCTGGCTCTATTGATTGGGTTGTGGGGGGAAAAAGTTCCGAACAGTCCCACGGAGTGAAGCCGGTTTCAAAACCCGTAAATTGATCGAAATCGACCATGGAATCGGACGAGAAACCGGCCGGAATAGTGAACGACATGGCTTTAACAGTGAAGGGGAAAAAAAAGCAAGTAAAGAAACAAAGCAAAAGCTTTTAAAAGTATATGGAGATGGTAGGAAGGTGGAGAAAAGGGAAGAAATGCAGTGTAGGGGACTCATATTTATTGACAAATTTGAGGACTATTGTGGGTCCACGTGATTGCATGAATATTGTATGTTTATACTTTTATAATAAGTATATAAACCCTACATACCTATCTATATTATATATAAAATGGGTACTTGAATTAGAAATTAATCAAGTTACCATATTATTAAAATATTCTTATTTTAAAGAATAATTAATATTATTATAAAATTTTTTATCTTTTCATACTTTTATTCATATAATAAGTGAGTCTTTTTTATCAGATAATTCTATCCTCAAACTCAAAGTTTTAATCTTTTTAAAATAGTTCCCTCATTTATTGTGACTTGAGGCTAAACTCGCTTCATTAAATCCATTTGATTCAAAATTTATATTTAGTTTTATATCATTAATTTAATTATTCGTACCATTTATTTGTTTTTGTTATTAATAGATTTATTTCAATTCTAAATATAGTTTTTTTATTCGAATATACGAAAAACCTTTTGAGTCATGTGGCATTATGGTGGGGTTTTTGTAAATAACATTGGGGAGGGGCAAAAATGAGGTGACATGTGGCTATATGGGTCCCTTTTTAAAAAACAATGAATTTTCTCTTTTATTATTATATATTTTTTTATTTTGCTTAGTCATGAAGAAACAAAACAGCATGGGATGATGGTGGACACGTGGCATATTTTGATAGGGTTTGAGAGGATGCTGACGTGGAGCCATGCGTATGAGTGAGACTCCTTAAAAGTTGAACCGGATGATAAAAGTGGATTAACCTAATTTTAAGTAGAGATTAGGTCTGTTTAATGATGGAATTACTTTTTTTTTTATAATTAAAGCATTGATTATTAAAGATATATAAACTTCAATATACAAATAACTTTTTGTTTTTAATATTAGGGATAAATCCTAAAATTATACATGATCTATGATTTAATGTGCAATTGTATACATGAATTTTGATTTTGTACAATTTTATACATGAAATTTTAATTTGATCTAGATCTTATAAATTATTAACACAATTATTGACATAACATCATTTTATGTTTATATATTGCATACATAAATAATTATATTATCCAATATAAAAATAAATTAATGTATTTATTTTTTTAAATCAGTATGATTAAATCAAAATTAAAGTTTCAAGTATACATTTGAATCACAATTAGAGTTTTATGTGTATAATTGCATCAAATTAAAGTTCATATATACAATTGCACGTTAAATCAAAATTTATGTCTAATTTTAAAATTTATCTCTTAATATTAAATGAATAATAATTTGGGTTGTAGATCAGGTCAAAACAGGTTGAATAAAAAAATAAAATATTCTAGACCAAGAGTTAATTTAAGCACTTATTTGATAATCCATAAAAAAATTAGATTAATTAAAATTAATATTTTTAGCGATTTAATATTTTAAATGCGTTTAACAATTTACAATAAAAAAATTATAGAATTTGTTTTATAAAAATATGAAAAATGATAAGTAAATAAGGAGTTGCTTATCACATATAATATAGATTTTTTAATTATTTTATTTTATTTCTTTTAATATTATATTATCCTTTAAATATTTTATCATTAAATTTTTAAAATTTACATTTATCAAGTAATCTAATTATATTCCATATTTAATTTCATGTAAGATACCAAATAGACTTTATAACTTAAATTCAGTAATTAATTTTTCAATACATATTTTTTCTTTGACTTAAGGGTCAAAAAGGCCTTCAGTGAAAAATCAAAACAAAAATTGAGCTATTATGAGAAAAGTGCACCTAATTGAGCCCCTAGTATCTCAAAAAAATTAATTAACCCCTTCCGTTAACAGAAATCGCCAGTTGACTGGTTTAATCGTTAATTTTATTGACATGGCTAACGGCAGCTACCAAAAGCTTCCACATGGCAGTATGCTGATGTGACATGCCACATCAGCATTTAGAAAAAAAACTTTTTTAAATAATTAAAATCTACATATAGAATAAATCTAGACAAATGATTGTCCAGATTCATTTTGGATGAAGACAAAACTAAAAAATTTCAAAAATTATAAAAAAAATTAAAAATATTATATATATATATTTCAAATATGAAAAAACTCAAAAAAAATATTATTCTCTCTAATATAGAAGTGATTAATTATATAATTATTAGTAATGAAATTTCATTAACAACTCATATGAAGAATTAATAACGTTGAATTTTGGGGTAATTTCAACATTAATTATTCAAAAAATTTTTTTACTTAATGATAGCTTCTAGTGATTTATATCAGTCATATCAGTGAAATTAACAGCTAAACTAGTTAATTGATGATTTCCATTAACGAAAAGAGCTAATTAAAATTTTTTGAATAATTGAGGGCTGGAATCACCCATCAACTTTTCTTTTTTTCGAGAAATTTAATATATAATTTTTCTAACTTCAGTTTATCAAACATATGTTTAGATTAGACTGTAAAATTAATATAGATATGTCAGATTTTATAAAATATAAAATATTAAAATGAAAATTTTATATTAATTAAAATTTTAAAAATAAATAAATTATCAATCATAAATCGTCACCAGCGCTAAAACTGTGATTAATTGAAAGAGAAAGCTCAACTTTAAAATTGAATATCAAAATCAATGACGTTTTTACTTCACTTTTTTATTTAAAAATATTATGTAAAAAAATCCCAACTTTGTTAACATTGGTATTAATAAAGTTTAGGCCACAACTAATGATTTAATATCAAAATTGTTTCTGCATTTATGTATCAATTATTAAATGGAATGCTAATAGTGGTTAATTTGAATTAGCAAGAAATTAAAGGGGGGTTCTAAGCAAATATCATTCAACGAGAAATTAACACATCTTTTTGTTATAATTTAAAATTGTTTTTTAAATTTCATCACTTTAGTTAAGCAAGTTTTTATATTTATATTGCATTAAAATTTAAATCTTACTCTTTTGAAATTAAGCAAGTTTTATATTCAACGAAAAAGTCTTTGTACTCTTTTGAAATTTGAAATTTAGTGTCTGTATTTTAATTTTGAGACATTAAATCTTTATACTTATTTTGATTTCAAAACGTTAATCCCTTTGTTCAATTTTGCAATTATATAAAAAAAACAAAATTATTTTTTAGCCTTCAATGTTCAGAGTTTTTATCAATTTGTTCATTATTTTTTAAAAGTACATGAAAATTATAAAAAAAATTAAAACGTTTCTATATTATCAATAAAAAAAACTAAAAAAATTTAAGAAAATTATAATAAAAAAACCCCTTTCTCAAGAACTAGTTAAACTTAAATCATAACTTATATAAAAAAATTTATTTTGAAATTTAAACCCAACTACGTAAACATACTAATTCTTTCTCGAGTTACAACTGGAATAACTACAATTAACAGCCACAACACTTTCAATATATATACAAATTGGATAGAATATTTATAGGGAATCCATAGCTTACTAGAATCTATCAATGAAGCTGGAAAAGAAAAAGAAAGCTAAATAAATAATAATAGTAGTTAATTAAAAAGAAAAAAAGTAAAAAAAAAAAACCCCAAAATCCATTGGTAATGGTTAGCCTGAGGCCGACAGTCTAAAGCTTTTTTCTGTAATTAATCACAAAATTTGAAACAAAGTACAACGTTAATGTTTTGTTTTTCTTTTCTTTAATCATATTTTCCAATTCTCTTAGAATAATTAGTTTAATAAAAATGAGAAATTAATAATTAGTTGGATTGCTTAAAAATCCGACACAACCTATTTTTAAGATTTTTCTCATATTAGTTTAGAAAGGAAAAAAGAATATTCTTTGGATTGTTAGAATTTTCTTACAGAAATTGAAAGCTAGAAAGTGGGAAACTTTAAAAGTGGTTAACTTCCATTGGATGTTGGAAAAACAACAGTTTGCGTGAGACAAAGAGTCTTTGCACCCAAAGTTAGTGTCTGATTGAGATTTTGATGTTAAAAAAAAAAACCCTCAATAAAGAAATAAAGATGATGTATTTGGATATTTCTTGACAAAAAGATTCCATAAAATTATATTTAAAAATAAAGTTGTTAATGGGTAAATTGCACTTAAGGTCATTAAATTATTAGTAAATTTTTGTTTTAGTCATTGAACTTTTCAAAAGTTTTCATTCAAGTCATCGGGCTATTATAATCGCTGTTGTATGGCCTTCACCTCGCCTGCATTAATCCAATGTTCTCCTTCCCCTTCTCTTCTAAAGTTTAGTTATTTTTCATAAAACAATTTTGAATGCCACGAATTTGTTAACCAAGAATCCAAACAGATTTCTTATCCGATCTCCGACACTAGCCGTCAAATTAACTTAGATCTAATGTATATTCTTCTACTCACTGATGGGTACTGATCCACCGTATTGATTGTTGAATCGTTGTTTGGAACCCGTTAGTTAAACTTAAAAAAGACTTAATAGTCCAATGACTTAAATAAAAACTTTCGAATAGTTTAATGATAATTTTATAACTTTTTGAAGTTGAATGACTAAAGCCTAAATTTATTAGTAGTTTAGTGACTTTAGATGTAGTTTACCCAAAAGAAAACTATAAGAGCTTTGTTGCTTGTTTAAGGGTACGATAGATTCCATGTGACTAACAAATATCGGGTTCCTGCAAAAAACAGTGCGGTAGTACAAAAAGTTGAAACTGTTTCCTAAATTGGGTATATTGATCTAAGCAGTGGATTGTATAATTGAGATGTATTTGCAAAAAGGAAGAACATGGCTGCCATTTGATTGAAAGAAGAAAAGGGAGAAAGGGAAAACAAAAAGCAAGTAAAAGGAGGTGTGGCTTAAAAGTGATATCAAAGGGTAACTTTTAATTTTTATTTTAAGGTCTTTAATGGTGGTGGCTGAAGGAAGAAGAAGAAGACAGACCTCCATCATTTCCTTCACATGGATAGATTTTATACTTTGCATCTGACAAAAATATGTGAGGTTATATTATTAAGTTTTTGGTTGAGTTGGTGTGAAGTGTTAATCGAGTTCTAATTTTTTAAAAGATATAAAATTAATTGGTTTTAATGAACTAAAAGTATTATAGATATAATGATCAATTTAGTGTCCAACTTTCGTTAACATGCCAGCCTACCTAAGTGGGAAATCATGTGTACTTTTTTGTTGACATGTATTTATATTTTAAAAATTATGAATATTTTTGAATTTTTATGAAGTACACTTGGATTGTCATAAAGAGTATCATGACCGTTAAAATTTTTGTAGTCTAGTAAAAAAAATTTCTTAAGAAAATCAACTTGACTAAAATTTAAAGGTAGATGGCCAAAACGATTGGGGCCAAAGTGACAAAAATGGTAAAGGTTTGGGGTGTATTCAAATAATGATTCAGATTCTAAATTAGTTCATGAACTTTAAAGTGTTTTAATTGAATCCTCGAAGTATAAATATCACATTCTTTCGGTCAACCTAGACATTAACTTGAGCATTAAATGGCAACTAAAATCTAACGTTGAGTGTATTCAAAACATTTGAACCAAATTGTAAGCACATGTTTACTTCGGATTGATGTGTTAAAAAATAGAAATAGCCCTAATTTGCTTTATCACTTTGATCCTTAACTTTGAAATTTTAATCATATTATTTTTGGCGGAAAAAAACTGGCCGAACTATTAAAATTTAAATAGTATTGATGTGGTAGCCTGCGTGGCATTCCACGTGTACTTCACTACCAAAGTGGAAATTTTTATGAATTTTTATAAAATTTTTAAAATTTTTATAAAGTAGATTTGGATCGTCACGCAGGCTATCATGTCATTATCTTTAAAATTTTAACATTTTATCTAGTTTTTCCATCCAAAGAAAAACAAATTGACTAAAAGTGTTAAAAAAACAATTGATGTCCAGCTGACAAAAACAACAAAAATTAAAGGCTAAATTTATCATTATATATTTACTAATACGAACTAACATTTACCTAAATTAACAGTTAAATTATCAGAAGAACCTTACTGATACAATATTAATAATTGAAGTAGTCAATTTTGCAATCTAAAGATTGATATAGAATGTAGACAATTTTTAAGGACGATGCGTGGAATTAGCCCTAAATTCTATAGTAGTGCTCTCGACTTTGTATTTCTCCACTTAAATTATGTTTCGTATTATCCAAACGTCGTATCACTAAATCAAACACGCAACAAATGTGCATCCCTTTTAAAGTAGAGGCATAATAATAATTATTTTTTTCTCTTTAAAAAAGAAGAAAGGCTTTCTCTTTATTAAGTCAAAAGATAAAAATGTAAATATGCCCCCTTTTTTTAGACAAGGACTGGTGGTTAGATGTTGAAAAAAAGCTGTTAAAAATTTATCCTTTACGCAAGACTCGACCATAAAATCTCAAAATTTTTAATATTTTGAAACGTTTTTCAACTATTTATTATTAATTTAATTGATTTTCATCATAGTGTTGCTTTAACATTCATTATTATATATTGGGTGGAAGAAATCCCTTTTGATTTGAGTCATCTCTTAAACGATGACAGAAATAGAGGATAGTGTTTGTTGGACAATAGGGTTGAGCACTGAGACAGGAGGAAAGGCAAGGCTTTTGGGTCTCTGAGGAATCTCAGTAATTTGTGAGGATACCAGGATCTCACCTTAGCAGCTTCTGATGCAGAGGAAAATGGCGATTAAGGGAGGGCCAAACTGTTCATTAGGGTTATCTGTCTCTTAGGATTTTCTTTAGGACGTTTTAGTTTTTTCCTTTTTTTTTTCAAAAGCCTGTTTGTTTTAGATTTTAGGAAAAATTGTGTAAATGTGATTAGGATCCCTGAGGCACCGCCCATCCCAAGCGTTGGAGGACGCAGTGCAGGGTGTTAGGCTACCCGTTTAGTCCTTTCAAATTTTATTAATGCATCGGGTAATTAATTAAAAAAATTCGTTATTATATTTATTATTTAATATATTAAAAAGTTTGGGTTAAAAAACGTCATGTATTACACTCATTTTATTATTTTTAATTTTAAATATTGTAGAGTTGAAATTTACTATAATCAATATATCAAATAGTTATCATATTTTAAAATTAGCATTTTCATTACGTTCATAGGATAAAATGCCCATTTATCATAAATAATAATTAAGAGCACAACTTTATTATATGGTTGGAGATCAGTGTTATTAAAATCGAACCAAATTAATCGATTTAGAAACCAGTTGCTATACTAATTTGAACAAAGAGATTGAACCCGCCTTTGATCGAATTGTTTGGAACCCATAAAAAAAGGGAACAAAAAGAAAAACTAGTTGATGAACTGGCTTATAATTTTTTAAAATTTTAATTATTTATTTTAATATTATTAAATCGATGATGAAATCAATTAAATTAAAAACTAATGGTATGATCAATTTGATTATCGAACTAGGAGAGATTTTGATGGTTGTAATATTAGACAACACTGAAATTTCAATAAAATATTATTGTAAGTAAATGGATGTAAATATGGTAGATTTTTGTGATTCAATTACATGTATGAGATTTAAAGATTCTCCAATGGCGGATTAAATTGGTGGAGGAAAGACATGGTGGGTTGGGCGTTTTACCAATTTCAAAATTATTTCTTTTTTCTCAATCATGATTACAAATAATAAAAAGCAAGTCAATTTTGGGGATAAAAAAAGGGATTGTAATGCAAATTGAAATTTAAAAAATGATTAAAATCATCAGAGAAATGAGCAAGTTGTGTTTGCCTCCAGTGGCACACAATTGTCAATAAATCCTCATCCACTTAATTATCCATCAATAACAATGTTTTCTCAACATTACTCTAAATTTAAATTAAATATATGAAATTTAGTGGCGGAGTCAGAAATTTTTCAGGGAGTTGGAATTAAATTGTATATTTTTATCATAGTAAAAATATAATTTTACCATTTTAATATTCTATATATTTATAACTTTTAAAGGATTAAATCGAATTTTTATTATTTTTGAGGGGCCAAAGTATAATTTTACTATTACTAATTTAAAATTTTATAAATTATAAAAGGCATAAATAGAAAATTTTTCATTTTAGGGGGGCCGGGCTCCTGCCAGCCCCCCTTAGCTCCGCCACTAATGGAAGTACATTATAATTATAGTGAGAATTCTTAAAATGAGGATTATGAGAATTAAAATGTTTTCAAGTTTTAGATCAAAATGAATAAATTTATCTTAATATTTTTTGTAGGCGAAAGAAATTTGGATAATTTCTTATTTTTAGATTTATTTTTTTTGAAGAAATTTGAGTATTTGGTAATTGTTTTTTCTTGATAACCCTAATCTCTTACTTCACATCCTGTTGTAAATTTGTTTTCAATTTTTTTCTTAAAAAAATTAAATCTAAAACTAAAAGACCATCCAAATTTTTTTTTCCAGCCTAAAACTTGTATTACATGATGAAAAGAAAAAAAATGAAAAATTAGGCGTTGAACTCTTTATTTTAGTGAAGTAGATTAAATGTTAAACCTAAGGCTTAGATGTGTTTATTTTGATCTAAGGGTTAAAAACAAATTGGTTCTCATTTTAAGAGTTCTCACTATAATTACTGTTAAAGTTCACCACCAACTTAGCTAGTGGCCTAAAATCTTGGGCATATCAACATATGAAATATTCAAATTAGTTTCAATAAAGTTGTTAAATGGTTAGCTAAAATCATGGTTTAATATCTGATTGTGATTTTGCTTCTGAGTTATCCTAGTTTTTAGCTAAAGTTGTTGTAGCTTCAGCCTATATAAAGGATGTAAATCAGTGAATAAAAAGTGTCTTGAGTTCCTGTTTTTCATTGAGTCTTTTGTATACAAGTCATAAAGTGTTATTGATTGAGTTTCTTTTGTTTTTATTTTTTCACAGCAAATCTTCCCATTTAGTCTAACAGTGTGGTATCAAGAGTCAGGTTTGTGAAGGTAATCATGGTTGATTTTTCAGTTGTTAGAGCAGGAAAAAAGCTTAATAACCAAAATTACAACATATGGGCAACATGTATGAAGTCTTACTTGCAAACTCAAGATGTGTGGGACATTGTTAGCGGAGATGAGCCTTCACCATTGCCTCAAGAAGCTAACAGCTTAAAGAAGTAGAAGGCTATGTTTGCAATTAAAACCACTGTAGAAGGAGAAATGTTAGAGCATATCAGAGACGCTGACACACCAAAATAGGCGTAGGACACGTTAGAAGAACTTTTCTCACGAAAAAATGACACAAGGCTGTAACTCTTAGAGAATGAATTGTTATCAATGAGGCAAGGAGATTTGGCAATCAACCAGTACTTCACTAAGGTAAAAACCTTATGTCGTGAGATTTCTGAACTTGATTCTAGTTCTCGTATTGCGGATTCTAGAATAAGAAGAATCATCATTCATGGATTGAGACCGGGCCCAAGACAAATAAAATAAAAAAATTACAGTCCAAATTACAGCAGGCCCAGTGGCCCAAACTATTTCAGAATGCAAGAAACCCCCTAGCCCCTAGTCTTGGTGCCACACGTCCCTTCCCATATCAGCGTAAAAGACGCCCTTTGCCCACCTACTCCACTGCTACCTGCAAGATGAAAGAGAACACGTAACAACAGCGCAAAAAGGGGAAGAAGACAGTAATGAACAGTAGCAAATGTTGTATTTTCGGCTGTAAAAGCCAGATCGAACCAATGTATTTTTCTACGAACAGATTAAAAAGAAAAAAAAGGAAACAGAGGTGATAGGGTTTCTTTATTTTTTATTTTATTTTATTTTAGTTTTTTAAAAAAGTACGAAAAAAGGGAAAAAGGGGAAAGGAGAATACTTGGAATCACCCCGTAAGTCCCGTCGCTAGAAATCCCTTCTCTTCGTCAGAATCAGATTAAAAGGGGTGTGAAAGATCTCTTCTTCTTCGGCCTTTTGGGTCAAGAAAACTGGACCTTCGAACGGGATCTGAAACAGGGTTTAAAAACCCGATCTTCGCATCGCTCCGACCACCGCCTACGGTGAAGCCACGGCGGTGCTACAGTGGCTCATGGTGGGAACCCTAGGCCGGAGATAGGGGGAGGGGAAAAGGGTTGAGAGAACAGAGAGAGTTCTCAGACTTTTAAAAAAAATGAAGTTGAAATGTTTTTTTTCTTTTTTTTTTGTTATTTATATAGGGTGTGATATGGAGCCGTTTTAGACTTAAGCACTAGTGGCAAAACGACGCCGTTTTGCATCCGACCCGAATTCGACCGGATTCGCCTGGAAGATCCGCGTGTTTTTAACATAAGGGGTAATTGCACCTTTAACCCTTCCGCTTTTAAATTATTTTGCAATTAAGTTCCTTCTATTTTTTAAATTTCGCCCTGTAATTTATTTCGATTTATAATTTGGTCCCTTGAAGCTGTGCGTTTTGAAGGGTGGGAATTATTGCCCATTCAGTCCCTCCTTCTTATCCGCGCGTTCAATCTAGACCTTTTCCTTTTATTTATTTCTGATTTGCCCCCGAATTTTGTTTTAAAGTTCAAATTGGTCCTTTTTGCCATTTTTTTCTATGTTATTGTTATTAAATTAATCAATTAATTAATTAATTGTCATTATTTTTTTCTCTTTCTTCTTTTATTTATTTACTTATTATTACAATAGTATTATTAATTAGTTTTGCATAATTATATTTTATTTATTTATTTATTTATCTAAATATTTTAAATATAATTATTTCATTGTGTCATTTTATTATTTACTTATTTATTTCTATCTTTTTTATACTTTTAAATTTGGATTATCATTGTTATTATTATTGTCATCACTTTTAATTTAATTTATTTAATATCTTCATTCTTTTATTCGTTTGCTTATTTTTAATTTTTATTTAAATTCTTTATTAATTTTTATTTGTTTATTTACTCTTTTTATAAATAGCTTGCCGTTTTATTTATCTTATCTTTGCTCGTACTATTGTTATTTATATTAACACATTTGTTATTAGTCTGTTATGCATATTAACCCCGTGTTTTATTTCTACCAATTTGTGTTACATTAATTTTACTCGTTACATAAAGTATAACTTTAAAATAAGTAAAACTTCGTATTTTGATTCGAAAAGGTCGTACCCTAGCTTACGGGGTTTCGATTTTCTCGACGAATCCAAATATTCGAACCCTTTTTTTAACAAAAGTTTTTTAACGATCTTGGGAATTAATAAAAGACGTGTTCTAACTTACGAGACATGATTTCTTTTTCAAAACCGAGATAATCGAATATCTTTCAAATAAGTAAAATTTTCGGCATTTATTCTTGTATCGAGAATTTGAGACATTGTATCCTAACTTACGGAACATAATTCTTTTTCTTGATTAACGTGAAATATGCCATTTTTCTCAAAAAATTTCAATATTTTAACAAAGGATCATATTTTAAATCTCTTCAAAGTTTTCAATTTTCGACACTAAGACACTAATTAATCAACTAGGTACCAATTTTGGGCGTTACGAGGGTGCTAATCCTTCCTCGTATATAACCGACTCCCGAACCCCTTTTTTAGAATTTCACAAACCAAAAGCGTTGTTTTAATAAATCCAAACCGTTTATTAAACAACTGTTTTACGAGGTGATCCAATCACACCTCATCAAAAAAGATTGGTGACGACTCTCATGTTCGTTTTTGTTTTCAAAACTAAAGTCGATGACCTTTTATCAAAAAATAGTTACGACAGCTTGGCGACTCCGTTGGGGAGTAAAATAAGAGAGTCAAGCCACGTATTGATTACTTTTTGTCTTTTTGTTAAAAATTGAAAAATTGGTATAAATTTACGATCATTTTGATGTATTTCATTCGTTTTGTTACGATCTTCATCATTTTGGTTTATAATCGCTTTATTGGTTTGAATTTTTGATATGTTTCTGTACATTGCATTACATGACCGCTCGATTATACCCTTTTAAGTGGGAGTGAGAAATTATTCTTTCGTGAGGTCTTCACCTCTGTGCAAGATAGGGGATCACTTTCAGGATACCCGTACCTATGTCTTCGTGAGATTTTCATCTCCGTGCAGCCATAGGGAAATGTATTCCCCTGAACTGAACTCAGCCCGTATGAGCCTATAATGGGAGATGATCGAGGAATCTACTGGTGTAGGTACCCTTACTTTAGAACCGAACCGCATATAGTGAGCCCTAAGATCTCACCCTACGTAGAACCACGCCAAACCCCTAGTGGTCATTCGAATATGTGCTCTATTTGTTATTTATTTATATTTTTTGTACTGACTGTTTTGTTTTGTTTTGGTTATTATTGCATTGCATTTTCATCATAGAAAAGAGATGTTGATTCACGTTTAGTTGCTAAATAGAGAGCTTGTCATGGACAATAGATTTCTTGATAAAGTGAAAAATAATGCGGCCATCTGAATATGGTTCGAGAAAACGTAACGAGGGAAGGTGATAGTCCGATGAATGAGTACACGACTTTGTTTCGTTGCCCGAAGATTCAAGCTGACAAAGAATTATTCGAGAGCTGCCAACGTTTCAACTTTCTTAAAGAGGCTAACGAGCATTACAAGGATGAGTGAACCATGAGTCGTGGCTTGGATCAAGCAAAAAGGAGTTAATAAAGGCATCCATTGGAAAATTAGCGAGATTTGATCTTAACATCCGGATATGAAGAAAATGATTGATGTCTTCACCTGGAGTATGAGGGCAGAGCCGTATATATATCTGCTTTACGTAAAGAGATTTATTTTCTAGTAAAGTTGTTCTAACAGAATTGAATCAGAATCAACGTTTCTTTTTTGCATCTATTCCATTGATCTGCATTACATTTCATTATATGCATTAAGTTTCACAAAAGACCCAAATTAATCAAAAGAGTTGGAATTCTTTAAAGAGGTCATAGGCCTGGAAAGAATAGTGGAAAATCTGAACATCAATGCCATATCCGAAAAAAGAATTGGGAAAGAGAATTTATCTGGCATTTGCTCTTATGAACCTGGAAGTGTTCTGAATAGTTGAACTGCGGAAGAGATCCTTGTATTTTTTAGAGCAAATTCAGAGTAATGTTCAAAACATGCTTATTACTCTAAG
Organism: Gossypium hirsutum; assembly: GCF_007990345.1. Classification (NCBI taxonomy): domain Eukaryota; kingdom Viridiplantae; phylum Streptophyta; class Magnoliopsida; order Malvales; family Malvaceae; genus Gossypium; species Gossypium hirsutum. Next base: position 3,252,506 of record NC_053439.1, on the reverse strand, counting down.
CCTAGGAGCAATAAGAAGCCTTTTGTGAAATAGGCTTATGTCCAACATCTTTATTTCAAATAAAATGCATCTTTGTGCCTCGCTTCGAGCAAATATTCTTTTATTTCATTTCATTCATAATCATACCACACAAATATTTATTCTTAGATCCTTTTGTTCTTTGGGTCTTATTTAGTTCATACAACAGGTCTCCAAATTTCAATGATATAAGCGACATTGCTATTGACTCAAAACTTTCTTCTGAGCAAGATATGTGTCTAGAGGAATCTAAGGACTTTGAAGATGATCAAGACTGTAGCTTATCTCTTGATTTGTAAGGATGGTAGAATAAGTCGAGAAATAAATCCTACCTTACAAAGAATCAGTGGAAATAGTGAGCTTAGGAGAAGAGAAAGATGTGAAGATCGGAGCCTGTATCACCGCAGAGACAAAGCGAGACGTCATTGAGTTACTCCAAGAATTCAAAAATGTTTTTACATGATCGTATCAAGATATGTCTGGGCTACTAAGACGTGTGGACGCTGTTGAGGCTAAGAAAGTCTTGGAAGAGGTCCATAAGGGTGTCTAAGGAACACATGCTAATGGTTTTGCAATGGCCAAGCAAATCATGATATTTGAGTACTGCTGGTCCACTATGGAAGGGGATTGCATCAGTTATACCAAGAAATGCCATAAGTGCCAAATTTATGGAGACAAGATTCATGTGCCTCATTTATCTCTTCATATTATGACTTTTCCATAGACTTTCTCTATGTGAGGCATAGATGTCAGTGGGCCGATCTCGCCAAAAGCTTCTGGCAGTCATCGATTCATTCTTGTGGTCGTCAATTACTTCACTAAGTGGGTGAAAGCTGCTTCATATGCCAATGTTACAAAGTTGACAGTCAGTAAATTCTTGAAAAAAAATCATATGTCGGCATGGAATGCCAAAAAAGATCATATCTGACAATGCACTAAATTTGAACAACAACACGGTATCAAAAGTTTGTAGTCTGTTAAAGATTAACACTATATCGCCCCAAAGTGAACAGTACAGTGGAGGCAAAAAAAACCTCTACCAGGGCAACTCCTTTCTCATTGGTATATGGAATGGATGCAGTTTTACCCATCGAAGTTGAGATTCCTTCTCTTCGAGTCTTGTCCGAGTTGAAGATTGGATGAAGCAGAATGAATCCAATCCCGATATGATCAGTTAAATTTAATTGAAGAGAAAGGTTCAAAGTTATCCGTCATGGTCAAACGTGCCAAAAACAAAAGATGTGAACTCACCAAAAAGTTTGCCCCAAAGAATTCTATAAGGGGGACCTGGTATGGAAGAAGATCCTTCCCCTACAAAAGGACTTCAGAAGAAAGTGGATGTCAAATTAAGAAGGACCTTATGTGGAAAGCCTTATCTGGAAAAGTGTTGATTTTGACTAGAAGGGATAATAAGAACTTGCCCAATCCTGTGAATTCTGATTCAAGCAAAAATACTTCATTTTAAAAAAAAAGAAAAAAGAAACGAAAACAAAAAAAAAAAGAAAAAAGAGAGGCCAAAGTAAAAACCTGCAAAGGGAGCCTTGAGATTAAAGGGGTTTTGAATTGAAAACCCAAGAAAAGGGCAATTCAAATTTTTTATCAAATGTAGGGCATGTGGTAGTCTTGTCCTCTCCGAATTAATAAGAAGGAGGGATGCTGCATCTTGGGGCATCAACAAAGTCTTCTAGGACTTCTAAACACGTATCAAGTTTAAAGGGTTCACGAGAAGTTTTGTGCAGAGAAGCTCTTGCTACGATATCGGGGGCACCTGTTTTCATCTTATTTATTTCTTATCTTAACAAAATTTGCTATCTTAATTAATTTATTCATTTTGAGCTTTGCTTTCAATAAAATTCCATCTTGTCTATTATGATAACCATTTTCAAGCATTTTTCATTGAAGTAACGATTAATGGACTGATAATATTCAAGCAAAATGAGTTTTGCATATTACTCTAAAAGCTTCTAAATAGTACGAGAACCTGAAACAAGGCTATTATTTAGAACTAACAAAACTTAAGGGTTGGAAACATTTGAGAAAGAATAGTCTAAATTGTGACTATTTCTTTGGGTTTTCTGTTGAAGATACCAGCTGAATAAGAAGGCATGGTAACACATCAGTGATAGAACCTTGATGAACAACGAGCAATGACAACCTAAGCATTAAAGAGGGATCATTCTCAAAAAATAACATTCTGTATTCATGCAAATATCATTCATACACATCTAGTTAGGAGTATTTGATTCATTCTGATCATGAAATCCTAATCACTAGGCATAAATAGGTCCATAAATTGGATTCTACAAGTCATGTTCCCTAGAGAACAGATTAGTGAAACCATAAATCTAATACCTCTAAAGTTGTAATGGGATGGATTGAAGTCATCATGGCGAATCTTATCTCCCTGAAGAGGTAGTGGAGCATATTGAAGCCACTAATCTTATCCCCCTGAAGTTGCAGTGGGGCAGATTGAAGATACAAGTCTTATCTCCATGAAGTTGCAGTCGAGCAGACTGAAAATAGCGAATCTTATTTTCCTAAAGTTGCAGTGGAATAGATTAAAGCTATAAATAAAAGATCTTATCTCTCTGAAGTTGCAGTAGAGCAGATCATAGCAAAATTTATCTCCCTAAAGTTGCAGTGGAGTAGGTTGAAGTTACAAGTCTTATCTCTCTGAAGTTGCAGTGGAGCAGACTAAAGACAGCGAATCTTATTTCCTTGGCGTTGCAGTGGAACAGATTAAAGCTACAAATTATGGCAGATCTTATCTTCCTAAAGTTGCAGTGGAGCAGATTGAAGCCACCGATCCTATCTCCCTGAAGTTGCAGTGGAACGGATTAAAACGATGAATCACATGCCTCTGAAGTTGCAGTAGGTCGGATTAAATCTATCATATCAAGTTTTATCTCTCTGAAGTTGCAGTGGAGTAGACTGAAGATAGCAACTCTTATCTCCCTGAAATTATAGCGGAGCAGATTGAAGCTACTAATCCTATCTCCCTGAAGTTGCAGTGGAGCAGATTAAAACGATGAATCCTATACCTTTGAGGTTGCAGTAGGTCAGATTAAATCTACCATAACAAGTCTTATCTCCCTGAAGTTGCAGTGGAGCGGATTGAAGCCACTAATCTTATCTCCCTGAAGTTGCAATGGGGCGGGTTGAAATTACAAGTCTTATCTCCCTGAACTTGCAGTGGAGCAGGTTGAAGTTACAAGTCTTATCTCACTGAAGTTGCAGTGGAGCAGACTAAGGATAGTGAATCTTATTTCCCTGAAGTTGCAGTGGAACAGGTTAAAGCTATAAATTACGGATCTTATCTCTCTGAAGTTGCAGTAGGGTAGATCATGTCAAACTTTATCTCCCTGAAGTTGCAATGGAGCTGGTTAAAAATAAACCAATCTTATCTCCCTAAAGTTGCGGTGGAGCAGATTGAAGACAGGCTACAGATCTTATCTCCCTGAAGTTATAGTGGAGTAGACACGAGTAAAAAGAGGCAGCTATAATGGGCTTATTTTACCCGGGGCCAAAAGAAATAAAATAAAAATATTACAATCCAAATTACAGCAGGCCCATCTAGCCCAAACCAAAAAAACCCTAGAGGCCCAGTGGCCCAAACTATTTTAGAATGCCAGAAACCCTGGGGTTTCTGGCGCTGCACCCTAGCCCCTAGTCCTAGAGCAGTACGTCCCTTTCCACATCAGCGCAAAAGATGCCCTCTGCCCACGTGCTCCAGTGCTACTTTCAAGATGAAAGAGAACACGTAACAACAGCGCAAAAAGGGGGAAAAGACAGTAATGAACAGTAGCAAATGTTGTATTTTCAGCTATAACTGCCAGATTGAACCAATGTATTTTTCTACGAACAGATTAAAAAGAAAAAAAATACGAAATAGAGGTGATTACCTTTTTTATTTTGATTTAGGGTTTCTTTGTTATTTTATTTTATTTCAGTTTTAAAAAAAAGTGAAAAAAAAGGGAAAGGAGAATACCTGGAATCGCCCCGTAAGTCTTGTCACCGAAAATCCCTTCTCTCCTCCTTTTGGGGTGTGAAAGATATCTTTTTCTTCAGCCTTTTGGGTCAAGAAAATTGGGCCTCCAAACAGGATCTGAAACAGGGTTAAAAAACCTAATCTTCGCGACGCTCCGACCACCGCCTATGGTGGAGCCACGGTGGTGCTACGGCGGCCCATGGAGGGAACCCTAGGCCGGAGATAGGGGGAGGGGGAAAGGGTTGAGAGAATAGAGGGAGTTCTCAGACTTTTTTAAAACAAAATGAAGTTGAAATGTTTTTTTCTTTTTTTTTTTGTTATTTATATAGGGTGTGATACGGAGCCGTTTTGGACTTAAGCACCAGTGGCCAAAACGACGCCATTTTGCGTCCAACCCGAATTTGACCGGATTCACCTGGAAGATCCGCGTGTTTGTAACGGAAGGGCTAATTGCACCTTTAACCCTTCTGCTTTTAAATTATTTTGCAATTAAGTTCCTCTTATTTTTAAATTTTTCCTTGTAATTTATTTCGATTTATAATTTGGTCCCTTGAAGCTATGCATTTTAGAGGGTGGGAATTATTGCCCACTCAGTCCCTCCTTCTTATCCGCGCGTTCAATCTACTCCTTTTCCTTTTATTTATTTCTGATTTGCCCCCAAATTTTATTTTAAAGTACAAATTGGTCCTTTTTGCCATTTTTGCTATGTTATTATTATTAAATTAATCAATTAATTAATTAATTGTCATTGTTTTTTTCTCTTTCTTCTTTTATTTATTTACTTATTATTACTATAGTATTATTAATTAGTTTTGCATTATTATATTTATTTTATTTATTTATCTAAATATTTTAAATATAGTTATTCCATCGTGTCATTTTATTATTTACTTATTTATTTCTATCTTTTTTATACTTTCAAATTTAGATTATCATTGTTATTATTATTGTCTATCACTTTTAATTTATTTTATTTAATATCTTCATTCTTTTATTCGTTTGCTTATTTTCAATTTTTATTTAAACTATTTATTAATTTTTATTCGTTTATTTACTCTTTTTATAAATAACTTGCCTTTTTGTTTATCTTATCTTTGCTTGTACTATTGTTATTTATATTAACACATTTGTTATTAGTCTGTTATGCATATTAGCCCCGTGTTTTATTTCTACCAATTTGTGTTACATTAATTTTACTCGTTCCATAAATTATAACTTTAAAATAAGTAAAACTTAGTATTTTGATTCGAAAAGGATGTACCCTAACTTACGGGGTTTTGATTTTCTCGACGAATCCAAATATACGAATATTTTTTTAACATAAGTTTTTTAACGATCTCGGGAATTAATAAAAGATCGTGTTCTAACTTACGGACATGATTTCTTTTTTAAAACTGAGATAATCGAATATCTTTCAAATAAGTAAATTTTTCGACATTTATTCTCGTATCGGGAATTTGAGACATTGTGTCTTAACTTACGAGACATAATTCTTTTTCTCGATTAACGTGAAATATGCTTCTTTTCTCAAAAATTTTCAATATTTTAACAAAGGATCATATTTTAAATCTCTTTAAAGTTTTCAATTTTTGACATTAAGACAGTAATTAATCAACTAGGTACCAATTTTGGGCGTTACGAGGGTGTTAATACTTCCTCGTACATAACCGACTCCCGAACCCATTTTTAAGAATTTTGTAGAGCAAAAGCATTGTTTTAATAAATCCAAACCATTTATTAAACAACCATTTTACGAGGTGACCCGATCACACCTCATAAAAAAAGATTGGTGGCGACTCTCATGTTCATTTTCGTTTTCAAAACCAAAGTTGACAGCCTTTTATCAAAAAAAATGGTTACGACAACCATCGCTTGTAGATTTTGAGAATTTGTTGATGGGTCAAGAGGCTTGGGCAAAACAAGTGGGTGGAGTCTCAATCAAAACTAAGGATGTGGCACTTTTTAGTGGAAAGAGTAAAGAAAAACCTAGGTATAATGTCAGAAGCAGACCAAGAAAGAATGATGGCAAATCAGAAAGTCATCATAGGAGTTCTCAATTTGGAGAAACTCAAAAGCATAGTAACTACAACAACCGGTTCAACCAAAGGAAGAAGTTTGATGGTGATTGCTATAATTTCGGTAAAAAGGGTCACATGGCCAAAGACTGTTGGTCCAAGATGAAAGTTGTTGAGAGTAATGCAGTGACATCTAAAAGAGATGTTCGGAGTGATGATGAGTGGGATGCTAAAGCATCCTTTGCTGTGGAAGAAGAAGACTTGGCACTCGCAGTAACAATTTCTCAAAAGATTGATTACAAGAACGACTGGATTGTTGACTCTGGTTGTTCTAATCACATGACTGGTGATCAAGAAAAGCTTCAAGATGTTGCAGCGTACAAAGGAAATCGTGTGGTGGTAATGACTCCAACTCAAGGTTACCTATCACCCATGTTGGTAAGACGACTATGGCACATCGATTTAGTTTTGATCCTATGTCAATTCAAGGTGTTTATCATGTGCCTGGCATGAAGAAAAATTTATTATATGTGGCATAATTAACATCTACAGGCCACAATATTTTGTTTAGTCCACAAGGTGTAAAGGTATTCGAAAATGTTAAAGTCTAAGGAGCACCAACCATGGAAGGGAAGGGAATGGAATCTGTCTATGTGATGTCGGTAGAAGTTGCTTATATGGGCAAAACAAAGAAGAATGGGATGACAGATTCGTGGCACGTAAGGCTTGGACACGTCAACTATCACAAGCTGAAAGTTATGATGAAAAAGTGAATGCTAAAGGGTCTTCCTCAACTTGAAGTGCCAGATGATGCTGTTTGTGCAGGATGTCAATTTGGCAAAGCGCATCAGTTGCCATATGAAGAATCTAAGTATAAAGAAAAGACTCCATTAGAGCTAGTTCATTCTGATGTATTTGGGCGTGTCAAGCAACCTTCAATTAGTGAGATGCGTTATATGGTGACTTTTATTGATAATTTCTCAAGGTATGTGTGAGTTTTCTTTATAAAAGAAAATCAGAGACATTTTCCAAGTTTACAGAATTTAAGAAGTAGCTGAAGCAAATGTTGGTAGAAAAATTCAATGCTTACGCACAGATAATGGCGGGGAGTGCACATCAGATGGTTTTTCTACTTATGTAATAAATAACAAGATTCATCATCAATTCACATGTGCCAACACGCCATAGCAAAACGGAGTTGTCGATAGGAAGAATCGACATCTTGCTAAGACGTGTTAGAGTATGCTTCATGCAAAAAATATACCTGGAAGATTTTGGGCAGAATGTATGATGACCACTGCTCATGTCATTAATAAACTTCCAACAGCAAAGCTTGGTTTCATCTCACCCTTTGAGGTACTATTGGATACTAAACCTGCTGTTGGTCATTTTCAAGTTTTTGGGTGTATTTGCTATGTATTTGTTCCAGGTCATTTAAGGAGCAAGTTCGATAAGAAAGTAATTCGGTGTATCTTCGTTGGACATGATAACCAAAGGAAAGGATGGAGGTGTTGTGACCCTGTGACTGCCAAATGCTACACATCACGCAATGTAGTGTTTGATGAAACTTCTTCTTGGTGGACTCCATAACAAGTGAAGTTGCTAGATTCTGAAGTAAAAGAAGATCAATCTCAAAAGAAAATAGAGGAGCAGTTTATTGAGATACAACCAAGTCCTGCAGCTAATAATTGGAGACAATGAAGTTGTTGAGACAATAACAAATCCTTGGCAAAATGGTGTTCATCAAAGACATGAGGCTGAAATTAATCTAGAGGGTGAATAAACTTCGTAGCCACAACTTCGAAGATCAACCAAATTTCGTAAAAAAATCCAAAGTATGCTAATGTAACTGTAGCGAAGGAAAAACCTTTGGTCGAGCCAACAAGTTATGAAGAAGCGTCTAAAGATTCTGAGTGAGTAAAAGCAATGGAGGAAGAAATTGCTACAATGGAACAAAACTAGACTTGGGAGCTTGTGCCACGTCCACCAGATGTGAAACTCATATATTGTAAATGGGTTTATAAAATAAATTATCGTTTTAATGGATCAGTTGAGAGGTACAAGGCTTGGTTAGTTGCAAGGGGATTTTCTCAACAATATGGATTGGACTATGAAGAGATGTTTAGTCTGGTGGCAAAGATTGTTACTGTTCGAGTTCTCTTGGCTTTTGCTGCTAGCAAAGATTGAAAACAGTGGCAAATGGATGTGAAGAACACTTTTTTGCGTGAAGAGCTAGATCGTAAAATTTACATGAATCAACCTATTGGATTTGAGAGTAGAAGTCATCTTAGTTATGTTTGCAAGTTAAAGAAGGCGTTATATGGGTTGAAGCAATCGTCGAGAGCATGGCATGGTAAGATTACTGAATTTTTAACTCAAACTGGTTATGTTATGGCTTATGTAGATTCTAGTCTGTTTGTCAAAGTTAGTTAAGGGAAGTTGGCAATAGTGTTGGTGTATGTGAACGATTTGATAATCACTAGAAATGATAGTAAAGAAATCCACCAAGTTCGACAAAACTTGTCAGTTCACTTTCAAATGAAGGAACTTGGCCAACTTAAACACTTCTTGGGGCTAGAAATTGATCATACAAAAGAAGGCATATTTTTTTGTCAAGAGAAATATGCAAAAAATTTGTTGCAGAAATTTAGAATGCTAAATTGCAAAACCATCACTATACCAGTGGAACTAAACACCAAGTTTTGTGCTCATGAAGGGAAAGACGGAAGATAGGTTGATGTATCAGCAACTTATAAGTAGTCTCATTTACCTAACTTTAACTCGACTTGATATTTCTTATATTGTTGGGGTAGTGAGTCGATATATGCAGAATCTCAAGAAACAACACTTGGAAGCAGTTCGACAAGTTCTAAGATATGTGAAAGGCACTCTTGATTATAGTCTTTTATATAAGAAATGTGAGGTTTGCAAACTAGCTGGTTATTGTGATGCTAACTATGCAGGGGATCACTATACACGTCGATCAACCACTGGCTATGTATTCAAGTTTGGTTCAGGGATAAATTCTTGGTGAAGTAAAAGACAGGCAACTGTGTCCTTATCGACAACAGAGGCATAATATAGAGCAGCAGCTACGGTAGCCCAAGAAAGTACATGGTTAGTGCAACTTGTGGAAGATTTGCACCAAAAAGTTGATTATGCAATACCCCTCTATTGTGACAATCAATCAGCTATTTGTTTAGCAGAAAATCTTGTGTTTCATGCAAGGACCAAACATGTGGAAGTGCACTACCATTTTGTTAGGGAGAAGGTGTTACAAGAAGAAATTGAGTTGTCCTATGTCAAGACTGATAACCAGGTTGCAGACTTGTTCACAAAAGGCTTGAGTACAACTAAGTTGGAAAAGTTTTGCTCACAACTTAGGATTGTGAAAAGGTTTGGAGTTGGCGTTGAGGGGGAGTGTTAAAGTTCACCACTAAGTTAGTTAGTGGCCTAAAATCTTAGGCATATCAGCAGATGAAATATTCAAATTAGTTTCAATAAAGTTGTTGAATGGTTAGCTAAAATCATGGTTTAATATCATATTGTGATTTTGCTTCTGAGTTATCCTAGTTTTTAGCTAAAGTTGTTGTAGTTTCAGCCTATATAAAGGATGTAAATCAGTGAATAAAAAGTGTCTTGAGTTCTTGTTTTTCATTGAGTATTTTGTATACAATTCATAAAGTGTTATTGACTAAGCTTTTTTTTGTTTTTTGTTTTCACAGCAAATCTACCAATTTTGTCTAACAATTACCACCATGTATGTTGTTGGATATAAATATCAAATATGGATATTTGTAATAACAAAAAGGTTAATATAAATGTTTAAAGGTTAAAAAAATCCCTGTAAAAAATTTAAAAAATCAATTAAATTCTTAATTGAAAATTGCAATCAATTTAACCCTTAATCCAAAGTTGCCAATCAATTAAGCCCTTAAAAAATATATTTTTATCGAAGGTCATGTCAGATTGTTAATTGATAATGTGACAATTGATGTGGCCATTGATATGGAAAAATACTTATGTGGAGTACTTAATTTATTTTTTAATTATGTAAGTTTAAAAATAATTAAATTATTATAATTTTTTAGAAAATTATAAAATTTATAGAACACTATAAATACTATTAAATACTATGAAAAAAAGAATTATAAAAAGAAAATATTATCATATTTATAGTAAAAAATTATAAAAACATTACGTAATTAAAAATATATATTATTTTGAATTTTGGAGTTTATTGGTTTGATAATAAGGAAATGAAGGAATTTAAAGTGTGATAGTGATTAGATTTGTATGGGGTGTGGAGTGAGGGGTTTGAGTGAAAATGAATTTAATGTTTGGTGGCTTAAGTTAAGTGATGAGTAATAATTTTAGTTGAGGAAAGTTGATGCAAGAGAAGTTGATAATGATGGGTTAAGATATGATGTATGTACACTGTTTGTAGAGAACAAAAATGGGTAATAAATTTTTATTAATTTCTTTAAAAATTATTAAAATATTACAAAAAAATTAGAAAATTAGAAAAATAAAATTATATAAATTATTAAATATTATATAAAAAATTAAAAGTACAACTTATTTATAAATTTTATAAATTTATTTTTTATAAATTTTTAAATAATTTAATAATTGTTTTTATCATTTTGATAATTTTTATATAGCTTTTTGTAGTTTTAAAAATGATTTTCTAATACTTTTTCCTTTTGTAACTTTTAAAAATAAATTAAGCCCTTTACTGTCATACATCATGCCATAATTTTTCTACACTACTTGTCATGTTAATTACCATGTTAATCGATACATTATTATTTAATAATTCATGGGGGGGGGGGTTGACGAAAAATTATATTTCAAAGGCTCAATTCATCGTTAACTTTTGAATAAGAACTTAATTAATTGCAGTTTTCAAGTTAAGACTTAATTAATTTTTAATTATTTTACAGAATTTTTTTTTAATATTTAAGCCTAATATAAATTCTATTTATTAAAGTTAAGAAATACTCAAACAAGAGATATAATGGTCATGAATTTAGAATTTCCAATATTCTATCACATATATTCAAATGGTTGACGAAATTTTACACAATTTTGATCATCAAAATTAATTATAAATATTGATTTTTTAAAATAAAACTAAAGTTTAACAATTACGTTGATATCATCAATTTCACAATTCGATTTTTAATCTCATGTTCTGATACATAATTCGGAATTGTCTTCTTTAAATACTCACATATCTCTCAAAATTTTATATCTTCATAGATTCGAATCCATAATTTTACATACAAAGGATTGCTTCATGCAAAACTGATAGCTAAATCAATTGATATCCATTTTACATATTGTACTTATTTAATGTTTAAAGTTCCAAGTTCAAAATTATAGAGACAGATAATCAAACTTTAAAAGACTTGTATAATTTAAGAGAACAATTTCAATTTGTGTCTCACATAAATTAATCATAATCAATTATGACAATCAATTAAATTAAATCTTTACAAAGAATAAAATTAAGCCAATCATAAGGCTTTTCTAACCTAGTAATCTTTCCTCAAATTCTTGCTCATCTTCTTGCCTTGAAGAATTGTATAGCTGCTCATCTTTTGTAAAATCAGGGCCAAGCAATTCAATTTCAATATCATCACCATCACCATCATCATCATCATCTTTGGTGTCAATATGAATGCAAGAGCATCGTTCAAGAGACATGAAGAAAGCAGCAGCAACCCCATTCATGAGCCATGCAACCACTCCGTCCACTTTTCTGCAGCTTGTAGGCACCAACACACACGAGCCTTGGCTTGTGGCGATACGAACTGGCCCGGGCTTGATTGCCGAATTATCCCCTTTGCAATAACACCAGTTGGTGCAACTCCTTGGCCTGAAAATTTTAGTACCATCCATTTCATTTGAATTTAGAGACTTGAAAACAAAAGGATCAATTTGTGGTGGAATTTTAGCTAGAAACCAATGATTTATAAACAATTCTCTAAACTGTTCCACTTTTTCTCACAAATGCATTAATCATTAAAAAGGGGGAAAACTTTAACTACTTTGATTTTAAGATATCCTAAATGTGATCCTTACTAATGCTCCCTACCTTGGCTAATTAAGATACTTAGATAAAACTTAAAAACATGAGCAAAGAACAATTATATACAATAGGGTTAATATACCATTTGGTACTTGGGTTTGATTTTAATGTTTAATTTGGTATTTGAGTTTGGTTTTAATGTTTGTTTTGATACCCAGATCGAACAACATCATGTGGTCCCAGGAATGTTTGACATGTGTTCTCTAGTAAAAATAACATAGGTACTTAGTTAAGACAAAATAAAAAGCTCAGATACCGAATTGAATATTGAAACCAAACTCAGATACTTAATTGAGATAAAAAAACTCAAGTATCAAATGGAAAAAACTTACCAAAGTGCGTATTGAAGCTAAACTCAAGTACCAAGTTGAACATTGAAATCAAATTCATATACCGAATACTATATTAATCCTATACAATATTATTATATATATTTTTTGGTATGCCAATATTATTATATCTTAATTGGTGTTATATATGAGAAATTGATGCCATCACTCATCACTATATGTTCTTTATGTTGTTGCATTATTTGGTGGAATTTTCATGTAATGTCATTCTCTTATACTTTCATAAATATTATACCAAAATAAATTAGTTTCACATATTGTTGCTGATGACAGTATGTATTGGATTATTTAAATCATAATAATTGAGGGGTTTTCTTTTTCTGTGATGCAAGCAACTGATAAAGAATTTACTGTTAAACTAAAATTAGGAATATCAATAAAATATGTTGCACTTTTAAATCAGTTAGTATGATAATAAGGCAATATCTTTCTAATTAGTGATGTTGCTTATGCAATGGATGATGGCACCATGGAGATTATGACCATCCTCTATAATTGAGTTGGATGTGATTGACTTGGATTTTTTGAAATTTTTGAATTTTTTTATATTAATTTAATTTGGTTTAAAATAAATTTTATTTATGATTTTTAAGATAAATTTTTTATCAAAAAATTTTTAAAAAATAATTTATCAAGAAAATAAAAAATAATATTTATATTTTTTTGAAAAATAATTTTGCTTAGTTATTTTAAGTTATTTTACTATTTTAAATATAAAATATTTATTTTTATATCATAAAAAATTAAAATTATTTATAAATTAAATAAAATTCGATTCAATTCGAGTAACCACAATCTTTTAACTTATAAACGAAATCTATCCAAATATCATCGGTTCATTTCAAATTTCAATTTCTCGTTTTAACATAAAAGTTTTTTCCTATTGCTGATTAGGTGTTGGTTCATTAATAAGATTGAAATCCTAAAAATTATGAGGTCTTAAGTTCAAGTCTCACTTAATGTAAATGTATGAGTCTTTCCAGATTTATTCTGATTAGTCATTTAACTATAGTTTGATTGATTAGTTAATATAACTTATAACGATCAATTATAGTGAAATTATTGTAACTAAAAAAATCTTAGTGATACTTTATTCTTTTTTATAAGAGAACCTAAACAACATATAAGAGCAAGAATAACTTACCAATTGAGTTGAATAATTTAGCCTAGAATCTAATACCATAACCCAAGAATAATATCGATATATTTTAAAAGTTATTCTTTGCCTACACATTACCTTAAGAATCACCAAAGTAAATATGCAAGTTTACCATATATATATTAATGACTAAATTCTACATAACATTTATTTGGGAAGCTTTACATTTCTTGGGGTACTTTGGCTAATGTTGGACAATTTTAAGTTTATTTTTGAATAATTGACTAAATATATGAAACCACTAAAATGACAATTCAAGTTAGATTACATCATTTCTAAATTTTAAAATCATTTTCAATAAAGATAAATTCAAGGACTGGCAGATATCAGATTCCAAAAGTTTGTAAGAAAAAATTTTAGGTTCTTTTGAGTTTTGAATTTTTTTTTTATTTTAGTATTATAGTTAGTGTTTTAAATAAGATAAATTTGTGTCTGACTCTCAAAGTTTTTTAATTTGATTTCTTTTATAAGATTTATATATATATATTTGAAAACGGGAGAAAAACCTAAATTACATCAAATGTTGGAAAGCAATTTCCAAACAGTCATCATGTAGCTTCTGTAAAACACTATCAGGGGTTTAAGAAAATATGCAGTCCAAGCTAACGGTTGACAGCCAACGATGCCATTCCATCCACCACTCTATTACCTTCATGATAGATATGAACCAATTTCACCTTCCACTCCCAGCACAAAAGCTCCCAAATAGCCCGAGCTATCGCATTATGGTGCATTCGATGATCCCCATTCCCCAGTAGCTGAACAACAACTTTTATAACAAATATCGATAATGATGGTAGAACGATCGTAAAGTAATAAGAAAAAAAAAATAAGAACACACAATTTTATTATGAGGAAACCTTTTCAAGAAAAAATTACCGGCCAAGCAGAAAAAATTCACTATTGTTGAAAAATGAATGATACAAGAAAAGTTTTGACCATATCTATTTAAGGATTGAAAAATCATGTTGTAATCAAAGTCAAATAGTAAAAATATAGTTTTATACGGACTCAACTTGTGCGGTATGGTCCGTACGCGGAGGTTTTGCCCCTCACCCTCGGTTGCACCCCACATGTCCCCTTATTTTGCCACTCTATTTATTTCTTCAACAAGTGACCGAATTCAAACACAGAATCTCTAACAACTGCCTTATTCATTTCACAAATCAGCTTTCTAATCCCCTTTCCCACGCCTAGAGTAATTCATCAAAGACCCCCCCCCCAAGCCTCAGCTTCAAAAATCGTACTGCTCCCAATCATTCGATTATAACCATATATCCATCTACCTTCCCAATTCCTTATTACACCTCCGGAAGTAGTAAGTCTCATTGAAGGTTGTACTGCTCCATCTGCATTCAGCTTATACAAGCCATGATCTGGTTTTCTTTAATAAACCCAGCAAATTTCTTTTTGTCAAATATTAACCTTCGTATTTGCAGCAAATATTTCCTTCATTATATTCCAATTGCTTCCAATGACGCTCCCATGGTCAATATTCTCCTCGGTCATCATTAACATATTCCTTCTAGTTCAAAGCTTCCAATAGAGAACCAAAAAGAATAGGCCAGTCTACCTCCAATTGCATAAAATAGCTAGGTTGAACCAGCTTTAAAAATATCCACTCACCCATATCTATCGATAAGACCCCTTTGATCTATTTCGGCTTAACCAAAGTCAACCAGGTGGTTACCGCAACGAAGCATGTACGGAGGATATCACTTGAGTTTTTAATTTGTATCTAATTCAATTAAAATTCTCTTTTTATCTCTTTTTATGAGTAAATAATAAAGGTAAGGTTAAAAATATACAATTTTGACATATTATTATTTTATCGAATTCTATTGAAGGAGAATTACTTTCCTACCGAAAGTAAGAAAATTGTTTTTGGTTGTGTTTGATTCATGTTTGTTTGAGCCCACACTTAAAACGATTTGTGGTACGAGAATAGCAGAAAATGTCAATTAATTAAAAGTCAAAATGTTAAGGATCTGTCTCACATAAAGTATAGGTATTGTCGAAACCGTTTTTTTGAAAAACAAAAATTTTAGGTTGTCGACTTTAAAAAATGAAAATTGGGAGTCGCCACCAATCTTTTATTAAGGTGTGATTGGGTCACCTAAAATACGATTTTGGTCTACGAATTTTAGAAAAACGGGTTCGGGACTCGGTTACGTACGAGGAAGGGTTAGCATCCTCGTACGCCCAAAATTGGTACCTAATTAATTAATTATTATCTTAAGGTCGAAAATTTTAAAAATATAATCTTTAAAAAACTTAAAACGTTACGTATTAAGACCCTTCTCAATTCAGAGAAGCAAAAATGCCACACCCAATGCGTTAGGGCACAACATTCTAATTTCCTCCAAAATGAATTAGGCCAGAATACTCGTATAATGAAAATAATTAAAAGAATATCCATTTATCCAAGATTTAAGAAATCGCGGCCCAATACGTTAGGGCACAATTCCTTTAAAATCCCAAACTCGGAATATTTCCTTTATTGTTTTTTAAGAAATCTTCATTTCGAGAAATCAATGCGTCACATCCAATACGTTAGGACACAACGTGTTGAATTCCCAATAATGAGCTTTTATTTTTGATTGAAGAGAAATGCTCGATTGTTAGATTTAACGAAGAAAATCGGAACCCAATACGTTAGGGCTCAATTTCCTTGAAAATCCTAAATACGAACATTATCTCAATTTTAAAAAAAATTCTATCTTTAAATTTGAGTAAAAAAATGATGTAACGTTATTTTATACGTACAAATGCTATAGTAATAATAACAACAATAATAAATACATCAACAACATAAAAATAATATAAGCAAATGAATAAACGAAATAAAAAAAAGTAATCCATGACATGCAAAATATTAAATGTAAACACAATTATACAATGGATGAGAAAGTAAACAAATAAATAAAGATCAAAAGACGTACACATGGAAATTATGAAGGTTAAAAATATACATATGATTTACAAATAAAATTTTGGGTTATAGAATTTATATATAAATACAATACATAATATACTTATGAAAATAAAGAAAAAAATATAATTATACGTGCATATATAAAATAATAAAAATAAGTATATTTTAAAAAAGGAAAAAAAAGGTGAGTATTTAATCACTTTAAAAAAATGTAAATATATACATATAAATATGAAAATATTCATTAAAAAAATAAGAAAATATTCGTTTAAAAATATATATATATATATATGTGTACATATAAAAGGAATATATATAGATAAAAAAATTAGAATAAAAATAATAATTACACTATTAATTAATAAAATAAATAAAAATAACATAAAAAAACTAAATTAAATTGCAATTTAAAAATCTGGGGTAAATCCGCAAATAAATAAAAGTAAAAGGACTAATTTGAACGCGCGAATTACATAGAGGGACTGGAAGGGAAATTTTCCCTTCTCCTCTAAAACGGCGCCGCTCAAATGGATCAAATTGAAATTTAAAATAAATTAAAGACCGAATTTTAAAAAAAATAAAACAAACCTAATTAGAAATATATTAAAAGACGGAGGGGCCAAAACGCAATTTGCCCCTCCATATAAAACACACGGATCCTAAAGCTGGGTCGGGTCAGATCCGGGTCAACCCTGGCCTTAAACGGCGCCGTTTTAATTGGCTATTTAAGCCAAAATCAATTCACAAAATCTCATTTTTCATTTTATACAAAAAAAAATAAAAAAAAATCTCTCAAACTCTCCTTTCTTTTCCGGGCATCGGCCCCCCAGTTCGACTGTCGACCGGTCATCGGCCACCGTACCGGTTGCCGATCTCCGGCACCGGCACCGCCGTATGCAATGGCCGGAAAAGAAGAAAACTTTAGATCCGGCTTCTTCGAAGCCCCTTAACCCAAATCCGGCCCCAAAACTCTTAAAATACTGTTTGAAGGCCCCAAATCTTGCGAAAACCCTTCGATTTCCGGCCGTTCACGGTAGTTCTGGGCACCACTCAGGTCGTTTCTTCCCTTTTATTTGTTTTTATTTGTGTTTTATTTGTATGTAGAACAAACAATAAAAAATATAACAAATAGGAAAAAAAATTGCAAATATCAACCTTTTGATCGATTTACTCTCTGTTGAACTCTTGGTTTGAAAATAATCTCTTTTTTATTGATTTCAGATTTTGGGGCTCCCTATTACAGTGTATTGATGGCTTTTTTATAGCCAAAATAAAAATATCATAAACAAATCAAATCTGTTTTCTTTGATTCACAATCTTTTTTTCTTTTCATGTACTGCTATTTCCTTTTCTTGATGCTCCGATACGAAGATTGGAGGAGCGCATACGTGCCATTTGCGGCGGCGTGCGAGCGTGAGATTGCTGCGGCTACTAGGGTTTCTGCTATACCCTTTGTGTTTTTTGGGCTAGCAGATTAGGGTTAGCAAATTGGGCCTTATTGGGCCGCATTATTTGGGCTATGTAAATGTTTTTTAGCCAGGACAAAATTGGCCTATTACAGGTATTTTTCGAGAAAAGTTTGTTGCTATAAATATCACAAACTGATTCGGTCTTAAAATTTTAAAATTTTCTTTGTGACAAAACCGTTTAATAAACCGAATTTTTCCAACACCTAGAAATATGCTTCTGTTTTGTAGAAAAATCTTTACTCCATGGATCCACCATAAGATGATGACAAAAATTACCCAAGGTTGATTGCCCTATTGTAATCTTTATCTATTGAAAATTTCATCAGAAAAAACTCATTATCAAGATCAACGACCTGGAAATCCCCAGCTGACTTTCATAAAAGTTGAATTTTATTAACAAACGCCCTGTACCCAATCGATCTTCCAAGAAGCCGAACCAATACGCACTGCTCCATACTCTTATCAATTATTTCATGAACCCTGTTTGAAAAACTTATCTCTAGATATTTCCTCGAATCCATAACTGTAATCATCTTCAAATAATTCGAACTCATCATCATCCAACAGCATAGTGTCTCTCCCAAATTTCTAATCAAAATTAACCATTAACTTTTCCTTGAATGACTCTTTCCAGGCATACGTCTCCTCCATAACTTAGTCTCCAAGATCAATCTCATTATTCTTTTTATCCTTCACTCTTTTAGTAACTCTTTCTAACTCAGACGGAACCGACAACCCAAGTCGTTCCAAGGTAGGTGTCAAAACCATCTTTTATTTGAAAACAAAAAGTTTAGTTGTCGACTTAAAAACGAAAATTGGGAGTCGCCACCGATATTTTATTGAGGTGTGATTGGATTACCTTGAAAATAATTTTAGGTCTGCGAATTTTGAGAAAACAGGCTCGGGAGTCGGTTACGCACGAGGATGGGTTAGCACCCTCGTGACGCCCAAAATTGGTACCGAATCGATTGTTTAATTTCTTAATGTCGAAATTTTGAAAAAAGATGTTAAAATACGATCTTTTTAAAAGAAAATTCGAATAAAAATGAATTGGATGATAAGGTGCACCCATTTCGCAGAAATAAATTGCCACACTTAGTGAGTTAGGGTGCGACAATTCAATCTTCAAAATTAGATTTGTTCATTTTTTAAGAAAATCATGTGTTTTAAGAAGGATATTTGATTATTTGAGTCAGTCGAGAAATCCAAATCCAGTAAGTTAGGGTTCAATTTCTCAAAGTTCTCGAACATCAAATATTGCCTTTATTTCGAAATCGAGATAACAAAATGTTGTATCCAGTAAGTTAGGATCAAACATTTTGAAACCTTAAGAGCTTTATTTTAACGCTTGTGTGGCTTTAATAAAATGGGCGCTTGATCATATAAATTCATTGAGAAGAGTCAAAGCCCAGTAAGTTATGGCTCAATTCTCTCGAGAACCTATGAACGTCAAGCCCTTTTTAAATTTTGTGGAATAAAACGATCACGAGGCTTTAACGAAACTCAACTCTCACAAACTAAACATGATTGAATAATGATTTAAACTTAATTAGAAGCAATTAAACTAATAATAGGCAAATACAAACATCGATTTAAATCATATTATGCAAACATCCATATAAAAAAGCAACCCATAAATTCATAATCAATTAAAAACAAAAGGACAATAATAACAATGAACAATACAAATATTTGATATCATTTGAAAAGGAGAGAAATAATAAAGAAAAAAATTTTATGAAGGATTTTTTTTAAAAAAAATGCAAGGAAATAAATAAATAAATAAATAAAGTAAGATAAAAATAAATAACTTGAAATTAATATCTACATTTTAGTTTATATAAATAAAACTTAGTAGAAATAATAGTAAATACCTAGTAATAATATATAAAAGTTAAAAAAATAGAATGAAATAACAAATTTTAGAGGAATAAGGTTTCCTTTTATGCATAAAAAATAGAATAAAATAAAAATCATTTGAAGATAGTAATACATCATTATATGTATGCGTATGCTAAAAGAAAAGAAATCATGTTATATGCATGTATATAAAAACATAAAGTATAAAAATAAAAAATAAGTATAAAAATAAAAGTAACAATAATTTCAAAAAAAGAAAAAGAAAAATATAAGAAGGATTAAATCACAAACAGAATCGAATTAACAGGGTATAAATAAAATTCAACTAAAGCGGGGGACCATGCTGCAACACGCGTATTACATGGGGGCCCGATTGGGAAATATCCCGCTACCCAAAATGCGGCATTGCAGGCTGGGTCGAAATGAAGCAAAAACGAAAATGCAGAACAAAATTAAAAAAAATAAAAGGGGTCGATTTAAATGCGCCGTAAAAAAAAGGGTCCATTTGTGCAAATCGCCCGATGGAGGCCAAAACGCGCAGATCCTTCCCTAGGTCGGGTCACCACGCGGGTTGTTGGGGTTAATCGGCCAACACGACACCGTTTAAGGGCCATTGAAACAGGCCTTAAACGGTGCCATTTTATGCACTATAAAAGGCTTCCTCATAACCCTAAAAACAGTCTGTTGAAGACAGACCTCAGCCTCCCCTCCTGCACCGTTTCGACTCGACATCCCGGAGCTTTCAAACCTCGCCTCAGCCTCGCCTCAGCTCCGATGACTGCGGAAAGAGCAAGAGTTCGACTACCAGGTACGTTTCTCCCCCTTCCTTTTATCATTCCTCTTAACAAGCAACTGATAAACACATAAATCGAAAAAAAGAAAGAAAAGAAAACCAAAACTAATAACCAGCAAGATTAGAAAGGAAAACAACCCAGAAGTCACCTTTCAAACTTTTTTCTTTTTGATTTCTTTGAATACTTTTGTATACAATATGTGTGTTTTTTCTTTTTTTTTTGTAACCCCCTAAGAGCTTTTTTTGCCCTCGTTTTATAGGTCGAGAAAAATAAAAGTAAAAGAATACAATTTTTTTCTGCGTTCTCTTTGCTGTGTTTTTCGTTTGCGCTGCTGCAAGTACGGTGTGTAGGGCTGGGGATGTGGCATGTACGGAGGCGAAGGCGCATATGTGAGGGCAGAGGCTTGGCACGCGCGGAGGAGTTTAGGCTGCTGCAGCGTTGGAGTTTGCTCGCTACTAGGGTTTCTACAATTAGGTTGGGATTTGGGCTGAGTGATTTGGGCCAGGGTCTTTAATTGGGTTTAGTTCAGTGGGTTCATTGGGTATTTAAATTTTGTAATCGGGTTTGGGCTTAGTTTTTTGTAATTTTGGACATTAATTTACGGGACTTTTATATTTATTTATTGGTATTTTCATTTGTGCTTTTGGGTCTGGGCAAATTGGGCCTATTACAGCTGCCCCTCTTTGCTCATTGTTGTGTAACGGGAATGAAGCAAAGACTAAAAATGGCCAATTTTACCCGGTCGTGCTAGACCTTGGTGCTCTTCTTCTTCATGTAGCCCCATTCCAACCTACTGCATCAGAGGTATAGGAATTGGTGCTTCGATCCACTCCGCTGCAACGTCGGGGAGATAGGATTTGTGATCTTCAACCTACTCCCCTGCTGTTCAGGGAGACAAGGCTTGGTGGCTTAAATCTGCTTCCTACTATCTTGGAAAGATAATATTTGTCGTCTTCGATCTGCTCTACTACTGCTTAGGGAGATAAGATCTGCTATCTTCAACCTACTACACTACTGCTCGGGGAGATAAGGCTGGGTGGCTTAAATCTGCTTCCCACTATCTTGGAAAGATAAGATTTGTCGTCTTTAATTTGCTCCACTACTGCTTAGGGAGATAAGATCTGCTATCTTCAACCTACTCCACTGCTGCTCAGGGAGACAAGGCTGGGTGGCTTAAATCTGCTTCCAACTATCTTGGAAAGATAAGATTTGTCATCTTTGATCTGCTCCACTACTGCTTAGAGAGATAAGATCTGCTATCTTTACTGATCTGTTCTCTAGAGAACATGACAGGTTTAATGAACGTAATTATGCCTAATGACTAGGATGACATGATCAGAATGAATCCAATGCTGCTAACTAGTCATGAGTGAATGGTATTTTCATGAATGCAAGATGTTGCTGTATTACATAAAATCTATTAAGGCTTTTGTCACAACCGTGCTTTAACACCCTTCTTCCTGGCTGGTGCTTTCAACGAAACGCTTAATTAAATTGCCTCTGCTGTAAACCTCCAAGCTCGATTCACTGGGTTATGTTCAATATGCAACTCAAGAAAAATGAGGAGATCTGGTCTTTTCTCCATCTTTCCATCGCAATTGAAGGATACCAAACGTGTAAATCTTTGGTTTATACGCCATTCACAAGATGCCACATCAAATGCTTGTGCATTAAGAATTTTTCCTCCAAAAAGATCTCATCTTTCTAACTCACGATTATTGCTAACGTTTCGTTCGTTTGATGCTTCTGTCAACGAAATCCAAAAGGGATCGTTTAAAAAAAATCAGACTTTTCTTAGATTTCTGACCTTTAATTCTGGTTCGTTCTAAACAATAGTCCTATTCCAGGTTACTGTATTATTTAGAAACTTTTTCAAAGTAACATGCAAAACTTCCTTTGTGAAAGTTTTAGTAGTCCATTAATCATTATTCCAATGCAAAATGTTTGCTGAAAGATTATAACTATGGATAGAAGTTGGTTCTGAGCATAGCTCGAAAGAGATAAAATATCGACAATAGCGAAAGAAGAATAACAAAGAAGTTGATTGAGAATGTGTATATTAGCAAAATAACATATTCAATAAAATAAGGACTAGATGCCCCAGTTATCGCAGCTTGAATTTCTCTGTACAAACTTCTGAAGACTATTCTGAGTTTGACATGTGTTTAGGATATCTGCAGTACTCTGTCAATGCTCCAAGATGTCGTATACCCTTTCTTGTTAGTTCAGGTATAGTAAAATCATCATCTTCCCCAATCAAAATTTGAGCAGCCTTTTTCGGGTTTTCGACTCAAATCCCTTTTGGTCTCAAGGTGCCCTTTGTGGGTTCTCACCTTGGCCTCTCCAAAAAATTTTTATTTTTTATTTTTTTCTTCTTTTTTTTAGGAAGCAAAGCGCCCTTTGCGGGTTTTCACTTTGGTCAATTTTTCTTTCAAGTGAAGTATTTCTTGACGGAATCTACGTTTACGGGGTTTGGTAAACTTTTACCATCCATCTCACTTAAGATCAAAGCTCCACCGAAAAATGCCTTCTTTACAACATAAGGACCTTCCCAATTTGGCATAGGAAGAATCTTTTTTAGCACTAAGTCTCCTTCGCGAAATTCTCTGGGGCGAACCTTTTTATTATAGGCTCACATCATTCGTTTCTGGTACATTTGCCCATGGCGAATGGCTCTTAACCTCTTTTCTTCTATTAGGTTCAACTGGTCATATCGAGATTGGACCCATTCAGCTTCGTCCAACTAGAGTTCAGATAACACCCGTAGCGAAGGGATCTCAACTTCAATGGGTAATACTGCCTCCATTCCATAAGCTAGAGAAAAATGTGTTGCCCCGGTAGAAGTTCTAACAGATGTTCGATAAGCAAGGAGAGAAAATGATAATTTCTCATGCCAATCCTTGTAAGTTTCCGTCATTTTCCCCACGATTCTTTTAATGTTCTTATTGGCCGCCTCCATTGCACCATTCATTTTTGGACGATACGGTGACGAGTTATGATTTTGATTTTAAATTGGCTGCAAACCTCTGCTATTGTGCTATTATTTAAATTCAATGCATTATCGAATATGATTTTCTCAGGCATTCCATATCGACAAATGATCTCCTTTTTCAAGAACTTGCTGACTGCTGACTTTGTGACATTTGCGTATGAAGCAGCTTCTACCCATTTGGTAAAGTAATCAAAGACTACGAAGATGAAACGATGCCCATTAGAAGCCTTTGGTGATATCGGCCCAATAACGTCCATACCCCACATGGAAAACGGCCACGGAGAAGTCATGACGTGAAGTGGTGAAGGGGGTGTATGCATTTTGTTTCCATAAATCTGACATTTATGGTATTTCTTGGCATAATTAATGCAATGCCATTCCATAGTGGACCAATAGTATCCAAATCTCATGATCTGTTTGGCCATGGTGAAACCATTGGCGTGCGTCCCACAGATACCCTCATGGACTTCCTCTAAAATTTTCTTGGCTTTCATGTCATCCACACATCTTAACAGTACTTGATCTTTCCTTCTTTTGTATAGCACTTCCCTATCGAAGACATATTCACTGGCAATTCTTCTCAAAGTTCTCTTGTCGTTCTCTGTTGCTTGACTAGGGTACTCCCGATTCTTCATATACCGTAGGATACTCTGATACCAAGGATGATCATCTTTTCCCTCCTCCCCAATACTGTAGCAATGAGCTGGGGTTTCGTAGATACTCATCTGAATAGGTCTCATTACCTCAAATCTGTTCACCTGAATCAACGATGCCAGAGTAGCCAATGCATCAGCATTTGGTTTTCCTCTCGTGGGAGATAACAGAAGGTGATATCGCCAAACTCATCAACCAATTCGAGGACCAGCTTTCTATAACTGATTAACTTTGGGTCTCTAGTTTCCCATTCCCCTTTGAGTTGGTATATCACTAATGCGGAATCCCCACACACTCTTAGCATTTTGATGTTCCGTTCAATGGTTGCACGAATACCCATAATACATGTTTCATATTCTGCCATATTATTTGTGCAATCAAAGTCCAACTTGCTAGCCACAGGGTAATGATCTCCACTCGGGGATACCAAGACTGCCCCAATTCCATTACCAGTAGCATTTGAAGCTCCATCGAAATTTAACCTCCACACGTGATCCCTTTGAGGATTTTCTTCAATGTTTGCCATATACATCAAGTCTTCGTTTGGAAAATCGAAGTTTAAAGGCTCATAGTCCTCCAAGGCTCTACTAGCCAGGAAATCAGCTATTGTACTCCTCTTTATGGCCTTCTGACTTACATATACTATATCAAATTCAGAGAGCAGGATCTGCCATCTAGCCATTCTCTCGTTTAAAGCAGTTGATTCCATCATATATTTTAGAAGATCCAACTTTGAAATCAGCCGAGTCGTATGATACAACATATACTACCTTAATCTTCATGTTGCCCAGATTAAAGCACAACACAATTTCTCAATTGATGAGTATCTCATTTCACAGCCAGTGAATTTCTTGCTGAGATAGTATATTGCCCTTTCTTTCTTTCCCGTTTCATCGTGTTGGCCCAATACGCATCCCATGGAATTCTCAAACACCGTTAGATACAATATCAATGGCATATCCGGACTTGGCGGTGATAGCACGGGAGTATTAGCAAAATATTATTTTATCTTGTCAAAAGCCTCTTGACATTCCTCATCCCAATCACCTGGATTATGCTTCTTCAAAAGACAGAATACTGGATCACATTTCTTAGTCAATTGTGAGAAGAATCGAGCAATGTAATTCAATCTTCCTAGGAAATGCGGACTTCTTTCTGAGTGCGTGGAGGAGGTAGGTCTCGGATTACTTTCACTTTGTCCGGGTCCACCTCAATCCTCTTCTTACTAACTATGAAGCCTAATAACTTCCCTGATCTGGCTCCAAACGTGCATTTTGCTGGGTTAAGCTTGAGCTGAAATTTCCTCAATCTCAAAACTAATCTTTTCAAGACTTGGACATGTTCTTCTTCAGTTCTAGACTTTGCAATCATATCATCAACATATACTTCGACCTCCTTATGCATCATGTCATGAAACAAAGTCACCATAGCTCTTTGATACGTTGCTCCCGTATTCTTCAATCCAAAAGGCATTACTTTGTAACAAAATGTTCCCCATAAAGTAATGAATGTTGTTTTCCCCATAACTTCGGGGTGCATCTTTATTTGATTGTATCCAGAAAAGCCATCCATGAAAGAGAATAGTGAGTAGCCCGCTGTATTGTCTACCAAAGTATCAATGTGAGGCAACGGAAAGTTGTCCTTTGGACTAGCCTTATTCAAGTCCCTGTAATCCATGCACATTCGTACCTTTCTATCTTTCTTGGGAACGGGGACGATGTTTGCTACCCAGTCTGAATATTTGATCTCCTGTAAGAATCCAGCATTGAACTACCTCTTGAGTTCTTCTTTTATTTTTAGCACAACATTAGGTCTCATCCTCGTGAGCTTCTGCTGAATTGGTTTACAATTTTCTTTTATGGGCAGACGATGTACCACAATGCTAGTACTTAGCCCGGGCATATCTTGGTACGACCATGCGAAAACATCTTTGAATTCTCGGAGCAACTCAATAAGGTCTTGTTTTGTCTTTGCGGTGATTTCAGTTCCAATTTTCACCTCCTTTCCTTCCTCCAGGCTCACGATTTCTAATGATTCCCTATAAGGTAGGATCTGCCTATCCTCTTGTTCTACCATTCTCGATAAGTCCGGAGATATACCACAGTCTTCATCATCTTCAGAGTCATAAGATCCCTCTAAACACATGTCTTGGTCAAAAAGAGGCTCTGTGTTTGATGCAGTGTCACTCATGTCATTGATATCTGAGGACCTATGAGGGAATATCAAAGAATATACCAAGAATATATAAATTTATGAATAATTATTTGTACAACAAGGTTACAAATGAAAGAACTATTTGGAAGACAATCAATCAAATAGAAAATATTTACTTGCATGGAAAGAAAAAGAATAATTGCTTGAAATGAATGTAAAGATGTATTTCATTAGAACAATGATATTTAGGCTCAAGCCTTTTTCACAAAGGATTTCCTACCATTTCCAGGCTAAAACAACAAGAATGTTCTGAGCATTACTCTAAATAGGCCCTAAAGACTACAAGGATTTCTTCCACAGTCCAATTGTTTAGCTCGCTCCCAAGTTCATAAGGGCAGATCTCCAACAAGGCCTTTTTCTCCGTTGTTTCTATAGCGTTGATATGAACATTTTCCAACATTTCTTCAATGCCTTCGCTTTTGGACACTCGTCGCTCAGGGTGAATAAACCCACCCGACACAAAAGATGTAGATATGTGGGGAAAGGTCAAAGGCTTCCACTTAACTTCATATCCGCTCAAACATGCCCTTCCCTAGTGGAGTCGCCAAGCTGTCGAAACCATCTTTTATTTGAAAAACAAAAAGTTTAGTTGTCGACTTAAAAATGAAAATTGGGATTCGCCACCGATCTTTTATTGAGATGTGATCAGATTACCTTGAAAATAATTTTAGGTCTGCGAATTTTGAGAAAACAGGCTCGAGAGTCGGTTACGCACGAGGATGGGTTAGCACCCTCGTGACGCCCAAAATTGGTACCGAATCGATTGTTTAATGTCTTAATGTCGAAATTTTGAAAAAAGATGTTAAAATACGATCATTTTAAAAAGAAAATTCGAATAAAAATGAATTGGATGATAAGGTGCACCCATTTCGCAGAAATAAATTACCACACTCAGTGAGTTAGGGTGCGACAATTCAATCTTCGAAATTAGATTTGTTCCTTTTTTAAGAAAATCATGTGTTTTAAGAAGGATATTTGATTATTTGAGTCAGTCGAGAAATCCGAATCCAGTAAGTTAGGGTTTAATTTCTCAAAGTTCTCGAACATCAAATATTGCCTTTATTTCGAAATCGAGATAACAAAATGTTGTATCCAGTAAGTAACATTTTGAAACCTTAAGAGCTTTATTTTAACGCTTGTGTGGCTTTAATAAAATGCGCGCTTCATATAAATTCATTGAGAAGAGTCGAAGCCCAGTAAGTTAGGGCTCAATTCTCTCGAGAACCTATGAACGTCAAGCCCTTTTTAAATTTTGTGGAATAAAACGATCACGAGGCTTTAACGAAACTCAACTCTCACAAACGAAACATGATTGAATAATGATTTAAACTTAATTAGAAGCAATTAAACTAATAATAGGCAAATACAAACATCGATTTAAATCATATTATGCAAACATCCATATAAAAAAGCAACCCATAAATTCATAATCAATTAAAAACAAAAGGACAATAATAACAATGAACAATACAAATATTTGATATCATTTGATAAAGGAGAGAAATAATAAAGAAAAAAATTTATGAAGGATTTTTTTTTTAAAATGCAAGGAAATAAATAAATAAATAAATGAAGTAAGATAAAAATAAATAACTTGAAATTAATATCTACATTTTAGTTTATATAAATAAAACTTAGTAGAAATAATAGTAAATACCTAGTAATAATATATAAAAGTTACAAAAATAGAATGAAATAACAAATTTTAGAGGAATAAGGTTTCCTTTTATGCATAAAAAATAGAATAAAATAAAAATCATTTGAAGATAGTAATACATCATTATATGTATGCGTATGCTAAAAGAAAAGAAATCATGTTATATGCATGTATATAAAAACATAAAGTATAAAAATAAAAGTAACAATAATTTAAAAAAAAAGAAAAATATAAGAAGGATTAAATCACAAACAGAATCGAATTAACAGGGCATAAATAAAATTAAGCTAAAGCGGGGGACCATGCTGCAACACGCGTGTACAAGCCCAAATTGCCCGACCCATTCAAAACAGGCCCAATTAACAGCCCAAAACCCAAATTTAACCCTAGCCCGAAGAAACCCTAATATCAGCTTCTCTGCCTCAGCGCCGCAGCAAACTGGCGCCGCAACCACTCCCACACGTCGTGCCCGTCGTTCCCGCACATCGCGCTTGTCGCTCCGCGCGCGTCGCGCGTATTCTCCTCCAGCAGTACCTGCAGCAACAAACACAAACAGAATAGCAAAAATCATGCCAACAAAAAAAAGAATAGATCTCTTTTTTATTTTGTTTATTTTTCTTTTCCATTTCGACTATTTAAAGCCGTGGAAAATCTGTAAACAAGGGGGGATTCAGTGTAAAAACACACAGAAAAATCTAGAGAGAACAAAGTAAATTTCAATTTTTAAGGTGATTATTAGAAGTTGTTTTTTGTTTTTGTTTTTTTATTTTATTTTTGTGCATACTAAAATATAAAGAAAAGGGGAAAAGAGAAACTGACCTTGCCTTGTCGCGTTCTGCTCCTTCCTCCGTCTCGATCGGAGGCTAGGACGGCTATTGAAGCCGCGAGGGGGGGTTCTTGAACGACGACGGTGCAAAGAAAAGGGTTGAAGAAACCTTAGCAGAGCAAAAGAGGGCAGTTGTTTTTTTTCTTTCCTTCTATTGTAAATGATTTTGAAAGGAAAAATCTGTTTTAAATAACAGAGCAAAACGGCGCCGTTTTACCCAGGCTTGACCCATGCGGTGACCCGACCCAGAGGGGAGGATCCGCGCGTTCTGGCCAAATGGTTAATTTGCTCATTTAGTCCCTTGATTTTTAGGAGCATGTTTAAATCAACTTTTTATTTCTTTTAATTTTGGCCGCATTTTTTACTTTTGTTTCAAATCAGTCCCCATTGCTGCGTAGCGTTTTAGGGAGGCGGATTATTTCCATTTTGACCCCCTCGTATAATGCGCATCACAATTTAGTCCTTCATTTCGTTTTAATTACATTTATTATTTTTTTTCTTTTTTTTTACAATTCGTTTTTAATTTTGTTTTTATTTATTATTTCCATTACTATTATTATTACATTATTTACTATCATTATTATTATCATATTTTCTATACATATACATTCGCATATTTTCTATATCATATCTATGCATATTTAATATATATATATATATATTAGGCTTTTATATATGCGTGCTTCTGTTCTTCTATATATTATTTTATTTCCTTAATTTTTACATTCATATATATGCCTATATACATACGTTTTTATATATGTTCTCTTTTATTATTTTATTTTTTTTCACTTTTATATACTTTATATTTTATATATATATTTTTTTGTAAATACATATACACATGTAATTCATTATTAAAGTATCTGTTTTGATATTATACATCCACATTTAACATGCCCTTTTAGAAAATATATTTTGGTTTTGACAATACATCAAAGTTATTTTCTTGATTCGAAGGTTTTTTTAAAAAACAAAATAAAAAGTAATATTCAAAGTTTGGGATTTTCAAGGGAAACTGAGCCCTAACGTATTGGGTTCTGATTTTCTTTGATGATCTTAAATAACCGAGGATATTCCTTATTCAAAATGCATGAGAATAAAAATCATTTTTGGGAGCTTAACTTGTTGTGCCCTAACGTATTGGGTGTGGCATGTTATTTTCTCAAAATGAAGATTTTCACATAAAATAAAGTGATATTCAAAGTTCGGGGATTATGAAGAATTGCACCCTAACGTATTGGGACTCGATTTCTTTACATGACTTGAGCAATTGATTATCTTTTTTCAAGTTCCATCGTTTGAGTTGATTTTAAATTTTTTTCTAAAACCTTCGACATCAAGACATTAAATGATCAATTTGGTACCGATTTTGGGCGTTACGAGGGTGCTAACCCTTCCTCGTACGTAACTGACTCCTGAACTCGTTTTCTCAAAATTCGTAGACCAAAATAATTTTTTAAGGTGAGCCGATCACACCTTAATAAAGGATCGGTAGCGACTCCAGTTTTGTTTTTAAAGTCGACAACTAAATTTTTTGTTTTTCAAAAAAGTGGTTTCGACAGCTTGGCGACTCCGCTGAGGACACTAGAGAGTTAAGCCATAAATTGATTATGTTTTGTCTTTTTTTCGAAAATCAACAGTTTTTTAATCACGATTTCCTTTCGCATTTATTCATCCTCATCATGATATGTTTTCATGATTGGACCAAGTCGAATAATCTGTATTTGCATTTTGCATTACATGGTCAGTTTTACCCCTCTAAGTGGGAGCGAGAAACTAGTCTTTCGTGAGGTTTTCACCTCCGTGCAGGGTAGTGGACCGCTTCCGGGATACATCCGTACCTCTTTCTTCGTGAGATTTTCATCTCCGTGCAGCCATAGGGAAATGTAACCCCCTAAACTGAACTCGATCCATATGAGCCTATAATGGGTGAGGAACGAGGAATCTACTGGTTCGGGTACCCTTACTCTAGAAACAAAACCTCATATAGTGAGTTTTAGGAACTTGCCCTAGGTAGAACTATACCAAGCCCTAGAGGAGTCCTGAATAGGTGCTTTTATTATTTCCTGTGTGCATTGAATTATGATTGTATGCATGATACTAACTTGTGTGCTTTTTTTTGGCTGCATGACATTTTTGACTGCATGGAATTTCATCATAGAAAAGAGGTGTTGACTCACGTTTGGTTGTTAATAGAGAACTTTCCACGAAAAACGGGTTTCTTGATAAGGTGGAAGATAATACGGTTGTCCGAGTATAGTCTAAGAAAAAATGACGCGAAAGGAAATAGCCTAACAAGAGGAGTATACGACTTTGCTGTATGACCTGAGGATTCAAATTGTCAAAGTTTATTCAAAAGTCATCAAAGCTTGCTGTACGACTTTGCTGTATGAGCGTGAGTGAGCAAGGTGTTACGACCTAGATCAAACAAAAAGGAGCTCAAATTCACGAGATGCATCTTAATATCCGAATGGTCGATGTCTTCGCTTGGAGTACGAGGGTGAAGCTGTATATATATCCGCTTTATACAAAGAGATTTGTTTTCTAGTGAAGTTTTCTAGTAAAGAATTGAACATGAATCAACGTCTCTTTTTGCATTCATTTCATGCATTTGCATTACATTACATCATATGCATTAAACACCGCTAAATGATCCTAATTAACTAAAATCATTGCTCAGTTAACCTGGAAACCAACCAACCAACCCAACACCGATACGGCACTCCAGCAAAGACAAGAGACATAAATCAGAGATTGGAAAAGCTTGAACAGTACCAGAAGGAGATGCAAGACCGACTTCAGCTACAAGTGCAAGAGTGATTAGTCAAAATGCAACAGGATATGTCGGAGAAGATGCAGGAATCCCAAAATACTATGATGGCAAAGCTAACCAAACTGTTGACTGGAGGAGGTGATAAGGGAAAAGGTCCCATGGCTAATGTTGAAGAGGGTAATGAAGATGAACTACTCTATCCTACAGGCTTTACTCCTCCACATGTGTAGACCCAAGCTGAAGTATACCCGCACAAATCTACTGTCACAATCAGGCCTCAGCAGTTCCAGGCCGGTGCTTCAAACTTTCAAGCTGGATTACGCTCTAACCCCGAAAACCACCCTGCTAACTCTGCTATTCCTGACTTCGATGAAGTGGCTGAAAAGGAAAGAATAAAGGAGGAGTTACCAAAGCAGCTAGAGGAAAGGTGCAAATGGCTCGAGGAGAAATTCAAGGCAATGGAAGTCACCAAAAGCTATCGTGGGATTGACGCTAAAGAGCTGAGTTTAGTTCTGGATTTGGTACTCCCTCATAAGTTTAAGATGCCAGAATTCGAGAAGTACAATGAGACAACTTGCCCAGAAGTTCATATCACTATGTTCTGTAGGCGAATGGCTGGATACGTTAACAATGACCAGCTATTGATACATTGTTTCCAAGATAGCCTCGCAGGGGCAGCATCTAAATGGTACAATCAACTGAACCGTAGCATGATTGGTTCATGGAGGGATTTAGCACAAGCGTTCATGAAACAGTACAGTCATGTGACAGACATGGTTTCTGACAGAATCACCCTTCAAAATATAGAGAAGAAGCCAAACGAAAGTTTCAGGTAGTATGCACAAAGATGGAGGGAAGTCGCCGTTCAAGTTCAACTGCCACTATTAGAAAGAGAAACAACAATGCTCTTTGTTAATACGCTGACGGCCCCATTCATTACGCATATGTTAGGAAGTGCTACAAAAAGCTTTTCTGACATAGTTATGAATGGTGAAATGATCGAAAATACTGTAAGAAGCGAGAAAATTGATGCAGAGGAGAGTAATAAGAGGTCAGTCTCAAAGAGAAGAGAAAATGAATTGAACAACACGGGTTACGCTAAATCAGTTACTGTGAGTCAGCCAAGAAAGGTGGCTGCTAACGAACAATGTTCATCGAGACAGGAAGCTGGTACAAGATAAAACACTGAGAGGCCCCAATTCACGCCAATTCTGGTGTCGTATAAGGAGCTATATCAAAGTTTGTTTGATGCACACATTGTTTCCCCTTTTCATGTGAAGCCTTTACAACCTCCGTATCCCGAATGGTATGATGCGAACGCACAACGTGAATACCACACGGGAATTACGGGACACTCAATAGAGAATTGCACTGCCTTCAAGAAGTAAGTTGAAAGACTCATCAGCATAGGTATTGTCAAGTTTGGTGACTCGTCCAATGCAGAAAATCTGCTACCCAATCATGATTGATAATGGAGGGAATGAAATGTATAGAGAAGTGGTGAGATTTTCACATCGACGCCTTATGTGCAGAGACAACTAAAAGGGTCATTGTTAGATATTCGCTTGGGAGGTTTTATAAATAATGGGACTATAGAGGAAACCCTATAGTATTTAGAGTCTGTTAGAGTAATGTTCAGAATATACTTGTTGCTTTTAGCCTATAAGCAATAAGAACTTCTTTGTGAAATAGGCTCATGTCTGAACATCATTATTTTAATAAAATGCATCATTGCAATCATCTTTGAGCAAATATCCTCTCGTTCTTTACGATTCTTTCATTCTTTTAGATTTTTTCTGCCAAACCATTCATTCATTCATTTATATTATTCTTTGTATATTCTTTGGCACCTACAATAGGTCTCTAGATATCAATGACATGATTGACACTGTTACAGACTCTGAATCTCCTTTTGAGTGAGACATGTGTTTAGAGGGATTCTATGACTTTGAAAATGACATGGATTGTAGCATATTTCTGGACTTATTAAGGATGGTAGAGCAGGAAGGAAATTTTACCTCATGAGGAGACAATAGAGACTGTGACCTTGAGGGAGCACGTAAGACTGAAAAAACAAAGTAAGACGTTGTTGAGTTACTTCAAGCATTCAAAGAAGCCTTCGCATGGTCATACCAGGATATGTCCGGTTTAAGCACTGATATTGCAATCTGAACAATAGCACGATATCAAAAATTTGCAGTATGTTCAAGGTGAATATCATGAATGGTGCAGTGAAAACTCTACCGGGGCAATGCCACTCTTTTCCATTTATCACGATTTTTTCATTGAAGTTGAAATTCTTTCTCTTCGGGTTTTGATTGAGCTAAAGTAGGATGAAGATCCAATCCCGATACAATTATTTGAACCTAATTAAAGAAAAAGGCTAGAAACTATTCACTATGGTCAGATGTACCAAGAAATGAATGATGCGAGCCAATAGCAAAAGGTTTGTCCCAGAGAATTCCACGATGGTGACCTAATGCTGAAGAAGATCCTCACTCTACAAAAAATATAACGGATGCCAAATTAGGAAAAGCCTTATGTTATAGAGAATGTCTTTTCCAAAGGAGCTTTGATTTTGAGTGAGATGATAAACCTGCAAAGTTCTGTAAACTCAGGTTCAATCAGGAAATACTCCATTTAAAGAAGGAGATGACCAAGGTAAAAACCCGCAAAGGGCACTTTGAGTCGTAAAAAAAATGATGAGATGAAAAATGAAATAGTGAAAATGAAAACTGAAAAATGGAAAAGTAAAATGGAGAGGCTAAGGTGAAAACCCGCAAAGGGTGCCTTAGACCAAAGGGATTTGAGTTGAAAACCCGAAAAGGGCGGCTCAAATATTGATCAGAATGAGGCATGAGGTAATCAGAGCAGCTCAAATACTGATCAGAATGGGGCATGCAGTGGTCTTGCTATACCTGAATAACCAGGAAAGGGTAGGCAACATCTTGGGGCATCGACAAAGTACTGTTGATCTCCTAAACACATGTTAAACTCAGAATGGTCTTCAGAAAGTTTGTGTAGAGAAGTTCAAGCTGCGATATCTGGGGCACCTAATCCTTATACTATTTTTGTTATTCTTTGTTATCCATCTTTATTATCCTTGACAATTTATTCATTTCGAGCTATGCTCAGAACCAACTCTATTCTTATCCATGATTTTTTTGCAAGCATGTTGTATTAGAATAATGATTAGTAGATTAATAAAACTTTCACAAGGGAAGTTTTGCATATTACTTTTGAAATTTCTAAATAATATAGGAACCTCAAACAGGACTATTGTTTAGAACGCACCAGGTTAAAGATTGGAAATTTAATAAGGAAGAGTCTAAATTAAGACTATCCCTTTGAATTTTATTGTCTAAAACATCGATTGAACAAAATGGTGATATGTCGTGTTGGTAACAAAGCTTAGATGAACAAGCAAGCAATGATCACCGAATAATAAGAAGAAGTTCTTGGAGAAGAAAATTCTTCATTTGTGCATTGAACATTTGGTAGGACACCCTGGGAATGGTGTAAGAGACAAAAGACTTTCACATTCTGTATCCTTGAATTGTGATAGCAGATGATTGAGAAAATGCCAAATCTTTTACTCTTGGGTTACAACGGGAGAAAGATGGTACAAATTTTTGCATCCTAGTGGATTAAACTTTGAAGGTTACAGTGGGGCAATCTGACTAAGTGTTTCTTTGGAGACGCCAGCTGAGCAAAAAGGTGTTATAACACATTAATGATGAAATGTTATTCATACATGTCTAATTAGGAGCATTTGATTCATTCTGATCATGACATCCTAATCATTAGGCATAATTAGGTTCATAAAATGAATCATATAGGTCATGTTCCACAGAGAACAGATCGGTGAAATCACAAAGCGTATTGCCCTGAGCAACACTGGGGCAGGTTGAAAGAAAGCAGATATTGTCTTCACGTATTGGCGTGAAGTAGATCGAAGAAAGCAGATATTGTCTTCCCATACTGGTGGCGAAGTAGATCGAAGATAGCAAATCTTATCTTCATGTATTGGCGTGAAGTAGATCAAAGATAGCAGATCTTGTCTTCCCATACTGGTGGCGAAGTAGATCGATGAAAGCAGATCTTGTCTTCATGTATTGGCGTGAAGTAGATCGAAGATAGCAGATCATGTCTTCCTATATTGGTAGCGAAGTGGATCGAAGATGCAGATCTTGTCTTCCCATACTGGTGGCAAAGTAGATCGAAGAAAGCAAATCTTGTCTTCATGTATTGTCGTGAAGTAGATCAAAGATAGCAGATCCTGTCTTCCTATATTGGTAGCGAAGTGGATCGAAGATGCAAATCTTGTCTTCCCATACTGGTGGCGAAGTAGATCGAAGAAAGAAGATCTTGTCTTCATGTATTGGCGTAAAGTAGATCGAAGATAGCAGATCTTGTCTTCCTGTATTGGCAGTGAAGTAGATCAAAGATAGTAGATCTTGTCTTCCCATATAGGTGGCGAAGTAGATCGAAGATACAAGTCTTATCTCCCTGAAGTTGCAGTGGAGCAGACAGAAATATACCGATCATATCTCATTGAAGTTGCAATGGAGTGGATTAAAACCGCAGATCTCATCTTTCTGAAGTTGCAGTAGAGCAGATCGCATCAGATTTATCTTTAAGTTGTAGCAGAACAAATTGAAACTATAAGTCTTATCTCCCTGAAGTTGCAGTGGAGCAGATTAAAGATAGCAAATTGAGAAGCTACAGCATACGAATCTTATCTCCTTGACATTGCAGTGGAGTAGATTGTAACACTAGTTCCTATACCTCTGAAGATGCAGTAGGAAGGAATGAGCCTACTTGAAGAAGAAAAGCACCGAAGAAGTCGAGGCTCAGTAAGACTGGGCACAATTGGGCTTTTAGTCTTTGCTCTGTTCTCGTTACACGACAACGAGCAAAGAGGGGCAACTGTACAAGCCCAAATTGCCCGGTCCATTCAAAATAGGCCCAATTAACAGCTCAAAACCCAAATTTAACCCTAGCCCAAAGAAACCCTAATATCAGCTTCTCTGCTTCAGCGCCGCAGCAAACTGGCACCGCAACCGCTCCAACACGTCGTGCCCGTCGTTCCCACACATCGCGCTTGCCGCTCCGCGCGCGTCGCGCGTATTCTCCTCCAGCAGTACCTGCAGCAACAAACACAAACAGAATAGCAAAAATCATGCCAACAAAAAAAAGAATAGATCTCTTTTTGATTTTGTTCATTTTTCTTTTCCATTTCGGCTATTTAAAATCGTGGAAAATTTGTAAACAATAGGGGATTCAGTGTAAAAACACACGGAAAAATCTAGAGAAAACCGAGTAAATTTTAGTTTTTAAGGTGATTATTAAAAGTTATTTTTTGTTTTTGTTTTTTTTTATTTTATTTTTGTTCATGCGAAAATATAAAGAAAAGGGGAAAAGAGAAACTGACCTTGCCTTGTCGCATTCTACTCCTTCCTCCGTCTCGATCAGAGGCTAGGACGGCGATTGAAGCCGCGGGGGGGGAGGGTTCTTGAACGACGGCGGCGCAAAGAAAAGGGTTGAAGAAACCCTAGCAGAGCAAAAGGGGGCATTTGTTTTTTTTTCTTTCCTTCTGTTGTAAATGATTTTGAAAGGAAAAATTTGTTTTAAATAACAGAGCAAAACGGCGCCGTTTTACCCAGGCTTGACCCGCACGGTGACCCGACCCGGAGGGGAGGATCCGCGCGTTCTGGACAAATGGTTCATTTGCGCATTTAGTCCCTTGATTTTTAGGAGCATGTTTAAATTAACTTTTTATTTCTTTTAATTTTGGCCGTATTTTTTATTTTTATTTCAAATCAGTCCCCATTGCTGCGCAGCGTTTTAGGGAGGCGGATTATTTCCATTTTGACCCCCCTCGTATAATGCGCATCGCAATTTAGTCCTTCATTTCGTTTTAATTACATTTATTATTTTTTTTCTTCTTTTTTTACAATTCGTTTTTAATTTTGTTTTTATTTATTATTTCCATTACTATTATTATTACATTATTTACTATCATTATTATTATCATATTTTCTATACATATACATTCGCATATTTTCTATATCATATCTATGCATATTTAATATATATATATATATATATATATATATTAGGCTTTTATATATGCGTGCTTCTGTTCTTCTATATATTATTTTATTTCCATAATTTTTACATTCATTTATATATGCCTATATACATACGTTTTTATATATGTTCTCTTTTATTATTATTTTTTAACTTTTATATACTTTATATTTTATATATATATTTGTAAATACATCTACACATGTAATTCATTATTAAAGTATTTGTTTTGATATTATACATCCACTTTTAACATGCCCTTTTAGAAAATATATTTTGGTTTTGACAATACATCAAAGTTATTTTCTTGATTCGAAGGTTTTTTTTAAAAAACAAAATAAAAAGTAATATTCAAAGTTTGGGATTTTCAAGGGAAATTGAGCCCTAATGTATTGGGTTCTGATTTTCTTTGATGATCTTAAATAACCGAGGATATTCCTTATTCAAAATGCATGAGAATAAAAATCATTTTTGGGAGCTTAACTTGTTGTGCCCTAACTATTGGGTGTGGCATGTTATTTTCTCAAAATGAAGATTTTCACATAAAATAAAGTGTATTCAAAGTTCGGGGATTATGAAGAATTGTACCCTAACGTATTGGGACTCGATTTCTTTACATGACTTGAGCAATTGATTATCCTTTTTCAAGTTCCATCGTTTGAGTTGATTTTAAAATTTTTTCTAAAACCTTCGACATCAAGACATTAAATGATCAATTTGGTACCGATTTTGGGCGTTACGAGGGTGCTAACCCTTCCTCGTGCGTAACTGACTCCCGAACCCGTTTTCACAAAATTCGTAGACCAAAATAATTTTTTAAGGTGAGCCGATCACACCTTAATAAAGGATCGGTGGCGACTCCAGTTTTATTTTTAAAGTCGACAAGTAAATTTTTTGTTTTTCAAAAAAGTGGTTTCGACAGCGTATTACATGGGAGCCCGATTGGGAAATATCCCGCTCCCCAAAATGCGGCGTTGCAGGCTAGGTCGGAATTAAGCAAAAACGAAAATGGAAAAAAAATAAAAAAATAAAAGGGGTCGATTTAAACGTGCCGTAAAAAAAAGGGACCATTTGCGCAAATCACCCGATGGAGGCCAAAATGTACGGCTCCTTCCTCGGGTCGGGTCACCGCGCGGGTTGTTGGGGTTAATCAGCCAACATGACACCGTATAAGGGCCACTGAAACAAGCCCTAAACAGTGCCGTTTTATACGCTATAAAAGGCCTCCCCATAACCCTAAAAACAGTCTGTTGAAGGCAGACCTCAGCCTCTCCTCCTGCGCCGTTTCGACTCGACGTCCCGGAGCTTTCAAACCTCGCCTCAGCTCCGATGACTACGGAGAGAGCAAGAGTTCGGCTACCAGGTACGTTTCTCCCCCTTCCTTTTATTATTCCTCTTAACAAGCAACTGATAAAATCGGAAATCGAAAAAAAGAAAGAAAAGAAAACCAAAACTAATAACCAGCAAGATTAGAAAAGAAAACAACCCATAAATCACCTTTCAAACTTTTTTCTTTTTGATTTCTCTGAATACTTTTGTATACAATATGTGTGTTTTTTGTGTGTGTTTTTTTTCTTTTTTTTGTAACCCCCTAAGAGCTTTTTTTGCCCTCGTTTTATAGGCCGAGAAAAATAAAAGTAAAAGAATACCTTTTTTTTCTGCGTTCTCTTTGCTGTGTTTTTCGTTTGCGTTTGCTACAGGTACGGCGTGCAGTTCTGGGGACGTGGCATGTACGGAGGCGAAGGCGCATGTGTGAGGGCAGAGGCTTGGCACGCGCGGAGGAGTTTGGGCTGCTGCGGCATTGGAGTTTGCTCGCTACTAGGGTTTCTGCAATTAGGTTGGGATTTGGGCTGAGTGATTTGGGCCAAGGTCTTTAATTGGGTTCAGTTCAGTGGGTTCATTGGGTATTTGGATTTTGTAATTGGGTTTGGGCTTAGTTTTTTGTAATTTTGGACATTAATTTACGGGACTTTTATATTTATTTATTGGTTTTTTCTTTTGTGCTTTTGGGCCCGGGCAAATTGGGCCTATTACAGTAGGCAATGAAGACAGAGAAAACACCATATTAATGACCAAATCCTACATAACCTTTATTTGGGAAGCTTTACATTTCTTGGGGTACTTTGATTGATGATTAACAACTTTAAGTTTACTTTTTAATAATTGACTAGATATATGAAAGTACTAAAATGATATTACACCTATTATAAATTCTAAAATTATTGTCAATAGAAGCAAATTTCAGGGGCTGACAGAGGTTGGACTTCAAAATTTTGTAAAAATATTTTTAGGTTACTTTGAGTTTTGAAATTTTTTATTTTAATATTATAATTAGTGTTTAAAAAAAGATAAATTTTTCTTTGTGACAAAACCGTTTATTAAACTGAATTTTTCCAACACCTAGAAATATGCTTCTCTTTTGTAGAAAAATCTTTACTCCATGGATCCACCATAAGATGATGACAAAAATTACCCAAGGTTGATTGCCCTATTGTAATCTTTATCTATTGAAAATTTCATCAGAAAAAACTCATTATCAAGATCAACAACCTGGAAATCCCCAGCTGACTTTCATAAAAGTTGAATTTTATTAACAAACGCCCTGTACCCAATCGATCTTCCAAGAAGCCGAACCAATACACACTGCTCCATACTCTTATCAATTATTTCACGAACCCCGTTTGAAAAACTTATCTCTGGATATCTCCTCGAATCCATAACTGTAATCATCTTCAAATAATTCGAACTCATCATCAACCAACAGCATAGTGTCTCTCTCAAATTTCTAATCAAAATTAACCATTAACTTTTCCTTGAAGGACTCTTTCCAGGCATACGTCTCCTCCATAACTTAGTCTCCAAGATCAATCTCATTATTCTTTTTATCCTTCACTCTTTTAGTAACTCTTTCTAACTCAGACGGAACCGACAACCCAAGTCGTTCCAAGGTAGGCAATGAAGACAGAGAAAACACCATATTAATGACCAAATTCTACATAACCTTTATTTGGGAAGCTTTACATTTCTTGGGTTACTTTGATTGATGATTAACAACTTTTAAGTTCATTTTTTAATAATTGACTAGATATATGAAAGTACTAAAATGATATTACACCTATTATAAATTCTAAAATTGTTGTCAATAGAAGCGAATTTAAGGGCTGACAGAGGTTGGACTTCAAAATTTTGTAACAATATTTTTAGGTTCAATTTTGAAAATTTTCATTTTAATATTATAATTAGTGTTTAAAAAAAGATAAATTTATGTTTAGCCCCCATAGTTGTTCAAAGTGTTTTTAATTTGATTTCTTTTATAAGATTTATAATTTTTAATGATAAATTTAATAACATTTTTAGTTTAATTTGATAAACTAAGATAAAATAGTATCCAAATATTAATTTAGTAAAAATAAAGCTTAATAATTATAATATCTAAATATAAGTAGTATCTACATATTAATTAGGTAAAAAATAGACCCTTCATAAATAATTTGTATTTGAATATGGAAAAAAGAACTTAAATAACAAATAAATACCTCTTTTATCAATCGGGCATGGGCCCTCTGTTTCAACAACCCTTTAAAAAACGGCTAGCCCAGTCTGTTAATGATCGGCAGAACCAGTGGTTGGCCTCCAAAGCTCCATAATGTAAGTTTACCATTGAATAAAATTCGAGTTTATAATTTTGCTTTTTATAAAGATAATTACATAAAAAAAAAGTCTACCTTCACTCATTTAATAATAATTGAATCTAAACGTTAGACATCTCAAGTTGATTTTGAATTGAGTCAACAGAATTGAGTTAATTTATGTTTTAAAGTTTTCGGAATATTTTGAGTTGGATCTTAGTTTCAGTTTCTAATAATTTTGGGTTTGAATCCGTTTACGTTTATTTTGTCTTAGGTTCAAATTTTATGAGGGTCGATTTATTATGGGTTTAGATCATTTCAAATTTAGGTCATTCTAATTATTTATTTGAATTATTTTGAAGTATAAATTATTTCGAATTTAAATTAATCAGTCAATTCGAATTTAAGTTACACCAATTCGGATTATTAACTTTTTTTCAATCTAATCAAATCTCATATTATCTAAACATATATTACAAAATCGTAACTTTTGAACAATAAAGCACGGTAAACGCCTAAAATTTTCCCTTTCTCGTTGATTCAGTTCAACCAATTTTGGTTCCAAGCAAAAACCAATAATGAGACCTAAATTGCTATCAGTTTCTTGTCGACTTCCACCATTGATGTCACTCTCAAAACTTGCACGTTTAACGTATTTATAAATGCCATCAAAATAACGTTTGTTTATAAACGTTTCATCATACTTAAAAGACGAAGTTCAAACATTTGAACAAATATTTCAATGCAAAAGGAAAACAAAATCCACACAAGTTACTTTCCACTTCTCTCCCGTTTAAGTTGATGTTATGTTATTATCATATATTTTTTATGATTAAATTATTTTATATATTCATTTTACAGTTTATAAAGTCTAATCCTTTCTGGGTTCGTGATTATTTCTCTTAATAATATTATTTTCAGAATTCGAACCTGAATTTTCTCCCTAAAAATGTAATATATCTTATCACTACACTCAACACTTGTTCATTGTTATCTCATATTTTTAATATATTATAATTGTAAATGTATAAAAATTATTTTCTATTTTAATATTTACGATGGATTATTTAAAAAATCATTAAAAAGTAGGCGACAAAAATTAAGATAAAGATAGGGTATGCATGTAAGGCACCAAAAACTTGTGGTGGAACTCGAAACATCGATATCTAATAGGGGAGAGTAAGACATTAGAGTTCAATGTCCTTCAAAGTCGGTTTGGAATTTCTATGTAATAATGTTGGTGGGACTCAAAGTATAGTGAATTTTATGTCAAAGTTAAACCCCACATAGATTATTGTTTGATTTTATCTTTTATTGCTATGATTTGTCTTCACATCACGTTTTTCTTTAAATGAGTGATACACATATCTAATAAAATATAAAATAAAGAAGCCCTTTGTTCATATTCCTAAATGCATCATACACGTTCCACTTTTTGAATTTTGACTTATATTTGATGTAGTATTTCCAAACCTCAATCATGCACTTTTTCTAAATTATTGTACTTCTTGTTTTAGTTTTGATGGAAGAAATAGTAGTTTTGAAAATAAAAAACGAGTTAATTTCATTAAATATTTTGCATTATCACTTGGATTTTAAATGTTTTAATTAAGTTTTTAAAGTATTATGATATTGTATCAATTAGAATCGTTCATTATCTTAATCGTCGATTTAGGCATTAAATATTAATTTAGATTTAATATGTACCATATTTAAAACACATAGATTAAATTATAAATTTATGTGTACTTATCATATGAGCACCTTGAATCCCACATTTTAAAAAAACATAGTGTTAATTTTTTTAATCTATTTATCTAAATTGTCAATGTAATAGATACTTATGTGGTTACAATTTCATCCATGTGTTTTAGTTATGCTTTACAATTTCATCCACGTATTTACCCTTTTAATATTTTAGTTGGGTTAATTAGATAGTGGATTTAACTTTTGAGTTGAGTTGAGTTGGGTTGAACTTTATATTGGTATAGTATTTAGATATTCATCGTTTGATATTTGATTATTTGAGATTGGAAATGGACGTGGTTAGGGTTTATTAATTAAAAATTAATTGGTTTATTTGATTTATAAACTCACAACCAGAATAAATCATCGAAATGAATTGTTTACATTGAATAAACCGAAAATTCGAGTAAACCAACTTATTTTTATTAAACTAATTCAATTAATTAAAATTGAAATCAACTCAATACAAAGTACAATAAACTGAAAACCAAAATATATTCAGACTTAAACAAAGAATAAAATATTGATAAGACTCCTACATGATTAAACCTAAATCCAAAATAAAGTAAAAGAAAATTCACTCATAACATTTCTATACGATAAAATTCAAACCAGATACATGTTATCATAAAACCTTCGAAGACATCACTTTCAAGATGTTGAAGATAGGATCTTGCATAGGTTGCAGCTGCCGTACGGCTAGCGGCTAACTAAAACAGACACAAATGGCATTAGTTCCCACCGACAATTTCATGTTTGAAAGAAACATTTGCAGTAAGGAGATATATATATATATACAACTAATTATCAAATAATTCAAAGATAAGTTAATTTCCAATATCACTTAAACCAGCACCTATCAAAGAACACACTAAAGCGTGGTGCACTTGCAGCATGCCTGCTTGTGTTTACCTTATAAATTTTACTCTCAAGAAGTGTATTTTTTTTTTGTTGGACTATATTTATATGTTGGTCCATACTTCATCGTTCTTATGGAGCCCATGATATGTACAATGTTGACATAAAATATGGGTTACCATTATGGGGCTGACTTTTGGTTGGTAATTTCTTTCATTTATGGAGCTCAGACAACATCGGTAGCTACCAGTCTTATAACGCTACTGTAACAATTGAAGGCAGAGATTTTGTGTTTGGTTTATTACAACTGAGAGCTGAGTTGAAAAAGCCGCAACATGGTTTTTAACACTATCGTTTTCATTAGACTATTAACAAGTAAAAAGCTGTCAAAATGGCTTACAAGACAAAGAGTCATAAATAACACCTTTAGCTATCTTGCACAGAATTTGACTTTAATTTATTTATGAATATATATATAGCAGGGAGTTGATGACCATGTGATGGAAGGAAACTATAAG
This sequence comes from Gossypium hirsutum, assembly GCF_007990345.1. Taxonomy (NCBI): domain Eukaryota; kingdom Viridiplantae; phylum Streptophyta; class Magnoliopsida; order Malvales; family Malvaceae; genus Gossypium; species Gossypium hirsutum. Next base: position 3,207,858 of record NC_053439.1, on the reverse strand, counting down.
GAATCTTAAGTTAGAATGTCAATCAATAGAATTTCCAGCTATTTGTCTAAGTCTAAACCCTTGCTTACTAATTCAAGCACCGAATTCGTCTAATTCTTCTCTCAATTCATCTACTCTTTCAAAATTTTCTGATTGAAAAATTAAATTCTAATTGATTCGAATTTTACATCAAACCTTTGAATATCATGATGGCACATGTTTAAGTTTAACGAAAGCTCATCGACAACATTATTAATTGAACTTTAATTTTTAAAACAGACAAGTAGAGGGATTAATTTTTAAAAGACCAAAGAGTATAGGGACTAAAGGAAAATTAAATCTTTTTTAGTTATATATATATATTCCTTTCCGTATATGTCATCTCCAATTTCTCGTTTACTTTTCCTCTTCATTATTTTCCATTTTTCTTGTTTGATTTATTATTTTGTTCCTCCCCATTTCTTAATTATTTTACGATGATATGAAATTATATATACACACATACCAACCATTTTTATATAGTCAATCTGATTTTCATTATAATTGAAATCATTTGTTGCTGCTAGAGTTGTGTAACTCGAATCCCATCATTTGTTAAAGAAATAAAATATAGTAAAAAAATAAGGGGATCTGTGGGGCAATCAATGTCAAATAGAAATAGTGTAGTTCTATACGGATTGTACTTGTGCGGCATGGTCTGTACCATTAAATATAGATGTAGTCGAAACTCCTTTAGTGAATTTCTCCTCATTTGCCCGTGATTTTTTCTTGAAAGTGATTTTTTCTTGAAAAAGTTTTCACGTAAAATCTGTGTATTTTATTTTTGTTTTTTCTTATTACTTTGCGATCGTTCTATTGTTATTATCGATGTCTATTAGAATAGTTCTCATCCAAATAAACTATCTATTTATCTATTTATATTTATATTAATTAATACAACATTTTCAACCTGAATGTATTCATAATCTAGAAGGAACACAACCTCTATAATTAAATGAATTAGCATATAGGTTTAATATGTCATTTGTTACTTGAGTTTGATATTTTTTTTAATGTAATATTTATGTTTTTTTGCTCCAATATGTGATACCTATATTTGACAAAAATTATACATTTTGGTACTCACGACTAATGGTATTAACTTCTTAGTGTTTAATTTGAGTTTTAGGTTGGTTTAGTGAGATTTAATTGTTAATATTATTATGTTTGAGTTTTTATAATATTTTAAAAGAATAATATTATTTTTGAATTTGTTTAATTTTGTATTTAATTTGTTAAATACAATATGATTCTTGTACTTTTATTTTTTGAGTTTTAGAGTTGATTTGATGAAAATTAATTGTTAATATATATTATCAACAAATTATGAATCTCCATCAAATCAACTCTAAAACTTAAATTAAACATTAAAAAGTTCACACTGTTGCTTTCAAGTAGCAACATATATAACTTTTACCAAAAATGATACAAATACGACATTAAAAAAAAGTCAAATACATATACTTAATAAAATATTATGGGACTTTGTTGTAATCTTTGAATAATCTATGTACTTACAAAACATTTATCCTTTAGTGACATGTGAACATTAAAGGTTGGGTAAAACCTTAATTTATGCATCATTCGGTTGGCTTAAGACAAATCAAATGGTACTGAAACATCAAATTTTATCGATTCATCTTACGTCTTTGACTAGTTTTCCCTCTATATTTTCCTCTTTTTTTTTTCTAAAATATATTCACATTTGGAATATTTCTATGAATACTTATGTAATGGATTACACAAGAATGACATCAATTTATAATTTAAATATTTTGAAAAGATTCAAAATTTTTAAAAAAATCATATATTTCTTGTATATAATTATGTTGTTGCACAAGTTGCATTTCAAAGTTGACAATTTTTCATATGAATTTAGAAAAATATAAAAATTTCTAAATAGAGAGATGAGTGAAACTATAAAGAGGGGTTTGTTTATGTCAAGCTATACACATTCTTCAATGTATTTATCAAACTGAGTGAATGTAATTTATGAACTTTTAATAATTTTCAGTTTTTTTATAACAATTTTATTATAAGTTATTATCATATTTATTATTTTTGATACTATGTCTAAAATTATTGTAGCGACCTAAAAATTGGGCACGGGCGCTAATCGAAATAAATATTGAAAATTTGAAAACAGAATCTCGATCTATTTGAAAAGGGAGTCGCCACCGATCTTTTTTCATAGGTGTGATCGGACACCTAATAAATTCTCTTTTTAGAAGAAAAATTTATTTTTAAACTTTTCTAAAAAAAGAGGTAATTTTAGGTCTACGTGAAGATCCAGAGAAAATTAGAGTTCGGGAGTCGGTTACGCGCGAGGAAGGTATTAGCACCCTCGCGACGCCCAAAATTGGTATCTCGTTAAACGCATGTTGTCTTAATTTTCAAAAATACGAGTTCCATTTAATATTTAGTCGTGATCCGATTGAAATATGAAAACTTTTTTTAAGACACGAGAATTTTGAAGCACGAAATTTTTTTTAAAAAATGAAAGTTTTTTTTAAAAACACGAGAATTTTTAAACACGGAAATTTCAAAAACACGAAAATTTTTAAAACACGACATTTTTGAAACACGAGAATTTTTAAAACAAGACATTTTTGAAACACAATTTTTTCTTAAAAAAATTTAAAATACGAGAATTTTTAAAACACGAAAATTTTTAAAACACGAAAATTTTCAAAACACGGAAATTTTTTAGAAAACGATTTTTTTTTAAATCACCGGAGTTTTTGAAAACACGAAAATCTTTAAAACACCGAAATTTTGAAAACACGAAGATTTTGAAACACGAATTTTTTTGAAAATACGAAGATTTTTTTTAACACGGAAATTTTTGAAACACGGTCATTTTTTTTGAAAACACGAAAATTTTGAAAGACATGATTTTTTTGAAAA